>NC_039362.1:105258527-106458527 GCF_003573695.1 Papaver somniferum | reverse complement strand
TCACGGTATCAACTTCATTCTTCGATTGATGTAATCCAAAGAATTCTTCTATTTTCATTGTCAGCCTCGGTAACCTTCACCGTAGCAGCAGACACATCACCAAACCATCTGCACCACTTCCTGGGACAACCATAATCAGCTTCAGTCGCCACTACAACTCAAATTTCACAACCACCAAATCAAACCAACATCAACAGCAAACCCATCTCCTTGTTTTCTCTTCTAGTGAACCAATGGTTCCAACTTCATGAAAACCAAAAGTATAAGAATAAAGTAGCAGAAAAAATCAAAAAATAAATCGTTGTCCAAACCCATTGACAAGGCGTTTTAGTTACAGAAACTGCAATGCCAAAGATTTAAAAAGCGGAGAATGGACCAATCACCATTTAGACCCTAAACTCAGAAAAGATATAATGGTGCCAACCAATTAGATTAAATGAACCTGCATCAGGCATGTTTTCTTTTCCCAGTACAAAGGTTCTTCTCTTCTCATGGTCTATGATGGAAATCTTTGTAGGCGTGCTCAAATACACTCGATCAACCTGTTTCAAGGTAAATTATTCATAAATACTCAAAAGGATTCTATTAAGAAAGACTTGAAATGCCTCAGAGTAGTCAAAATATAAGATATGGGCAAGGTTAAACACTTAAACATAATGTATATATCCCAAAGGCCAAGTCAACTGCTACTACGTTGGCCCAAGGGTTATTCACATACTCTTTAACGTTATAGTCTGCACGCAGTAAGACGTCTCTCAAAGGGTGACTTTCATTCTTATGCTCCTGCATCGTTTGGGAGAAAATCATTGGCAAATTTCTACACAGTTAACCTAGTAAGGCTAACATATTCGTAGGTTTGGGGGTTGAGCCTTATCTGCCCTTTCCTGTAATCATGAAAATAAAACCCCATTGTAAAGTTAACACAATAAATCACAAATAAGCCACATCAAATAAGTAAAGGCTTTGTTCTGTTTTGGCACGAATAGGAATGCTTACATAGTGCACTATGACATCCACAGGTTATGCAGCAAAGATTAGGGGCAGAGATTCAAGTATAGATAGATAAATATAGATAAAGGTAAAAACTCATAGACAACGATAAACAATCATCGAGCACAAATGATGCTTTGACAAAAGTTCTCTTAAGATGAACATCAGTCTACAGTTAGAGTTGTAAAATGGATTTTATACTAAAACCTTAGCCATTGAAAAGCATTTAATACCAAAACTTGTTAAATCGCATTTGTTAGATGAACAGATGAACAATTACAGATAAACAAAGATGGCCCTGTTTTCCAAAAAATAAAACAACTCTTGACATATAATAGATGTTTTATCAAGCGTCTTACGTACCCCTTTCGCACACTCTAAATACATAGGTAAATGGTCTATTTGGAACATTCACTGACTTTGTGAGTAAAATCTAGATTGTTGCCTGATCATATTTGGAACATTGATACCAAGCTAATAGCATTTATTGTGCATGATGGTATGAACAAACACCAATCTCCATCTGCATCGTCTAAACCGTGGGATTAGAGGAATACAAAACCGCTATTACCAGCATGTAAAAATATCAGGAGCAGGCGGAGTTAGTTTTGGTTTTAAGAGATGCAATTAGGGTTAGGAAAATTAGCTTCGTTTAGTGGAGAATTTTTCTAATGATAAATCAAACACAAACAAACGGATCATTGATCAAACAAAAGAAGCGAAAGCATAAGATAGAATTAGAGAAGTGAATGAACACCGGAATGAGCTGAAAAGATCAAGAAACCTTCAATTAACGCATGAGTAAACCCTAATTTACCTGATGAAAGTTGGTTATGTGCTCCGTTAGAGCAACTGCAGTGGACGACTAAACCCAAATTTGGTGTCGAGTGGGCTGGCGTAATGGGACGGACCATCGATCAAAATTTGATCAAAGAGTAAAACTCGGACCAAATTTGGTCGGCGATTAAGACCAAATCCAAATATAGTCGGGCGTTTATATAATGTCCGCCTACCCGACGGGCGTTGGTATAATGTCCGCCTGTAGACGCGCGTTCGTAAAGTTAACGCCTGATGCAGGGCGTTGGTATAATGTCCGCCTGGATGGGGCGTTGGTATAATGTCCGCCTGAATGGGGCGTTGGTATAATCAACGCCTGGCATGGGGCGTTGGTATAATGTCCGCCTGGATGGGGCGTTGGTATAATCAACGCCGGACACCACATAAGCCATGGGGCGTTGATAAAGTCTTGAACCCAAATTTGAAAAGTTTACAAAACTTTGGTTGGGGCGTTGTCTTTATCAACGCCCCATTTTTTTTTTTTTTTTTTTATTTTTGAACCCGGGCGAACGTATAATCTCCGTCCCACACACCAGGCGTTGTCTTTATCAACGCCCCATACAGGCGTTGTCTTTATCAACGCCCCATGCCAGGCGTAATCTTTATCTACGCTGGACGATGAAGCGGACTTTATATCAACGCGCGACCAAATTTACTCTTCACCCGCTACGTCACAGGACGGACTAAACCCAAATTTGATCTTTTTTTTTAGTCTTTGGTCTTTAGTTATGCTCGCACCACTGTGGACGCTCTTAGGTTACCAAAATGGGATAGGATGGGTAGAAGATCACGTCCCTCTACAACATCAGATCCTGTAAATATATAACAATTGGAGGGAGAAAAAAAATAAGCAAGATAAGATCAAACAAATCGTGAGATAGATTGAGACCGAAGAGGAGCAGAAAAGGAAAGAGGCGAGAGATGGTTGGTCGATGAACATCAGTTCGAGGAAAAAATAAAGCCTTCTACTCCTGGCTAGTTGTTTTTCCTAGGGTTTCTTCTTAGTTGTTTCGTGGAGAAGAAAATCTAGGTTTGTTCCTAGTGGTTTTTTTTTTTTCCTCTTTTGGTTTCCGGGATCGATAACTATAAAAATTATTTTTTTAGCAATAAAATGCCTTTTTTTCTTTCTTTTGAGGAAAAGTGAAACGAAGCAATTATGTGAGTGTGTGAGTGTCATCGTTCAACGTGGGGCCTTATGATCTTAGGATTTTAAAGGAGTTAGATAAGTCCAGACTCCAGCTACATTGCTACTCTTCACACGAGCAACTTCTTCTCCTTAATTTACGCTACCGCCACTTTTTTGTCTCCGTTCAATTATAACAACTTCCCTTATTCATTCTCCTACAATCAACACAGAAAAATGTTATTAAATTCACCGCTAATGGATATGTGCACAAAATACATGATTTGACATATAATGGAACATTAAAGCCCTTGGGATACAATAAATACCTCTGAAATGATCTACAAATATGCATAATTAGACACTTATCAACATCATCCTTCCACTTGAGATTAGTAATATTGACTTGATCTGTTTCATTCCTAAGATATCTTTCAAGTCGTGCTATATTGAAAACATAACTGCGAAGCATTATATACTGTACATACTGTATAATACTCTAGCGATGTGACATGGTCATATTTATACGATTATAGACTACAAAGTATAACGCTTATCTTTTGAACTTCGTAAATATGACATCGACATAATCTTGTATATATTGTTATGATTATGTGAATGGGTTATGGTGAAGATTTCATCCTAGGAAACAATGTTTTACATTCGTTTAAAGGAAGTACATTCATGGACTTGTTTTATGAATCGAATGGGAAATCATTAGGCTTATTGGTTCAGTTTTTCATTGCAAATCTTTGTATTACCAATATGTGTGAGATGGTAGAACCGATCGTAACTTTGTTATGTATTTTGGTATAACTAATCACAATGCCTGACTTATGATTTGGTATGACTAGTTTTTATTAATTGGTGTAACCGATCCTAAGTAATCACCATGAGATGGTATGATCGATATTTGTAATTGGTTTTACCGATCCTAGTAATTGGTTTAACCGATCATGGTAATTGGCGTGACCGATCACAGAGTGTTGTGTAATTGATCCTTGTAATTGGTAACCGGTCCTGGTAATTAGTATAACCGATCCTGGTAACTGGTGTGACTGATCACAAGCAATACCATGGGAATATGGTAACTGGTCCTGGTATCTGATGTAACCGGTTCTGGTAACTTGTGTGACCGATCACAAGTATTTCCATATTGAGGTATAACCGATCCTAGTGATTGGTAGAACCGACTGAACCCATGTATGTGAGTTGATATTCGATCAATCACATAGTTATCTTGGAATGCATGTCAACCAATTCTAAACTTGTTGGGAAGTGTGGTATAACCGATTCCAAGAATGTAAATCCATGTAAATATGAATAAGGATTTACAGTAAAGAGATGTCAACATACTTTGAACACGTACAGTAACTCTTATCATTTATTGTTCAAAGATATTCCTTACTACTCAAGGACATCATGTGCCGAAATAAATTGAGAATCTTTTAATTAAGGTTTTTGGTTTTATATGCTTTAATTACCAGCAATTAAATGCATATCTCTAGCTAGAGAATAAAAATTAGTAATGCGCATTTACTAATTGGAGAATTTCTATTGAGATATTTCGTAAATTTTGGACAAGCATTTATTGGAATTAGGAAAACCAAATTCGCAATTCATTGCATATCTTGTGAATATTTTCAGTTTTGGAAATTCCTTGGTGTCCAAACATCCTTGGTTTATAAATGCCTAAGTTTACATTTCTAGCAAGCTATCCTAAGAGACATGCAAACTTCATTCTTGTAGTTTCTGGTGGAGCAGTCTATCGGAGAGAAAAGTATCCTAATTAGGTGAAATCTCTTACGACCGCTCGTTTAAAGACTTTTGTGGGATCAAGAAGCTCTACGAGTACCGTTGGTGGGAAACTAGATAATTACAGTGTTATTAGTTTTCGGTTGATTTGATTAACGGTTGTTGAAACTTTGATTGCACCTAGTTTGTTTATTCTTGAGAATCTTCTCTTCTGATATAAGATTCACTCAAACTAGATCGAAGTATCGACGGGATCTTTAGAACTGTTTGTGGATCTAAAGACATCTTGTGATAATCCATTGTTAACAGACTCCGTTTTGTGTGTGATTGATCACAAGATATTCAAGTTGTATTGTGCAAGTTATTATTGAAGATTAAAGAATATTTGAAGACAAAGAAGATTTCTTATTAGTTCTCATATCTTTGTGTGTGCACAAACATTTATCAGCTGGGATATAACTAGAATTGAACTTATTTGATTGATTAGTTGCGTGAGATCGACATCACTTTATAGCTTCTCGTTGAGATCTATACTGATTGATTGCAAATCTAAACTTAACTGCTTTTGTAGTTATTTGATAGATTGATCTGACCAGGCAAAGGAGTTTATTAGATTAAACGGAAGAGACTTTGTGTATGACTTGTGATATCTTTATCTTGAAAGAATCAATAGAGTTGTTACCAAACAGATTTGTTGTTCCTTTACTGTTTGGAATACGATCCAAAGGAATTGTACCAGTGCGTGACCTTCGAAGTCGGAAGCGCAGGGATACTGAGGAAATTAAGTGAACTAGGGGTAGTTTCTTGGTCTCAACTATACGAAGTTGGTTTAGATTTTGTATATCGGATTAATTATGAGAGTATTAAATTCTGGACTAGGTCCAGATTTTTTTTTGCACTTGCAGTTTTCCTCGTTAACAAAATCTTGCTGTGTGATTTACTTTGGTTTTTCGCAATTATATTTGTTTATATAATTTAAAATAAATTACACAAACGTTAACTCCGATATACTTGATAGTGATCCTATAGAGTTTGGTTAAGTCCGAACATATTATCAAGTATCACACTTTGGTTGTCGTATTGTCTCGATCTCGTATCCATAGATAATGACACAAAGTGTGAATACCGATTTGGTGTATTGTCTCGACTCTGTCCATAAACGATCACGTTCGGTAAGAGGACTTATAGGTTGAAAACTAAAAGATTGTGGTGTATTTGGGTACCCTCGTCTTTTCACTAGGCCGTTTCTTCTGAGTCCTATTTATAATTGTCTCAAATTATTCTCTCAATGGTTCTTGTCCCAATTCTTTGTATTCTTCATTGTTTTTCATCTCCTTTGATCTTCCCCATATTCTTCCGAGTCTTTTTATTTCCTCCATGTTTTGATGTGAGCATTTCATATGTTTATGTTGCATCCTCTTTATTTAGACGTGAAGAAGGTACTAACAAACTGAGTAGTCATTTCATTCCTCTTTATTTAGACGTGAAGAAGCTACTAACAAACTGAGTAGTCATTTCATTCCCTTAAATGTTGTTTACTTTAATACCTTATTGTTTCCTCTTGATTTATTTATTCTATGTTTATTTTACTTTAACTTCTAAATCCTTTAGTGAACCTAGCAGCTCTATTTTAAACTTTTTTGTGATCCTTCATTCGAAGATTAGCTCTGTTAATTTTAACATCTATGCAACTAGTGAACAACTCATATCCTCGTACCCTTAGTATTCTCTTTTTAGACCTTGTACCTTGTCGACCCTTTGTCCTCATAGTATTGTTCTCACTTATATTCAGGTTAATTTTTTTCTTCAAGTTTTCTTGTTTAGTGTTTTTCAGTCACGGATATTTGTATCCTTGGCCAATGTGTCTCTTAATACTTATATTCAGCTCATTTGGTATATTTCTATTATATATCATGAATCTCTTCAGTTCAATTTCTTTGCTTTGATATTTTCTTTGTTTTTGAGTGCTCTTCTTTTCTGGTTTTGTTTTTGTTGATGGTGGATTTTTGTTTAAGACAAAATTGTAAAAGTCGAATTTTAATAGGCTGACATCCGGTAAAGGATAAAGTCATTTGAGTGGTGAATACTTCTTCACTTTATTAATTCACCTAGAATGGAGCATGTGGCAACAATCCCTGTGAGTTAGATACACCCAGAACGGAGCATGTAGCAACAATCCCGATTTTCTGTGGATTTATAACATTATTAATTAATACCTTATTAGCCTTGTATTTCATGTGATGTTCCCGGGAACCCTCACAATTGGTGCGGCATGAGGACTGAGTGTTGCTCCTAACAGAGTAACACGAATCTCCGAGTGTCAATAGTGAGGCATGCACGAAATGCCCGTACAGGCTATCTTTCGGTGTGTTATACTAGCCCGATTGAGTAAAGTCTCTCCGTGTGTTATACTAGCCCGATTGAGCATTCCTCTCGGTGTGTTATACTAGCCCGATTGAGTATAATCTGGACTGCCCGTGTCAGTCTCAGAAATAATCATGACCACGCAGGTTGGCCGCATGATTCGATATCCTGGACGATCCTCGGTAGGAGCAGGCTATCACCACAATGACCACCAGCGGGCCCGTTTTTGTCCTGGTCGGTCGAATACATACCACGCCCTTCAAATAGCCACCAAACGCCAGCCCAGAGTTGGATGTCTAGGCTGGTGTGGAGCAAAAGGATCACGCGACAAGGGCCGACCAAGGCATACTTAAAAACAGTCATGGTCGTCCAACTTCGCCGGCACAGTTGGACGACGTAGATTGTTCCAAGTCCGGTCGGACAAGTACCGTGGTGTACACTGGCGGGCCCCCTTCCTACCTGCATAATCGATCCTCCCCTGACCTAGCCACGGAATGACGTGTGGTTGCATGAAGTTGGGCCGACGTGAGGCTTAAAGGGTCACAGGAAATTCCACTAAGGGTCTCAAATTGATCACGACCATCCAACTTCACCAGCATGTTTGGATGGCTTAGATCAGGCCTACGACCGTCAGTCAGGTATCACCATGTTCACCACCGTCCCAATGTGGGTCCTACGTGGTCGGCCAATCCAAACGAAGAGCATAACATGCAAACTCGTCCGGCCAAAGTAGCATGCGCGAGACCAACATAAAACCCTAATTAGGGTTTGCGGCATATTACATGTGTCGTAAATCGATCACGAGCGTCCATCTTCACCATCCTGGATGAAGGGTGCAGGAATAGACTAAGGAGGTCCAGAGAGTATCTACATGATCACCGTGGGCCCGTCTACCTCTGTGTCCGACCGACCAGAGTAAGGCAGGACCAGACACCTCGATTCGTGCGCCCTGAAGGTGGCTTGCCGTGCCCCTTTGGAAATCCTTTGCGGCACAGGATTCCTTCCGCAAATCGATCTCAGCCACTCCTCTTTACCGGTAAACTTGAGTGGCCCAGATCGCATCTTCATGGCGCAGTGAGGTATGGACATGCACACCGGCAAGCCGTCTACACGCCTGCCCGGTCGGTCCTGTCAAAAACACCTTCCATGCTTGGTTTCGACTAAGCTGAAGAGTGATGCTTGTGCACCTCTTCAAAACCATAAAACTTCATCAACGGTCGCAGATGAACGTCATATATCATCTTATCCGTCCAACTCTACCAGCTTGGTTAGGCAGCCCAGGCTAGGAGTTAAATGGCCAATAAGGTGTCGTGGTGATTACCATCCGTCACTCTACCAGATCATGTGATCGTCCAAGGGAGGGCTTTCCTGTGCAACCTCCAAACTATCATTCGAAGATAGCTAAGCATGCATCTGTTCTAAGACGCTTAATATGCGACTTACTCCTTAAGCCTTAAAACAACGATGCTTCATACACATTGATTATATTCGATGCATTACATGTATAGAGTACACAAGATATTTCATGAGTATCGACTTCCAAAATAACTTAGTTATTTAACCTAGCACCGAATGCTACCTTCTGTGGGTCCCACGATCCACACAATCGAGACATCAAGCATGTCACAAACTGGGGGATACATATTGGGGTATTGGTCTGGCGGCTTACAGCGTGCAACGCGCCATCACAAGAACGTGTCAGGAAGACATGGACGGTTAGTGATGATGGGAGAAGTGGGCTCATACCTGATCGTGTGACAATCACTAACACGACTCCACTACTCCATCACTCCACCTCCTCCACTTCCCACGAGAGACGTGGGTTAGGCTAAATGACTTGTATAAATAGGTTCTCCTCCCTATTTCCAACACAGACAAGACAGAAACCAAGTGTTGATACAACGTATTCAAACACCCAGAGCTTATTGCTTATATTATTGCAAGCCATATAGGTATTATGATACAAGTCATAAACATCCAACACCTCCATAATCTCAACACCTTCTTCGCTTCCCTCCCTAAGATCAACCCCATCTCCTTCACTTTGTGACCGAAGCAAGTCTGGAACGACCATTTCTTGGTTTAGGCCAGAATTGTACAGATTGATCTCTCGAATCAGAAAGCACTCCCGTGTAGTGCATTTGTTTAGGGTTTAGATTCATTCTCATCCACACACACCCCAAAATTACCAAAACCAGCAGAAATAGTTTTCACCCATAAATAATTGGCGACCACGGTGGGAGATTAATCTCTCGGTTGTGAAGTCAATTTCTTCAATACCAATTCAATTTTACTGATTTCGAAAATGGTGGATCTTAGGTATGGATCAGCAACCAATCCTGACGGGACTAGCGCTGACAACACTCTCGGTGTTGATATCCCAATCAGTGGTGTCACCTGCAGCCAGTCAACACCATCAATGTATCTCGTGGAATTACTTCATCTACTACCAGCACCAGCGGAGCATGAGGAGATATTCCATTGGGCGTGACACCTCCTATCACCAGAGCCAGAGCAGCCGCAAACCCTGGCATCTCTTCAAGTGTAACGCCTCCAGCCGTCACCAGAGCAACTGTCACTCCTCCATCGGGACGAGGAGCTGGAGGAGCCAGAGGAGGACAATCCCCTATTACCATGGTGGATTTGATGGAGAGACAAGAAGTTCTCGCTAGGGCCCAAATGGACGTGGCTACAACTCAGAAAGAGGTACTCACTTTTCTTAAGACATTAACTGATCGATTGCAACAAGAGCCGCAACATCCCCTGGAGCCAACAAGGAACGCATTCGACGCACCCACAGAAGGTACTTTAGTGGCGCGGGCCTACATGGACCGGATTAAAGAAGCAATGAATGGCATACTCGATCTCCTCAACAAGATGACATCAGATATGAGCGGTCCTGTCATGGAGACTCCTATACTGGGGACTGATCCTCACAACGATCCTCCTCAAGTAAATAGTTTCACTATGATACAGAGGCCGGTGGATCAGGAAGCGACTTCTCTAGTGGAAAGTTTATGCGAACTTTTACACCTCTCGAAGAATTAGCGGGCGGAGACGTTTGCTGCAATCAACCAGAGGAAGGTCACAACCGTGCCATACATGTTACCGCACGCATCAAGGATTCAGAGTTCAAGAAGGCTCTCATCGACATGGGAGCGTCTTCGAATGTGATTACTCTCAAGACTCTCAGGACGTCCAAGGTTCGCCCAGACAAGATCGTACGTCTACTACAATGACAGACTTCGAGGGAAACCAAACCAACACGTAGGGGTATGTCAACCTGAATTTATCTGTAGGGCCCGTCCAGTCAAAGGTGACATTCGAAGTCATAGAAAAAGAGCCAGACTACCATATGATATTGGGGAGACCGTGGCTTCATGACAGTAGGATTGTCCCTTCGAAATATCACCAGTGCCTGAAGACTATGCTGAATAAAGAAGTCATTCATATCCCTGCATCGCTGTCTCCCTATGCACTGATATGTGGAGTGTAATTGTATGAACCAAGAGAAGCTCCGCGGGAAGGATCAGAGAAAGTTCATTGCATCCCACTCCCCACGTGGGCGTCAATTCAGGAGGAGGACCGACTCGCATCATTGAGGGTTAAACCCCACAATGCATCTTTGCTGACAAGGCGTTCTTCTTCATCCGGTGAAGCCGCAACCCACGCTCACGCTAAGAGGGAACGAACTTTTGTGGAAAGTCGTGACAAGAAAAGAAAAACTGACAGATCGGGTGTTGCGTAGATTTCAGAGACTTGAACAAATGCTGCCCCAAAGACGATTTTCCTCTACCTAACATTGGCATGCTAGTAGACTCTATCAGCGGACACGACATGTTCTTCTTCATGGATGGATATAGCGGGTACAATCAGATAAGGATGTACGAGCATGACGCGAGTAAGACATCTTTTCAAACTCCTCTCGGAAATTTTTAATATACTGTAATGCCATTTGGTTTAAAGAATGCCGGTGCAACGTATCAACGCTCTATGACGCCAATCTTCCATTGGAGCCCGATACCTCATGGGAAGCAGCCTCAAGAAGATAACGATGTCCGCGTGTCATGTCGAGAAAGATCCGGGCGAATTTACTCTATCATACAATGGTGCATGTCTATCGTGCTATGTTGGAGAATCTGCACTTTTGATCATCCTCTGGACTTCGTGAAACTGTTGAACGCTCATCTACAACAGCATCTGCCCTGCTAGAAAGAACCAGCAAAAGGAAAGCCACCGAGATACAACATCCTGCGCGTCCAAAATTTCCAATTTCAACTCTAGTACCACATGCACGACTTCCATAATGATGAAACAACGTCCAAGATATTCCATGTCTGGATCGACGATAACTACATCAATGAGAGACGCTTTCAGAATTTGTCTCCCGTAGAAGAAGTAGTTGTGTTACCAAAGGAGATTGCACCTGGGACATGAGAGGTACATACAGATCCTCCATGTCAAGAGCTTCATCATATTTGCAGAACTTATTAGTTAAGTCATTCGCATGAAGGAACTTCCCTACTCCTCAAAGACACGATCCAAAGATGATAATGGCAAAGGAGTATGACTGGGGACTGCTTAGCACTGCCCATCTCAAAGATGGTGAATTTGGAGAGATGCAAGCACACTATCACTATGATTCCAAGATGTCCAAAGACGAGGATATACTCAAGTGAGCAGACGTAAAGATGGCCTCATGAACTTAGCGTGACAACATCTATCAAGTCGAAATATCAGTGGATACTCGTGGGCAGGGGACTGTCTCCCTCTTCTCTATTCCATGAAGAAACATCAAGAAAGCCATCAATTCCTGCTTCTCCCTTTAATAACGAGACGATCTCTACCATTGTATGAAGGGTGCCAAGTTCGTGCAAGTTTCCGTCACGCCTCTCCATGCCGGTCTCTTATGATCACAGTTGCTGCCAAGAACCGTTGTTGCTCACCGATTGATACCATCCAGAGCTTCACCATATCAACGACCACTACGTACAAAAGGTAATCTAAACTTATGCATATTTTTACCCATGGAGAAGTAATATGATTACTAGTACGAAGGCTGGATGGCGATACCTTTATTATGGTAGACCCATCGGGCATACAAGATAGAGCCACGTAGACCACGCTTGGGGACTGAGGCTCAGCATGAAATTCCTTCGTCGTCAGTCAAGAACTTCTTCAACACAAGAGAAATGGTCAATCAAGAAGCATGTAATTCTAAAGGGGAAACCAAACTGAAGAAGAAGCCGCTTCAACACTCTCTCCAGCAGAAGCCGCTTCAATGCTCTCTCCAGGAGCCACCTCGACGTTCGCTCCAGAAGATGCTTCAACGCTCCCTCCATCAGAAGACGCTTCAATGCTCTCTTTCCAGAAGAAGGCGTTTCAGCTCTCTCTCCAGAAGAAGTCGCTTCAACACTTCAACGCTCTTTCCAGGACCCGCTTAGACGTACGCTCCAGAAGCTGCTTCAACGCTCTCCAGACCTGCTCGCTCCAGAAGCTGCTTCAACGCTCTCTGAAGGACCCACATTCACATTTGAGCACACAAGTTTCATTTTTGAGCAAAGCAAGCACGCGGTGGGTCCCACGTTCGAGCGAAGCAGGCAGCAAGGCCGGTGTTTGGTCAAGATAGCAGGGTCGGTGTTTGGTCGAAGTAGCAAGGATGACACTCGAGCAAGCATATCAACCGTACGGGCAACGTTTGAAACATGTACATGGTGGACCCGTGTTTGATCGAAGCATGCACAGCTTCCCATGTTCGAAGCAAGCATGCTCGCATCGGGTCCCACGTTCGACCGAAGCAGGCACGCAGTAGACCCACGTCTAACCGAAGCAGGCACATCAAGCCTACCCTATCAAACAGGTGCAACATGGTGATGTTTGGTCGAAGCATATACATGGTGGGGTCCACATTCGTCCATGGTTACATGCACGGTTTTCTGTGGGAAGAGGAGCATACAAGTTCTATTCCCTTCTTGGATCAAATACCCGAAGGAGGAAACCGGTCCCACCAAGGTCGTGGTCACACCCAGCGTACCCAAATGGATGATTGCAGGGCTGGTCAAAACTCCTCCATGTAAACTTCATTTATCTTCTCTTCTTACGTGCATACTTTCACCATATCATGCCTACCCCACAATGATGCAACCATTGTTTGCTAGGCAGGGGACTTAATGTTGATGGTGGATTTTTGTTTAAGGCTAAAACTGTAAAAGCTGAATTTTAATAGGCCGACATCCTGTAAAGGATAAATCCATTTGAGTGATGAATACTTCTTCACTTTATTAATTCACCCAGAATAGAGCATGTGGCAACAATCCCTGTGAATTAGATACACCCAGAACGGAGCATGTAGCAACAATCCCGATTTTATGTTGATTTATAGCATTATTAATTAATTGCTTATTACCCTTGTAATTCATGTGTTGTTCCCGGGAACCCTCACTATTGGTGCGGCATGAGGACTGAGTGTTGCTCCTAACAGAGTAACACGAATCTCCGAGTGTCAATAGTGAGGCATGCACGAAATGCATGTACATGCTATCTCTCGATGTGTTATACTAGCCCGATTGAGTAAAGTCTCTCGGTGTGTTATACTAGCCCGATTGAGCATTCCTCTTGGTGTGTTATACTAGCCCGATTGAGTATAATCTGGACTGCCCGTGCCAGTCTCAGAAATAATCATGACCACGCAGGTTGGCCGCATGATTCCATAGCCTAGACGATCCTCAGTAGGAGCAGGCTATGACCACAATGACCACCAGTGGGCCCGTTTTTGCCCTGGTCGGTCGAATACATACCACTCCCTTCAAATATCCACCAAACGCCATCCCAGAGTTAGATGTACAGGCTGGTGTGGAGCAGAAGGATTGCGCGACAAGGGCCGACCAAGGCAGACTTAAAAACAGTCACGGTCGTCCAACTTCGCCGGCACAGTTGGACGTCGTAGATTGTTCCAAGTCTCGGACAAGTACTGTGGTGTACACTGGCGGGCCCCCTTCCTACCTGCATAATCGATCCTCCCCTAACCTAGCCACAGAATGACGTGCGGTTGCCTGAAGTTGGGCCGACGTGAGGCTTAAAGGGTCGCAGGAAATTCCACTAAGGGTCTCAAATTGATCACGACCATCCAACTTCACCAGCATGTTTGGATGGCTTAGATCAGGCCTATGACCGTCAGTCAGGTATCACCATGTTCACCACCGTCCCAATGTAGGTCCCACGTGGTCGGCCAATCCAAACGAAGAGCATAGCATGCAAACTCGTTCTGCCAAAGTAGCATGCGTGCAACCAACATAAAACCCTAATTAGGGTTTGCGGCATATTACATGTGTCGTAAATCGATCACGAGCGTCCATCTTCGCCAGCCTAGATGAAGGGTGCAGGAATAGACTAAGGAGGTTCAGAGAGTATCTACATTATCACCGTGGGCCCGTCTACCTCTATGTCCGACCGACCATAGCAAAGCAGGACCAGATGCCTCGATTCGTGCGCCCTGAAGGTGGCATGCCACGCTCCTTTGGAAATCCTAATCCTGTGCCGCAAATCGATCTCAGCCACTACTCTTTACTTGAGTGGCCTAGATCGCATCTTCATGGGGCAATGAGGCATGGACATGCACATCGGTAAGCCATCTACACGCCTGCCCGGTCGGTCCTGTCAAAAACACCTCCCATGTTTGGTTTCGACCAAGCTGAAGAGTGATGCTTGCGCACCTCTTCAAAACCCTAAAACTTCATCAACGGTCGCAGATGAGCGTCATATATCATCTTATCCGTCTAATTCTACCAGCTTTGTTAGGCAGCCCAGGCTAGGAGTTAAATGGCCAATAAGGTGTCGTGGTGATTACCATCCGTCACTCTACCACACCATGCGATCGTCCAAGGGAGGTCTTGCCTGTGCAACCTCCAAACTATCATTCGAAGATAGCTAAGCATGCATCTATCCTAAGACGCTTAATCCGTGACTTACTCCGTTAAGCCTTAAAACAACGATGCTTCATACACATTGATTATATTCGATGCATTACATGTATAGAGTACACACGATATTTCATGAGTATCGACTTCCTAAATAACTTAGTTATTTAACCTAGGACCGTATGCTACCTTATGTTGGTCCCACGATCCACACAATCGAGACATCAAGCATGTCACAAACTGGGGGATACATATTGGGGTATTGGTCTGGCGGCTTACAGCGTGCAGCGTGCAACGCGCCATCACAAGAACGTGTCAGGAAGACATGGACGATTAGTGAAGGTGGGATAAGTGGTCTTATACTTAATCGTGTGACAATCACTAACACGACTCCACTACCCCATCACTCCACCTCCTCCACTTCCCACGAGAGACGTGGGTTAGGCTCAATGACTTGTATAAATAGGTTATCCTCCCTATTTCCAACACAGACAAGACAGAAACCAAGTGTTGATACAACGTATTCAAACACCCTGGGCTGATTGCTTACATTATTGCCAGTCAGTTCAGTATTCTGATACAAGTCATAAACAGCTAACACCTCCACAATCTCAACACCTTCTTCGCTTCCCTCCCTAAGATCAACCCCATCTCCTTCACTTTGTGACCGAAGCAAGTCTGGAACGACCATTTCTTGGTTTAGGCCAGAATTGTACAGATTGATCTCTCAAAACAGAAAGCACTTCCGTGCAGTGCATTTGTTTAGGGTTTAGATTCATTTCTCATCCACACACACCCAAAATTACCAAAACCAGCAGAAATAGTTTTCACCCATAAACAGTTTTGTTTTGAACTAATGGCTAATTCTAGGGATGATTTGTATCATCATCTGAGTGTTCTTTCACTAGTGAAAAGACTAGATGGTCAAATACTTGTTTGTTTGCTTCGAACTCCTGTTGAGTTAGTTAGAGAATACGAAATCAAAAACCATAGTCTCTTAGCTAGAGTTTTTTCTGTTACGTTCTTCAAGTATTGGGAAATTATGGGAGCTTTAACTCATTTCTGGGGATACTTTCGTACCATTTCATATTAGAGAAATTGACCAAAACCTCTTTATCATTGCATTCTATTCCTTAAAGATTTCAGCTGGATTTGAAACACTGGACCTTGGTACCCTTTTGGTATAGTTCTTGCTACTGCCAAAGATTTAAATGGAATGAATATTTCAACTGATTTGGTCAAAGAAATTCCTTTATGGATTTTTCTCCTTAACCCGAAGCATGAAGATAGAAGCCAGGGTATGATAGAAATCATTGTTGGTCGTTTGGGAAGTGTCAAGAGAGCATGTGCTGGTAGTGCCTTGTCTAACTCGAATTTTGATCCAAAATCTTTGATTTAAGTCAATATAGAAAAACAGCTCATTTATAGGCTTCTTGTGAAGGTTGGTAACTATCCAGTTGCTGAGATTTACATCAACTACCTAAATTTTCCTTCAAGTTTATGTGACTCTTGTCTTCGGTTAGGACATAAAACTTTAAGTTGTGTTATCACTCAGAGAAAAACCTTGGAAGATATTTATGACATATTTGCTGATTCACCCAGGAGATTATATTTTCTTTCTAAATGACGTTCAAGTACAGATTGGAACCCAGCTATCACAAACAATCATCGTGCAAACTATCATTCAATTGATTCTTTATTGAACTTAACTGGTGTTAGAAAGGCATATCATTCATATTTTGAAGCTGAATCAAATTTCAATATTCAAGCCCATCTATGAGCCCAGTTAACCAATATCGGTCTAGTAATAGGATCCCAATGGATCTCGGTTCGGAAATGGCAGAAGCCTCCGACTCAGTTCTTGGAAAGAAGATATTTCCATGCAATTTGCTAGAAAATCTCTATATGACTCGGGATATTTCTCCTGAGTTGACCCGCAGACCGATTCATGAGTCAAATGATGTTTTCCCTGCTACTGGCCTTCTACAAGACATTGTTAACTCAGGCCCACTGAGAAACATCTCCTATGTTCCCCAATTCTTGGTAAAAGACTCCCTTTATCTCATTACCAAAACCCGCATTCTGATTCATGAGTCAAATGATGTTTTCCCTGCTAATGGCCTTCTACAAGACATTGTTAACTCAGACCCACTGAAAAACATCTCCTATGTTTCCCCGATTCTTGGTAGAAGACTCCCTTTATCTCATTACCAAAATGCAAATGAATTATTTGAATCACCTATCTCAGCTTGCTGCCTCCACTGTCAGAAATTTTGTTACAACCTCCCCAAATCTTCCCAACCCTGGTTTTCATATGGTTATTCCAGACTCTCTTGTTTCAATCGCTAAACCTAGTTTCCAAGTTTCTATTCCTTATTTTCCCCTGATTTAATTTTATCCGACACTTAAAATTTCCCTCCACCCCGATCAATCAAGATATTTTATTCCAAATTGATCAATACGGATCAACCCAAGCCATTTGTATCACTTAATTCACTCGCTAGGGGTCCAACTCCTATATTGGAAGATGAATATCTTTGGTTTACCTACTACAAAGAATACACTTAAGCTTTTAGAGAACCTAAAATCCAGAGGTAACCAACCACACATAGAAAGACAAATTTAAGAAAAAAATGTTAGAACTATAAACACTTTATGATACCCAGGAGGAAATAGCAAAACAATAGTCAAGAGATAACATGGTATCCCTGGGAGAAAAAAGTACGAAATACTTTCATACAGTCACGCTTCACAAGACAAAATAGAATACAATATAATGTCATAAAAATGAAAATGATGAAGTAACCTTCGTTAGAAAAGAAATTCACCTGATGTTAACCAACTTCTTTCAAAATTTATTCACATTTACCCTATTGAACTTTCTCATCAAGAGTTGTTGTTTGACAACATTCAGTCTGTTGTCTTTGAGGATGAGAATATTTCTCTGCTTGCTATCCCCTATAAAGAAGAGATTTTAGAAGTCTTGAAAAAAAAATGAAACCAAATAAATCTCCAGGACCTGATGGCTTCCTGGATAGTTTTTCAAACAACACTGGGACACAGTAGGAGACCAAGTAACTTCAATAATTCAACATTTTTTCAAAAATAATACATCATGAAATCAATAATACCTTTCTTTTTCTTATTCCTAAATCTAATCATCCTAAAAATCCAAGCCAATTCAGACCAATAGATTTATGTAACACAACTTATAAACTAATTGCTAAAATATTAACCAACAAAATTAAGCCTCTTCTAGATAAAATCATTTCACCTTTTCAAGTTGTTTTCTTGTCTTCTAGATACATTTCAGACAACGTAGTCATAGCTCATGAAATCATTCATATTTTTAAAAAGAAAAAAACGAGAAACGCTTGGGAATCAAGATAGACATGTCTAAAGCTTTTGACAGAGTCAATTGTGACTTCCTTATTAAAGCTATGCAAACTTTTGGTTTTAACAACCAGTTTTGCAATCTGATCAAACAATGCATCTCAATTATTTTATTGCGGTCCTCTTGAATGGCTCCCCTGGAGACCAATTCAACCCTTCTAGGGTATCCTCTTTCCCCTCATCTCTTCATTATTTGTATGAAAAAATTTTCTCGTCTTCTGCTAATCCAAGAACATAACAAACTGTCCCCAAAAAGCAAACATGTATCTTATCTTTTTCTTGCTGATGATTGTCTGATATTATCTAAAACATATCTAGATCAGTGTAAAAATCTTCTTAATGCCATTGAAATCTTTAGTAAAGCTTCTGGGTCACGACTCATCTTTTACTGCCGATAATGGCATCAGCCTTCGATATTGACAACAACTCCCATCCATCTTCTTTTGTCTATGCCAATGGTAGAAGCAACTTCCATTTGAGTTATCTTCTCGTCCTTGTGTTTGTACAACTCTGCTCCATGTCCATTATCTCGTATCCCATGTTCTGTGAAACTCTCCTTCCATATTCCAATGATGAACATCATAAACCCATCTTCTCTTGGTCCGTATTCTTCGATCACCATATCACTTCCATGATCGTTCACATCACCGACGACCATCTCCTTCATCGTCGAGAATCAGCAGCAGGAGCTGAAAACTACTAATAGGACAGCTGAAAACTACTATCTGTTTGACTACCTGAATGTCAATCCTTCTGCCATTTCATGGCGGAGTCAAGCACTTTTGAAACGGGCTAATAGGATTGCTAAATCCTGTCTTAATTTTCTCGGTTTTTCTTTATTACTAGAACTACTAATAGGACATCATACACCCTATCCAAGAAGGAAAAACTTTTTGATTGTACTGCTAATTGAGATACTACTCCCCCACCTTGTATTGCTTTTAACCATTCAGTAGATAATCAAATGTCAGGGAAGCCTCATAGTCTTCCTACATTAGATGGCTCTACTATATATGTACCTCAGGTTTCCGACACCTCAAGTTAGCCTTTTTAATGAATCACCAATTTGTAAAATAATAAATAAAAATGTATCCTTGCTCAACTTTACCCGCAAATCTCGAAAAGGTCGGATCCAAAATGAAAGATTTGGTAGAATTACAATTGTGAGGAGAAATATGAATCCAAAAAATTTGGACAACTAAATAATCCAAAAAAATATCGTAATTCCATATTCCCTGTTCTTATAAAGCCCACTTTTGAAATTCTGCGATTCAATGCATCTCATAGGAGGATTTTTACTCAATCATACTTTCATTTTTAAAAAAAGCTTGGTAAAAGGGCGGCAAGAAATGGTAGAGGGGCGGCAACCTAATAAGACAAAAAAGGTCATTACAAGTAAAAATCAAGTGCCCCTTATCTTAAAAAATCTGGAAATGACTAATTAGCCCTTATTGTTAATAAACAAGATTAGTAATGATAACCAAGATTAGTAATGATAATCAAAATTAGTGTTGATATAACTCTAAAATCAGATTTTTAGAGTTATAAAAAAAAATTTAGAGGGGAAGAAAAAGAAAACTTATGTGATATTTGTGAAACCCTAGATTTTGATTCACTCAACCAAAATGAGTGATTCCAGTGGCAAATTTGAGGTGGGTGAATTTCTATATGATAGAGAAAACAAGTACTACATACCTCTTGATGGAGATCCTGATATGGAGTATGTTTTAGATGGTAGAAATGTTTTAACCCAAGATGAAGGTCAAACTCAACCAATTGAAGAAATTACCCAACAAAGTGAAGAACCCAGCACTGAAAATGACCAGGTATACTTCTAAACTAGTTCCCATTAGCTTTTTGTTGATCAAAATTATCTAAAGTACGTAAAAAGATCAAATTTTTAAAATTTTCAGAAGAACATACGGTTGGAAATAAGCTCGTTACCAACCGTAACTAGTAGTTACGGTTAGAAAATTTTACAACTCCAACCGTAACTGGTTCAATTTGGGGAAAAACCCAATCGTAATACCAGTTACGGTTTGTAAAAAATTTAAGATACGAACCGTACCCGCGTTACGGTTGGTTATTTCATGCATTAGTTACCAACCGTAACCCATCATGTGCATGGCTGTATTTACTGCACTAATTACGGTTGGTAGGTAAAAATTAGTTACAAACCGTAACAGATGTTATGTATTTTCGCGACCAACCGTAAGTGTGTCTGTATGTTTTCTGTTTTCTTTTGATGTAGTTACGGTTGGTTAGGATACGAAAGTTACAAACCGTACCTCACTTACGGTTCTTAAGTGTTTGTAATTACCAACCGTACTAGAGTTACGGTTTGTATATCTTATGTCGTTACCAACCGTACCTGTATACAATTTTTTATTTTTTGTGTCTTGTTTAGACTAATGTGGATATATTTTTGTCTAGATCGGGGATGTACCTCCCATAATGGATGACCAACCTTTAGCAAATGAACTTCTCACCAAAGATTCTAGCTCTCACTATTTAACCGAGGAGACATGGGAGGAGAAAGACGATGCAAAGAAGTGGGCTAGAGAACGAGGAAAGTTGATTATGTGTATCATAGTGTGTAATGGTACCACTAGTGATAGTGCCTTTCAAATGGTTTGCGAGTGTAGTGGACAACATAGAAGTCACGCAAAAAATGATACCTTGCAAGTAGCAAAGACAAAGAGGAAGAAAACTACTTTCAGTAAGAAGACCCGATGCCCCTTCAAGCTTCAGTTTAAAAAGAACGCGGAAGAAAGGTGGTTTTTGGAGAAAGTTGTATGTGGTAGTCATAACCACCCTATACCGGATAGTTTTCCATCACACGCTTATGTTGGACGCCTTACCGAAGAAGAAGAGAAGATCGTAGAATCACTGACAGAAATTCGTATGAAGCCTGTTGATATCCTCGCTCACTTAAAGGAAAAAAACCCACAAAATGCTTCTACTTTTTATAACATCTACAATGCAAGAAAAAAAATTAAAGGCTAAGAAATGGGAACGAAGGAACAAAAAGCAACAATTACTGCATTTGGGGGAGTTGCATAATTACTCGGTTTTCCACGATGATGATGAGAAAGGACGAATAAGACATCTTTTATTGGCTAATCCGGAGTTTGTGAAGTTGACACGGTGCTCTCATCAAGTGCTTTTAATGGATTGCACATACAAAGCCAACAAGTTTGAGATGTCGTTGTTCAATATTGTCGGGCAAACTTCTACCAAGGCTCCTTTTAGTGTTGGTTTTTGCTTCTTGAAAGATGAGATCGAAGAGAGCTATGTGTGGGCACTAAATCAAGTGAAGTTATTCTACGTAAAGGGATATACTCCAAAGGTGATTATTACCGACAAGGAACAAGCTTTGTTGAATGCAATAAGGAGGGTTTTCCCGGAAGCTCATAACCTTCTTTGCACGTTCCACTTGTGGAAAAGTATTGAAACTAAGTGCATGCGTCTTGTCCGTCCAACCCGAAAAAGCGAAATGGAAAGAATAAAGAAACTATCGTTACATAAACAAGATGAAGCCAAATAGAAATTTAAGAAGGATGACAAGTTGGTGGAACTAAATGGGAAAGTTTCAAAACGGAGTGGAGAGCCTTGACCTATTCTATCACCGTGGATGAATATGAGGATAGAGCTCGTATGTTAGTGTCTCATTGGAAAGGAGGTTATCCAAGTGTTGTGAAGTATTTGTTTGATAATTGGTTGGATCCGCACAAAGAGAAGTTCGTATCGGCGTTCACTAACCAATATAGGCACTATAACAGCCAAGCTACAAGTATGGCGGAGTCATCTCACAACCGGTTGAAGAAGAAACTTCATAGTTGTAATGGTGGGTCAGTTACGTTATTTGAAGCCATGAATTTGTATTTCCTCCATGATCATGATAGAGTTGATCGCTGTCGTATGCGTCAAAAATAAATTCACTTTCCTAAAGTATATGATAAGAAAGAGTTCGTTTCCACAGAGAGGCGATTGTAGCTATTAAGTATTCAATTTCCTAAGTAACCAATTAGGGGGATTTCTGATTTTATAAAGCAATATGAATTAAATCAAAAGCAAAGTAAATAGTAGAATGTAATCAATGAGAGAAAGATATTGGTCAAGGAATTCATCTTCTATCTTAAACAAGTGCTTGCATTCATGATTAGAATTAAAATTTAATCTCTTTTATTATCAAAAGCCTAGAGAATCAAGAGAGCAAGATAATCTATTAATTTCCTAAGTTCATCAACATACATATTAGAGCTGCGTGAATTCTACCTAAAGAATAACCTAATGCCTTGCGCTAATTAAGTGCAATTTCCAGGAGCATTAAGTTGTGGAAATAGGCTAAAGAATGTAATTGTCATACATTGCGCATGACAATTCGGACAATGGTCAAACTCTATATATGATTGCAAGAGTGTATCACTACAAACCGTAATCATATCATGCTCTTGTATTCGGGGTTATCGCTCGATGAAAATCCCTAAAATAGCTATGGACAAGGATGCAAGTTCAATTAATTGGCCACTTAACTAACCAAACATATAATTCCTATCACAATACATCAATTATGTGATTATTAAAAACAATAGAGATTTGAACGATAATCAAGAGAGAAAACTAATGCATTAATCAAGCACAAGTTGTAGATATAGGACTACATCCTTAACCAATAAAATAAGATTTAGCTACTCATAGCTATGGAGTTCATCATAATCAATAATCAAATAAAGAAGATGAAAAATAAATACGAAAGCAAACCCTAGTTACGTAAACAAAAGCGGCTCTCTCCTTAGCTCCAAGAATAATACGTCCTCCCAAAAGTTGTAAAAGTCTTCTCTTTTATATCTCCTCTTGTTCCAAAATTAGGTCCAAGTCTTCAAAGTCCATTAGATAAAAATCCACGTGGCCCAAAAGTGAGGAAAAACCCATGTAGAAACTCTGCCAAATCTTCGCCGGAAATGGCCGTCTTTTATTTCTCAAGTTCACTTCTTCTCTTCAATGTCTCCTCATCACTAAAGTTGTCATGCTTTTCAGACAGAATTCGCATCACTAAAGCCGACATACTTTTCAGACAGAGATGAAGAAATAAAAGCAACTAATGAGAAATAATCCGCCTCCAACAACATTTACACCTTTTCGCCTTTTAAGCAACGTTTCCTCTTCTTTTGTTCCAAATGACTCCGAAGTACCTAAATACTCAAAAACAAACATAAGATACATAATTTACAAGAAAACTTAGCAAAGAAAGCATAAACAATAGATAAATATTAAGGTGTTTTAGGCACCTATCAAATTCCCCCACACTTAGACTTTGCTAGTCCTCGAGCAAACAAAACAAATTCTAAAACATAAATACAACTCCGTGTCGCTGAGGATACGGTTACTCTTAGCATGAATAACATGCCTTTGAACCCCTAGGTGTCCCTAGTGGATGATTTATAGTCTCGTGAAGGTTTACAAGAGGTCTACCTACAAAACCTTTTCTTCCAAATTCCAACTACTTGTGAAGAATCTATGAATGACATAAACATTTTGTACTTGGCAGACTATCAATGATTACAGGAGGAAGTACCCACTTTCGAATCCAATTCATTCATAAATTAGTAATATATCTTTATCAGAAAGTTAACACAACCACAATACTCGGAATCTAATCAACTACAATCACATGAAAAGATTAAGAAGATGGATATAGAAAGTAGATGGTGGCCGACTGTTGACTAAGGTGAACGGTGTTTTCCATATCTGTCTGAAGGTCACTGCCAAAACAAACCTAAAAATCCTATTGGATTGAGCTACTGGTCCGAATACTAAAATCAACACAGCTGGCATATAAAAGGGAACCAGGTCGACAAACTTAATTCTAAATCAATTCACTGGCATATACAAGGGAACCAGTGATTGATTTTATTCAACACAATAATAATATTTTTTCTTTTCTTTTCCTTTTTTCAAATTTTTTTTCATTGACATCATGATTGGATCTTGTGGATCCAAGCGCATGTTTCTTGTCAGCAGATTACATGATAGTTCCCTTGGATCCTGCACTCCACGCTTGCTTAGGCGACGGAGACAGGGAGAACACACATATTGCTTTATCCAAGTGTCATATTTATTCCTTTTGGTCAATTGGTCGGTCTTTTCTTTTTTTTTTTTGTAGTAACTCAATCACTCTATTTCATCCTAGCAGTGATAACAATTCGATGTTCGTGCCCCACCAATTCACTTAGAGAAACAATAGATAAATATGGAAAAATAAAAATAGAACGTGATATGGTGACGACTCCGAGATATGGTGACAACTAACATGTTATTTATTCTTATATTTTGTTCGTTTTCATATGAATAGACTCTACTAATGGGTTCCTCAACTCCTACAACCACGATGTTTCCATTAGTGTAAGGCACAAGTTGCTAGACTTTGGAGTTTATCATTTTTTTTTTTTTTTTCTAATTTTCACTAAAGGCATCAAATCAACTAACTATACAAACATATAAATGCTCCCCCACACTTAACTTTACATTGTCCTCAATGTAAATTCATTCAAAGTAAAGTTCAAGGTGGGAAATTCCGCAATGATATGCAAAAACAAAGATAAAATGCTTAAAAATAAAAAGATAAAGATAAAGATACAAAACCGGTGGGTTGCCTCCCACTTAGCGCTTGGTTTAAAGTCGTCAGCCCGACTATCTCCTTGCTTGCTAAGGCTCCTCCAGAGGGAGTACTTCCACAAGGTTAACTCCTTCCACGACTTCCGAAGAGAAGTTCTCATATATGGTTTCAACCGGTGCCCATTTACTTTAAGTTCATTTCCTGTAGCTAAACTACGAATTTCCACTGCACCATGAGAAAACACATTAGTCACAATAAAAGGTCCAATCCAACGTGACCTTAATTTACCCGGAAATAATTGCAAACGAGAATTAAACAAAAGCACTTTCTGCCCAATGCAAATTGTTTCTTTGTAATCATACTATCATGAAATGCTTTTCTTTTCCTTGTAAATTCGTGAGCTTTCAAATGCATCATTGCGAATCTCCTCTAACTCTTGGAGTTGCAACTTCCTTTGCTTCCAGCACCATCCAACTCCATATTGCATTGCTTAATAGCCCAAAACGCCTTATGCTCAATTTCCACGGGTAAGTGACAAGGTTTACCATACACAAGCCTAAAGGGAGACATCCCAATAGGTGTCTTGTATGCGGTTCTATACGCCCACAAAGCATCATTAAGTCGCATACTCCAATCTTTCCTTGTTGGATTCACCGTCTTCTCAAGAATGGATTTCACCTCCCGGTTAGAAACCTCGGCTTGTCCATTTGTTTGTGGATGGGGGTGTTGCAATCCTATGCGACACATTGTACTTCCTTAACAAGTTTTGCAAGAACCTGTTTTTGAAGTGTGAACCTCCATCGCTAATTATAGTTGGAATTCCAAACCTTGCAAATATTTGCTTGCACAAAATCTGAAACAACTTTAGAATCATTAGTTGGGGTGGCCTTAGCTTCCACCCATTTCGAGACATAATCCACAGCAAGCAAGATATAATAATTCCCACTAGAATTGACAAAAGGGCCCATAAAATCAATTCCCCATACATCAAAAACCTCAACAAATTGAATAATAGTTTGTGGCATTTGATTTCGGCACCTAGATTGCCTCTTTGGCACCTATCACATGTGATACAAAATGCATGTGCATCCTTAAACAAAGTTGGCCAAAGAAACCACATTCTAGTACCTTGAGAGCGGTTCTCTTGCTCCCAAAGTGTCCTCCACAAGCATATGAGTGGCAAAAAGACAAGATAGAATTAAATTCTGATTCGGGAACGCACCTTCTTATTACTTGGTCACTACAATGTTTCCATAAGTATGGATCATCCCATATGTATTGGTTTCCTAACTTCTTAAGTTTGTCCCTCTCAGCACGAGACAAGTTCTTTGGGATTTGTTTAGACACTAAGTAATTAACAATATCAGCGTACCATGGTTCTCCAAAGGCAATTGAGAATAGTTGCTCATCCGGGAAACTTTCACGCAATGGGATAGCTTCCTTGTCCACAGCAAGACGGCTCAAGTGATCCGCAACGGTGTTCTCAATTCCTTTCTTGTCTTTGATCTCTATATCAAATTCTTGCAAGAGCAAAATCCATCGTATGAGCCTCGGTTTCGCCTCTTTCTTTGTAAGCAAGTACCTAAGTGCTGCATGATCAGAAAAGACAACAACTTTTGTACCAATTAGATAAGAGCGAAACTTTTCTAAAAAAAAACAAATAATACAACTCTTTTTCAGTGGTTGTGTAGTTTTGTTGGGCTTCATTGAGTGTCCTAGAAGCATAATAAATGGCATGAGGTATCTTCCCCACACGCTGCCCAAGCACCGCACCAACCGCATAATCACTTGCATCACACATGAGCTCAAAAGGCTTGCTCCAATCCGGTGGTTTAATGATAGGGGCTGAAATCAAAAGTTCTTTCAAACGATTGAATGCCGCCACACACTTATCATCAAAGTTAAAAACCACATCTTTTTGCAATAAATTGCAAAGTGGTGATGCTATCTTGGAAAAGTCCTTGATGAATCTACGATAAAAACCTGCATGACCAAGAAAAGAGCGTATCTCCCTCACCGTAGTGGGAGGGTTTAGAGCACGAATAAGGTCTATCTTAGATTTATCGACTTCCAAGCCTTTAGAAGATATTATATGGCCTAAAACTATGCCATGAGTTACCATGAAATGGCACTTCTCCCAATTCAGCACAAGATTTGTTTCAACACATCGTTCAAGGATTAATGATAAATTGTGCAAGCAAAGGTCAAATGAATCACCAAAGACACTAAAGTCATCCATGAAGACTTCGATTATGTTTTCAACATATTCTGAGAAAATACTTACCATACACCTTTGAAAGGTAGCTGGAGCATTGCACAAGCCAAAAGGCATCCTTCTATAAGCAAAAGTACCGAAAGGACAAGTAAAAGTGGTTTTCTCTTGATCCTCCGGTGCAATCACAATCTGATTGTAACCTGAATAGCCATCAAGGAAGCAATAGTAAGAGTGTCCAGCTAAACGTTCAAGCATTTGATCAATAAAAGGTAATGGAAAGTGATTATTCCTAGTGGTGGCATTCAATTTTCTATAATCAATACAAACCCTCCAACCGGTTTGTACACGAGTTGGGACAAGTTCATTCTTATCATTCTCCACCACCGTCACACCTGATTTCTTTGGTACTACTTGTACCGGGATTACCCACTTGCTATCAGATATGGAGTAGATAATACCCACATCCAATAGCTTGAGTATATCCTTTTTCACAACTTCCATCATGGGAGGGTTCAAACGACGTTGTGCTTCCCTTGTAGGCTTTGCATCGTCTTCGAATCGGATCTTGTGCATACAAACGGCAGGGCTTATACCCTTGATATCGGCAATTGTCCATCCTATGGCCGTCTTGTACATCCTTATCACCCTTAGAAGTTTTTGATCATGTAATTCATTAAGCTCATTAGAAACAGTCACAGGTAATTCTTCGTTATCACCCAAGTACAAGTACTTTAAGTGACTTGGAAGAGGTTTCAATTCTAACTTTGGGGATTTAACAATAGAAGGCACAAGCTTTTCATCATTGCAAGGTAAAGAAGCATATGAAATATTCTTAATTGCTGATTTTTCCGGTAATGAGTAAAGAGAACCAATGGTTTCTTTAATCTCATCACCATACTCCAAACCATCATCAATGGGTGTAGTGAGCACGGTTTTCAAAGTATCAACACCATTCAACTCAAACATTTGTTGCGCCAATGTATCCATCACATCAATGGAGAAACAAGAGTGGACATCACTAGGATATATCATCGTCTCGAAAATGTTGAAACGTATTATTTCTCCATCAAACTCCATAGTTACCGCTCCCTTGTCCACATCAATAATGGTTTTCGCTGTTTTCATGAAGGGACGCCTGGAAGAGATGAGTCTGGTGAACCTTCATCCATCTCTAACACGCAAAAGTCAGCTGGAAATACTAGTTGATTAACCTGCACAAGAACATCCTCAACAATACCCATTGGGTAAACATTAGAGCGATCGGCTAATTGCAATACAATTACAGCCTTTTTAAGAGGACCAAGATCGAGTGAGTTATACATAGATGTAGGCAAAACATTAACGGATGCACCTAAGTCCAACATAGCTTTGTTAAATGTGGTGTTACCAATTGTGACGGGAATGTCAAAGCTACCGGGATCCTTGCACTTAAGTGGGAGTTTGTGTTTTAAGATTGCCGAAGCATTCTCCCCCACACTTAGCACTTCATTAACTTTGATCCTTTGCTTATTGGTACACAAGTCCTTCAACACCTTTGCATACTTTGGAACTTGCTTGATTGCATCTATGAGTGGTATGTTCACATGGATCTTCTTGAGAACGTCTAAAATCTCCTTTTCTAGTTCCGCCTTCTTGGAATTTGCAAATCTACGAGGAAAAGGTATAAGAGGAACGTAAGTAGAAACCGGAGTTTTAGAGTTAGAAATAGGTACCTCAGAAGTTTGGGGAGAATCCTCATTTTTCTCCTCTAAAACAGGTTCCTTTGGTGTTTCCACCTTGCCCGAAACAGTAACTTCGGGTTGCACAAGTTGTGTACCGCTTCTCAACGTAATTGCATTGACACCCTATTTTGAGTTGATAGGTTGAGAAGGGAGTTTCACACCATTTTGTGCCTTCAACTGGTTCAACTCAATATCCATACAACCAACTTGAGTTTGCAGCTCCTTAACCGTGCTCTCCGTTCTTTGCATAAAAGATTTCAACAACTCTTCCATATTTGACCCCTGATTTTGAGGTTTTTGTTGTTGTTGTGGAAGTTGTTGTTGCTGATATTGTTGTTGTTGTGGTTGAAATCCACTCGGGCGGTTGAAATTAGGTTGTTGAACCGCTCCTTGCTTGTTGGCATAGCTAAAATTGGGGTGATCTCTCCATCGCGGATTGTAAGTGTTGGAGTAGGGATCATACCGTCTTTGTTGATTTGGAAAGACAACATTAGCTTGTTCATTGGGGTCTTCATACCCTTGAAGAGACTTTGGTATCACCGCGGATGTAACTTGTTGCATCATTGCTGTCATGTTCCCCATTTGTTGACGAAGTTCTTTGACCTCGCTCACTTCATTTACTCTCCTAAGAAGCACATCCGAACCACGACTCAAGAATTGTTGCAAGTTCGCTGCCATGTTCTCAATCAACTCTCTAGCTTGTGCCACCGTTTTGTTCACTAGTGCACCACCACCCGCAGCGTCAAGAAGATTCCTATCACTTGTTTGGAGTCCTTCATATAAGTATTGGATTATCATTGCATCACTAAATTGGTGGTGAGGACAGCTTGCCACCAATCTCTTGTATCGTTCCCAACATTCATATAACGATTCTCCCACATTTTGCTTCATCCCGCAAATCTCCTTGCGAATTTGAGTAGCCTTTGATGCTGGAAAATATCTCTCTAAAAAAGAGTTTCTTCAACCCATTCCATGTTGTGACACTTACGGAAGGCAAATAATACAACCAATCCTTAGCACTATCCGCCAAAGAGAATCGGAAAACTTTTAACAGTGCACCTTCCGCATCAGTATCCGCTGGAAGCATGGCCGTGACAATGGTGTGGAAGTCCATAAGATGCTTGTTTGGGTCTTCATTCACCATGCCATATAACTTTGGTAATTCTCTAAGCAACCCCGGCTTGATCTCAAAAGTAGAGTTTGTTTGAATACACCATTGTTGTGTATCCAACTTGTGAGAAGCCAGGTCCTTGAGTGTACGATTTGCATCACCCATTGCTTCTTCTTCTTCTTCAACTAGTGGTTCTTCTACGAATGGAACCTCTTGTTCTTCTTCTAGTTGTAACTCTTCTTCCACTTCTAACTCTTGTTCTTCCATTGTGTCCTGACTTGGTTGGAGTATTGTGCCTCTTCGAGTAGCTATCCCGCACCTTGGATAGTTCCAATCTTTAGAATCCAGGGATTAGGTACCTGGAAAAAAAAAATTCTCACAAACAAGTAAGAAAAACGAAACAGGAAACGAAAAGCAAATATGGAAGCAAAAATGATGATAAGAAACTAAAAACTTAATAACTAGTCGTATGCCTCCCCGGCAACGGCGCCAAAATTTGATCGTTGTCGTATGCGTCAAAAATAAATTCACTTTCCTAAAGTATATGATAAGAAAGAGTTCGTTTCCACAGAGAGGCGATTGTAGCTATTAAGTATTCAATTTCCTCAGTAACAAATTAGGGGGATTTCTGATTTTATAAAGCAATATGAATTAAATTAAAAGCAAAGTAAATAGTAGAATGTAATCAATGAGAGAAAGATATTGGTCAAGGAATTCATCTTCTATCTTAAACAAGTGCTTGCATTCATGATTATAATTACAATTTAATCTCTTTTATTACCAAAAGCCTAGAGAATCAAGAGAGCAAGATAATCTATTAATTTCCTAAGTTCATCAACATACACATTATAGCTGTGTATGTGAATTCTACCTAAAGAATAACCTAACGCCTTGCGCTAATTAAGTTCAATTCCCAGGAGCATTAAGTTGTGGAAATAGACTAAACAATGTAATTTTCATACATTGCGCATGACAATTCGGACAATGGTCAAACTCTATATATGATTACAAGAGTGTATCACTACAAACCGTAATCATATCATGCTCTTGTATTCGGGGTTATCGCTCGATGAAAATCCCTTTAATAGCTATGGACAAGGATGCAAGTTCAATTAATTGGCCACTTAACTAACCAAACATCTAAGTTCTGTCACAATACATCAATCATATGATTATTAAAAACAATAGAGATTTGAACGATAATCAAGAGAGAAAACTAATGCATTAATCAAGCACAAGTTGTAGATATAGGACTATATCCTTAACCAATAAAATAAGATTTAGCTACTCATAGCTATGGAGTTCATCATAATCAATAATCAAATAAAGAAGATGAAAAATAAATACGAAAGCAAACCCTAGTTGCGTAAACAAAAGCGGCTCCCTCCTTAGCTCCAAGAATAATACGTCCTCCCAAAAGTTGTAGAAGTCTTCTCTTTTATAGCTCCTCTTGTTCCAAAATTAGGTCCAAGTCTTCAAAGTCCATTAGATAAAAATCCACGTGGCCCAAAAGTGAGAAAAACCCATGTAGAAACTCTGCCAAATCGTCGCCGGAAATGGCCGTCTTTTACTTCTCAAGTTCACTTCTTCTCTTCAATGTCTCTTCATCACTAAAGTTGTCATGCTTTTCAGACAGAATTCGCATCACTAAAGACGACATACTTTTCAGACAGAGATGAAAAAATAAAAGCATCTAATGAGAAATAATCCGCCTCCAACAACATTTGCACCTTTTCACCCTTTAAGCAACGTTTCCTCTTCTTTTGTTCCAATGACTCCGAAGTACCAAAATACTCAAAAACAAACATAAGATACATAATTTACAAGAAAACTTAGCAAAGAAAGCATAAACAATAGATAAATATTAAGGTGTTTTAGACACCTATCAAGAGTTACGGATTCTTTTGAAAAAAGCCGAAGTAAACAACACACCAAATGGATAGACAATGAGTGGCTAAGGGGAATTACACATCAAGTTTCGCACAAAGCAATTGAGAAGATAATGTATGAAGTACAACATTATGAACTGGGGGATTATGAAGAAGAGTGTGTTTTTCCAAACATGTCAAGTTTGGGACTCCCATGTCGGCATGTTATAGCCACATATCAAGACAAAGTGATCCCGATTCAAGATGTTGATCCCTTTTGGCGACAGTTAACATTCCGTGAAACAAATTTTGATCCACAATTTGGAGGAACTTTTGCCGATACCGGGATTGGAAAAGCGCTAGCCGAGAAATATGCTACAATAAGCCAAGGCCAAAGGCAAATATGGTTGAGTAACTTGAGAGATTTAGTATATCCACAATTTAGGTATGATATTAAGGAACCACCAAAGGGGACGAGTAAGGGGAGGCCTTCTACCAAAAAAAAGAGGTACGTAGGAAATAAAAAAGCAAGAGAATTGGCGGAAGAATCAAAGAAAAGAGATCCTCGTGGTTATGAATGGTTGAGAAAGGAATATGAAGCGGAGGATGAGATGGAAGAGGATGATGTTCAAGGTATAAACAAACGAAAAAGAGGTCAAGCGGATAAAGGAGAACCAAGCCGTCGAAATGTACAACAAAAATGTATCGAGCTTCCTACTCAAGAAAGTGTAACAAGAAAAACTGATGTTAAAGGAAAAGGTCCGGTATTTCGCTCTAAACAACAAGAAAGAAGCAAAGTTGTTGTTCAAGGAAATGGTCGTAAAGAAAGTGGAAAAAAAGATGATGGAGTTAAAGGTAAAGGTTCCTATGTCGGTCCCGAGGTTTCCTCCCAAGATAGTTCAATAAAAAGACTTGTTGGTAGAGTTGGTGTTAAACAATTAACAAGGAACAATGGAAAGAATCCCATGGTTGAAAAGGAGAAGGAGAGTCCTATGGTTGAAAAGGATAATGAGAAGGAGACGATTCATCTAAAAGGAGTGCCTAAACCACCACCTAGAGACAAGAATGGTCGATATAGCCGGAACCATTACATTCTCTATTCTCTATGAATATTACCTTCGTTTTTTCCCCGACTATATTCGTGGTTATATCAAGGCTACGGAGGATGTTCATGGTGATGGGAATTGTGGTTACCACGTCTTCGTGGATCAATTTGGACCCTTTGAAGACGCGATAGTTTGGGATTGTGACCAAGTTACGTACGTAAGGAAAAAATTCTTAATGGAACTACGTGCTTACCGCGACTTCTATAAGCCGATGATGAGAGTTGAAAGAAACGAAACCGATGAGGTGTTAAATGAGAGCTTCAAGGAAATGGAAATGCGGTTAACCGACAATATATGTTTGACAAGCCAATATTGGATGCGCATGCCTATATATTGCCAACTACTCGCCAAAGCATTCAATTGCGTCATTCATTTAATCTCCAAAGACATAAGTACTACATTTGCACCAACAAGAATACCGTTTGACGAAGACTTGTCAATAAAAAAAACAGTTGTCATGGGGCACGTGGAAGGAAATCATTACAGCGGCCTCCGATTGCATGAAGGAAGTCCATCACCTCCATTGTGGAGGGAATTTGGTTGTGACGGTGAACTCCCCAAGACTTGGTGCAATCGATTTGAGGAAAGGATTGAATTATGGAAGGCCATAATTCAATCTATGCCGAAGCAATTCGTAGTTATGACCGATGATGAAGAGGATGATTAAATGTTTTCAAGTCTTGGTGAAGCCCATTTTATATTTTGTATTTTTACTAAATGTGATATGATTAAAAGTGACAATATCATATCTATTTGATTCACTGTTATGAATGAAGTATTTTGTTCAATGAATGTACGGTTGGTAACTAGTATTTTGTCCAAGTGTGTTGAGCTAATATCAATAGGAGGCAAGGTTTCAGAGAAAGTTACGGTTGGTAACTAGTTAGGTACGGTTGGTAACTAGATTCAATTACAAACTGTAACTAGCTATAGAAACAAATTTTATCTGCCATTTGCATTTACGGTTGGTATCGATTATGTATTTACCAACCGTAACTAACCTGACACCAGATAGGAACCAATTTTGACTAACGTAAAACCATTAAACCATGTTCATTAATAAACCAACACTACAACCATTAAACCATTACAAATATAAATGACATTACAACTCATTCATTCATGCGACTTAAAAGGATACTAATATTCGGGTCTACGAGTGCGATAGAAGTCTTTAAGAATGTTGTAATGAGGTAAGTATTGAAAACTCGACCTTTTCCATCGTCTCCATTCTTGAATAGATCTCTTTAAAACTTCAGCGTCAGTTTCAACCCTTAATCGTATTTCACCCATAACACGAACTAATGCCATAAATTCTTTAACGTTATCCCGAATTGTTCCATATCGAACATACAACATAATTCCATCGCGGTGATTAGGGTTACCTGTTTCGGAACAAAAGTTTTCAAAAAGAGTTCTCAAATAACTTGTACTAACAAAACCACATCGACATCGTTCTTCTCCTCTTTTTGGATAGCATAGAACAAAGTTGCGGCAAATACATAAATCTTCTTCCAATGTAAATTCAGGGTTTGGAGCCATAATCTAGTTTAAGGTAAGAGATGATTCATGTGGAGGTGTAACTTCTAACAAGGAGGATAAGCATATATATATATAACAAAAATGAAAATTCTCTTCAATAACGGATATATTTTTTGAAAATGAAGTTGTTGAATGTCTCAACGGCTATATTTTCAAATTACACAAGGACATGTCAGTGCAAACAATAATTTTTTTTGTGGGGAAAGTACAGTTACGACTGGTAACTATAATGAAAATAAAAACCTTAACTCTGAGTAATTTTGAATTCCAGAGTTACGGTTGATAACTCTTTAGGAATTAAGAACCGTAACCCTGACAAAAACTGAATTCCAGTGTTACGGATGGTAACTCTTTTTTGTTACAAACCGTAACTCTGCCAAATAGAGAAAAATACAGAACTACTGTTGGTAATCTAAATTCCTACGAACCGTAATTGGTGAGATCCCCAAATTCAAAGTTACAGGGTTTTCTACGGTTGGTTAAGGTGAAAGAGTTACGAACCGTAACCGAACTTAGTCAAAAAAATGGGTTACAATGTTATGTACGGTTCGTAAAGAAATAAAGTTACGAACCGTAACTGAAGCTACGATTGGTAGCGATAATTTTTTACCAACCGTAATTGGCTCTGTAACTTAAAATTTTCAGACAAAAACTGTCACAAACAAACACATATCCATAACTTCAAATTCATAAATAATATCCATAAGTCCAAATCCATAACCAACACAAATAAGTTCATAAGGTAAATTCCATAAGCTAATTATCCATAACTAACACACAACTATTGTTTGTCATAATATCAATAAGTGGAATGTCATGACTAACCACACACAACTAAGATAAATGCATAACTAAGCATGGTGGCCACCACGATCCCTTTTGTTGCTGGTACCACCACCACGATTTTTAGGACCATCACGACGACCACCACGACTACCGCGACCGCGACCACGACCACCTCTTTGGATAGTGCCCACACCTTGCACCTCCTCTTCATCATTTGTCTCTTCGCTGCTAGGTGAAGGTTGACGACGGCTACTACTCGCACCTCCAAGAGAGTTTCTACTCCTCTTTAATCCTCGTTCTTCCGTGACCAACCTCTCGTACAATTTTCCCATGTTTGCATTATGCATGTTCCTTATTTGCTCTTGCAAGATATTTTGTTGAGGAACTTTAATCACATACGGATGCATGAAGTCATGCTATTTGCCAAAGCTTGTGCTCGCTCTTTCTATTCACATATCAAAAAGAGTGTTAAGAGATTATTTCATAATATACATTAATCTTAAAATCCAAAGTCATGAGGATAACAAAATTACGTACCGACATGAAGTATAGCTTCTTCCAAGACAAACCAAATAGACTTGTTTTCTCTTTGGTCTCGTCGGCTGCCATCCTTTGTGCTACAACCTTTTGAATCAATGGCTGGACCTCCGGATCATTATTGATCACATGTGGATGACCAAAATGCTCATACCAAGCCATGTAATCATCGGAAGCTTCTTTCGTGTTGATACAAGCCGTTGCCTCTCCCGCTGCGAGTTGGTATGTTTCTTCATGGCGATTGTTCCAAGCATCAACAGTTGGAGTTGGGCGGTAGTTGAGTACAATGGTGGGGCCTTTTGTCTCGGATCCTTCTTTGGATAATTTGAAGTTTTCCTTGATAACCCTTTCTTGAATATGACCAATTTGGCGTAGAGTGCGACGAGGATTGGTCATAACGTAACCTGTGGGATGATACAATGGTCCATTGTATCCTGCGGTCTCTGTAAATCTACGAGCATCAACTCCATTTTGTATCCTCGAATAAGGGTCAAAGATAACATCTTAAACAGTGAAATCATCTATTTTCTCTCTCACTCTAATGAGCTTGTCCTCTTTGAACCTTTGTTGTCTACCAGTGAACATGAACTTCTTTCCCGTAGGGCCATAATCATCTTCTTCCCATTCAGTAGGAGATCTCAGGCTTGGAAAGTGGTCATAAACCCATGCCTAGAAAATAAAATTAAGTATAAACTACAATTGCCACATGACTAAAAATATAACAAACTATCATATAATAAAAATGTAACCAAACTTACCATTAGAATCGCAACATTCCCGACAATTTCAGTAGATCCAACCCTCGAGGCTTCTCTAGTAGATATGCAAGGGTGGCAGTGGCCCACGAATATTTTTTGATCTCATCCAAATTCTTCAACAGTTGTAGGTAATGAACATTCACCCTATTTCCCGAGTTATCGGGAAAGAATAAGGTCCCAAGAGAATACAACAAATAAGCTGTGGTTGTACGCCTAACTGTTGTTTCATCAATCACCTGACCTGCCTTTTCCTTTTTGAACGTTCCTTTAAACTTTTTCCTCAGATTCTTCAACAATAACTTTTTGATGATTTTTGGTTTATGTGGTTCAGCAGGGTCATAACCACCAGCCAACTGAAACTCCATCCCAGTTTCATCTTTCCCCCAACCAAGTGTTTCTTCAACAAGGACTTAAAGGTCAGTCCAAGACATGTTGTTGTCGAAACCTTCAAATACCGATTGTCCTTCAACTTCAAGGTCAGTAATTTGCTTCACATCGTCCGGTGTTATTGTCATCTCTCCAAATGGAAGATGAAATCTATCGGTTTCAAGCCAATATCGTTCCCTGAACGCAGAGACCACAACACTATCATACTCCGATTGGCAATGAAGAATTCCGGGCCCTAATCCTGTACTAGCTACTAGATTGGGAACTGCAACACATTCTTTACTTAATGGCCAATGTTTAGCCCTTTGACGCTTCAGCAATTTGATGCATCTTGCGTGGTCCTAAGAAAAAACAAATATACACAAAAATATAAGCATATTATGGTGAACTGAACTAAACAAACAAAATGTATCAAAATAATGAATGTTTTAAGAAAAGTAACAAAAAGCATACCCTTGTCCGACAGACTTTTGCGGACCAGGAACCAGTATAACCAAATAAGATTGGAGACTTATCTGGAGCCTCGCCCCAAGGTCTTTTATTCTTCTTCGGTGGCAACAACAATTCGTTACCTTTAGGAATATGCATTCCTTTCGGTGCGGGGTCCTTTCTCGGCTTCTTTTCTTTCTTTTGTCTTGGAGGTGCGGGTTCCTCTTCCTCCTCAACAACTACCTCTTTTCCCTTGGTATTTTCTTCCTCTTCATCATTTTCTTCCTCTTCATTTTCATCATCTTCCTCCTCTTCATCATTTGCTTCCTCTTCCTCGTCTTCATCATTTGAAGACTCTTCCTCCTCTCCATCATCACTGGTTTCTTTACATTCTTCTTCAGCTTCATTAGTTTCTTCCTCCACAATTTCATTTTCGTTGCCTTCACGGTTAGTTTGGACTCCGACCTCTTCTTGATCATTATGTTCCACTCCTTCTAACTCAACTCCAGATTTAGCCACAGGTTGTTCCCTCAACTTAATTTCAAACCTATTCTTCTTCTCATTCTTGTGGATGCCTCTATTATCTACACCTAAATGCTTGTCACCGCGAGGGGTAGGCGTATGATCAATCAGGGTTAAGTCATTTCCTATCTTTTTCTTCACCCTATCAGGATTCCTACACAAGCATTAAAATTGATTGATTTACTAAGCGTAAAACAAATAATATAGAAAACAAAACACTCAAAAAAATGGTGATTAGGTTTAATTACGGTTCGTAATAAGACACAAATTACAAATCATAAATAATTACGGTTCGTAAATAAGGAATCAAGATCAATCGTAACACAACTACGGTTGGTAATTCAGCTATAGTTACCAACCGTACTCACAACTTCAAAAAATCCTAACATACATAAAGATGTACGGTTGGTAACTTTCATTAAGTTACAAACCGAAACTCAAGTACGGTTCGTAAGTGAGATGCAAATATGAACCGTACAAAGTATTTGAAACATACAGAAGAATGTATGGTTCGTAACTAATGTTTCGTTACTAACCGAACATTAACAAATTTCTCAAAAAAAATAAAGTACGGTTCGTATTTGGGTAGTTACCAACCGTAAGTTCTTCAAATTATGCAGGTACGGTTGGTATCTGGGTTATTTGCAACCGTAACTCACATGCAAAAATCATTTTCCATTTTCAATTTCGATCCAAAACCCTAATTTTTCATACAAAACTAACTTAAATCAAACAATAGACTAAACCCTAACTGGGTTTTTGAAAAATACCTCAAATAAGTCATTGTGCTTGATTTTGACGGTTGAGGAGTTTCAAATTGATGTTCTTGACCTAATGGGGGATTTGGTTCATTAGAACGGCTACAATCTTCGTCAACCTTCTTCTTCGACATCTCTAATATAGTTTCAAATCAACGATTATCAATTTTTCAACTAGCCGATTAATCGAAGAGGACGATGAAAAATCAGTTTTAATGGTGGTGGAGAGGAGGAGAAGAGAAGATGAAGGAAAGTTGAAAAAAAAACTGTTTTGATTTTCAGTTTCAATTGGGTTAATAATGGGAAGGACAATTCAGTCTTTTCAACCACAAAAATAAGGGTAAATTAGTCCATTTGAGGTGAAAAGGGTAATCCAGTCAATTAACAACCCCCATAAGACACCCCCTAACCAATAATAGAGATATTACTATCACCCTTGCCGCCCCTCTACCATTTCTTGCCGTCTAATCCCATAGCCCTTTAGCGAGACTCAGGTGGTGATGTCATAATTGAAGGGGGGCTTCTGTAAGAAATCACTATAATTAAAAGGGCGAAACTCAAAATCGAAACCCTAAACCACTCTCGGCCTCAGCCGACCTCCTTCCCAAATACCCTGCGCTTTCTTTACCCTGTTTTTTTTCCTGTCTTTTTTTATAAACCCCAGTTATCTCTGCAAACTGACTGTCGCTTTAACTCGATTCAAACCCAATCACTACCATCATCGTCATAATTTTTGGTTTTGTGATTTCCTACTGATTGTGGAATATGCTTCGCAGAAATATTAGAATGAGGCGAGAATACTTGTACAGAAAAAACTTGGAAGGGAAGGAACGTCTGTTATATGAGAACAAGCGAAAAATTAATAAAGCTCTAGAAGGTATTGCATCTCTATAACAGTCTAGTTAACCTAATTTGATCGCTCCAGCTTTGTTCACAGTTGTTGTCATTGTGTTTGCAGCAGTACTCAAACCCATTACCTGCGTAATTGATGCATTTAGAAATTTTATAACTGCTTATCTTGTGTGAATATAGAAACAACACTGAGAATCAATCACTGTCAACTTGAGGAGTTGTTCTTCGCTGCTGGATTGGACTTTTTGGTTTTGCTGAATTTACTGCAAACCAAATTAAGCCTTTTGGCATATTCATGTATTAGAAGTGTAATTTTTTAATGGAATTCACAGTTTGCACTGGCAGCTACTTACCAGGTTCTTAATCTCATGAGGCCTAACTAGATTGTTAACTCTTTTAATGCCATACTCTTCCATATGCGAGAGTCAATTTTTTTTAGATGATCATTAAGAGAATTCTTACAAGAGAAATGTTCAGCTGGAATCATTTTAATCCAAAGAGCTTAAGGTTCGGTAATGAAACTCCATGCTGTTTTGGCAAGCATTGGTTTGTTGAAAACTCTGAAGTTTTAAACCTAATCCCCCAGTGCATTTTGGTTTGGTTAGCACATTGATTCTTCTCTTTTTTCTCCATAACCAACGATAATTCCTTTGAGTTGAATTCATTTGTTTTTTGTAGGTAACTTGTTACAAGATGTTTGGTATTCTTGTTGTAGTTAGAGTAGTTAATATGTATAGCTCAATCGGGAATGTTTAATTGACATTTTTATCATTTGCATAGAGGGTAAACCGATACCCACAGAGCTGAGAAACGAAGAGCCAGAGTTGCGTCGACAAATAGATCTCGAGGATGTAAACACAGAAAGTAAGTAATTTTATTTCTAAAGGATTTTACGGTCTTTCATATGTTCATGTATTCTGAAGTTTATTATTTTTTTTTTAATTAATTTTGTTCTGGTTTTATATATTAGTACCCAGGTCTCATATAGATGACGAGTATGCAAATGCTAATCAAAGGGATCCGAAGATTTTGATAACAACGTCACGTAGTCCAAGTGCCCCTCTAACTCAGTTTGCCAAGGTATTTGGATCACAATTCTCTTTAAGTTTACTTTCTTATGGTGTCTATCTTTTCCTTATAGATCTTGCTCCCCCCTCCTTACTGGATTGTTATGTTGTGCCAGGAGTTGAAGATTGTTTTCCCTAATGCTCAGCGAATGAATCGTGGTGGTCAGGTTTGGAGAGTATTTGTTTGTTTGTTAGGAATAAGATATGGTTCTTCACTTTTTTTGCAAAAATACAGTTTTTAACTTGGGATTTCTTCTATGCAGGTCATCTCTGAAATTATTGAAACTTGCCGGGCACATGATTTTTCCGATGTTGTGTTGGTTCATGAACATCGTGGTGTCCCAGATGGTATAATTGTTTGCCATTTACCACTGGGTCCAACTGCATACTTTGGATTACACAATGTGGTACGCTATATAATTTAAAGTTAGATGTACCATGTTGCCGATGCTTACCTTTTTATGTGTGTTTGTGTGTTCAGTGTTTGAGGCATAAAACACTTACATAGTTTTATGTAATATTTTTAGGTGACAAGACATGATATTAAGGACAAAAAGTCTGTTGGAACAATGTCCGAAGCTTATCCTCATATAATTCTTGACAACTTCAGTAGCAAGGTAAACTTATCCTCATCTAAATCTGTTGGGATTTTGTAGTTGTTGGGTGCATTTGTTAAATTCTCTGGTTTCCACCTATCTTGTGCTTAATTTATCCAAAGGCAGTATGTTTTCTGATTTTTGTCAAGATATTGAGTGGGTATAATAATACTTGCATTTATCATAAGTTGGTTCAGTGTGCCTTATTCCATATCCAAACGTTGATGTTTCTACTGTGCTTTTGGCATAATTTGACTGGTTGATTTTGATGACAGCTAGGTGAAAGGACAGCCAATATCTTGAAGCATCTCTTTCCGGTGCCAAAACCAGATTCAAAGCGCATCATAACCCTTTCTAATCAGTCTGATTACATCTCATTCAGGTTAGATTATTGCTTAATAGTTTCACTTGCTTGTGTATAATTATGAGTGTTCCCTTTCTGCAAGTCTGGTAAAGAATGCTGACTAAAAATAACCTGGAAAAACTCTCCCAACTGAAGGAAAAGGCAAAGGAGAGACCCCAAGTGTGCAGATAGGAAAAGTTATTCTATTCATATAAAATGTAACCAATGAATTCTTCCCGTTCGCCTCAATGAAAAGTTGAATTGATATTTGGTACTTACTACCATCCCATGTTTGAATGAATAAAGGTTTTGTCAAAAGTGTGGTGAAGAGTCATGATCTTGGAGTCTAAATATGCGGTCTCACAAATAAAATAGTAGAAAGGAAGACAAAACAAAAAAAATGCAAGTTAAAAAATATCCGCCTTTTTGGTCTGCAAGCCTAGACAGTTTTTGGGGTATAACTAGGTGTGTTTAGTGCATATAGCAAGGTTAAAAAGAAAAGAGCAAAAGGTCTCTTAGACAATTATAAAACGAGTAAATGACATTTGGTTTCATATACAGCAGGTCCCCTATGTAAGACCTGCAACAGAACTGGATAGTTTCCTCATTGGACACATGTGAATTTCTGTTAGTTTTAGGAATTGCTTGTTGATAAAGCTACTTTCCGAGCGTGAACCAAATAGTGTTTTATGTTCCAATATCAGCATGTGCTGTTTTTTGATCAAGATTTTGGTTCAGTGGTGAACTAATTAAACTAGTGCTACTTTTTCATAATAGTTAAAATCCTTGTCAAGCTTTTGTGTCACCTTGTTGGTTCATTTAGTATATGTACATTCTTGTGTGTTTAGTACATTATATTTACCTTTACCAATGTTCACCACATGACCAAAAAAAGCAAAAATGAAAGCATATACAGAAAGTTTGGGTCTATTTACTGTTGGAATTCGTGTTGTGATTCTTTGTGGGTTGAACTGTTGTTGCAAATGTAATGATCTCGATGCAGTGTGATTATCTTGCTTCGGGTTTGATTTTGTTCTTGAATATGCAGGCATCATGTCTATGACAAACCTGGTGGGCCTAAATCAATCGAATTAAAGGAAGTTGGTCCGCGTTTTGAATTAAGGCTTTACCAGGTTAACATCTGTTTCATCTGAAGTCGTTTTTTTTTCAGTTAAAACAGAATATATTTCTCCTAAACCATATTCTCATCATTTTGGAGAACCTCAGTTACAGATTCTGGAGGTTCATAACAAACCTAGCAATATCGTGACAGTCTTTTTACATGCCATGTCTTTGACCTGAACTTGCTAGAGATTTGTTGAGTTTGAAACTGGTTATTAATGTTGGTACAACCTGTGAACTGTCTGTTAGAAGTTCCGACTCATCACATTCTAACCTTAATTAGGAATTCTAATTAATATGTGATCGACTTGATTTCGTGAGAACAGTTGGCGTAATCTATGCATCACCAGCTTTCGTTTCATCATGTAGAAAGTTATCTACCTTGTTTATGTTTGCCGCGACTGCTTCCTGGTTATCTGTAATTGGTTCCACAACAGGCTTAGCGGTTGTCAATGTTTTGTTTAAGTGAGAATGCTCCACATATTGCTTATTTTTGGCCCTTAAGATCTTTGCTGCTAATGAAAAGGGCTGCCTTTGGCTCTCAATTTCTCTTACTCATTCGTTATCGTGATGTCTCAGATCAAATTAGGAACAGTTGATCAGAGTGAAGCCCCGACTGAGTTTGTTATCCGGCCGTACATGAACACTGCTAAGAAACAAAAGATTCTTGGAGATTAATTGGAAGACTACCCCAATAAAGTATCTCAAATCCCTTGCATTAAGAGGCTTTCTAGAAAGCTGTGTATTTTGCAAGGGATTTTTATAAACATCTTTTGCCTTTTGATTTTTGGAGTTAATAGAATTACTTACTCTGTATTAACTTTTTTTGCTTTATAAATGTCAATTTCCTTGGACCTTTCTTATGAAATGTTAGGTATTCAAGAGTGGTGTTCATTGTCTTGGCCACAGCCACAACATTTCAAACATACAAAAATTATGTGCATCTTTTTGAAACATCATTAGCATATAGATTCTCAATTATTTCGGTTGTGCAATTGAACGATAACAATATCATTCAGTTTCTATTACTGGGTAGGCTACGACCTCTAGTTATTAGCTCTTTTAAAGTTTTCAAAAATTAGCAAGGATCATATAGACTGTATGATTTTAAGTGATTTTACTGGTACCTCCTGCTGCTTGTCATGGTTCAATTTTATCATGGGTGTGGACTTGACAATCTAACTCCTTTAAAATCCTAAGCTCCTTAGGCTCCACGTTGAATGGTGACCGTCACCCTCTCACAAAATTGTCCTGTACAAATTTCGGCGCAAAATATAAAACCCAAAAAAAATAAAATACCAAACCCTTTTTTGTTTCGTTCACATAGAAAAAAATAAAAAAAAAAGAAGAAAACCCTAAAAATAAAGCCTAAGATATGCTTTCTTCACAGAGATGATGATACAAAGAAAAGAAAAACAACTAGCAAGGGGACAAAGGCTTTATCCCCTGTTAGAATAATAAGAAACTAAAACCTAGAAAAATATGTGCAAAAAGTCTCTCTAAAACCCATTCGCTCAATTTCTGCTCTCACATCTTCTTTTTCCTCTATTTGGTAATCTCACATATATCGATCATCATGAACAATATCAACTAATGTTCCAGTGAACGGGGATATCTTTAATCCCGTTTGATTAGGGTTTCGTTGTCATCATCATCTCTATTTTGATTGATGTTATTAGGGTTCACTTTTTTATTAGGGCTATACTTGGATAAATAGTTTTGTACCACTAAGTTTGCAGGGAGATTGGATTAATCTTCAAGGTAAACTCTAATCAATTTTTTCTACTGTGACTATCCTTTTTTCCCCTTCTTTTCTTTTGCGTATTTGGAACTTACAATACGTTGGTTTCATTGTTTGCTGAAGTCTATTTAAGCCATTTAACATGTAGCTTTTGACATCTGTATGTAGATAATCATCACCATTTAGTCAAGTTTGTGTTTGAATTTTCATGCTCAATTTAGATAATTCTAGTGCTTGCTTATGTAACGTATTGTTTTCTGGACTTCCTTTTTTGGTCTGTTTTATAATTTTTTTCTTTATTTGTCGCGATTCACCTCTGCTGCTGCGGCTTGCTAATCTTTGTGGATTTTTTTTGGTTTTTTGATTTGGTGATTTAATAGGCAGAAGTCGAATCAGAAAGACGACGAAGAGGAATAGCAGAAAAGAGGTAAACTTATAGAAACCCTATAATTTTAATTTTAGGTTGATGTTTTTTGTATTTTTTTAGTTATAATCTTATCAAATCGGTTTGGGTTCTCAGATATAATATTATAATCTAATCCATTCTTTCTTTATGGTAACATCTTCTTTGCCTAATAAAGATTTATGGGATTGTCACACTGTAATGATATGATACTGATCATAATTTTTTGTTACATTATTTACTATGTTGATTATAAAGAATTTTTTTCCCTCTATTTCTGAGAACCCTCGGGCTCATTTCAATGGAAGCTCCATCTTTAAGTCAATAATATAGAATTCAGGTTCGTTGAAAAGCCCCCTTACACAACTAGGGCTGAGCTTAGGATCACAACCGTTCTTACACAACTAGGGATGAGCTTAAGCTCGCTTGACAAGAGGTATGACACTCTTTTCTCTTTTTGATATGAAACTCTTCTCTTTTCCTATCCCATTTTGCTCAAAAAAGACAGTTGTTCATGCTGACTAAGTTGAACACATCAGATGAAACAATGGTATAATACACGCAAATAATGATTGATAAAGCTTAGGAAATGATCATAAACTGGAGACATGGCGTATAACTTAGGAAATGATTTAGATGTCTTTAAAAAGAGTTCTCCTTCGGTGGAACATTACTAGATTTTTTCCATTTCCATTGTCTTCTATATTGATATTAGCTGATTCAGAGTTTGGGTTTTGCTATTTTATTATCATGTTAAAAAAAATTTGATAAAGAAGAGAATGTACAAAAAATGCTCTTAGTTCAATCATAAAAAGAAGATTCACAATGAAAAATGCATTAACTTATACCTATAAAAATGTGATTTTCGGAAGGATTTACCAAATTTAAATGGTTTTTTAAACAAGCCTTTGCAAAGAAGTGGGTGCAAGAACTACAGAAACAAGGTGGGTTGATATTATTTTTATTTAGTATTTTCAATTATTTTGATCAATCCGAAATTAATAGTACACAATGTTATGAGTCTTATGATTGAAGTAGTGGGTATAGTGGGAACTATATAGAGTTGTATGAACCATTCCGTCTTTCTTGGAGTGCTGCTTGCTGAAGGTGGAGGTCCAGTTCTCTTTACTTTTTTAAACATTATTAACTATTCCGAATGTCAGGGAATCTGATTATCCCATTGAAGAAGAAAGTTCCCTACTGAAAACAGTTACATCCAAATGTATCCTCAGTTACTTCTGCTACAAATGATAGTATTCAGGTATGAATTTGATTTTCAGCGAACTATTTCAATTTAGTCTGTCCCTTCCTGGATCACTTACATTTCATGTTCTCGGATCTAAGAGGAGTTTTTATAATTTATAAATACAGGGGAAATGGGAACCCACTTTACTTTCACAAGTTCAGAAGAATACCTATGCCAATATGTGGAGCTAAAGCCTATTAACCATGCATCAATGTCAGTATGTTGATAGGGAAGTTGGAAACTTCCTTGGATTATGCCTAAATAAAACTGTGCAATACAATTGACAACCTGCAACACAAACTGAATGGGAAGTCCCATTTCTGATGTGATAATGTGATAGGCTGTATTCTATAGATAAGACGATTCCCCTATATTAAGGCATATCGCAGCAAGACTTTTGATCGATAATTTTTCTAGATATATTAGGAATATGGTTTCAACACTTATAGAAACACTTGAGTCTATTGGAATGTAAAAGACAAAAGATTTTGACACTTAAAAAGTTCAGGTTTGGCAAGTGAATTCCAGCATAGCATATGAGTTGAGGATAAGGTCGAAATTAAGAAGCTCCACTGCTTTGATATGAATTCCAGCATAGCATATGCATTTCATCCAGACATTGGAAAATTTTCTGACTAAAATTGTTCATTTACCATTTCTGACTAAAATAGTTCATTTACCGTATATTCAGAAGAATCAGAACATTGGGTGATGCAATGACGATCGAAGAAATTGTATAGACGCGCCACTGAAGAAGACTGTAGACTGACGCACTGAGGCTGGAACGGCATCCACAATGCAAAAAAGACCTCTTGCGGACACTACAACTATAAAAACTATCAACATTCATGTAGATAACACATTCCTAACACATCATTCATTCAGAATGAGTGGACGCCCTTGAAAGCAAGGATACCTGATCCAAGTATGTCCCAACCTACTTAGGTTGTCGCATTATTGTTTGTTCTTTTGGAGTAAGGTCAATAGTTCCTATTTAGAGGATGATTGAAATGATGTTTTTGAGGAGAATGATGACGCCTCAAATGAAGTATTGCCAGTGAAAGTTAGTATCGTGTTGTCACCTGCTGGAGTACAATGACACTCTGGACAATTGAATCAATTACCTTGCAGTTTGTGGTGTCATTTACATTTTATACTCAGTGGATTAATTTTGTTACTTTTGTATAATATTTGTCAGAGATTTCAAATTTTGATGATAGAAGTTGACTTTGATTTGTTTATAATTTTAACATAAGCACAAGTATTCACACTTTTCGAAGTTATTTGAGTCTATTATTTCGTATTCATTCATGTTGATGATGTTGGTTTACGTTTCTTTGAGAGAATTTATAATCTTCACTGTCAAGTATTATGGAGAAGGTGGCAAAATCATTACTTACGTACTACAATGGGAAGGGTAAATTTCGTATTGTGATGATGTTCAAAGATGACGCCACACCAAATCCAAAATGCTTAGGTCTTTGTTCAAATATGGCAAAATCCTAAGCGGCGTGGTGGGGCTGGCAAAGCCACGCCACACCAAATAAAAAATATAGCGCACAAGGGCGAGGTGAAGCCGAGCCACACCAAATCAAAAATGCATCGCAACGGGGCAGGTGAAGTCCTGTGACACCAAATCTAAAATGCACGACAGGACGAGGCAAAACCACGTTGCACCAAATCAAAAATATATCGCGACAGGGTGAGGCGAAGTTGAGCCACATCAAATCAAAAATTCAACACCAAATCAAAAATACATGACGGGGCGAGGCGAAGTCGAGCCATACCCAATCAAAAATGCAACACGATGGGGCAAGGCGAATCCATGCGATACCAAATCAAAAATGCACGACGGGGCGAGGCCAAACCGAGCCACACCAAACCAAAAATGCAACACGATGGGGCAAGGCGAAGCCCCGTGAGACCAAATCAAAAATCTTAAGGGACGGGGCGAGGCGAAGCCGAGCCACAACCAATAAAAAATTTAACACCAAATAAAAAATACATGACGGGACGAGACGAAGTCACATCACACCATGTAGCATATGGTTAAAAAAAAGATGCCTGGTGCTACGCCGGGAAGCTTCTCAAACTTGGTTCACCAATTCAACTCAATCGACAACTACAAACTACAAACACAATGCATCAATGCCTCTTTCTTTGAACCATATTTTGTATTTGGTAAAGCTCGGCTTCGCCTCGCCCCAGTCCCCATTTGATTCAAGGTAAACTCTAATCAATTTTTTGTGTTTAGTTTTACTGTTTTCTTTTTCAACTCGACTCCTTACTTGAAAGTGATTTATGTCATTGTTAATGGATTGATACAGATCACAGTGCCCAGATTCGGGACAAAACTAATATGTTTTATATATTCTACTAGGTTAAGGGTTACTTCCTTTTTGAATTCTTAGATATGGGTATGTTTGATTTTTACCATAATCATGATATATGTTGTCCTGCCTCTCTATCTTTTGTCTTTCCTGTTTCTTCTTTGTTAATAGCTTATTTTTCTCAAGTTAATAAAAAAAAAATTCTATCGTTTTGATCTATTCTGCAGGTATGATTTTTATTAAAACGGATAGTTTTGATCTATTCTGCTGGTACGATTTTTATTGAAACGGTTACACTACCACATCTCATTCTCTTTTGGTAAATTGTAACCATATCTTCCATTTCTTATTCATTCTTGGTATATTTTGGTCAAGTTGATGATTTTGTTATAAATATTGTTTGTTTGGTTTAATTTTGCAGCTGCGATTTGCTTGGTTTGTTTGTTTAGGAAGGACAGCAGGAACAAACCAGGTATACATAATTTCAAATATGAGAACAATAGGCAAAGCCAGATATTTTGGTCTTCAAATATCTCTAATTTTAAGTTTTTAAGATTATGCTCATCATATTAAAATTCCTACAACAGTGATTCTGAAACTCGACGCATACCAACTATTAGAAATGAACGTAGTAGTAAAGAAGACATGGGCATAATGAAAACATTATGGTGTTATCACTTCTATTTTTATGTAATTGTTTTGAAGGGTTGTCAGTAGGTGTCTGGGTATTTTCAGGCGGGGCTGTTTCTATCATCACTGCGACTTGGGGACTTGGGCGAGGCGAAGCCGAACTTTACCAAATCAAATGGGGATTTGGGCGAGGCGAAGCCGAGCTTTACCAAATCAAAGAAAGAGGCAATGATGCATTGTATTTGTAGTTTGTAGTTGTAGATTGAATTGGTGAACCAAGTTTGCGAAGCTGCCCGGACGTAGCACGGACACAAAATCTAGTTGCAATAAGAAAGAGGAAAAAACAACCAAGACCGATGATTAGAAATCAAGCTAGATTTTTTAGTTCATTCATGATTTTCAAATAAAGAGTGCAGTTTAGTTGGGTAAAATAAACAAAAAACTGGCAATCAACAAGAGAAGGAACAAAAAAAACTAATTATAGAACTCTCTAAACTTTTTTTTTTGTTTGTTGAAAATGAACTCTCTAAACTTAGATTCACCTTAATCATCCATGATTCCTGTTCGCATCATCCATGATCTTTCTCTTCTTAAACCTATTCCTCTCAATCTCTGATTTCTGGGTTTTTATTCCCTCTTGAACCCTTAAAGTCTCTTCGACTGATTCCCTTAAACGATGTTGTTAGCATTCAATTTTCGCTTTTCTGTGTTTATCCTCTTCTTCTAATTTCTCCATTGAGTTTTTCAATTCTTTATCTTGTTCAGCTTTATTATTCGGTTGATTAAACCTTTTTTTTTATGCTAAATAAGAGATTTATTAATTATAGTCATAATACTTGTCTGACAGTAAATAAGACTCAATAATCTCACGGGACTATTTGGCCAAGTCCTGGATATTCTGTGCTGCCTGCAGTATTTCGCAAGTTTATCAGCCGTTTTATTACAATTTCTAGGAACAAACAAGGCCATCTACGAAAATACTTAAGTTTATTCGTCACATCAAGCAAGATAGCTTCGCTTTCCAATGGTATAACTGGATCAGCGATGTTAATATAACTTTCAATTCCGTTGAGATCAGTTTCCACAACAACTTCAGAGAGTTGTAGTTCCACGCACCAGTTCACAGCATCCAAGAAAGCTAGACACTCAGTTGATTAAATCTGTTTCTCAATTTCGATACATTATAACCCATTTCTTCAAACTCCTTAAACACTTTAGTATAACTCTCTACATCAGAAAGCAGAAAAGTATTAAGATCAACAAAATCACTGAATTTCATAAATAGGTTTATGAAAGATATATTATAACCTAGTTTGATCCCTTTTTTGATATTTTCACTACCTAGGTTTCCAAGTGAGTTAAAATGAGGTGTCCGTGGTAGTGCTGTAAAAATTTGGTCATACAGAAGACTAAGCTCAGGAGATAGAGAAGATGACCTATGGTATACTATAGGGAATGTCATTGAGAGACCAGAAGGAGGAGGGGGAAGGGGAGGAGGAGGAGGCGGTGTTGATGGTGGAAGTGGTGGTGGAGAAGAAGAAGACTGAAACTTCAAAACTAGCCTTCCCTTGGAAATTGATGATCTTTGGCCTGGTGCCATTTATGCGTTTTTGACTAGCTAGTTAGACTAAAAAATGGTTGATTTCACTGTACTCCCTCTAAAATTCAACTCTCATGATTACTGATTAGTGAAGACCTTAACTTGTTTTCTACAAGAATTTTTGTTCAGAAGAAGAAATGGGGCTTGTTCAGAAACAACCAATTTCGTGTGTGCAACTTGTATTTATATTCAGCATCAACTTTATTACCATTTACTATTATAAGTTAATACTCCCTCCGTCATATAGGATTTTGCACAAAGACTAAGAAACACAAAGAGAATAGTTTTTTTTTCCACAATTACTCTAAGTTAGTATTTAATGTTCCCAGTTTTTAGATGTTTAGGTTTTTGTTGTTTAGTTGGAAAAGGTTTTTGTTGTTTAGTTGGAAAAATTCAAATTATAGGAAATATATAGAGAATGTTACAGGGCCTACGATCCATGGATGTGCGGTCCAACTAGATAATTAGGGTTGTATATGAAGGATACTATGTAATGCTTCTATTCTAATCTCCTAATAAGATTGTTCTTCTCCTTCCTCTTATCTTTCTCGGTTTCATCTATAATTCTCCTAAAACACGTTATCATGCACGATGTTATACCACGGAGCTAGATTGGATTTGGTAGATTTTTTTTTCTCCACATGGATGATTTGCATCAAAGCAGTTATGTAATTATCATCAAGATAATGTTAAAATCGCTGGAAGCGAATCAGATAAGTTGGATCTGTTTTGTTATATATATATATATATATATATATATATATATATATATTCTTTTTTTTCCTTCTTCCCCTACTTTTAATTTTATTTTTGGGTACTTACTTATATTATAATTGTGATCATCATGTTTTATAATTTTTATATAAATACAAATTGATCACGTTCTATGGGCGTGAAAATTGATTGAGCGTGAAAATTTATTGAGATTTGGGAATGGCCGTTTGTAGTTTCCGTAAAGGACGATGAATAATCTCATGTCTGTTCATGTTCATGGAGAAGAGAAAGAAATCCAGTCCCAGATCTCATCTGTCTGATTCTGAACGTTTCTGACACATTTGTCCGATTCTAAACGTTTCCGACCGTTTTGTCCGATTTTGAACGTTTCCGACCCATATGTCAGATTCTGAACTGTTTGGACCCATCTGTCCGATTCTGAACTGTTCCGACCCAGCTGTCCGATTCGTTCCAACTCGGTCAGGTACAGTCTAACCCAGTCCGGTTCAGGTCAACCCGGTCCAGTCCTGGTCCAGTGCGACTTGGTCCATCCTGTCCTGTCCTGTCCTGTTCCGACCCAAGTTCCAGTTGCGGCCTGACCTGTTGTGTTCTGTTTGTGGGGCGCGCGATACAAAAAATGTTCCAGTTTCGTATATACATAGTAGAAACCAAAGTATGAGGTATGTAACTATAACGTGGGTTTTTACATTGAATATTTGCTAGGCTTATTATTTGTTTTTACACAACATGCCTAATTTTGATTATTTTTGTCTTAAGATAAGTCCACAACATATAAACGGTCAATTTAAATTATGATTGTTGATCTCGATCATTAAGAATTTTTGGTCTTAATTAATGCTTTTTTGTTCTCTTGAATATGATATGGGCTATAGTTGAATGGTGTCTTTTGTTCAATTTTGGTTGTACTAGCTCGATTCAAATTTATTTATATGGGGTTTATAAGTATTTGGACCGTTATTGCGTACTTGATATTGTCTCCCAAAATTTGAATGTTCCGTGGAATGTAATCCACTTGCTCGACTATTAAAGAGTCGGTATTTTCAAAAGATACGTTGCAAATAAAATCACATGTATTTCCAATTTTTTTGTGGAAGAACTCACAAAAGATGATATAAGTCAAAAACAATTTCCATTTCTTTACTTCATCCATGATACTAACGAACCAGTATATGTTGAAGTATGACAACAAGAGAACTATTTTAGTAATATATTCAACCTAAAGGAAGTGCTTGACATGTGTAGTGAGATTCTCTTAGCCTGTTGAGAAAAAAAAATTTCTCAAATTAAGCTAAATGTAGCAAAAATTGAAAATGGAAAGAACCCCGAGGTAATAAGGGTTAGACGTACCGACTTATATAAAGCATGTGAAAAGGGACATATATATCATGAGACGACAAAGATGTATCCCCCTAGTAATGACACCAAAGTACAGGTATCAAATGAATATGGGATGAAGCTAAGATGTGATTCTAGATCCCATCATAAATGAAAGAGTTGAAAATGCACCTGGTCATAGGTGTTGATATATACAATGTAATGTGTGTATCATAGTAGCAGCCAATTTTCACATCAACTTTAATGGCAACAAGAACTTTGTCGGGGCAATTGACTATCTTATTCAGTTAAACTAGATCCAATATCTGCATCAATGGAATGAAAACACGAGACATAAATTCTCTAAAGCACTTGAGATATATTGGGTGAAACGTAATATATATCCAGTCTAAAGTACTTGAGTTGAATCCCACTTTTATTACGTAATAAGGCCACACCACTTATTAAAACTCTCAAGACCCACATGTCTAACTCATAGTTGTTTTTCTTCCACTAGCTTAAGAAATTTAAACTAGTTGTTGAACTATTTCCTTATAATGTGACTACGAGGATTGGATCATCGAGCGCAGCACTGCTCAAAATTTGTTTTCAAGATAGAACAAAGACGTCACAAAAGCTCTATATATATCGAGAGCTAATCACACCTTGTTAAATTCCAAAGAAATCCATGCAAGTGGATATCATATGGAAACTCACAGTGATGAGAATGTAATTGATTGCATCTTTTATAACCTTTAATGAATGTGGAAGGAAGCATATTCTTAGAGAAATTTATGAGTCAATTTAGTGAAATGTAAATCACTAGTATTTTGGATTATTGAATCCATATTGACTCTGACGATGAAATGTTGGGAATTGACTCATACATGCTTTGGGAATAACCATAAAGTAATTTTGGTTGTAACATGATGATCGTTTTGAAAAAACTCATACGAACATCACTTTATTTGAGTGAACAAAAACGAGAAAAAGATTGACAGAATACGAAATGACGGCATATCTCTCAATAAGTGTTCTCTAAAGAACTAAATGCACAACCCCCCTTCCCATTATGCTTTTAAGTAAGAGAGCATATCACTCATTTCACAAAGTCTCCAGTAAAACATGATCGAGACAATCCTAAGATGCAAATGGTAAACAATCCATATTACAAAGATAACAAGGTGAAATTTAGAAAAATATTCATGCAGAATGCGGACCATTAAAGTGACTTATGGCTCTGGTGAATGTTTTGACATTTTGGACTAGTTATAGTTCCCAAGAAATTTGAGTTTAAAAACTCCTAGCACATATTACACAATACAAAGTGCAAAGGCTCACCACCACCCTTATTAATGCTAGAGAATTTACATCAAATGGACTTGATGAATATTGCATGTTTAATAGGATCAATATAAAGCATCTTATACCCAATGGTCTCGCAGAGGCTACCATCAAAGGTTACAGATGGTGCCTAAGGAATAGGTTATGCATACCAACCTATCTTTTATTGCTTTGGGGATATGCAATATTACACGCATCTTACTTAATTCGTTTTTAGAACCCAATATTAGTCAACCTTTTATGCGTACCAGTTGGTAACTGGATTTAAGCCTGACATTCGTGTTCTTACGCATTTTTGGTTGCACTATATATGTGCCATTACGACTCCACATCGTACTATGATGGGTCTTCAAAACTTTTAAGTAGTTATGTTGGAAATGAGTTCCCAACAATTATCCGCATTTTAAAACTTTTGGCAGGAGATCTCATACCGCTAAATTTGCGGGTTATCACTTTAATGAGACAGTCTTCCCGTCGTTAGGGGAGATAAGAAAAAGTATTTTCTAAGGGAACGACAGGAATTGTCGTGGTGTGTTCCCACTGTGTCTCATATTGATTCTTGTACTCCACAAATGTAGATGTGAAGTGATAAAGAATATTCGATTTTCAAAATGTACATTGATGTTGCTAAAGTAATGAGATTACACATACCAGCTGCAAACCTACCTGCAAAGTTACAAATCCTCAATAAGGGATATACACCATAGACTAAGGTGTTGCAACTGCACTCGGTGGAAGTGTGGTTGAGGCCGTGGCTCCATAAAGGAAGTTGGAGAGACCACTTGGTTCCATCAATCCTTACCTAGAAAGGAAGTGGGTGAGTAAGGCACAACTTATTTATATCATCAGAAATCATCTCATAAGATTGTCTCTGAATATGTCCATGAATCAAACTGGAGGACGCTCCGAAGTTTTAAATGATTCTAGAGAACAATGAAATCCTAGCGGATTATGAGAATGCATATGAGTCAATGGAAGGATCATGCGTGCACAATGATGATACAATCCATAAATAGTTGCTCCAGAAATAGAGCACAATGAGATCGAACCATGCTTTATTTTGATTCATTTCAAATAAATAGCATATTTGGCCTACGCAATCCAGGTAGAACTTAGTTCTTTGACATATATACAGGTATTTGGTGTGGTAGTGCTAACCAACCAAGTGTAAAGCCTATTGGACATACATGATTAATTTTTCACAAAGCATAATGAGAAGAAAGCAGTCTTAAAGGATAAAGACTCGCCTTGTGGCGCGAGGTTTCTCACAAAGCCCTGGAATTGTTATCTTGTAATGAACGCTATATCGTTCTGCTACTTAGTTAGCATGGTAATTTCAAAAGGACTTGAAATGCAGCATATGGTTGTTACGTATCTCTGAAAGAATCAAGAGATAGCATATATTTACAAAAGTACTTGATAGACTTTTATTTCCCAAATCAAGTGACTTTAAACCACAGACTGCGTTTACAGTTAGATATAATGCTCACTTATAGATTGAATCAATCAGGCGGATGTGTTATACCCGTCTAAGTGACTATTTGATTTGGAGGGGATAGACAAGTAAGGTATTTTTCCTTTCGTATTCACAAGAAAGTTCCTGATTTGGAATTTTAGCTATCTATGTCGATGGTACAGACATGATGGGTACTCTTGATGTAATAAGAGACCTTAAAAGCTATTTGAAATCCGAATTTGAGATGAAAAGTCTGGGGAAAGCTCGACCGAATATTGAGCTTGTGGTATATTATTCCACCAGTTTGCATATGTCTAAAGTTGTCAGGCAATTTAACAAAGACATGCATCCTGATAGCACTCCCATGATTAGTCGAGGTTCAAACGTAAGTAAGTGACCATTTCGTCTTAGTATAATAATATACTCAATAAAATTTTGCATCCTCATGGAACTTGTTAGCTAGATATAGCTCAGCGCCAACGCAACGTCATTGGAATGGTATAGTGAATGTAATCATGTACTTAAAAGTAACCATTGACATAAATTTGATTTATCCATGCAAAGACATAAAAAGGAATGCTAAAGGAACTGAAGGAACGATAATCTCTTCTCCAACTAAAGTAATCAGGGGAAGATATGGTAGACTCTTTTCTAAGTCATTACCGATATTCAGTTTCGAAAAGTACATGACTAAAGGAACTGTTTGGAACAACTCTGAAAGTAATCAGGGGGAGATGCCGACATCAGGGGGAGGATCCAAGGATATGATGTCGACATATTTTACTTCGAAATTGAAGTTGTGTTGTATTCTTTTTCCCTTCGATCGATAATAGTTTTTCCCAAAGGGTTTTGCCACTCGACAAGGTTTTTAGCGAGACAACACTAAAAACATCAAGTATATTGAACGTTGAAGACATAAAGGTCGTGTTGATATTACTGAAAATATTTGAATTAAACAAATGAAACGCGATAGTCTGTTAAGCAACGTAACTTCCAGAATCAACAACAAGGTCTTATAAACATTCATGTCATCAAAGTAAAGTGTGATAAACTCCTTTTGACTGCATTAGACTAATGAAAATTGTCTGACATCAGGGGGAGCACCTAATGGTGTCTTGAACTATTTTCCTTCACCGAGGTTACTTTTTCCCACGGGGTTTTGTTACTATGCAAAGTTTTTAATGAGGCAACGTATACGCATCCAACTATGTTCTAAGTTTAATTAATATTTCACTCTTTTTCTTTATTTCAGGTTTTATCCCTTTGGGTTTTCCCTGACGAAGTTTGAACGAGGCAATTAACTTATACTCATAGTCTTTTAAGATCGTATTGCATGTGATGAACTGTAGTTGCAGGAAATCCTACACTACACCCCTCACAAGATTTCATTAACATTCAACTAATTTTAGATTAACAATCTTAATTTTATTGATGAATCTTTGAATAATCTTACAAGAAAAGATAAAGGAATCAAGAATAACCACTGCTCTAGATTTTCTCTCTCCTATTTACTTGCTTCTCAATCAGAAAAGATCTCTCCCCTTTCCTTTACAACTGAATGACTATTTATAGGGAAATACATAGTGGATGACAGCTAATCTTTCCTTTATTTTCGGATATGGCTTGCGACATCCTCGCAACCTTACAAATGTTAATCTCACAAACTCTCTAATTTGCGCAGGACCATCACATTTTTCTCATGATTTAGCTGACGTCGTTTATTATTTCGTTTCTGAAGTTATTCTGCGACGCTGCTGTGTTGTGTTGTTAATAATTTCGCTGAGGCATTATTGCTGCGAGATTCTGATCCTACATCTTGCCTCTTCTCATATCTTCTCTGCGAAGTAGAGAATGATGTGAGAAATGCCGCAGCTGTCATCTCTTCATATTCTGCATTTATCACACGTATTCTTTCTTCCATCTATTTCTTGACACGTCTTCTGTAACCGCTGCTTTTCAACCGCTCACGTCTTTTCGCATTAATGGTGTTTATTTCTTCGAGTAAAAAAATCTTCTTTATATATTCTTCTTACTCTTCTTTCCATTTTCTTTTTACTTTCTCTTCTCTTTTTATTCTCTCATCTCTGCAACTCTATTGTTCTTCCGTAAGTTCTGCTACTGTAATTCTTCCCTCTTCAATCTTCTTACTTTTTATTCATTCCCATACTCTATATTCATATGCCTCCAAGTGGCCAAAACATGAGAAAAACTTAAAAGACGTCCAAAAATCTTGCTGAGAAAGGTTTCACACTTTCTACCATTCCTGGTGAAAGTGCCAAGTCAATTCTTTCTATCAAACTTTTCTCTGATCAATTGTGATGATCAATCAATCATAATTTCGCTAGGTCAAATTCTCGCAGGTCTCCCCATTCCTCTTTATGACCCGATATTCCTCTGTTCTATGAAATTCTCGCTCACTCGGGATTTTCGCGAGCTATCTTCCAATTGAGTGGGGATTGCATCCGTCTGATGCTGGTTCGCTAACCGTGGTGCTGGTAAAGGATCTCTTTACTCCAAAGAACTTAGGGATCCTAAATTCGCAGACTTGGAGATAATTGCTGAAAATACACAGTAGCGAGTTTCTTTGAAAATTATGAATTGATCTCCATGAAGAAAGAGAATACTCGCTGGGGTATTCGCTTGAAAAGGAAAGATATATTGATGAAGCTAAAACTCATGCAAGACATTGATTGGCATTCTGGTAAGAACACAACTCCTCGCCAATCCAAAGATGATAAATGGTGTGTTTTTCCCTTGATGCTGAAAGGACCTTACATTGCTGGGTCAAATGTTCTTCCTGAGAATCTCGCTACTATCAACCTTGGGTATTCTCTTGGCCCGAGAAGGAGAAAGAGGTATGTCTTCCAGTTTCGCCACTTTATATTTCTTTATTTCTTTATTCTTTTGTTCGCTGATCTTGCGAATTCTACAGATCCAGAAACTGAAAGATAGCTATCAGGACTGGGAAGGCTAGTACCTTGTTAGCTCTTCGCTCATACACAGATGAGGTAAGAAATATTCTCTTATGATTTTAAACAGTATATTTTGCCTCTATTTCTTATTTCTATCTGTGTGTGAAGATTATTGCTGAAATAGAAGAGCCTGCCAATGTTGCGAAGACTGGTGATAAAGGCAAAGGTGCTCTTCGCAGGGAAAAACCAACTGCTCCTCCTTCAAAGAAGAGAAAAATCCGTTCTTCCTCTCCTTCAAATATTCCTTCTCATGAAAACTCCGAGAGTGATGAGATGAGGATAATGATGACCTTGCTGCAAATGAAGATTCTCCATCTGAATCTTCTATGGCTAAGCTCTCTGGCCTCTTTTCTGATTCTTTGCAAGGAATGGGAGATAGTCAATTCGCTAATACCTGCAAAGCTCTCGCTACAATTTGCGATGTTCCTTTATGGATGGTGATAATTCTCTTCGCGGAGTTTCTAGATCAGTGACTCCCAATTCCTGCATTCTCTTAATAGTCTGGTATGCTTTCATCTTTTACTTCTTCATTATTGTAACTCAAAATCTCTTTCTATTTTAATACTTTTTAATTTTCTCGCAGGCTGGAAAAGCTTCTTTCGCTGTTGCCTCAGATCTGGAGAGGAGACGCGAAATTCTTGAAAAGAAGAATCTTCAATTTCGTACAAAGAATGAGGAACTGGAAGCTGAAGTCAAATCTTCGCGAGAAGAACAAACAACTAGAAATTGATTCTTCTTCGTACAAGAACAAAATCTCTAGTCTTCAGCAAGCTAATAATCAACTCTATGGTATGTTACTTTTCTCCTTTCCCTTCATTCATTCATCCTGTTGTTTTCTTATTTAATTGATCCTTTTTGCAGACATTTATGGTCTTTCTGATGAAGCTACCATTCTTCGTTCATTTCCTAATGCCTTGGATAATGATACCCTTCTTGAGCGTCTTAATAAATCTTTAAATAGTTTCTCAAATGATAAAATTTCATCTCTTTCTCTGAATGAACTAGATCCAAATTTCGCCTCTTAGAATTGACCATAGATCTAGTTTAGGCTTAGCCAACCGATTTAAGCGTCTCTTCTTAATTCTAAAGAGAAAATCAATGAGTAAGAACCAAAATTAGCGGTCTCATAGATGATAAGGATCGCATCTCTGATCAAGGTGCTAAGGCTTTGGCGAAATTCCAAGAGACCCTTCTTGAAGTTCAACTTGAACGAGATGAAGCTAACCGCAAGATACCGAGCTCTGCGAAAGAGAAAACCAAATTCGTTCTCGTCTCTTATAATAATGAGGATGAATTCGCTTGGGCTGCGAAAATCTTAGACGATGCCAGAAAAGATTTAGGTGTAAATGTTAGTCTCCAAGTTGAGCATACAGCCTTGATTAGAGATATGATTTCTGACAGAGAAGGTTATTAACTGTTCTCTTCACTAATCTTTTGTTTCTTATGAATTTTCATCAAGTTATTAATTGATTGCCTTTTGCTCGCAGATTCTGAAAGTAGATATCGCGAAAGATTGAGGAACTTGAAGCTGAAAAAGAGGAACTCGCAAAGAATCTTTCTTCTCGCAACGACAAGTATTCTAGATTAAAGAATCAAATCAAGATCACTGTTGCGAACTTTAAGAATGATGCTATGCATTTTCGCAATCAAACTATTCAAATGGTTTGTGATGACCATAGTATTCCTCATTCTGATTATCCTTGTCTCTTGGAGGAGATCCCAAAGAACATTCCTAGTCTGATTTCTGATAGCGAAGCTGATGATGAAGAATCTGATGGTGATGAAGGTTCTGATGGAGATAAAAGTTCTGATGCAGACGAAGAAGGGAACAAGTCTGATGAAGATGATGAAGGATCAATTAAGAAGTAGTCTTTGTTTCTTTCTTTAATCTTCTGTAATACTTGTACTTTTATTCATTCTTTCTGTATATTTGCGAATTCTTTTGGTTCTCCTTATTCCTTAATATGAATTTCTTTCATTTTGACCTGCATTCATTAAAACAATTCTTCCTTGCAATATGGTTAATCAATTTAATCATTAATTTTTAATTTTTACGTAAATCTATCATGTGGAGACAAATAACATTTTCTAATTTCATTCATTCCCATACTTGCCTCTGTTATTTGTATCCAAATGAGAGATTTTGCAGATTTTTCTTATTTTGTGCCTCAACTTCGCAGTTGTTTATGTATAATTTCGCAATCATGTGCAAAGTGAATTTTGGTTCTTTTCAAATTCTCATCTCTGTGTGGTCTTATTTTGCCTTCCTAGTTAAAGGTCTTATTATGCCACCTCTTGTCATTGCGACAAAATCGCAGGATGTCCTTGCACTTTCATGCAAAAACCCATTGATCTTGCCTTAAATTTTTTCTTTTGTATTATGGCCTCTTCAGGAATGTTGCGACAATATAACAGGCCTAAATATTCTTGCTAAAATAAATCCCCATTACATTGCCGTCTTGCGGCGAAATCGCAGGACGTCTTCGCACTTTCATGCGAAAACCCATTGATCTCGTCTTATCTTTTTCTTTAGTATTATTGCCTCTTCAGGATTGTTGCAAAAATATGACAAGATTTAATACCCTTGCGAGTAAAAAGCCTCATGACATTTGCGTCTTAAGACACTTATCAGCTCCCTAATGGAGGGTGCCGCCCTTATCTCCCCCTGGTTGCCCCTTCAAGGAGGTGTACTTCTACCATACAAGGTTAGCTCCTCCCATCCAGTCTTAACAACAACCAGTTGTTCTCGCAGCCTCTTATCCCTTTTACCTATAGGGTTTATGGTTACGAGACTGCACCCTAAGTGGGGTTCTCTTCGGGCCGAGTGCAGTATAAGCCAAGACTTGTCAAGAATGGCAAGGTACGCTCCAGACTCCCCTGGCACTCTTGACTCAACCGTGTACCTCGGCGCCTTGATCAGATTTTGCACTCCTTGGTAGAGTCCTTATTACCTTAGTCGCCCAACCTAAGTCATATGCTTAAGTTGAGAATCCAAGGTGCCTCTCCAGGATGGGCTTTATTGACCCCAAATCTCCATGACTCAGGTTCCGGTGACGGTGTAGCCTTTCCCTGAGCCATGCAACAGGTACCCCCTTATATGACGTACTTTAGGTCTTACATTTGCCTCTTGCGAAATTGTATTCGCGAACTAGGGTGTACGCCATAAAGGTTCGCCCCTTTTTCTTTTGTCATTGTTCTCTGATTGTCTTTTGTAGAATTCACTATCTCTGCGAGATTCTTGCACATCATCATATTGTATTTGCATTTCGCAATCTCAATTTTGACATTCAATAAAATGTATTTTTGAGAATTTTATTTATTGCGAGAGTGTCGCAACAAATCAATCATTCATACATTACCTTTGCTATCCTCTGCTTCTTTGTTATTTTCTGCTAATGCTTCCTTGGTAGTGGTATGTTCACCATTTTTTATTCTGAGCTAGCATTAGTTTCGCAACATCTCTTCTTCTTTTCTTTCGATTGCATCCACCATCAACCTCTCACTTCTTTGTGTCTCTTTGATTTTGTGTCGCCAATTTTCCTTCTTGTTTGCTCTTCCTTCGCGGAATTCTACCTCAGTTTCGTAACACCTCTTTCCTTCAACCCATTCTCCCTTTATGATTCCTAGACCGCTGGGGTGAGGGAATTTGATGCACTGGTGGAAAGTTGAAGCTACACCTGGAATCCCATGTATCCAAGGTCGACCAATTAATGCATTGTAGGGTGATTCTACATCAATGACACAAAATAGGATTTCAGAAGATATTCCCTTCAATGGAATTCGCATAGTAACCTCCCCTTTAGTCTTGTTGGCAGTACCATTAAAACCATATATCTTATATGTTGATGGTATAAGATCATCATCTCTTCCTTCCATAGTTTTATAAGTATGATAAAATAAGATGTTCACGGAGCTACCAGTATCGATTAGAATCCTATTAATTGCCCATGAATCTTCAGCTTCATCATCCTCGTCTTCTTTCGGTTTTGGATTAATTTCTAATTTTACTACCAATGGATTATCATGTACCTCTTCAACTTTGGGGATTTCTTCTGCGGTAAAAGAAATAATCTGTTTCTGCCATTCCTCTAGTGGCGAGATTTTCGCAATATTCATAATTTCTCTTCCATCATTATCTCTTGCGAACACTCTACTCAAAACATTGTCATGAAAATCTTCAATTGTCTTGTATGAATGTATGATAGAGTGACATAATAGATTCTTTGCTTTTGCACCAACTTCTATGAAGAATGTTTCCTTCTTTTTCATCGTGTTTACTTTGTGATGCTCTGGTGGTGGTGGCAATGGTTGAGATTGTGGGTGCCCTACCAAAAAGTGGTTTAGTTTTCCTTGATCTATCATTCTCAGAATAATTCTTTTACATTTCTGCAATCATTTGTAGTATGTCCATGAAAATGATGATAAGAACAAAACTCATGACTTCTGTGGTTTGGAGGTGGTTCCGTTCCCATGTTCCATGGTGTTGGTATATTCTCCATTAAAATTATAGCTTCCCATATTTTCTCCACACTTGCATTTAGAGGTGGCATCTTGATTTATTCCCATACCACCTTGTGACCTCCTTGTCCTCTATTATAGTTTTGTCTTTGACCTCCATAAGTTTCTTGTGGCTGATCGAGTCTTTGAATTTTGTTATTTCCACCACGATTGTAGAAATTTCTTTCTCTTTCATACTCCTCTTGATCTCGGCTTCCCATAGCCACCAGTTTATGTTGATTGTTGCCCGTCACCTTTTCTTGTTGTACTTGCGAAGTGCTCGCCACTGTGTTTATTAGTTTAGGTAATAAGCTTGCATTTGATGTTTGTGAACTGGTGTTCGCAACCGGATATGATTCCATTTCATTTTGCCTTTCCTCTAGAGCAATAAATTCTTCCTGAAGTTCTCGCAATTCAGTCATTGTGATTGTATTTTTGACTCTGAAAATTTGGATATACAATAGGTTGGTTTCAAACATAGCATTGATAAATGATAAGATAAGATATCTCTCATCTACAAGGCCAGCCATTTCGCTACACATAGTCCTCCATCTTTTAGTTAGGTGCTTCAAACTTTCGCCAATCCTTTGTTTTAATCCAAATACGTCTTCAATACCAGGTCGCGAAGAATTATTACTTATATATGCCCCCAGGAATGTAGTCTGCAAATGATTGAAGGATGTTATTGTATTCTTTGGTAGACCTTCGAACCATTTTAACGCCTCCCCTGTTAAGCTGGATGCAAAGTACTTGCATAATACATCATCATGATTTTCCCATTGCAACATGCACCTCACGTAAGCTTTAATGTGTTGAATTGCACAAGTTGTTCCATCAAAAATGCTGGTTAATGCGGGCAAATTGCATTTCGGTGGTATTCCTCCTAGTTGTACTTCCCTTGTAAATGGAGTTTTCGCAGCTTCTTCTATAGCTTCATCCAGTTGTCTTCTGCCTACTTCTCCTCTATTATTTAGCATTCCTCTCATTTCTTCTAATTCTTTTAAGATTTGTTTATTTACACCTGAACTTTGATCCATTGGTCTTTTTAATTTCGCCTCCCTTCTTCTGCGTTCATATCTTTCTTCTCTCGCGAAATTTTGCATTTCTTCTTCATCATATTCATCTCGTCTTCTTCTGCGATTCTCTTCCTCATCTCTATCTTGAATTCGCATATGATGATGTCTCTCATTTTACCCTCCATGATTTTGTTCATTTCTCATCAATTCCATTCGCCGTCTTTCAGCCATCCTATGTACTCTATCATACTCTTCATTGATATTACCGTTATTCCGGTTTTGTGTTCGTCTTCTTTCTCGATTGTCGTGATTGTTCTGGCGAATTGTTTCCTGAAGCTCTTGTTCTTCCATTTCTGCTCTCAATCTTTCACGTTCACAAATTAAACGTGCTTGTTCAGCATAATGTCTTTCAATTTCTTCTTCAATCATTTGTTGATTTCTTTGAGTTTCTCTCTCATGTAAAATTCTCCTTCCTTCCTCTCGATTCCCTTCGCCATCTTGATTATTTTGTCCCTGACATTGTCCATTCTCTTGATTTATATCATTTTGCCTTTCATCAAAAGTTTCATTTTGTGGAACGTAACGATCATCAGTACTTTCTCTATTTTCGCGATGTTCTTCATTAGGATTTGATATTTCTTCTTGAATATTATTTCCGGCATTAATTGTGGGTGAGTTTCTCCTCATCTCTCTTCTAGTCGATCTTGAATATGATTTTGTAATACTTCTCGATCTTCTACTTTGTAGTCTTATATTTTCCATCCTCAATTCGTGATTTTGCCTTGTTATATTTGCACGTTCTTCTGCCTCAGCTCTTCTTTCTTCATGTATTCTTCGTCTCAGCGTTTCTAACACTCCAATTTCCTCATCTTCATGAATTATTCCTTCATCTTCTTCTTGATTTCTCTCTACCTGTCTATGGTTTCTGGTTTGCTGCTCTTCTTCTACTTCTTCTGCTGAATTTGATTGCCAAGTGTGTATACTCTCCCTATCATAATATGTATTCCTTCCTTGTATTAGTGTTTGTTAAACTGGTGGTTGAATTCGATTTTCTCCATTATTTCTCATTTTAGTTGATTCTCCCATTTCACTTCTTTCCCTTCCAGCAATTCTCTTGCTTCTTCTAACAGTAGTTGGTTGTTCTGATGTATTTCTTCTTCTAGCCATTTCTTAAATATTAATGAATTGCAAGAGATTATGTAAAATTCTTAATCAATCACTCCAAATCTTCACAAATCTCAATATTAATCTTCAATTTTTTCTAGAATAATCTTCAATGTTCAATCCCTCCCTGTTTCTAGCGCGATTATGTAGTTGCAGGAAATCCTACACTACACCCCTCACAAGATTTCATTAACATTCATCTCATTTTAGATTAACAATCTTAATTTTATTGATGAATCTTTGAACAATCTTACAAGAAAAGATAAAGGAATCAAGAATAACCACTGCTCTAGATTTTCTCTCTCATATTTACTTGCTTCTCAATCAGAAAAGGTATCTCCCCTTTCCTTTACAACTGAATGACTATTTATAGAGAAATACATAGTGGATGATAGCTAATCTGTCCTTTATTTTCGGATATGGATTGCGACATCCTCGCAACCTTACAAATGTTAATCTCGCAAACTCTCTAATTTTCGCAGGACCATCACATTTTTCTCATGATTTAGCTGATGTCGTTTATTATTTCGTTTCTGAAGTTATTCTGCGACGTTGTTGTGTTGTGTTGTTAATAATTTCGTTGAGGCATTATTGTTGCGAGATTCTGATCCTAGAGCATGTGATGAACTACATGTAAAGTACGAGACAACATGTGAAGTATTACATGTGAAGAGTTGTGCCAAGGTTTTGTCCCACTGGTTTTTCCTTATCAAAGTTTTAATGAGGCAATGGACTTTGACAAAAGTCATCAAGGAGAACGACATTTGAAGAACTATATGTGAAGCACTATATATAAAGTTTTATTTTGTTATTGAACCGTACAAGGGGGAGCGTTACAAGGCCTACGGCCCATGGATGTGCGGTCCAACTAGATAATTAGGGTTGTATATAAAGGATACTATGTAATGCTTCTATTCTAATCTCCTAATAAGATTGTTCTTCTCCTTCCTCTTATCTTTCTCTGTTTCATCTATAATTCTCCTAAAACAGAGAAAAGTATTTAAGAGTGTATCTTGAAAATTGAAATACACAATTCTCCATGTTATGGCATGATTCCAAGTTAGGGGAAAATCAGGATAAAATGTGGAAAAATATAAAGTATAACAAGTATTCTAGGACAAAAAAAAATCCTTAATTTTGGCATCTAAACTAGAACGGAGGGAGTAACTGATAACGGTTGCGGCTCATCTGATGATAATTGGGATTTCAGATCCTTAACAGACGCTACTTGTCGGAACATTATTATTATAATGGATAACGCTCATACAGACTTATTTCCTAAAAATGATTCTCGGTTTAAATATTGATGTGATCATGCGACGTGACTATAGGCAACGATAAAAATACAGTTTCGTTTTATCTTTTTTTTTTTGAAGAAACGAGGAGCATGAAAGCTCCAAAATTCATTGATTAGTAAAATATAATTACATAATATTCAATTACATCCATGAATCGAAATACATGATTAGCACAATAATTTTGAAACGAAGAAAATCGAAAAAAAAATTTGCACCAAATATATGTAAACCGACAGGGGAATTGAAATCTTCTAATGGTTTATCACCATTTTGTTAGATACACTCCGAGAAGATACGATGCTTCCATAAAAGAAGTAATATGCCCAAATCCAACATCGAATTCTATAATCTATGTTCATCACGCCCGTAGATGGTCGTAGGAAAGATTGTGAAATCGAAGCCCCTCCAGGAGGTATGAGAAATCGTAACGGCACAAACTTGCCATACGTATCAAAAATAAAAACATACTACCATATCAATTGTTATAATGCAATTTATTTTATTTAAGTATATCTTACGTAAATAATTCTACTTGGATCTTAAACTAAATTAAAATCCGGACAGAAAATAAAAAGATGATTGAAAAAATTCAATAGAGAAGATGAAGCTAACTACTAATGGATGAAGATAACTACTATGAAAAGGAAGGAGATAACTGTTTATGTTAAAAGATAAAATTGCAGAGCAAAAGCTTGCTTGCATGCATACATATATGTGTGGGTTGATGATGGAGAGGCAAATAGGTTAACCGCTGGCCATTCTCTTGGTATATCCACTAGAGGATGACGAGTGCTGTAGCCTGTAACGTCCCAGGTATATTTTGTGTTCTTTGTCTTTTTATGGACAATAATTCTTAACGAACTGCAATAAAACAAAATGCTAGATACCACGCTCTTGTTGATCTCCACTTTCACACATTCTCATGTGGAAAGTTGACGTGGCTATTTTGGAATGAATTTGCATTACACGTTAGCAATTAGAAGTCAATAGTAGTGAGTAGTGATTCTATTGAAAGAGAAACCAAACAGAAATTAGTGTTAATTTTCTTTTTTTTATCTCTTCTTGTTCTTCTTAGATTTAGTTTCTTCAATCTTTTCTTTTCTTTTCTCAGCGAAACCAATTCATTAAGGAACATAAAACAATATTACTAATATCTCAGAAAACAAACTAGGGTTCTTCCACTAATTTATAATTTCATTATGGTTAATCAGCTTTGAGTTCATGTTGTTTCAGAGAGAAGGCAATTAGTTGGAGGTGTAGAAATATTTGAGTCACTGATGATCTCTCCTATATTGCATCAATCCCTTGAAAAAGAAAAGACCATGAACGCTTCTGCACCAAACATATTTTAATTCAAATTATCACCACCGACGACAATAAAAAATCATTCAAATTGACAAAGCTAAACCCTATATTTCAAAATTCAATAGATCCTAAATGTTCCCCCTTTCAATTAACCAGTCAAAATCCACAAATCTTCAAAAAACAAGCTTTGGTGGTTTCAGTAATCGATCGATTTGATGATTATGGAGGATTATGATGATAATTGCAGGGAGAGGAGATTAGATAATTATCTTCAGAACCATCATCAATAAGATAAAAACGTTTACTAGATCTTTTGTCTCAGTTTTGGTGTAATTTTCAACCAATTCTACAGTTAATGTTTATACTTGAAAATTAATCAAACCCTAGATCTTGAAAATGATTTGAATTAGTAAAACATGAAAAACGAGACCGATATGAATACGGAAATGAGAGAAACAATCGCATGCGGTTCTGGTAGAAGGAATAAGATTTTTAATTCTCTTTCTAACTAGTGACATGTGGAATCAGGATAATCCATATCAACAGGCCACATCACCGCACCAACTCAGCGTACGTGGAAGCAACGAGTAATTAGCGATGCGCCTAGCGCGACCGGCAATAAAAACCATGTAAAAACCGTATCTGATGTGGTGCGTTCGTGGCACTGACATTTCTCTCTCCTTCTGTAAAGCTTGTCTCTGTCGTTTTCACCTCCCATTTACTAAGTGAAGTTATATTTGTTGCTAGCCATCGATTTATCAAGTGAAAGGCATTCTCCATTATTTTTGTTTCTTTCTCTCTCTAAGAAGTCTCTGTTCCTCATCAGATGAGTTTACTCCTTTGATTTAATTAGCCTCGCGTTTTTGGGGGCCACTCGAAAGGATTTAGGGGCCAACAATAAAACAAAAAAGGTCACCCAAAGGGAAAATGTAGCCAGCCCTTATCTCGCGTAATTCGTAATGGCGAAATTACCCTTATATATTCGGAGGATATGATAACATTGTTATCCTCCGATTACAATCGGAAGCCAAAATATTTCCCAGACTTCCGATTGTAGTCGGTGCAGTATTAGAATGATTTGTGTTCATTAATCGGGAGTGTACACAGCCAGCCATAACCACTTGGTTCGTGTTTTGGATGCAGCGTTAATCGGGAGTTAAATATATTACAAAACCTACCGATTATAAGTTGCCCCAAATTCAAATTTTGAAAGCAACCATAATCGGTAGATATGCTAAATACAATACCTATCGATTATTGGTTTCTCCACATTCAACTTTCGTCAAATTAGCCGTTGGATTTTTTGGGAAAAACAAAAAGAGCCGTTGGACCCTAAACCTATATGAAGAAACTCATATCTATCACCCCAATTGCACCAAACTCTTTCCTCTCTTCAGTTTTAATTTTCATAACAAAAAACATGGATATTGCTTTTGCCGAAGAAGAAGATTGTGCTATTTATAGAGCGTGGGTTGTGGTAACTGCTCATGATCGTGTTCACACGCTCCACAAATCGGAATCCGAAGAGAAGATATGGAACCGTATCTTAATGGTATTTTAGGCCTTAGATGGTAATCGAATTCTAAGATCATCCAATGACATTAAGATGAGAAAGAATGCGATCGTTAAGGAGATTGACAAACTTGAAGATGAGGAACGGTTTGTTAGGAACGCTTTTCCTTGGTGGACGTATGAAAAACGAGTAAGTATCTCTGTAACTCCAACTCACATTAACAAAAGTTAGTACTAACTTGTTACTCATTCGTAATTTCAGAGAAATCTTGCGGATCGCCAGTGTGTGGACCTCTACGGGAAACGATTTGAACATGAAGGATGCTACAAAATCAAGAGGGACAATTTCTATGGTCACTGGAAGTTATGATCTGTTTTAATACTTTTATGGTCAATTAGGAGTATGGATTTAGGTGCTTTTGACGAAATTGTAAGGTAAAGGCCGTTTGAACTTTATGTAATGGATGTAATCAGAGTATTATTAATATAAAAACTAGCCGATTATACGAAATCGGTAGATTATTTTGTTAAACAACCTACCGATTGTAATATTCGGTTATGTTATGAGTCAACTTTCTTTCCGATTATGGTGTTGTTTGGTTCCAGGAAACAGTTTTTTTTTGTACTTGTAATATTCAGAGGATAATTTTTTTGTAAAGTTCCGAATGTACGATGGCCCAAAAATCAGAATTTGGAAAAACTTATACTTTTCAAATTTTGTCTTTGAAATAATCGGAAGTTAAATTAGTTACCAAAACTTCCGAATATGGGCTGTCTAACCTTCAATATTGGCCCTTGGAACCACCTGGAGCCATGGCGTGGTTTGTTTTGAACTTGTAATATTCGGAAGGATAATTTTTTTGTAAAGTTCCAATGTACGATGGCCCAAAAATCAGAATTTGGAAAAACTTATACTTTTCAAATTTTGTCTTTGAAATAATCGGAAGTTAAATTAGTTACCAAAACTTCCGAATATGGGCTGTCTAACCTTCAATATTGGCCCTTGGAACCACCTGGAGCCATGGCGTGGTTTGTTTTGAACTTGTAATATTCGGAGGATAATTTTTTTGTAAAGTTCCGAATGTACGATGGCCCAAAAATCAGAATTTGGAAAAACTTATACTTTTCAAATTTTGTCTTTGAAATAATCGGAAGTTAAATTAGTTACCAAAACTTCCGAATATGGGCTGTCTAACCTTCAATATTGGCCCTTGGAACCACCTGGCCATGGCGTGGTTTGTTTTGAACTTGTAATATTCGGAGGATAATTTTTTGTAAAGTTCCGAATGTACGATGGCCCAAAAATCAGAATTTGGAAAAACTTATACTTTTCAAATTTTGTCTTTGAAATAATCGGAAGTTAAATTAGTTACCAAAACTTCCGAATATGGGCTGTCTAACCTTCAATTGGCCCTTGGAACCACCTGGAGCCATGGCGTGGTTTGTTTTGAACTTGTAATATTCGGAGGATAGTTTTTTGTAAAGTTCCGAATGTACGATGGCCCAAAAATCAGAATTTGGAAAAACTTATACTTTTCAAATTTTGTCTTTGAAATAATCGGAAGTTAAATTAGTTACCAAAACTTCCGAATATGGGCTGTCTAACCTTCAATTGGCCCTTGGAACCACCTGGAGCCATGGCGTGGTTTGTTTTGAACTTGTAATATTCGGAGGATAGTTTTTTGTAAAGTTCCGAATGTACGATGGCCCAAAAATCAGAATTTGGAAAAACTTATACTTTTCAAATTTTGTCTTTGAAATAATCGGAAGTTAAATTAGTTACCAAAACTTCCGAATATGGGCTGTCTAACCTTCATATTGGCCCTTGGAACCACCTGGAGCCATGGCGTGGTTTGTTTTGAACTTGTAATATTCGGAATAGGTTTTTTGTAAAGTTCCGAATGTACGATGGCCCAAAAATCAGAATTTGGAAAAACTTATACTTTTCAAATTTTGTCTTTGAAATAATCGGAAGTTAAATTAGTTACCAAAACTTCCGAATATGGGCTGTCTAACCTTCAATATTGGCCCTTGGAACCACCTGGCCATGGCGTGGTTTGTTTTGAACTTGTAATATTCGGAGGATAGGTTTTTTTGTAAAGTTCCGAATGTACGATGGCCCAAAAATCAGAATTTGGAAAAACTTATACTTTTCAAATTTTGCTTTGAAATAATCGGAAGTTAAATTAGTTACCAAAACTTCCGAATATACCACACAAATCATTGTCATTTGAACTTGTCTAACTTAGTTACCCAAACAAATTTCCGAATGTACAACAAAATCATTGTCATTTATCTGCTCTTCTTTACTTTACGACCGTGACTACCTCCCAGTCCTGCACGACCACGGGTTTGAGCACCTTCAGTTGGAGCAGCTTCAGCGCTCGATGAAGCTCGAGTTCTTTTACCCGTCTTTGATACTGCCACCTTGGGCTGATGCCTCTTCGTGACTTTCTCCCCAAACTGGGCAGCATAATCTTCGTTATCCATATTATCAACTAGATCTCTAGCCTCTTTGATCTTCTCAGCTGGCATGGGATCTCCGCTCTTCAGGCATGCAGTTAACATTTTGGAAACACGCTTGAACCTATTCACCTGTTTTTTATACGTAATGACATAACATCAAACGGTAATTACCTAAGATTTATAGGAATAATATAAAATGAACAAAAATATAAGAACACGCACCAGTCTATCATAACCAGCTGGTTTGTCTTTGATGATACAATTATAACTTGAACCCGCCGCAGTAGTGTTGGATTTGATTTCACGGATAACCAAAGGATGTGATACCTTGTTATACCAACTCATATAGTCTGGAGAATTTTCATCACCTCGGGTGGTTCGTCTACCAGTGTCGATAATGAAGTCATTCCTCTTATCCCAGTTATCAAGAACAGTAGGTGGGCCTGTGTGAACAATCGTGAGATTATCACCACTAGAAGAGCACAACTCCAACTCCAATTTGTAGTAATCCCCCATTTTCTCCACAGGTTGCTGTTGTATATACCCGTGTTGTCGCATCACCCTAGAGGGGTTATACATCACATATCCTGTGGGGTGCCACAATGGTCCAAAATAAAGGGACAAGTCCGACCGAACATTTATATGCCCACTGGATCGATCTTCCTTGTATGGATCAAAGCATACGTCCGAGGCCTTCAATTGGTCCAAAATCTCCCTCATGCGAATCAACTGCTGCTCTTTTGTCCTAGAACGGTTGTCTTCAAATATATACTTTGTTCCTCTAGGAGTACCTTTGCACCACCCCGGGTTCTCTCCGGCCAACTTCAGGATAGGGAAGTGGTCATAGATCCATGCCTATATACATAAGAAACCAAGTTTTAGTAAATAGATTGTGTATATTCGGTAGTAATTTCCAAACTTTATTTCCGATTATATATAATCGGAAATAAAACTGAATACCTATCCGCCGAATACCAAATTCGGAAATAGAGATGGATCATTTCCTACCGAATATGCGTCATTTGGAGTTCAGTAACCTATAGTTTTTCTGGCCTGTATATTCGGTAGTAATTCCAAACTATTTCCGATATATATAATCGGAAAAAACTGAATACCTATCCACCGAATACCAAACATTCGGAAATAGAGGTGGATCATTTCCTAACGAATATGCGTCATTTGGAGTTCAGTAACCTATAGTTTTTCTGGCCTGTATATTCGGTTCTAATATCAAAAGAATATTTCCGATTGTATATAATCGGAAAACAAAGTAAGTACCTAACCACCGAATACCAACATTCGGAAATAGAGATGGATAATTTCCTACCGAATATGCGTCATTTGGAGTTCAGTAACCTATAGCTTTTCTGGCCTGTATATTCGGTTCTAATATCAAAAGAATATTTCCGATTGTATATAATCGGAAAACAAAGTAAGTACCTAACCACCGAATAACCAACATTCGGAAAAGAGATGGATAATTTCCTACCGAATATGCGTCATTTGGAGTTATGGATATGCATCATATGTATTGTCTACTGAATAACTATAGAGTGAGTTATAGAGTTAAAGAAAAAACCTGCAATAGAGCCACATTCCCGGCAACTTGGCAGGTTCCTAGCCTCGAAGCCTTTCTCAACTCTTCCATCAAGAATGCTAGGCATGCCGTGCCCCAAGAATAGTCACCGACTTCATGGAGAGGATCCAAAAGTTGTATAAGGTTGGCGTCGATCCGGTTGCCAGAAGTATTGGGGAATATGACACATCCCAATACACAAAGGAGATATGCGGTGGCAGCGTGGTTCACTTGCTCATCAGTTAACGTTCCATTCTTTTCCTTCTCCAAGGTGCCTCGAAACATATTCATCAAAGCTGTAATGTTGATCTGTCTTGTTCTGTAACTTGCATGCCTCCTAAACTCTGCTGTTGTTGTCTCTTCATCCCAACCTAAGCACTTTTTAGTTAGAGCATAAAGTTGTGCCCAACTTAACTGCTTTGTGTAGTTAAACTTCACAGCTGTGCCTTGGTCGGGAAGGTTAAGAATCTGCACAACATCATCCGGAGTAATCGTCATCTCCCCAAACGGCATATGGAAAATATCGGTCTCAGGATACATTCTCTCCACGAACGCCGATATGGCCACACGATCATGTTCCAACAATGAATTCTCGGCGGCATTAGCTAACCCCGAGTTGGCAACAATTGACTTGAACCTTTCACATTCACCGGATAAAGGCCACGCAAGCATTTTTGTTGGTGCGGCGGTAGGTTTGAGTAGACGGACCGCATCTTGATGATCCTATTAAAGTACATAAAAAAAATACTTAATACAAATATTACGATATAACACATAGACAATACATTAATAAAAAATAGTAATTTTATTACCTCGGTTTCGTATATTTCTCTGGCCCATGAGTCTTTGTATCCAAATAGCAATTTTCCTCCATCCGCCGGTAGCCCAAGGATTGTGCCTGCTAGAATACCTTTCTTCTTCAAGTGCTGAGGGACAAGATGTGATGCTTTCTTAGCAATATCCTTCTTTACACCATCTTTTCCTTTTTTGGCTTTTTGGGTACCACTTGGTTGTCCTTCTTCTTCTACTCTTGGCACTGGATCAACTGGTTCAATTTCATGGTGGGGTGTAACTTGTGGAGCAGTTGGTTCTGCACTTTGTTGAGCGGCTTGTTCAACACTTGGTTGCACCCCTTGTTCACTGCCTTGTTGTTCTACACTTTGTTCAGCACTTGGTTGCACTCCTTGTTGACTGCTTTGTTCTTGTAAGATTTGTTGAGCACTTGAATTATCTTTGGCGCTCCTTTCCCTCCTAGCACTAGCTGTCACTTTCTTTCTCCTTTCTCGACTTTGTCTAAACAACAAAGAAAGGAACAATATTTATAAACTATACAATCGGAAGACAAAGTATGGAAATATAACCCGAATGAACACATTCGGAAGTAAAAAGACACATACTGTTCCCGAATACAAAACAATCGAAATATAACTAAACATGTTTACAACCGAATATGCATCAAGTGGAGTTCAGAAGCTGTAAATTTTTCATCCTACACAATCGGAAGACAAAGTGCACATCTATAACCCGAATGTACAAATTCGGAAGTAAGAAGACACATATTTTTTCCGAATGAAAAACAATCGGAATATAACTAAACATGTTTACAACCGAATATTCATCAACTGGAGTTCAGAAACTCTAAAATTTTATCCTACACAATCGGAGGTATAAAACATTATATTGTCTTCCGAATAAATACTGGCCCCAAAATGGGATTTTTCCTATATCAGAAATTTTGAGATTTTTTCAATATATACATTCGGTAGTGAGTGTTCTTCCGAATACTCTGTGTCTACTTAAATATATTCGGTAGCCAGAAAATTCATTAAACTACCGATTATTAGCAGTTTGTATCCAGGAAGATATGGCCACCAATATTCGGCATATAATCATCAAATCTTTCTCCCGAATACTGTCGATGTTCTTGAGAAATGAAGAACACGACTATATTCGGAAATAAATGAGCATGAATATCGTCCGAATCTGGATAAATAACCGAAAACCCTAGAAATTTTTTTTCTCGATTCGACGAATTAAAGCGAAATAAACACCAAAAATGATAGATTCTTACCTAATTGGGGCCATTTGAAGTTGACGAAGTGTTTGACTATCGGAATCGCCACCACCGACTACATTGTCGGGTACTTGTTCTTCGCGTTCTTCTTCATTTGCAGCAAGAATTTCTTTATTTCTTGCTAAAATCTCAATCTTTGGATCGATACCCCGAGCAACATTTTTGGTTCTAGGTCTGTGGGTTTCATTTCCCTTATCCATTGTTTTATAAACGAATCGACGATGTTTTGATTTTACGATTCGCGGCGATGTTTCGGTTGAACGAGGAAAGTTTTTTTTCTTCCACAATCGGAAGATATGAAACTGGAAGAAGAAGAGTTGAAATGAGTAGAATTTTTTTTGATTTGGTTTTTATACGGTTTTACCAGAAGGGCATTTATGTAACTTCAATATCATATAGGGTACCCCTTAACTAGAGTATTTGGATGGGTATAAATTGATGGCCCCTAAATCTTTTTGAGTGGCCCCTAAAAACGCGAGGTTAATTAGTTCTCACCATTTTAATTTGCTGAGCAAATTTGAAGCCTTCTCTTATAAGAAATAGTTTAATTTTCACTATTTCTTTTTACTTCAAGAATCCAGCTTTCATTCACGTCTTTTGGTTTTGTAGACATGATGCCACCCACTTTGATATTTATAGTTTTATTTGTACACTATTATAATCATGCTAGGAAATTGAAATTCTAGGCACGAGTTTAATATAGTACGTAGCAATTATTTGATGTTTTTCGGCTATTGATATGGTATATCTAGATTTGGAATTGATTGATCTTAACCATCGAGTTAAAAAGTATGCTTACATCAAACAAAAACTTGGGTTTCAAACAAAATTGATTCCAAACTTTCTTATTAGGCTCCAGGAGGCTATTTTTTCACAGATTTCGTGACGATATTAAGACGGTTATGGACTTCCTAGACGGACTACATGCTAAATTGCCAAAACATGTTTACTAATCAAAAGTATATTCGAGCCATTGTTATTTGAGCTTTTATTTTGTTCTCTAATTTTCTAAAAGAGTGTAATGGTCATATTGATCAACTCGATATATGAAGCTGGTTATTATTTCAAATTTCAATACTTCAACAGGATGAAGAAGAGGTCAAAATGTTCGAGGCATAAGGGGAGGCGAAAATGTAAAGAAACTAGTTTTTTATTCCCAGATCTGAATCGACGGCTAGAAACATAGATAAATAAACGGTGAAAAGAGTGGAGACAAACTGTGCAGAGGGAGAGAGAATGTCAGTGACACATAAGCCGCCACATCAGCTATGGTTTTCGCAAAGTTTTTTCACGGTTTGTTAAGAATTATTGTTTTATGGAGGCACACGTTTTTGTCGTTGTTTGCAAATATGATCTATCTTTAAGACGTTTTTTTCATACGAAAACTGAGATATTGTTCGAAAAAACAGCAACCTTTAAGTTATAGGGTGATGTTCAATACGCCTAAGGGGACTTACGGTGGGTTGTGTTTAGGCAGGCAAGCCGGCGTAAAAACTTTTGCCACACTTTTATGAGACGATTCTTCACGAGATAGCCTCTAACCCTATCCGGAACTTGTTCCTGGACAAAAGAGCTTCTGGTTTCTGGTTCAATAGGCCTAAGGATATGACCATGTCGAACAGCCATATTGGAATACAAACTAGTAGAATTTTCAACAGTTGTTGAAATATTAAAGGACCAAATAATATCAAAGAACTGTTGGAGGTTGGGACCTTTCCAGTTTAAGTTTTCTAGACCTGTAGACTGAATAAAGAGAATAGCTAATCTATTAACCGCTAAGTTTTGATGATATTCTACTTTAATTAAGTTTCCTAGGACAAAATCCGTAGCTTCAAAATTTCCTTCATGCATCTGGTGGAATCCTAGGTTGTATCTTTCTTGTACTTCCTTTTCATATCCTTCCTTGATAGCTTGCAGAGTGACATCATATTGAGTTTCAAAATCTTGTTGGACTTTTGCAATTCCTTTCCCCGTTCCAGAGCTAGATTCGCTCCTGTTGCTGCTATGTCAAGTCCAATGGTATGGTCCTTGTAGTTTCTTGCTCCCATGCAGTGCCCTGAGAAAGACATGACAATTAAAGCAAAGTTAGTATACAAAGGCATATCACCATTAGCATTATTGGAGTGAACTTCCATAGTACTAATGCTAATAGTGATCCCAATTTTTTCCTTATGAGTTCTTATAAGCATGCCAGTTCCATCATGGTGATCCTTTTTGAAAATGTGGGGGTCTAACAACCACGCCCAACAATTCGTTTAGCAATCTGAGAGGACTTACTCCAATACATTTTCTAGAGAATCAACTAGACAGTCAGGCTCAATCTAGAGTAAAGTATATCAAAGAGTTTAATATCTCTAACTCTTAATTCAATCCGCAATCAACAAATAGAAATCTGCGAGCCCGGTTGAATATAAGAGGACTTACTTGAATGGTACCAAAGACCAATGTTCAAGTGTCAATCAATGTAAATCAACAACCAAAGGTTGGATATTCTAATTGATTGATCTTAACGCACAACCTGGGATATTTCAATTATATAACAAAATATAATGCGGAAAAGAAATAACACAGACACCAGAATTTTGTTAACGAGGAAACCGCAAATGCAGAAAACCCCGGGACCTAGTCCAGATTGAACACCACACTGTATTAAGCCGCTACAGACTCTATCCTACTACCAATTAACTTCAGACTGGACTGTAGTTGAACCCTAATCAATCTCACACTGATTCAAGGTACAGTTGCGTTCCTTACGTCTCTGATCCCATTAGGATACTACGCACTTGATTCCCTTAGTTGATCTCACCCACCACCAAGAGTTGCTACGACCCAAAGCCAAAGACTTGATAAAAAAATCTGTCTCACACATAAAAGTCTATAGATTGAATAAATCTTTCTCCCACAGAAATACCCAAGAGTTTTTGTTCCGTCTTTTGATAAATCAAGGTGAACATGAACCAATTGATAAACCATACTTATATTCCCGAAGAACAGCCTAGTATTATCAAACACCTCACAATAATCTTAATCGACTAGCGAAACAAGATATTATGGAATCACATCCGGTGAGACGAAGATGTTTGTGATTACTTTTATCTTTCCTATCAGAGAAATTAATATCGAGTCAATTATTTCAATTGTACTCAATACAATAGAATCGGGCAAGATCAGAACACACAACTACAAAGAAAATAGTTGGCTATGGCTTCACAATCCCAATGAAGTATTTGAAGTCGTTAACCTACATGGTCTTGATAGAAACCTAAGGTTAAAGGAGAATCGACTCTAGTTATGCAACTAGTAACACACATGAGGTGTGGGGATTAGGTTTCCTATTTGCTATAGTTCTCCTATATATAGTTTTCAAATCAGGGTTTGCAATCCAAGTTACCTTGGTAATAAAGCATTCAATATTCACCATTAGATGAAAAACCTGAGTCAACCAAGCTAATATATTTCAATGTTGTAATATTTCGATTGCGGTAAATAAGAGTTCGTTGCTCGGACTTGTAAAGATTTAAAAACAAAAATATATACAAAATATGTCACACGATCAAGAGATACTAAGACTTCGGATTCCACCATTAACCACATTCAATCAGTTCATATAACGACTCATAACTATTCTAGCTCTTTTGTTGACTCTTTTATTTGCCAAAAATAGATTTTGTAAAACATCAATTGTAAATCACAAGCATGATGCATCAAAAGCTCTTACGTCTAAGCATACACCATCAAACGAAATCACAACTAATTAATAAAAATCATAAAACGATGAAAAACAAGTGCAAAAGTCATAAAGAATCGATTATAGTTACCAAAAGTTTGTGAAATAAGGCTTCCTCCTTCATCCCAGTATTGGGGTTTAGCTATTCATATCAAACACACACTCAAAATAATAATTCAAGCTCACAAGCTCATCCAAATGCTTGATCTCCTTGGCATCTTCAACACGACTCGAAAACTTCGTCACTTCCAAGTACTCCATGATTCTAAACGTGTTCAACTCAGCATCAGAGTTGTTGAAGATCCGTAGCGATAACAATGAGAAAACAAATGCTCTCAATCATTGTTATACAATGTCATAGTATTATTATACAACATCAAAGTTCAATTGTATCACAACTTTGACAACAATACTATGGTGATATGTATCACTCCCCATAATGATCAATACTTTATCATTATGGGGATATCAAAGTTCAATACTTTATCTCAACATGAAAACCACTCCCCCTTACATAATGATCCGTAAAAACCATATGTATTTGTAGTATGAAACTAAACATTAATTCTCCCCCTTTTTATCAATATAAATTGGCAAAGGTACGAAAACTAGTGGGATCCTCATGAAATTTTCATAGAGATACTTCATGACGAAACGAGAATAGCATACCAACTAATTTAGATGCAATCATAAAGCCGAAGCTAAATGAATTCATCAAGGAGTTTATAAAGATACAAGATAACCCCTATAATATTCCACATCCGCACTCCCCACAAAGATTTGGCAATTAATCACAAGTTCAATTAAGAACTCTCCCCCATAAAATGTCATTCCTGAAATAACAACAAAGGCGACCTTGCTTTTACAAGAAAAGAAGGATTTCTTTGGACATAACCAAATCACATGAAAACATGAATTTGTATCCAAAAATCTCAATTTAATCAACCACAAAAATGATCAACTCAATTGGTCATGCTCGACATAAGAGAACTTACGGAGCAACACAATATGTGCACAAAAATATGGATCGGAGATCGACCAATGCTGCAGAATGCACAAGGATTCGTTCTATTTTCCATCACAATTTGCACAATGACATACAATAGACATAATCCTTGTAAACAAAAGTTTTATCCTTTCTTCCATCAAATAATGACATAAAAGGCTTTAACTTTTGTAAGTCAAAAGCTCATTTTATCTTTTATCAATACTTTCATACCGACATGATAGAGATAACTTTTGAACAAGTATGGGACAGTCACAGGTTCACGGACGTAAACAACATATCTCATAACAATTTGCAATATATAAAATCATAAAGATTAGTATTGCAAAAATCGTCTTCCAAAAACTTAGAATTTAAATCAATAAATCTAAAAACATGAAGATGAAAATGTTGGACATAACTATGTGTACTCACAATGATGACTATTCCAAACCCTAGTTATTCTTCTAAAAATACAAGAAATAAATTCTCATACGAAGATTTACTATACATAATAAATCAAAACATCAATCACAAGTGATAAGACATGGATAGACTAGTCAACATCTTCATCATCGGAAACCATAAGAGTGGCTTGAATCCTGTCCATGTCATCCATGATATCCGGAAACTTGGTAGCAATTACAAGTAATTGTTCTTGAACACACCTTACTTTGGAACTAATCTTACAAACATCTCTGTGAATTTGATGAAGAAGATTCATGGAGGAGGAATCACATGAGCCATCAAGTGTGTTGCCTCTTAGTCTCTTGCAAGCATTCTCCTTCATGCGATTGAAGGTGCAAAGGCGGACTAGCTTGGGAGTACCAATAGAGTTACCAATCGGATCTATAACAAGGGCGTGACAAATTCGCCCAATCAAGCAAGGAAATCCAAGCTTCTTGTTGGTAGACGTCATTGACAACATTTGATAAATGATAAACCCACAAATGTCAAGACTTTGAGAATCCAACACAAGAAAATATACCAATTCCGGAAATTCACGACTCCAACGAGAATTCTCAATCGTGGAGGGACAAAGATTAGGTATTTCAAGTTTACCAAATGACATCAAGGCAAGACTAATATTATTAGTAGGAAGCTTCCCTTCATTCCAAGCAACACTCTTACCACAATGGAGATGGTTTCATAAAAAGGACTTTCATGACTAGGTCTTGGAAGGCGAAAATTCGCAAGGGGAATATTAGTAATCTTTGAAATCAACTCTCTAAATACATGAATCCTTTGTTTATTAATCATGGTCTTGAATTCCATGTCATCATAATTAACCTCATAGATGTTAGCATAGAAGATTCTTGTAAGAGTGTCAAAACCTTCACCAAGACTTCCAAGATTGAATTTTTCAAAACAAATTAAATCCTCTTTATGTCCACTAGACACATCCAATTTCTTTTCTACAATAAATCCATTAGATGAAATCCTTTCAAAAACTCTAGCACAAGAATCATTGGCAAATTTAATTCTAAGAGAATTTTGATCTATAGGAAAATTCATGCTAGAGGATGAATAACCCAAATTCTTTGAAATCCCTTTTGAAACCTTGATATTCACCATGATATCTAGAAATTGGAAAGAAAAGAGGAAGAAAATACTTACTTGGTAGAGGTGTCAAAGAGGCCAGGCCAGCCTGGATCTGGACTGGCCCGACTAGTTTAAACAGGCCAAAGCCTGGTCCGGTCCGTAATAAAACATGCCTTGGCTGGCCTGTGGCCCGTGACTGGCCCTGGACGGGCTTAAGTTTTCGGCCTTTTAGCCTGCCATGGCCTGACCTGTTAAAGCCCGACCCAGTACGAGCCTGTCAGGCTAGGCCTGCTAAGCCTACCTATTAGTTTTAGTTGATAAAAAAAAATTCAAATGGTGTTCGATCACCTGATCTTCTATTCGAAAGAAATTGAGAAGCACCTTAAACCAACTAATCCATGCGTCTTTATATGTTTGGGGACACATTCAAAATTATTTGTACCATAATTACCAATTTTTTTTTGTTTTGGCAACCATTTATTAACCTAATCAACTGATAATTATTCCGTTGTGAGATTTTATTCCATTATAATTAAGAATTTTTTTTTGAAGGAAATTATGAGTAAGAATTTACGATCTTATTGCCGTTATTTTTCCTTAATTAACGTGAGGTCAATTGGAAAAACAAGGGAGTCACCTAACTAATTAACTCGTTATCAATTCTGATCCGAAATTCAAATTAAGGTAATTAATAGTAATTATCCCGTTAGAAACACTTAATTATCTTTCCCATTATATTTTTTGAATAGTCGTGAAATCAAAATTTGTTTCTTAAAAATTCGCTTGAAATTAAATGACGGTATTAATTATCGCATAATTATTCATAATTTGGTTTCTATATATATATCAATCTAATTTTAACACTTACAAACATTCTATACAACAAAAATCTATTATCTTCTTTATCTAAAATTTTCTTAAGGTTCCTATGAATTGTAAAATCTTGCATCTGATGTGACGTCACTCTGCAAGGAAACGGAGCCATGAGTGTTAACCTCTCCACTGACATATTTATTGATCCATTCAATATATTCACATGAAATTTATCCAGACTGGCGCATGTAGCAACCATCCCAGATGTTCTGTAAATTTCGGCGCCTTGCCTATATTCACTTAATATAAGTTTCTTTGAATGCTTTCTATGCTACGTCCCCCAGCTGAACCCTTAATATTGGTATGGCATGACAATTTGTGTTCACTCACAGTAGAGTAGCACGAATTTCCAAATATCAAGGATAAGGTCTTTGCATAAGGTATTCAATCAGAAAGCATGCTGCTCTCTGGCAATGAACTTAAAAGAACTCTGTGTCAACACATAGAATTCAATCGATTACCCTGACTAATTTACAAAAGTTAGGATTTTGCGCCTTGCGCGATATATCAGACTTTTCTTGTCGAAATCAAGCCTAGGAAAACTAGGTAATTAATCCGCCATGGATTAGTAGATGCAAAATCTTGCCCAGAATCGGAAAACACGGGACCGCAAGATAAGAGCATCGGCAAAGAGAGGTGTGGTCATGCCTTAGGCCAGCTGGCGCCATTTTCAATTGACCACGCCCCCATCCTAAACCATCCTTATTTCCCTCGACCAATCAGGTCACCTCAAACTCGCCGCGCGCACATAAGTTATGGTTGGGCCCTTACTTGTCGGCCCCACTTTCCATTGACCAATCAGGTCGCTCTAAAGCCGCCACACTCACACCAGAAGTGTAGCCACGCCCATGCTTGTCCGGCCCCTCTCCTTCCTACCAACCAATCAGGTTACTTAAAAAATGCGTCACGAGCACTGGAGGCGTGGCCGCGCCTTATGTTTGGCCGACCCCTTTTCTTGACCAATCAAGTCTCTCTAAACTCGTCACCATACATTAAAGGCCAAACGCACCCTGCCGCGTCACCATACTAATTGGCAAGCCAAACGCGCCCTGCCACAACAACATATTAATCGGCATGCCAACATGCCGCAGTAACATGCCAACGCGCCATAAATAGCGCCCTACGTGCTAACCTACCTCATGTTCGGGGCCAACGCCATGATAAGCTCATATTAGGGTTTTCTAGTCGGAAGCACGACCCTGCATTAGCCAAAACTCTAATTTCCGGTTGCAGCACAAATTATGCCACTTCGGCCCCACAACATGCCACGAGCCGTGTGGGACCCAGGATGCCCTAGGAATGGCGCCATATCATAGCCACCCACGACAATCCTTACTTTTGTGGCCATTTCCACTCTATGGCCTCGTCATAGTTCCTTTGGCATAACTATGGCACCGCTGTACAAAAAAGTGTCGCCATGCCGCGACCGCATGCCACACGCACCAATTAGGGTTTCGACATGCCAAACCCTAATTTGGGCAAAGTTGCCATGCCAACTAGGTCAAGTGACTCTCCTAAGACCCCAAGATTAACTTAGCAACAGGGCCAATGTTGCCAGAGCCATATTTGGGTCTAACACCAATATGCCAAAACAACTGCCACAGCTACGCCACTGACATGCTGCTATGCCATGGCTACGCCAGGCGCCACTATGTCAATGGCGTCACTTTGCTATATGACAAGATATGGCCATAATCAATGGCCATCCTTCCACATGAGATGCAATCTCAGCCGTCCAAGTTCGCCACTGAACTGACATACTTGTGGCAAGCTTCAGGCGACCGACTGCCTAAATCTAGTGGCCATGGCTACGCCAGGCGCCACTTACACCACCGTGCCACTGGCATACACGGGCCATGCCAGCCATGCTACATTGCCACAGGCGTACACCAAAACGCCACTGCGCCATTATCAAGCGCCAACACAAAGTAGCCATAATCAACGGCTACCATTCCTCATGAGATGGAATCTCAGCCATCCAAGTTCGCCACCGAACTGACAGACTTGTGGCAAGTTTTAGGCGACTAGCCAAGACGTGCCTAATAGCATCACATGTTATTTTCCTGCGGCAAGACTCTTGACTTTGACTTGCCACACATAGCAAGCTGCTACACGTTTTCCATGAAAACACTCGAGACATCAAACATGTCACAAACTGGGGGATACTCATCAGGGTATTGGTCCAGCGGTTTACAGCGTGCAACGTGCAATACGCCCGTTACAAGAAAGTGTTATGAAGAAGGGCGGTTAGTAATTGCCAGAAGTAATGGTGTAAACGTTTCCTTCATCATGGAAGCATAAATTCTAACGTTACACGTTACTCCACTCTTCCACCACTCAATCATTTCCACTTCCTACGAGATCAGGGTACGTTTTATTACGACTTGTATAAATAGGTTTCACCTATTTCCACCAGACAACAAGTTTTGGTCAGAGAACAACACAGTATGCAGAAATCACCTGATAGTTTTCCACTCTGCTAGCCACTTTTACTTTTTGACACAAGTCGTAAACAGCCATACCTTCAGAATCAACGATTCTGGTCTCAACACTTTCTTCGCTTCCCTCCCTAAGACCAACCCTTCTCCTTCACTTTGTGACCGAAGCAAGCCCGGAACGACCATTTTTTGGTTTACGCCAGGTGACCGGTTGTCAGCCGTGCAAATATAATTTCACTTTCTCACTCAACTAGTTATAAATATAGTACGTGATAAGAAAGAATTTGTTCCCACAGAGAGGCTTTTGTTGTTATCAATTTTCAGTTTCTTAGTAACCAAAGAGGGGGGGGGGTTGTTTTATCTAAATAAACAAAGCAATAAAAGTAATCGAAAGCAATAAAATAATTTGAATAACCAATAAGGAAAATATATTGGCCACGGGATAGTATCATTCACAAACATGTATTTTCATCAATGACTAAAATTGGAATTTTAATCTCTCATCTAATAAAAGTCCTAGGATATCTTGATCGCAAGAGTATCCCGTTTATTTCCCGATTTTATCACAAACCACATTAAAAGATGCTATTGTGAAACCTACCTAGAAAGCAACCTAAAGTGTAAAAGCACAATTAATTTTAACTCCCTAAGAGCAATAAGTTCTATGAAATAAGACTAATCAATGCAAACAAACGTGTAAAAGCACTAATTCGTTTTAACAAAGGTTATGATTCATATGCAATTAAAAAGATGTATCACTACAAGTAATAATGGCACTATGCTACTTAGAATCAGGAATTATCACTTTTTCGTATAATAACCCTAATCTAGCAATAGATATGAAGACCAATCTAACTGATTCCGGACTCAACCAAACTAGCATTCAAATCATAAAACAAAATTAATAATGAAACATAAACAATAAAATATTGAGACAAAACTAATTCATTGATGTAAATAACATGTTTGAGAAATCAAATTTTATCCCATAACCAATAATTGAGTTTAGTTACTCATAATAATGGAGTTCATCATAATCATAATCATAAAACTAGGTGATGAAATATACGAAATACGAAATTATAAAACTAATTCATTGACGTAAATATACGAAAGCAAACCCTAGTTGTAGCTATCTCCAAAGCTCAAAGAATAACACGTGATGCAAAAGAAAGTAGAAAACTTTTTTTTTTTGTAGCTTTTCTCCCTTCCAAAACTAGGTCAAGTCTTCAAAAGCCCATCACCAAGAAGTCCACCAGGCCCATGTGTGTGAAGAGCCCATGTAGAAAACATGTCCAAAAATTGTCGCCGGAAAGTAGTCGGAAACCTGCCGGGAAAATTGTCGGAAAACATCTCAGGAGACCGGCAAAGTCCGCCGGTAACCGATCAAACGAGTCAGTCAATACGGTCAAACTCAGTGAGTCACACTGAGTCAAGACCGATGCAAATCAGCTGGTCCCATGAGTCAGAATCGAGTCAGCCAACAAATGAGCTAACTGGGCTGACTTGTCTGAGTTAGTTTTGGCCAAGACCATTGCATAGGCCTGAACTGTGCTGCACAATGATTGTGCAGCATTGCTTCTTCTGCTCAGGCATCTTGTGGTGCACCATGATTGTGCTTCACCAAACTCTGCTACTCAGGCCATGAAAGCTCCATACTTTCATTACTCCAGCATTCGTTACTTCCTTGACGTTAATCTGCAGCTCAAGCCTTCGCTGCATAACAGTTTCAAATCTCAGTTCAACACAATCTCAACTCCATCTTCTTAAACTCAATACCCATTTCTTGTTCATCTGAGCAACACGCAATCACATTTCAGTTCAAATCCTGAGTATAATTTCAGTACCAGTTCACTTGCATATCGCTGAACCTAACCATGGAAAAGTACCAGCTCCAGTTCAGTCAGTCTCATAACCTGCAATGCCATCTCCTGCATTCATTCTATCTTTCCTGCAAGTTTCCTAAGCATACATCTAATATTTCAGCTCCTCAATCATTCATTCGTCTTACCCATCTTCGCAACCTGTAATTCCCTGTATTCTGCGACAACCCATTCTCTAGCCAAACACACAGCAACTCTCAAAATCCTTGCCTTCTAATCCCTGCAATCTCCATGTCAACAGAACACCATCACAGACTCGAGCTACAATCACCGGCAGTCATTCCCATTACAGTCAATCTCTTCATCTTCTCAATTCGAACGACATTCAACCACCATCGTTTCCGGCACTCACTGATATCATCTCGATCATCAACCTCATTGGTAGCAGCATCGTTTCTCATCACCAGTACCTCAAACACATACAACTCCATATTTCCGATCAACACTGCCATGGTCGGCAACAACAGAAACTCATTCAATACCCTTCTCGACTTCACCACTGCCTTCTCCATTGATTACTGCAGCAACACCCATCACCAGTCATTCAATGTTATCTCGAGCTCAGCCTCAGCTCCATCCATTGCCAAGCTCAGTCCGTAGCTCTGATCATCCTTCGACTCCATTAATAGCTGCAACCAAACTCACAGCAAACTCCATCAGTCACTCGAGCTCCATTCACGGCAGAACTGCAGAAAGACGATAGCAAAACTGATCGTTGAGGCCATTTTACAAACACCTCGTATGCGACTTGTAAACTGGTGAAGGTTATGAACTGTCTGTATCATGACAGCTGCACAAATCAACTCCTTCCCTGCGCAAGTCAATTCCATACACAAACTCTGAAACATTCATCACATATCCAAACTGTCCAGCTGATTTCACTGAATGAACCTGTACAATACCAACTCCTAATTCTTTCTTCAACTGAATTTTCGATCCAATTCAGCTAAACCCATTCATCATAAACCTGCACAGACTCTAACTGCTCCTTATTTCTCCTCTATTCGTCCAGTTTCAATGGCAGCAGCTTGTCTTCTGTTCACTTCTGATTCCGGTGTTAACTCTGTCCAACCATACAGTTCGTGACTCAAGCTCGGTGTTCTTCTTGCCTTCTTAACCCATCTCGATTGCAATCCTATTCTTCTCTGCAATTGTTTCAGATGTCACCTATTACCAACAACACCGATCTATTCATCCCTGTAGATGTTGAAATCACCACTAGCTGCTCGAAATTCCAACTTCAACACCTTCTCTGCATCTGAGCTTGAACCCTAACTCAGAACATTCAATTCTTCACCATCTTCCCTACTCAGTTTCTGATTCATCACCAAACTCAAAACCCATTCTTCTGAATTTCTCGATTCTCAACTGCTCCTTTAATCTCAAATCTGAGATTACCCATCTACTCATAAAACCCTAATTTCTTCATTTCTCGATCTCTCTTTCACTAACACCCATGGATCGAACAGATTCATCATCTCCTTCTTTACTGATTTCTTGGTCTGGATTTCTTCAATCATCAGAATTCACAGTTCTTCTCAGCTTTCTCTCGGCTTTGCAGCAGCAGCCGTTTTCTCACTTCTCTGAATTTGAGAAGAGACTGAAGATAATGATTGAGAACCCTGCAATCTAGGTCTAGGTAGGAACCAAAATTGTTATCGACACCATGCAGATTAATACAGGCCACCAAAATGGCAGCCCTTATTTCTGAAACATGAACAAGGTTGTCCCTTAACGCTTGCATGACTGCAGATAGTGTCCGCCTGGGAAATGACCTTTCTGTCCTTTTTGCTCCAATTGAGTGCTTTCTTCTTCTTTTGCTCCGCATGACTCCAAAGTAGCTATAAGACTCAAAAGCACACATAAGATACAAAATTTACATGAAAACTCGCAACGAAAGTATAAACAATAGATATAAATCTAGGTGTTTATTACACCTATCAGATTCCCCCACACTTAGACTTTGCTAGTCCTCGAGCAAATCAAACGAAAATTATTCTAAAGGATACATACAATTCCTGTGAGGGTTTACTAGAGATATACCCACAAAACCTGCTTTTCCAACTTACTAGTTCTCCGAAAAGATAGCATCTAACGCGCTAAGAAGACATAGAGATTCTGCACACTAGTCATAAGAAGTTAGACACATAAATGAACACAATATCATCCTTAAAAGTTGAGAGAGAAATAACCATCCCATCTCGAAAGAAATTCGGGTTCGGAGTGATCAAAAGTCTCGACTCTGCCTCACAAGAAAGGGTTTTATGAAGTTGCTCTCAATAATAAATAGCTCTTTATGGGTCACACATGTGTCGAGGTAGGAATGAAGAGAGAATCCTGCGACACGTTGAATAGTAGGAAGGAAAAAACCCTCCGAATTGTTTTGAAAACCCACATCTTTTATTCATTTTGAAAACCCTTTTTCTGACGATCTCTAAGAAAGGAAATCAACCACTTAACGAAGGTGGGAATATGCTTACTTACCTTGTTATCCGTTCGATGTGCAGCTAGCACCACTCTCACAACATCCATAGAAACGTCTTCGGTCTTCAATCGGTGTCTTCATCTACGTCTTCGGTCTTCAACTCTTGATGATAACTCTTGAACTTCGTAGAATCTTGACAATGATGATTCTTTCCTCTAATTCCTTGTTGCTTGAAACTTCATTACGGATATTTCTTCTTTCATTGGCTTTATTGAATAAATACAAAACCAAAAACGAACTAAACAAACAAAAGTATGATGCAATGATTTTTTTTTTCTTTTTTTTTTGTTTTTTTTTGTTTTTTTTTTGTTTTTTTTCACTTTTCACATTTTTTTTGTTTCTTTTTTTTCCTTAAAATAAAATACAAAGGCCACGGTGTAAGTACTTTACCGCTCAATTCTTCACAACTTGTATGTTTCGATATCACAAACTTCTTGAATTCCCATCTTGATAATATTTGCTCTTGTACAATAGTCTTCAACTTGTAAAAATTCTGCTCCTTGTCTTGTTGCTATACTTAAATCTGAAATCTGCTCATTTCTGTACTGTTGCTTGTAAACCTTAAACGTCTTCAACTTTCCTTCGAATTTGTGATGCTCCTCTTGTTGATGATGATGGTGTTTCTATGGACCTGTTGGTGTAGAGAGAGATAAAGTGGATGGTGCTAACTGCGAACAAGATTACAAGTGGTATGTAAGTTAGCAATTCGATGTCACCATTCATGATTGATAAAATAACACTCAAGAGATCAAAATAGTGCTTCTATTGGTGGGAGGTTGGGTAGCTCACCATTCTACCCGGAGTTTATGTACGGTGACACACACTCTAAAAGCACATATTATAAATGAAGGTTGGTGCTTCACATGATGTAACATGGGTAGTCTCCACTATAGGGGATCACAAATCTAATACCGAATTCAGTCTGCACCTCATTTGCCACTGGGATGGTTAAATCTAACTTTAACTCTCATACAAGTAAGAAACCCGATCATGTTCTCTGTCATCTCTAAGTTCAGTCACTCTTATGAGAATCTCGATGTAATCTTAGCGACATGTATACTATGTGACTCTAAACTAACCACAAGTTGGAGTTTTCTTATTCACTATTTCACAAAAAAGTCGAAAAAAATTGAAAATTTTACAATGCAAATGCTTAACCACTCCCCCACACTTAAACTTTACATTGTCCTCAATGTAAATTGAATCGTCCAAAGAAAGTCAAGGTGGGAAATTCTAACATGATAATGACAAGAAATCAGAAAAAATAAATGCAAAACAAGACAAGAAAAACTAAAAACAAAACAAGAAATAAATACAAGACAAGAAATACTCATCGTATGGGTTGCCTCCCATTTAGCGCTTGGTTTAAAGTCGTCAGCCCGACTATCTCCTTGCTTTCTATGCCTCCTCCAGAGGGAGTGCATCCACAAAAATTAGCTCCTTCCACCACTTCGGAATTGAAATTCTCATAATATGGTTTCAACCGGTGCCCATTATCTTTAAGTTCCTTTCCTATAGCTATGCTACGAATTTCCACTGCACCATGAGAAAACACATTAGTGACAACAAAAGGTCTGATCCATCGTGACCTTAATTTACCCGGAAATAAATGCAAGCGAGAATTAAACAAAAACACTTTCTGCCCAATGCAAAATTGTTTTCTAGAAATCATGTTATCATGAAAAGCCTTCGTTTTCTCCTTATAAACGCGTGAGCTTTCAAATGCATCATTGCGAAGCTCCTCTAGCTCTTGGAGTTGTAACTTCCTTTGCTTTCCAGCCCCATCCATCTCCATATTGCATTGCTTAATATCCCAAAACGCCTTATGCTCAATTTCAACGGGTAAGTGACAAGGTTTACCATACACAAGCCTAAAGGGAGACATCCCGATAGGTGTCTTGTATGCGGTTTTATAAGCCCACAAAGCATCATTAAGTCGCATCCTCCAATCTTTCCTTGTTGGGTTCACCGTCTTCTCTAGAATGGATTTCACCTCCCGGTTAGACACCTCGGCTTGTCCATTTGTTTGGGGATGATAAGGTGTTGCAATCTTGTGCGACACATTGTACTTCTTCAACAAGCTTTGCAAGATCCTGTTTTTGAAGTGAGAACCCCCATCGCTAATTATGGCTCTTGGAATTCCAAACCTTGCAAAGATATTAGCTTGCACAAAATCTGAAACCACTTTAGAATCATTAGTCGGGGTGACCTTAGCTTCCACCCATTTGGATACATAATCCACAACAAGTAAGATATAAAAATTCCCATGAGAGTTGACAAAAGGGCCCATAAAATCAATACCCCATACATCGAAAACTTCAATAAATTGAATAAAAGTTTGTGGCATTTGATTTCGGGCACCTAGATTGCCTGTTCTTTGGCACCTATCACAAGTTGTACAAAATACATATGCATCCTTAAACAAGGTTGGCCAATAGAAACCGCTTTCAAGTACCTTGTAAGCGTTTCTCTTACTCCCAAAATTTCCTCCACAAGCATAGAAATGACAAAAAGACAATATAGAATTAAATTCGGATTCGGGAACGCACATTCGTAACATTTGGTCACTACCTTGTTTCCATAAGTATGGATCATCCCATATATATTGGTTCCCTAACCTCTTAAGTTCATCCCTCTCAGCACGAGACAAGTTCTTTGGGATTTGTTTAGCCACCAAGTAGTTGACAATATCGGCATACCATGGTTCTCCAAAGGAAATTGAGAATAGTTGCTCATCCGGGAAACTTTCACGCAATGGGATAGCTTCCTTGTCCACAGCAAGACGACTCAAATGATCCGCAACGGTGTTCTCAATTCCTTTCTTGTCTTTGATTTCAATATCAAACTCTTGCAAGAGTAAGATCCATCGTATAAGCCTCGGTTTCGCCTCTTTCTTCATTAGCAAGTATCTAAGTGCTGCATGATCAGAAAATACAACAACTTTTGTACCAATTAGATAAGAGCGAAACTTTTCCAAAGCAAAAACAATAGCTAAAACTCTTTTTCAGTGGTTGTGTAGTTTTGTTGGGCCTCATTTAACGTTCTAGAAGCATAATAATAGCATGAGGTATCTTCCCCACACGTTGCCCAAGCACCGCACCAACCGCAAGTCACTTGCATCACACATGAGCTCAAAAGGCTTGCTCCAATCCGGTGGTTTAATGATAGGGGCTGAAATCAAAAGTTCTTTCAAACGATTGAATGCCGCCATACACTTTTCATCAAAGTTAAAAACCACATCTTTTTGCAATAAGTTGCAAAGTGGTGATGCTATCTTGGAAAAATTTGATAAATCTACGATAAAAACCTGCATGACCAAGAAAAGAGCGTATCTCCCTCACCGTAGTGGGAGGGGTTAAAGCACGAATAAGGTCTATTTTAGATTTATCGACTTCCAAGCCTTTAGAAGATATTATATGGCCTAAAACTATGCCATGAGTTACCATGAAATGGCACTTCTCCCAATTTAGCACAAGATTTGTTTCAACACATCGTTCAAGGATTAATGACAAGTTGTGCAAGCAAAGGTCAAATGAATCACCAAAGACACTAAAGTCATCCATAAACACTTCGATTATGTTTTCAACATATTCTGAGAAGATACTTACCATACACCTTTGAAAGGTAGCTGGAGCATTGCACAAGCCAAAAGGCATCCTTCTATAAGCAAAAGTACCGAAAGGACAAGTGAAAGTGGTTTTCTCTTGATCCTCCGGCGCTATCATAATCTGATTGTAACCTGAATAACCATCAAGGAAGCAAAATAAGAATGTCCAGCTAAACGTTCAAGCATTTGATCAATAAAAGGCAATGGAAAATGATCCTTCCTAGTGGTGGCATTCAATTTCCTGTAATCAATACAAACCCTCCAACCGGTTTGCACACGAGTTGGGACAAGTTCGTTCTTATCATTCTCCACCACCGTCACACCTGATTTCTTTGGTACTACTTGTACCGGGCTCACCCACTTGCTATCGGATATGGGGTAGATAACACCCACGTCCAAAAGCTTTAGTATCTCCTTTTTCACAACTTCCATCATGGGAGGGTTCAAACGACGTTGCGCTTCCCTTGTAGGCTTTGCATCGTCCTCCAAACGATTTTGTGCATACAACGGCAGGGCTTATACCCTTGATATCACAATTGTCCATCCTATGGCCGTCTTGTACTTCCTTAGCACCCTTAGAAGTTTTTGCTCCTGTAATTCACTAAGCTTGTTAGAAACAATCACAGGTAAATCTTCCTTGTCACCCAAGTACAAGTACTTTAGGTGATCGGGAAGAGGTTTCAATTCTAACTTTGGAGATTTAACAATGGAAGGTACAAGCTTTTCATCACTGCATGGTAAAGAAATAAAAGAGATATTATGAGTTTCCGGGCATCCTTGTAGTGAATTAAGATCACCAAGGGCTTCCTTGACTTCATTACCACACTCTACACCATTATCCATGGATGTAGTCAAAACGGTTTCCAAAGCATCATCACCATTCAATTCAAACACTTGTTGTGCCAATGTATCCATAACATCAATGGAGAAACAAGAGTGGACATCGCTAGGATATCTCATCGTCTCGAAAATGTTGAAACGTATTGTTTCTCCATCAAACTCCATAGTTAGCGTTCCCTTGTCCACATCAATAATGGTTTTCGCCGTTTTCATGAAGGGACGCCCAAGTAGCAATGGAAGAGACGAGTCCGGTGACCTTCATTCATCTCTAACACGCAAAAGTCAGCTGGAAATACAAGTTGATTAACCTGCACAAGAACATCCTCAACAATACCCATTGGGTAAACATTAGAATCGGCTAATTGCAATACAATTCCAGCCTTTTTAAGAGGACCTAACTCAAGTGAATTGTACATAGATGCAGGCATAACATTAACGGATGCACCTAAATCCAACATAGCTTTGTTAAATGTGGTGTTACCAATTGTGACTGGAATGTCAAAGCTACCGGGATCCTTACATTTCAGTGGGAGTTTGTGTTGTAAGATTGCCGAAGCATTCTCCCCCACACTTAGCACTTCATACCTTTGAGCCTTTGCTTATTGGTACACAAGTCCTTCAACACTTTCGCATACTTGGGAACTTGCTTGATAGCATCAATGAGTGGTATGTTCACATGAATCTTCTTTAGAACGTCTAAAATCTCCTTTTCTAGTTCCGCCTTCTTGGAACTTGCAAATCTGCGGAAAGGTAAAGGAGGAACATAAGTAGAAACCGGAGTTTTAGAGTTAGGAATAGGTACCTCAGAAGTTTGGGGAATCATCACTTTCTCCTCCAAAACAGGTTCCTTTGGTGTTTCCACCTTGCCCGAATCAGTAACTTCGGGTTGCACAAGTTGTGTACCACTTCTCAACGTAATAGCATTGACACCCTCTTTTGGGTTGATAGGTTGAGAAGGGAGTTTCCCACTATTTTGTGCCTTCAACTTGTTTATATCAATCGCCATGGAGCCCATTTGTGTCTGCAACTCCTTGATAGCACTCTTAGTTTCTTGTTGACTTTAAACATGGTAGAAATGCCTTGCATAAAAGTTTGAAGCTTTGCATCGATATCGGAACCTTGATTTTGCATCGATTGTTGTGGTTGCTGAAATTGTTGAGTTGCGGCTGGAATTGTTGTTGTTGTGGTTGAAATCCACCCGAACGGTTGAATGTAGGTTGTTGAACCGCGCCTTGCTTGTTTGCATAGCTAAAGTTGGGGTGATCTCTCCATCCCGGATTGTAAGTGTTGGAGTAGGGATCATACCGTCTTTGTTGATTTGGAAAGACCGCACTAGCTTGCTCCAACTCTTCACCATATGAAGGTAAAATAACCAGCCATCTTTTGCATCATTTGCTCCATGTTATCCATCCTTTGATCACGGTGTGATGATCCGTAACTTCATGCACTCGCCTAATTGGTTCACCTCTTGTGTAGAATTGCTGCGAATTCGCAGCCATGCTTTCAATCAACTCGGTAGCTTGGGCAACCGTCTTGTTCACTAATGCACCACCACCCGCTGCATCAAGAAGATATCTATCACTTGATTGGAGACCTTCGTAGAAATATTGGATTATCATAGCATTACTGAATTGATGATGTGGACAGCTTATCATAGCATTCATACAACGATTCTCCCACGTTTTGCTTAATCCCACATATCTCTTTGCGAATTTGAGTAGCCTTTGACGCAGGAAAATACCTCTCTAAAAAGAGTTTCTTCAACCTGTTCCATGTAGTGAAGCTTCCGGATGGCAAATAGTACAACCAATCCTTAGCGCTATCCATCATAGAAAATGGAAAAACCTTCAACATTGCACCATCGGCCTCGGTCTCCGCTGGAAGCATAGCCTTGAAAATGGTAATGAATTCCATAAGATGCTTGTTTGGATCTTCATTCACCATGCCATGAAACTTTGGCAACTCTCTAAGCAACCCCGGCTTGATCTCGAAGGTTGAGTTAGTCTCAATACACCATTGTTGTGCATCAAGCCTATGCGAAGCCAAGTCCTTGAGTGTACGATTTGCATCACCCATTGCTTCTTCTTCTTCACCTAGTGGAACCTCTTGTTCTTCTCCTAGTTGTAACTCTTCTTCCACTTCTAGCTCTTGTTCTCCCGTCGTGTCTTGACTTGGTTGGAGTATTGTGCCTCTTCAAGTTGATATCCCGCACCTTGGATAGTTCCAATCCTTAGAAGCCAGGGATTAGGTACCTGAAAACAATTCTCACAAACAAGTTTGAAACAAGACAAAAAACAAAAAGCAAATATGAAAGCAGAAATGATGACAACAAACTAAAAACTGAATACCAAGCCGTATGCCTCCCCGGCAGCGGCGCCAAAATTTGACCGGTTGTCAGCCGTGCAAATATAATTTCACTTTCTCACTCAACTAGTTATAAATATAGTACGTGATAAGAAAGAATTCGTTCCCACATAGAGGCTTTTGTTGTTATCAATTTTCAGTTTCTTATTAACCAAAGGGGGGGGTTTTGTTTTATCTAAATAAACAAAGCAATAAAAGTAATCGAAAGCAATAAAATAATTTGAATAATCAATAAGGAAAAGATATTGGTCACGGGATAGTATCATTCACAAACATGTATTTTCATCAATGACTAGAATTGGAATTTTAATATCTCATCTAATAGAAGTCCTAGGATATCTTGATCTCAAGAGTATCCCGTTTATTTCCCGATTTTTTCACAAACAACATTAAAAGATGCTATTGTGAAACCTACCTAGAAAGCAACCTAAAGTGTAAAAGCACAATTAAGTTTAACTCCCTAAGAGCAATAAATTCTATGAAATAAGACTAATCAATGCAAACAAACGTGTAACAACACTAATTCGTTTTAACAAAGGTTATGATTCATATGAATTAAAAAGATGTATCACTACAAGTAATAATGGCACTATGCTACTTAGAATCAGGAATTATCACTTTTTCGTATAATAACCCTAATCTAGCAATAGAGATGAAGACTAATCTAATTGATTTCGGACTCAACCAAACTAGCATTCAAATCATAAAACAAAATTAATAATGAAACATAAACAATAAAATATTGAGACAAAACTAATTCATTGATTTAAATAACATGCTTGAGAAATCAACTTTTATCCCATAACCAATAATTGAGTTTATTTACTCATAATAATGGAGTTCATCATAATCATAATCATAAAATAATTGAAGAAGATGAAAAATATACGAAAGCAAACCCTAGTTGTAGCTATGTCCAAAACTCCAAGAATAATATGTGATCCAAAAGAAAGTAGAAAACTTTTGTTTTTGTAGGTTTTCTCCCTTCCAAAACTAGGTCAAGTCTTCAAAAGCCCATCACCAAGAAGTCCACCAGGCCCATGTGTGTGAAGAGCCCATGTAGAAAATATGTCCAAAAATTTTCGCCGGAAAGTGGTCAGAAACCGGTCGGAAAACATCTCAGGTTACCGGCAAAGTCCGCCCGGAAACCGGTCATAGAGTCAGACAACAAGGTCAAACTCAGTGAGTCTCACTGAGTCAAGGCCGATCCAAATCAGCTGGTCCCATGAGTCAGAATCGAGTCAGCCAACAAATGAGCTAACTGGGCTGACTTGTCTGAGTTAGTTTTGGCCAAGACCATTGCATAGGCCTGAACTGTGCTGCACAATGATTGTGCAGCATTGCTTCTTCTGCTCAGGCATCTTGTGGTGCACCATGATTGTGCTTCACCAAACTCTGCTACTCAGGCCATGAAAGCTCCATACTTTCAGTACTCCAGCATTCGTTACTTCCTTAACGTTAATCTGCAGCTCAAGCCTTCGCTGCATAACAGTTTCAAATCTCAGTTCAACACAATCTCAGCTCCATCTTCTTAACATCAATACCCATTTCTTGTTCATCTGAGCAACACCCAATCACATTTCAGTTCAAATCCTGAGTATAATTTCAGTACCAGTTCACTTGCGTATCGCTGAACCTAACCATGGAAAAGTACCAGCTCCAGTTCAGTCAGTCTCATAACCTGCAATACCATCTCCTGCATTCATTCTATCTTGCCTGCAAGTTTCCTAAGCATACATCTAATATTTCAGCTCCTCAATCATTCATTCGTCTTACCCATCTTCGCAACCTGTAACTCCCTGTATTCTGCGACAACCCATTCTCTAGCCAAACACACAGCAACCCTCAAAATCCTTGCCTTCTAATCCCTGCAATCTCCATGTCAACAGAACACCATCACAGACTCGAGCTACAATCACCGGCAGTCATTCCCATTACAGTCAATCTCTCCATCTTCTCAATTCGAACGGCATTCAACCACCATCGTTTCCGGCACTCAATGCTATCATCTCGATCATCAACCTCATTGGTAGCAGCATCGTTTCTCATCACCAGTACCTCAAACACATACAACTCCATATTTCCGATCAACACTGCCATGGTCGGCAACAACAGAAACTCATTCAATACCCTTCTCGACTTCACCACTGCCTTCTCCATTGATTACTGCAGCAACACCCATCACCAGTCATTCAATGTTATCTCGAGCTCAGCTTCAGCTCCATCCATTGCCAAGCTCAGTCCGTAGCTCTGATCATCCTTCGACTCCATTAATAGCTGCAACCAAACTCACAGCAAACTCCATCAGTCACTCGAGCTCCATTCACGGCAGAACTGCAGAAAGACGATAGCAAAACTGATCGCTGAGGCCATTTTGCAAACACCTCGTATGCGACTTGTAAACTGGTGAAGGTTATGAACTGTCTGTATCATGACAGCTGCACAAATCAACTCCTTCCCTGCACAATTTAGTTCCATACACAAACTCTGAAACATTCATCACATATCCAAACTGTCCAGCTGATTTCACTGAATGAACCTGTACAATACCAACTCCTAATTCTTTCTTCAACTGAATTTTCGATCGAATTCAGCTAAACCCATTCATCATAAACCTGCACAGACTCTAACTGCTCCTTACTTCTCCTCTATTCGTCCAGTTTCAATGGCAGCAGCTTGTCTTCTGTTCACTTCTGATTCCGGTGTTAACTCTGTCCAACCATACAGTTCGTGACTCAAGCTCGGTGTTCTTCTTGCCTTCTTAACCCATCTCGACTGCAATCCTATTCTTCTCTGGAATTGTTTCAGATGTCACCTATTTCCAACAGCACCGATCTATTCATCCCTGTAGATGTTGAAATCACCACTAGCTGCTCGAAATTCCAACTTCAACACCTTCTCTGCATCTGAGCTTGAACCCTAACTCAGAACATTCAATTCTTCACCATCTTCCCTACTCAGTTTCTGATTCATCGCCAAACTCAAAACCCATTCTTCTGAATTTCTCGATTCTCAACTGCTCCTTCAATCTCAAATCTGAGATTACCCATCTACTCATAAAACCCTAATTTCTTCATTTCTCGATCTCTTTTTCACTAACACCCATGGATCGAACAGATTCATCATCTCCTTCTTTACTGATTTCTTGGTCTGGATTTCTTCAATCATCAGAATTCACAGTTCTTCTCAGCTTTCTCTCGGCTTTGCAGCAGCAGCCGTTTTCTCACTTCTCTGAATTTGAGAAGAGACTGAAGATAATGATTGAGAACCCTGCAATCTAGGGCTAGGTAAGAACCAAAACTGTTATCGACACCATGCAGATTGATACAGGCCACCAAAATGGCAGCCCTTATTTCTGAAACATGAACAAGGTTGTCCCTTAACGCTTGCATGACTGCAGATAGTGTCCGCCTGGGAAATGACCATTCTGTCCTTTTTGCTCCAATTGAGTGCTTTCTTCTTCTTTTGCTCCGCATGACTCCAAAGTAGCTATAAGACTCAAAAGCACACATAAGATACAAAATTTACATGAAAACTCGCAAAGAAAGTATAAACAATAGATATAAATCTAAGTGTTTATTACACCTATCACCAGGATTGTACAGATTGATCTCTCGAATCAAAAGTACTCCCGTGCAGTGCATTGTTTAGGGTCTAGACTCGTTTCTCATCCACACACACGAATTTACCAAAACCGGCAGAAACAGTTTTCACCCACAAACAATTGGCGACCACAGTGGGAGATTAGTCTCTCGGTTACAATATGAATTTCAAATTTCCAATTTCATTTTTCAATCCTGGTCTCAAGATGGTAGAACTCAGATCCGGATCAGTAACAAACCCTGAAAACACTAGCGCTGAAAATACACTCGGTATTAACGTTCCTTCCAGTGGCATTAATACGCCACCTATCAACACCATCGGCGCAGAAAGCGTTCCTTCAGGCACTACACCTCCGGTCACCAGAGCCAGGGCCGCTGCCGCCACCCCCAACGTTTCTTCAAGTATGACACCTCCAACCTTCACCAGAACCGCTGCTACTCCACCATCAGGACGAGAAACTGGGGGAGCCAGAGGAAGCCAATCCCATATTACCATTGCTGATTTGATGGAAAGAAAGGAGGTTCTCGCTAGAGCTCAGACGGACATGGCTTCGACTCAGAAAGAAGTGCGTATTTTCCTCAAGACACTGACAGAGCGGCTGCCACAAGCATCACGCCAACCAGAGCCAACGAGGAACACCTTCAATACTCCTGGCGCCGATAACTCAGCAGGGCGCACCTTTGTAGATGAAGAGACTCGTTCAGGAGCTCCAGCGGAGAGGAATCAAACATTCAATTTTGTCACACGAGAAGATTTGGAACGACTTCTTCGAAACCGAGACAAAAGCGATTCTGCGGACATGCATCAGCATCAACCCCCGTATCCTCCCGAAGTACAAAGAATTCCTCTTCCGAGAGGATACTCTTCTCCTCAATTCTCCCTGTATGACGGCACCGGTAATGCGCGTGAACATGTCTCTCGATTTTTGGAATCCTTGGGCAGCACGAATACAATCATGTTCTCCGTTTGAAGGAGTTTTCGAAGTCACTTACCGGAAGAGCATATACATGGTACAACAACATTGCACCAAACAACATATCCAACTGGGGTGACATGGTTACGGCTTTCTACAAGAAGTACTTCTTTGTGTCTGAGCAAATTACCTTCTCAGATTTAGGAAGGATGTTTCAACAAAACAATGAATATCCAAATGATTATGTCAAAAGATTCAGAATTCAAGCGCTGGATTGTCACGACCTAAATGTGACCGAACAACAATTAGTGGATTCTTGCATCAATGGCATGGTTCCCATCTACCGTGCCTTACTGGAGAATCTGCGATTCCAGAAATTCTCTGAACTTCATGAGGCTGCTAAACGGTCGGCCACAACAGCACCAACATTATTGGAAAGAACCAGGCCAGCCAAGGTTGAAGATGCACGCGAAACTCGAGGAAATAGACGTCACATCAACAAGCAATATAACACTGGCCCCTCTGTGAGCGTGGTAAGTGAAAGAGGAAAAGGAAGGCTCCAGCGGCAGAACAACAATCCAAGCGCGCAATGCCAGTACATCAGGCGGCTCCACCGCGAAAGACCGCAGCTAAGGCTCCTGTGCAGCATCAAGAAGCCGGAGAAAAGACCTTAGATTTCCCTTTTCCAATCGAAGAAGTAATTGAACTCTTGGAAGCATGGATCCAAGATGGCGATATCAAGCTTCCTCCTATCAGGTGCCCATCAATTGAAGAGGAAATGACAAACCCTAAGTATTGTCGCTACCACAGGTTTGTCCATCACCCGACCAGTGACTGCAATAGATTAAAGCGTATCGTCAAAGAAAAGATGGAGGCAGGGGAACTTCAACTGGGCAATGAGGGAGTTCACAGAGATACTCTTCCAGTCAGGAGTTGCATGCTCTCTAGGGACTCTGTTCACAAAACCGTGCAATCCATGATGCATCATGTATGCGAAATTCTCTATTTCTCCAAGGCGCAACATCAAGATATATTCACAACCCTTAATCACGTTGTGTCGGGCAAGCGAATTTTTCCTATTGAAGAAACCACACCAGAATCCCAAGCTCTCTCAGGAAGCGGTGTTGGAAAATGCAACTGGGAACTGCTGACCATGGTTTATCTGAGGGGCGCCGAGCTTGATAGAACATTGATCGACGCGGCCTCTGACTTTAACATCGTTACCAACAAGACTCTGAGAGCTGCGAGAATTTCGAAGCAGGAGGCTACTCTTTCCCCAATTGTGGTAAAAAACTTGGAAGGAGAAGCAATAGACGCATATGGCTACATCTGAAAAAGCGGGGGTCTAACAACACCACCCAATATTTCGCTTAGCAATCTGTATGGACTAACTCCAATATACTTTACTAGAGAATCAACTAGACAGTCAGATTCAATCTAGAATAAAGTATATCAAGGAGTTAATATCTCTCTCTTGATTTGATTTTTAATCAAGCTAAAAACAATAGCGAGTCTTTATCGAATACAAGGAATAACTTGGACGGTACCAAAGACCAATGTCCAAGTGTTAATCAATGAAATCAACAACCACAAGGTCGGATCTCTAATCGATTAAACTTTAACGCACAACCTGTATTATTTCAATTATAAAGATAAACAATATAATGCGGAAAATAAAATAACATAGACACCAGAAATTTTGTTAACGAGTAAACCGCAAATGCAGAAAAACCCCGGGACCTAGTCCAGATTGAATACACACTTTTTTAAGCCGCTACAGACACTAGCCTACTCCAAGCTAACTTCGGACTGGACTATAGTTGAACCCCAATCAGTCTCCCACTAATTCAAGGTACAGTTGTACTCCTACGCCTCTGATCCCAGCAGGATACTGCGCACTTGATTCCCTTAGTTGATCTCACCCACAACCAAGAGTTTCCGCAACCCAAAATCGCAGACTTGATAATAAACAAATCTGTCTCACACAGAAAAGTCTATAAAAGGATAAATCTGTCTCCCACAGAAAACCCCTAGGTTTTGTTCCGTCTTAAGATGTAAAATCAAGGTGAAAAGGAACCAATTGATAATCCGGTCTTATATTCCCAAAGAACAACCTAGATTAATCAATCACCTCTCAACATTCCTTCTTGACTACACAAGCGGTTTGTCGAGGAATTACAAACAGTGAGACGAAGATGTTTGTGACTTCTTTATCTTGCCTATCGGAGAAATCTCACGATCTCAAGCCAATCAAAGATTGTACTCGTACGATAGAAGATGTAAGATCAGATCACACAACTACGATAAAAGTAGTATCGGTCTGGCTTCACAATCCCAATGAAGTCTTTAAGTCGTTAACCTGGTTTTAGAGAAGAAAACCAAAGGTTAAAGGAGAATCGACTCTAGCGAGCACACTAGTATCACACGGACGTGTGGGGATTAGTTTTGCCCAATGCTAGATGTCTCCTATATATAGCCTTCAAATCAGGGTTTTGCCTTAGTTACAAAGCAATCCATATTCACCGTTAGATGAAAACCTGATTTAGATTCAAGCTAATATTTCTCCACCGTTAGATCGAAAACTTAGCTTGTCACATACACTTGGGTAGTGATGAGCGCTAAAAAGTGCATATTTCTATATCTTTTTGTTGGCAATTAACTCATCTTTTATGCTCTAATTCTCCATTTTATCCCATATTCTGTATTTTCATTGTTTTCAAGAATAAATACTTTTCTTAATTAATTTTGTATTTTTAGGTTCTAAATAAAGTTTGGATGGAATTACGGAGCGAAAAGAGCAGAAAAGTGGTGGAAGCCGATAGGAATCACGCAAGGAAGCCGCGAGGAATGTTGTGCACAAGACCAAAAGGCTAGAAATGGGCTTAACAAGGAAGAATTGTTCTTAAAGAAGATATGGGCTTGGCATACCCAAGGCCCAAAACCCTTACCCAAACCCATTTTCAATATCCATACCCGTCTCCTTCGTCAGCCGTCAGATTGGATCACATCTGAATCCAATGGTCGCAGCATCGCCAGTACATCAAAGTCTGAAGCTCCTGTCTAACACTACAACACCTAACTCCATCTTGAGCCGTCAGTTTCGTTGTATCAGGCATCCGACGGTCGATACCAGCTTCTTCACTTGTAGCCGTTAGATCAATCTATCATTTCCGCATCCCACGGCTCAGCTTCGCGAATCATCGAGACTTGATGCAACCGCTCAACACCCAAACACCTAACACCTATACCCGCAGAACCAAACACACCCATATCCCTAATTCCATCGACTCCACCTCCATCTTCTCCACTCCGTCTGCAACAGCCTCACCTTCACCACCAACTCCGCCAACTCCACTTCCTCAACCACCACAATCAACCACCAAAAGGCATCATGGCTATCCCTCACCAAAACCCATCATTCCCCTAAACTTCTAGCCATCTATTCTCTCGATTTCTTCCCTGATTTCTCTCTGAAACCCTAGGTAAGAAATCAATAGAATAGGTCGAGTTAGAAACGCAATTGGAAGGCATGGAGAGGATCAGGAGAGTCAGAGAAGAAATGGGTCGACCTTCTTGAGTGATTTGTCACGTCAAATTAGGTAAAGTCGAACCCTAATTTCAACTGTGTAATTTGGGGATTTGGGGATTTTCTCTGTAAACCCTAATTGATTAATTAGGGTATAAATATGGGTTGTGGGTGTTGTGTTGAAGATATGCCTGGACTAGCCAGTGCTTCATCCAAGAGGACTGGAATAGCTAGTGCCTCAAGGGTTAGTTCTTAGTTTAAATTATTTTGTAAATTTCAATTGTATTTGTCCCATCCATGCTCTGATCTTGTTGTGCTTGAACTGTCTAGGATTGAATATCCTTTTAGGTTGTTAAAACACTAAGCAAGCTTCTCTGCGGGTAGTTGCAGTGTGAGAGCCCCAACTACTACTAGGATTAGATTCATCTTAGTGTTCTTAGTAATATTTCTAGACCAACCCTTGGATGAACAGCCGGCTTTGAACCGCAACTGTCATCTAGTTAATCAGTGAGCCTAGGAGCTCACTGATAACTAACAAGGGATAATAACATAGTTGGAGGACTTAGCTTAGGTGAAGAGGGAAATCCAAGCCCTAGTTTTCAAAACTCACTTTCATCTAAAAATCCATCACTGTTTAGTTTGTTCAATATTTGTTGTTTCATGTCCTGTTAGTGTCTTGTTTAATTCTGTTAGTTCAATTCACTGTTAGTTTTCATATCCTTGTTTAGTTAGTTCACTGCTTAGAGAATTAGCTTAGGAAACTTCAACTCACACCCTAGTCCCTGTGGATTCGACTCGTATTTGCACAAGCTACAATCGACATCGTGCACTTGCGGTTAACAAGTACGCTTCCTCTTTGCTCTTATTTTCTTACATCCTTACAAGCCTACCAAGTTTTTGGCGCCGTTGCCGGGGACTGGTGCTGTGTAGTTGAAAGAAAAAAAAAATTGTGCTCTTGCTTTTCTGTTTTCAAATTTAGCTGTAATTTAGTTTAGTTTAGTATAACTATTTGTAGCTTAGTGTAACTGTTTTAGCTGTAACTTAACTTAGCTATATTAGTGTAACTGTATTTACCTGTAACTTAGCTGTAACTTTAGCATGTAACTGTAGTTCTGCATCTGCATACCTGCATCATCTGCATTTTAGCTGTAACTTAGTTCTGCATTCATCTTGCATTTGCATCTGTGTCTGCCATCATAACTTGCATTCCTGCATCCTTGCTCTGCAACCTTGCTGCATCTGTAGCATTGCCCTGTGGCTTGGCTCATTGCACCTGTAGCCTAGCACCTGTAGCCTCATAAACCTTGCCAACTACAGCTGCAAACTGCACTGCTTTATGCAGTTTTCCTTTTTTTTTCCCTGCCTTTTCTGTGTACTGATCACACACAATGAGTGTCAGGTAGTTGGTGCTGCTGCTGTTTGTCTTCTGTTGCTGTGGAGTTCCTGCTGCTGGTGCTGATCCTATGGTGCTCTTGTTGTTGTTGTTGCAGCTGTGCTGCTACTCTTTCTTCTTCTTCCTACTTGCTGCTGGTGCTACTTGCTGCTGTGTTGTGGCTGAACTGATGCTGCTGCTGCTGTCAACTCCTGCTTTTGCTACAGCCAGCCTCTGGTGCTGCTGCCGTTTGCCTATTGCTGCTGGTGGTGCTGCTATGCTGATGCTGCTCTGTGCTGCTGGAAAAGAACCAAGCCCAACTGGGATGTGCAACTGCAATTACTGAGCAGCTGGGCTGTGCTAACTAGTAAGCCTAAACCCATCAGTAAACCCAATTTTTGGGCTTGTAATTTTAAGACTGAATGCTGGGCTTGTAGTTTAACTAAACTGCGGGCCTGTATTTAAGCTGAACTGTGGGCTTATTTTTGTTTCTGAACTGTGGGTTTCAACCCTGAAATTTGAATTTCTGAACTCTGGGCTTGACCCAAATTAAAATTGGAAAAACAATTTGTAAGCCCAACTGGGCCTCGAATTTTGGCTATTCTGTTAGCCCAAAACCAAACTGAAACTGAACTTCTGGGCTCCTGAACCCAAGCAGTTGGACCTCTTCTTTTTCAAAACCTTTTGCTGGGCTCAATTCAAAATAATTCGTTGGGCTTCACTTCACACAAGTTGTAGGCTGTGCATTCTTCCACCAATGTGGGCTTGCTCCCGATTTTAAAACCAAATTTTTCTTTTCAGAACCCATTAAAAACCAAATGTTTTTCTCCCATAAAAACCAAAGTTTTCCAAATGTTTTCCTAAAAACCAAAATTTTTCTTTTTCCCATCAAAACCAAATGTCTCCCGACAAAATCAAATTTTTCCCAAAAAGTCCAATCTCATTAAAAACCAAAATTTCTTGTATAGAATCTAGTAGATAGTTTCTTAGTTAAATCTTTTGTTTCTTTTGTACATATTTTGCTAATCCAATGTGACTCTTAACTGAAATATGTTGGATTTTTGCCTTGAATAACGGAGTTCTAATTTTGCTTTCGCCGTCAAATCGGGTATTCTCTTTCCTTTTTCTCTACTCAGCATAATCCTCTTCGTATGTTATAATTCTTTTCATATTTTGAAACATTGAGGACAATGTTTAGTTTATGTTTGGGGGTATGGTATAGATACCACAATCACATATTATAATTGAAAACAGAACTCCTTCTTTTTGAAAAAATTGAAAAAAAAAAATGAAAATAAAAAAAAATAGAAAATGATAAAAAACATAAAAATGGAGCTCATCTACCTTGAAATGTTGACTCTTGTGCATGTATGTAAACATAAGGATTCTTAGTCTAGATATTTAGGCGCCCTGATTCTAGCACAATTCACATAGTGATAAGAAACTTGCACGCGCACGATCTACCAATACATGTATAGCCTCATCCTTGAGGTGTTCTATCGGAAGTCAGATTGCCAATCACTTTAGAATACTGAACGAAACTTGACTAGCTTGTTCTTTGGTTGGTTGGGATAGAAGGTGGAGGTTACATTAAGAAAGACAACCATTGAATTTAACTGGGTGCATCAAAAAGGGCTACCTCTTGCTAAGAGTCATGTGATTTTTTGTTTCCTTTTGTATATGTATCAAAAGTGTTACCATGTTAAAAAAAAAAAAAAAAAAACGATGTATATATTCAAAAAAAAAATCAAAAAATCAAAAAATAAAAAAATAAAAAATCAAGTATTTATCAATTCCATCCTCTCTTGTTCCAAAAATAAAAGAGAGTAGTCAATGTAAATAAGAGTCATGTAAAGAGTCATCTTTTGTGTTTTTGTGTTATAAGCAAGGAAGGGTGTATGCCATTGATGTACAACGCGAGTAATTGTGAAATACCTCCAACTCATTCACAATTCTCGTAAAGTCCGGACAGCTAGCTAGATTTCGACCTTGGTTCTTAGCCTGAGAAACTATCTCTTGGTGATTAGTAGTCATAACATCCGATCTTTCTTTACACATGTGTAGATACACTTTACACTCTTATCACATGTCTTTATTTTTTATCAGTGCTAGGATTGTGCCTTTGATAGCTAGATTGACATCTCCATTTTGCTGTGAGCTTCTACTGTCTTGCACATGTCACATTTCATGGAATCTGAGCTTATATTTTGTCCTAGAACTTTGTAGGTACGTTCTAAGCAAACCTTCACGAGACTTCAACTCGTCCACTAGGGACACTTAGTGGTTTAAAAGGCTTAGTGCATACGCTAAATGCATTCGAGAGACCAGCGACAGTGGTATAGGTAGGATTTCCTTAGTTTTGTTTTACTTGAGGACAAGTAAAATTCAGGTTTGGAGGTATTTGATGAGTGCTAAAAAGTGCATATTTCTATATCTTTTTGTTGGCAATTAACTCATCTTTTGTGCTCTAATTCTCCATTTTATCCCATATTCTATATTTTCATTGTTTTCAAGAATAAATACTTTTCTTAATTAATTTTGTATTTTTAGGTTCTAAATAAAGTTTGGATGGAATTACGGAGCGAAAAGAGCAGAAAAGTGGTGGAAGCCGATAAGAATCACGCAAGGAAGCCGCGAGGAATGTTGTGCACAAGACCAAAAGGCTAGAAATGGGCTTAACAAGGAAGAATTGTTCTTAAAGAAGATATGGGCTTGGCATACCCAAGGCCCAAAACCCTTACCCAAACCCATTTCCAATATCCATACACGTCTCCTTCGTCAGCCGTCAGATTGGATCACATCTGAATCCAATGGTCGCAGCATCGCCAGTACATCAAAGTCTGAAGCTCCTGTCTAACACTACAACACCTAACTCCATCTTGAGCCGTCAGTTTCGTTGTATCAGGCATTCGACGGTCGATACCAGCCTCTTCACTTGTAGCCGTTAGATCAATCTATCATTTCCGCATCCCACGGCTCAGCTTCGCGAATCATCGAGACTTGATGCAACCGCTCAACACCCAAACACCTAACACCTATACCCGCAGAACCAAACACACCCATATCCCTAATTCCATCAACTCCACCTCCATCTTCTCCACTCCGTCTGCAACAGACTCACCTTCACCACCAACTCCGCCAACTCCACTGCCTCAACCACCACAATCAACCACCAAAAGGCATCATGGCTATCCCTCACCGAAACCCATCATTCCCCTAAACTTCTAGCCATCTATTCTCTCGATTTCTTCCCTGATTTCTCTCTGAAACCCTAGGTAAGAAATCAATAGAATAGGTCGAGTTAGAAACGCAATTGGAAGGCATGGAGAGGAGCAGGAGAGTCAGAGAAGAAATGGGTCGACCTTCTTGAGTGATTTGTCACGTCAAATTAGGTAAAGTCGAACCCTAATTTCAACTGTGTAATTTGGGGATTTGGGGATTTTCTCTGTAAACCCTAATTGATTAATTTGGGTATAAATATGGGTTGTGGGTGTTGTGTTGAAGATATGCCTGGGCTAGCCAGTGCTTCACCCAAGAGGACTGGAATAGCTAGTGCCTCAAGGGTTAGTTCTTAGTTTAAATTATTTTGTAAATTTTAATTGTATTTGTCCCATCCATGCTCTGATCTTGTTGTGCTTGAACTGTCTAGGATTGAATATCCTTTTAGGTTGTTAAAACACTAAGAAAGCTTCTCTGCGGGTAGTTGAAGTGTGAGAGCCCCAACTACTACTAGGATTAGATTCATCTTAGTGTTCTTAGTAATCTTTCTAGACCAACCCTTAGATGAACAGCCGGCTTTGAACCGCAACTATCATCTAGTTAATCAGTGAGCCTAGAAGCTCACTGATAACTAACAAGGGATAAGAACATAGTTGGAGGACTTAGCTTAGGTGAAGAGGGGAATCCAAGACCTAGTTTCCAAAACTCACTTTCATCCAAAAATCCATCACTGTTTAGTTTGTTCAATATTTGTTGTTTCATGTCCTGTTAGTGTCTTGTTTAATTCTGTTAGTTCAATTCACTATTAGTTTTCATATCCTTGTTTAGTTAGTTCACTGCTTAGAGAATTAGCTTAGGAAACTTCAACTCACACCCTAGTCCCTGTGGATTCGACCCGTATTTGCACAAGCTACAATCGACACCGTGAACTTTCGGTTAACAAGTAGGCTTCCTCTTTGCTCTTATTTTCTTACATCCTTACAAGCCTACCAGGTAGACGTTTACTGGGTTTGTGAAAACCGTGCCCAAACGTGTACGTGTATGTTGGTTCAACATAGTAACCCAAAAGGTTAACCATATGAGAAATTCATATTAACCTAGTTCTTCTTCACCATAACTAGTTCAATTGACTCAAATGAACTAGTTAGAAAGTTGTTCAATTGCTATGAGATCTTATGTAACTATACAAGACACAATTGAAACAAAGATGATTCGATTCGATGAATCGGCTCATGAACTTTATAACCACGGTTTGCATAAATCATTCCTTAGTAATTTAAGTTTCATGTTCAGAGCACTTCTTTAGATCATAACCACTTAAGCTCACAAACAAGTTCGCGGACTTAAGGCAACCGACAGAGTTTTCCAAACTCAGCATAAAATCTCGGCAAAGAGACTTCTGCCAGTTCGCAGACTAGGTTCGCGGACCGAGTTTGCGGACTAAACACGCAAACGAGTTTTTGGAAAATCCCAGCAGAAATTCTCGGTAAGAGAACTTCCGTCAGTTCGCGGACTGGGTTCGCGGACTTGGGACAACCGATTCCTCCGGTTTCTCTCAATCAACAAAGTTCGAAAACTTCGGATTAAGTAATACATGGTTATGTAATCTAAACTCTCATTCCAATCATTGAGACATTCTCAGAGGACGTTATATAGCCGTTATTCACAAACCGTTTCACGTCAGAGCAATTCTCAAAGTAATTGAAACTTTTCATGACATTCGTCACTAGGTGAAGATAAACTTGATCAAAGCGAAACACTTTACCAACACACGATTTCGAGAAAAACATAAGTAGTGAATACTCAGCTCGAATTGTCAAATGTGTATGAGCCAGTCTATATAGCATACGACTTTTTGTCTCATAAGAAGTAGGAGATAGAATAGATAGACTTTTGAGTGATATATAAGTTCAAGTCTCCACATACCTTTTTGTTGATGAAGTTCCACGGTTCCTTGAGTAGATCTTCGTCGTTGTATGATGAATCGCCATGAAGTCCTTGAGCTCAACTACACTTTTCTATCCTAGTCCGAGATTATCTATAATAGACTAGAAATCAAGACTCATAGTTTTGATCACTAACATTGAAAAACATGCTTGATATAACAACGCATGCGAGGTCGACCGAGCTTTGCTCTAACAATTTCCCCCTTTGTCAATTTTAGTGACAAAACTATTAATACATATGGAATACAAAAAAGATAAACTTTAGTGGCTCCTATTACATAGTCTAATCTTCAACGTTCCTTGAAATATTCGTCCTTCCAAGTACTCCAATGATCCCAAAGGTTGTAAGTTTAGCACCGCCATTGTTGAAGATCCATAGCTATAACAATGAGAGAAATCGATATTCTCGATCATTATTATACATTGTCATAGTATCATTATATAACATCAAAGTCCAATTGCATCACGAATTTAACAACAATACTATGGTGATATGTATCACTCCCCCTTAGTCAATACTCCATCTCGATCATGGAAACCACTCCCCCTTACACAATGATCCAAAAACCATGTGTATTTGTAGTGTGAACTACATTATTTCTCCCCCTTTTTGTCAATAAAATTGGCAAAGGTAAAAGAACGGGATCATAATGAAATTTCTACAAGAGACATTTCATAGACTAAAAGAAAAATACATACCAACTTAATTTAGATGCAATCATAAAGCCGAAGCTAAATGTATTAATCAAGGAGTTTTAAAATACAAGATAACCCCTATAAAATTCCACAAACGCGCACCCCGCGAGATATTACCATTAAGCACAAGTTCAAAAGAACTCTCCCCCATTTGATGTCATTCCCGATAGAACAACAAGAGCGACCTTAATTTTGAAAGAAAATAAGGATTTTTTAATTGGACACCAAAAACCGTGGAAATGATTTTCTATATCCAAAACTCAATCAAATTAATCACAAGTAAACCCATGATTAATTTAATTGGAATACACAACTAAATCAAACCACAAAAGTGATTAATTTAATTGATTGTGCTCAACATAAGAAAACTCACAGAGCTACGACTAAGATAACCACACGGAGATGACTACCTTAATCGTTCAAATACTCAACATAAGGAAAACCTTACGGAATATACGACTACATCAACCAATAGAACATGATTAGTATAGCCGTTCATATACTCAACACAAGAACTTGTGGAATATATGAAAAACTCAACTAGATTAATTACAAGAGAACCTATAACTAATCTAATTGGAATACACAACCAAACTAATCACCGAAGCAATCAATTTAATTGTCAAAAGATTTTGCTCGACAAAAGAAGACTTTCGGAGAAAATAACTAAATAACCAATCAAGATGATTAATTTAGTTCAAGAATGCTCAACATATAGCATCTCATGGAACAACCAACAAGGCCAATATTAATCGACATAGTTGTAAGGTGCTCAACATAAGATACACAATGGAGCCTTCACGGTAAAACATAACAAAAATGGATCAATGAAGATCAATACCGTGGATAACATACAAGAATCTATTCTATTTTCCATTATAACGACATAATAGACTTTATCCTTGTCAAACAAAATATTTCATCCTATTTTCCATCAAATAAATGACTGCATATGCATAACTTGTGTAATCGTCAAAAGCCCATTCGTCCTTTCATCAATACGAATATCAATTTATGAACGACTTTATTTTTGACACAATATGGGACCTTCAAGTTCACGGATGCAAACAATACATATCCCATAAACAATTGCAATATCACAAAATCATAAAGATTAATACTGCAATAACAATCTTTGCCCTTAAAAGGTAGAATCAATCTTTTTCGCACGGATTTATACTAAGAGTGGTTACCAAAAGCGTATAAAAAGATTTCCTTAACAAAGAAGAACATACAAAGTCATTGACGACTATGCACCATAGTTCACATGAGATGATTGTGAACACTCAAGAATATATAGCAATGTGAACTATTACCCATTCTCGAACTTCCTTCTTTGTGATTCACCAACATCACTCTTGTAACAGCCACAAAATAGCTTAGAATAGGATTTCTCCAAGAATCCCAGTGCCCAAGTCCAAGAGAATAGAACAAGTGCAACGAAATGGAGCAAACACTAAAAAACAAGAGACAGGACAAAGACCAATATTAACTCATCCAAATTCAACAATTCTCATCTCCATTTTGAAGGGAATTCAATAAGGAAGAGAATTCAAAAAGAATGAGGTAAATCCGAGTTCGGACAAAGAAGTTACGGCCAAAACAAGTTTACCGAATATCGACGTCAAGTATGCATACGGGTTTGCGAACTTAAACCCCTGGATTTTGATTTTGAATGCTGTTATGCATACTTGGTATGTGTACCATGTAGTCCAAACATCCCGAACTATTATTTTCAAACCTAAACATTTAAGAGCTTTAAACACAGATCAAGTTAGGTAGAAATGTACAATAAGCAAGATTATTATAAGTATTCTAAGCAAATAAAAGTACAAATCTTGCTCAAGTTTATAGACATACCTTTTTAGATGAATCCAATCGAATTCTACCGCCTTACCAAACATAATCTGTGTGCCCCAATTCTTGTGCTTCCCTCACCGTATACAAAGCAGGGCATTCCTTCGTGAGGATGCACTTCCAACACAATCAAGTTGCGTTGGGGTGAAAAAAGTCTTGCTCACTACAAGTGACCTTTGGATTATCATGAAAGAGATCACTTTTAGAACCTTTCACTTCCAATTCGATTTTTCCAAAAAACTTGTTAAGTTCCAACATCATGGATACTGCCTTTTCCATAGTCATGGAGTTTTCTGGAAGATCATTCCTATTCAAAACATCATTGTCTTTCTTCGGTATCCACTTCTGAGTGCGTTTAGGAACGACCGAAACCTTGTTCCCATTACTCTCTTCAAGATTTTCCGGAAGAGAATTGTATTGACTATTCTTTTGCAAGTTAGTCTTTCTCCAATTGGGAGCATCAAATCTTGTCTTCGTCTTTACGAAGTTATCCTTTTGATAACCATTACGATTGTGAAAAAGCTTCGTATGACGTTTATAGGCAAATCTAGGATTATCACAGCATTGATTCCTTTGCCTAAAGGTTGGACGTTTACAACCCGTAATGTCAAGAGTGTTAGCCTTAACATATGATCCCGGTTTAACAACTTCTTTTGACACCCAAACAAGAATATCATGAAGTTTTTCATTCCTTATACGAAAACGACATCTCCTTTTCAGGTTACCTTTGTTTCCACAATAATGACAAATATAAGGAACATTCTTACCCGGATTCATGTGTGTTGGTTTTGGACGTTGATATACTTTTCTGTTTTGAACCTTAACTGTCGGTGAAGGTATTTCACTTTTGCCATCAGTGGAAACCTTTTGTTGAGAAGAATCACTAGCCTTGACAGATTTTACCTCTTTACTAATACTTGGAGCATCTATTCCCTTATAGCCCAATCCTCGTGTATCACGATGATTTTTACTTTCTCCTAGCATAGTGGTTAATTTGCTTGAACTAGTATTGAACTTTTTCAAGTCATCTTCCAACGTCTTGATTTTATCAAGAGCAGCAGCTAAATCAGCCTCAAGGCGTTTTTCTCGAGCGAGATAAACGCTTTCTCTGTCATCAAAACTTGTTTGCTGACAGTTAAACCTTGCTTCCGATTCTGCAAGTTTCTCTTCCAACAAAAAGTACTTTTGATAAAGATTATCACATTCAAGTGACTTCATACGTAGGTTTCCTCAGAATCCTTGAGGATCGATCCGTTAGAACGACTCGAAACATAAACACCTGCGTAACATCTTCTCAATTTCTTGTTTTCACGACAGAGAGGAGTCAGAAGAGGAGTGACATGAGAAGTCGTCATCTTCTTCTTTTCTAACGAACTCAAAACCTTCACATACTCAGAGACTTCCTCATCAACATCTCTATCAATATCTGAATCACCTTCATCATAAAGTTCATCCAACTGTTCTTCTAGGTGTATTTCCCAGACTTCAACAGGTTTTACATTAAGAGAATGTTTAGATACTGACCTAAATGTGATAGTCCTCTCCGGTGAATCCAAGCTTTGAAAATCATCTGGTAATTTATGAACATGTATGTTATTAGAGATTGACTCGTCCATAATCAGATCGCTACAAACACAGACTTATGAGGTCTTAAACATTTTGCCTGCTCTGATACCAATTGAAAAAGCGGGGGTCTAACAACACCACCCAATATTTCGCTTAGCAATCTGTATGTACTAACTCCAATATACTTTACTAGAGAATCAACTAGACTGTTAGACTCAATCTAGAATAAAGTATATCAAGGAGTTAATATCTCTCTCTTGATTTGATTTTTACTCAAGCTAAAAACAATAGCGATTCTTTATCAAATACAAGGAATAACTTGGACGGTACCAAAGACCAATGTCCAAGTGTTAATCAATGAAATCAACAACCACAAGGTCAGATCTCTAATCGATTAAATTTTAACGCACAATCTGTATTATTTCAATTATAAAGATAAACAATACGATGCGGAAAATGACATAACACAGACACCAGACATTTTGTTAACGAGGAAACCGCAAATGCAGAAAAACTCCTGGACCTAGTCCAGGTTGAATACACACTATATTAAGCTGCTACAGACACTATCCTACTCCAAGCTAACTTCGGACTGGACTATAGTTGAACCCCAATCAGTCTCCCACTAATTCAAGGTACAGTTGTACTCCTACGCCTCTGATCCCAACAGGACACGGCGCACTTGATTCCCTTAGATGATCTCACCCACAACTAAGAGTTGCTCCAACCCAAAATCACAGACTTGATAATAAACAAATCTGTCTCACACAGAAAAGTCTATCAAAGGATAAATCTGTCTCCCACAGAAAAACCCTAGGTTTTGTTCCGTCTTAAGATATAAAATCAAGGTGAAAAGGAACCAATTGATAATCCGGTCTTATATTCCCGAAGAACAGCCTAGATTAATCAATCACCTCTCAACAATCCTTCTTGACTACACAAGCGGTTTGTCGAGGAATCACAAACAGTGAGACGAAGATGTTTATGACTTCTTTATCTTTCCTATCGGAGAACTCTCACGATCTCAAGCCAATCAAATATTGTACTCGTACAATAGAAGATACAAGATCAGATCACACAACTACGATAAAAGTAGTATCGGTCTGGCTTCATAATCCCAATGAAGTCTTTAAGTCGTTAACCTGGTTTTAGAGAAGAAAACCAAAGGTTAAAGGAGAATCGACTCTAGAGAGCGCACTAGTATCACACAGACGTGTGGGGATTAGTTTTGCCCAATGCTAGATGTCTCCTATATATATCCTTCAAATCATGGTTTTGCCTTAGTTACAAAGCAATCCATATTCACCGTTAGATGAAAACCTGATTTAGATTCAAGCTAATATTTTTCAACCGTTAGATCGAAAATTAGCTTGTCACACACACTTGGGTAGACGTTTACTGGGTTTGTGAAAACCGTTCCCAAACGTGTACGTGTATGTTGGTTCAACATAGTAACCCAAAAGGTTAACCATATGAGCAATTCATATTAACCTAGTTCTTCTTCACCATAACTAGTTCAATTGACTCAAATGAACTAGTTAGAGAGTTGTTCAATTGCTATGAGATCTTATGTAACTACACAAGACACAATTGAAACAAAGATGATTCGATTCGATGAATCGGCTCATGAACTTTATAACCACGGTTTGCATAAAGCATTCCTTAGTAATTTAAGTTTCATGTTCATAGCACATCTTTAGATCATAACCACTTAAGCTCACAAACAAGTTCGCGGACTTAAGGCAACCGGCAGAGTTTTCCAAACTCAGAAGAAAATCTCGGCAAAGAGACTTCCGCCAGTTCGCGGACTAAACACGCAAACGAGTTTTTGGAAAATCCCAGCAGAAATTCTCGGTAAGAGAACTTCCGTCAGTTCGCGGACTCAGTTCGCGGACTGGGTTCGCGGACTTGGCACAACCAATTCCTCCGGTTTCTCTCAATCAACAAAGTTTGAAAACTTCGGATTAAGGAATACATGGTTATGTAATCTAAACTCTCATTCCAATCATTGAGACATTCTCAGAGGACGTTATATAGCCGTTATTCACAGATCGTTTCACGTCAGAGCAATTCTCAAAGTAATTGAAACTTTTCATGACTTTCATCACTAGGTGAAGATAAACTTGATCAAAGCGAAACGCTTTACCAACACACGATTTCGAGAAAAAGATAAGTAGTGAATACTCAGCTCGAAATGTCAAATGTGTATGATCCAGTCTATATAGCATACGACTTTTTGTCTCATAAGAAGTAGGAGATAGAATAGATAGACTTTTGAGTGATAGATAAGTTCAAGTCTCCACATACCTTTTTGTTGATGAAGTTCCACGGTTCCTTGAGTAGATCTTCGTCTTTGTATGATGAATCGCCATGAAGTCCTTGAGCTCAACTACACTTTTCTATCCTATTCCGAGACTTAGCTATAATAGACTAGAAATCAAGACTCATAGTTTTGATCACTAACATTGACAAACATGCTTGATATAGCAACGCATGCGATGTCGACCGAGCTATGCTCTAACAACATCAACCTTGAAATTAAGGTGGGAGATGCTCTAACACATGGAAAATTCCACATTGTCAAAGGACTGTCAAATTACGACATGATTCTGGGGCGCTCATGGGTACATGGCAATAAAGCGAAATTAGGAGTATCCCCTCTGCCGGTGTCGATACCGTAAAGAATTTCCAACAAGCCATCCAACCCTGAACATCACATGTTGCCGTATCAACAACTTACCAAGGTAACTCAATTACCTGGAGAAATCCCGTCGACGTTTATCCGAAGATTCCGAACACAAGTAAGTCTTATTGAACAACCCTTTCTGCACCCAGTCACTTCTCCTCTCGGTCAGGCATGGGGACTCGGTATAATTATCAACCCGGGCGTCATTAAGAGATGTGAATGGGATGCTGGGCCTTTCAAATGCTTTGTCAAAAATTTAGAAGTTGCCTCAGTCAAAGATAACGAGCTCAAAAATCAAGTGGTTGCACAACGCCCAAACCCGTTTCAAATTGGAGATATGGTAATCAAGGCGACCGTGTTTCAAGTTGGAGATGTAACAGTGAAGCTAGTCGCTCAACCTGATTCGCCTAAAGAAAGGGAAGACGAGCCATACTTGGTGGAAGATGTGATCTTGGGTGGTTACTGAAAACTCATCAATGCCTACAAATTGGAAGGCGTGACAATTCATTCACGATGGCTCAAGCCCTTCAATACCTAAAACGTTGTGCTACCTTTTCCTCCAGCGTTTTCCTTTTAAGTATTTCCTTCAGTAATTTCCCTTTTCCCTGCAATATTTGTAATCCCTCCAAAAAGATTGCACTGCTTGCATTCATAATTAGGGTTTCGATTTTAATTAAAAACATCTTTATTTCAAAATAAGTTTTCCTAAATCATCTCAAGGAAAAAGTATCCAGCAAACCCACAAAGTCATTACCCATCAATTAAAAAACCAGAAAAAATCAAACCCTACAAGAAATATCTTATTCGAAAAAGAAAAAAAATACTGAAGAAGGGAATGTACAAGGAAGAAGATCATCGAGTGACGGCACGGACACCTTCTTTCAAGAACATCTGTCTTCAACTTTTTCCCGACGAGGATTCTCTAATTCTCACGATGTGCTTCCTAGATCATGACGGCTCACACTTCTACATACCCAGGCGGCATGTCACAGACGTCCTGTGTAATTTGCGAGGGAAAATCCAATAAAAGGTTGGTCAAAATCCTTAATCATTGCTACTGTTTTTCCCTGTTTTGAGTTATTGTTGCCAACGGCATGCGAGGCGTTCCCATGGAAGTAGATAAACAGAGAGAATGTGACACGTCTACTAGCATTATTGCTGCGTCATTCATGTGATTTGGCTTCCCATCCGCTGAATCGCTTTGGAAGGGTGGAATAACTTGTTTTTCGCAAAAGGGGATTTATGTCTCTTCCAGGAGATTTTATTCATTCAATCAAAGATGTGAAATTATCAAAGCAGCATAAATGAAAGAATATTACTTGGTGAAACATGGCTTCAGTCGCACGAACAAAAAGAAAAACTGAAGTATCAAAACATCTACAAGCTACGAAAAGATTGTTTTTCTCTACGGAAGGAAATCGCAAAATGAGAAAACCAGTTGTCAATGACAAACACCTTGGTCAATGACGCCTCCATCAGAGCTTTTTCAAGCACTTTCCCCAGCACCTTCTCCGACAGCAGACATTCCATCCAGAAGTTATCTCAGCAGCAGCTTCAGCATCCCATCTAGAAGCTGTTTCAGCTTCAATATTCCATCCAGAAGTCGTTTCGGCAGCAGCTTCAACATCCCATCCGGAATCCGTTTCGACAACAGTTCCAGCCTATGTCCCCACAGCTTCTGCAACGACTCCACCATATGCTTCCACCGCCTCCCCATCTACCTTGACAACATCCTCAGTGATCTCTCCAACTTCCCCAGCAGCAGTTACGGCGCCCACTCCGGAAGCTGCCTCAGTCTCGCAAGCCGTGTCAACATCTTCCTCCGGAACTTTTCCAACAACCTCTTGAGGATGCTCCAGTTCATTCACGTCAGAATCAAGGATTACGATACCATTATGGACAGGGTAATCAAACTGGCTCTCGCCCAAAAGTTTCTCAGGATCAGTCCTTCGTCGTTTCAACCGAGAAGCGAATCGCTCAGCTCTGATATTAGGATGTGGAGAAGCTTCGTCAAGTTGATATTTCCCGACTTGCTGGGATGCTTCATCATGTCTCTGCTTCTCCTCCATGTCCATAAAAGCCATGAAAGCCTGAGCACGCGCCCGCACGATGCGTAGATGGGTGAGAGACATGCCTTGTATAATTCGGCCGGCTGCATGGAACAAAGGGTTGATTTGGTTTAATATCTCCTCATGTGAAGAAAACCTGGGTTCGTCGACTTCAAAAAATTTCTCCGAAGAGTCGGAGGTATGATCATCACCGGAAGATCCCATTGTGCACTACAATTTTTTTTTTTTTACATTATGTCTGCATCGGAAATCTACATGATGAAGAACACAAAATGGAGAACTATGAGAAAAGACGCGAGACGATACCTGTGAATAGGATGGATGCAATTATATGATGATCTATATGGAAGAAAGAATAATTGGCTCACCTGGACTGCTAATGGAAAGAGGCTTGCCGCTACAGAGATAAAGCCAATGATACGAAAATAAAAGGGTGGACAACGCCTTTTATATACATTGTATTTTGAAGTTTGAGTAGAAGAAGGTTTCTTCTTACGGGTCATGCACAGAAGGCAACCGAACCCGCAATGCCAGCCAGGCGCTCTCCCTGCCATTCCGTGACCTAGCCAAAGGAGCGCCTTCTTCACCGCTCAAAGCAGCGCAATCTCCGCGCGCTCTACCAGACAAGAAGCGCCATCTCCGCCCACTCCACATCCTAGCAAGCAACGCCATGACTCCGGCACTCCATGATCAAAGCGCACTATCTCTGCCCATTCTGCGGCCTAGCCGGCTCCATCTTCACTGTTTGGTAGCCGAAGTTCCAAGCGTTGTTCCCGCCATTCCACGGACTGCAACCAGTTTCCATAATTCCATGAACTAAAGCCAAGTGCCATCTCCATACGTTCCCTAACCTAGCCAGCTTGCGCCATCCACCGATTCGCGGACCCAGTTGCAGTGCTATCTCTGCCGATCAGTATCCAGAATTCCAACGCCAACGCCGACACCCCATGGCCAAACTGGAAGAGCCGCTAATACAAGGATCACGGATTCTTCATTCTATCCGCCAAAGGTTAGTCGAACTTCCCTGGAAATCTCTTCACGTCTTTCCCCTTCGATTTTACTCTTATCTGTCACCATCTCATGCTTACCCCGCAACAATGTCACTGTTACGTGTTAAGCAGGGGACTTAATGTTGATGGTGGTTTTTAATTTAGGGCTAAAATTGTAAAACCTTGCATCTGATGTGACGTCACTCTGCAAGGAAACGAAGCCATGAGTGTTAACCTCTCCACTGGCATATTTATTGAGACATTCAATATATTTACATGAAATTTATCCAGACTGGCACATGTAGCAACCATCCCAGATGTTCTGTAAATTTCGGCGCCTTGCCTATATTCACTTAATATAGGTTTCTTTGAATGCTTTCTATGCTATGTTCCCCGGCTGAACCCTTAATATTGGTATGGCATGAAAATTTTTGTTCACTCGCATCAGAGTAGCACGAATTTCCAAATATCAAGGATAAGGTCTCTGCATAAGGTATTCAATCAGAAAGCATGCTGCTCTCTGGAAATGAACTTAAAAGAACTCTGTGTCAACATATAGAATTCAATCGATTACCCTGACTAATTTACAAAAGTTAGGTTTTTGCGCCTTGCGCAGTATATCATACTTTGCTTGTCGAAATCAAGCCGAGGCAAACTAGGTAATTAATCCTCCATGGATTAGTAGATGCAAAATCTTGCCCAGAATCGGAAAAACGGGACCGCAAGATAAGAGCATCGGCAAAGAGAGGTGTGGCCATGCCTTAGGAAAGCTGGCGCCATTTTCCATCGGCCACGCCCCCCCATCCTAAACCGGCCCTATTTCCCTTGACCAATCAGGTCGCCTCAAACTCGCCACGCGCACATAAGTTATGGCTGAGCCCTTACTTGCCGGCCCCACTTCCCATTGACCAATCAGGTCGCTCTAAATCCGCCACACTCACACCAGAAGTGTATCCACGCCCATGCTTGGCCGGTCCCTCTCCTTCCTACCGACTAATCAGGTCACTTAAAAAATACGCCACGAGCACTAGAGGTGTGGTCGCACCTTATGTTTGGTCGGCCCCTTTTCTTGACCAATCAAGTCGCTCTAAACTCGTCACCATACATTAAAGGCCAAACGCACCCTGCCGCGTCATCATACTAATTGGCAAGCCAAACACGCCCTGCCACAACAACATATTAATCGGCATGCCAACATGCCGCAGTAACATGCCAACGCGCCATAAATAGCGCCCGACGTGCTAACCTACCTCATGTTCGGGGCCAACGCCATGATAATCTCAAATTAGGGTTTTCTAGTCGGAAGCACGACCCTGCATTAGCCAAAACCCTAATTTCCGGTTGCAGCACAACTTATGCCACTTCGGCCCCACAACATGCCACGAGCCGTGTGGGACCCGGTAAGCCCTAGGAATGGCGCCATATCATAGCCACCCACGACAATCCTTACTCCTGTGGACGTTTCCACTCTATGGCCTCGCCATAGTTCCTTTGGCATAACTATGGCACCGCTTGTACAAAAAAGTGTCGCCATGCCACGGCCGCATGCCACACGCACCAATTAGGGTTTCGACATGCCAAACCCTAATTTGGGAAAAGTTTCCACGCCAACTGGGTCCAGTGACTCTCCTAAGACCTCAAGATTAACTTAGAAACAGGGCCAATGTTGCCAGATCCATATTTGGGTCTAACACCAATATGCCAAAACAGCTGCCACGGCTACGCCACTGACATGCTGCTATGCCATGGCTATGCCAGGCGCCACTATGCCAATGGCGTCACTTTTCTATACGACAAGATATGGCCATAATCAATGACTATCCTTCCTCATGAGATGCAATCTCAGCCGTCCAATTTCTCCCCTGAACTGATAGACTTGTGGCAAGCTTCAGGGGCGACCAACTGCCTAAATCTAGTGGTCATGGCTACGCCAGGCGCCACTTACACCACCGTGCCACTGGCATACACGGGTCATGCCAGCCATGCCACATTGCCACAGGTGTACACAAAAACTCCACTGCGCCATTATCAGGCGCCAACACAAGGTAGCCATAATCAACGGCTACCCTTCCTCATGAGATGCAATCTCAGCCATCCAAGTTCGCCACCGAACTGACAGACTTGTGGCAAGTTTTAGGCGACCATCCAAGACGTGCCTAATAGCATCACATGCTATTTTCCTGTGACAAGACTCTTGACTTTGACTTGCCACACATATGCTACACGTTTTCCACGAAAACACTCGAGACATCAAACATGTCACAAACTGGGGGATACTCATTAGGGTATTGGTCTGGCGGTTTACAACGTGCGGAGTGCAATACTCCCGTTACAAGAAAGTGTCATGAAGAAGGGTGGTTAGCAATGGAAATAAGTAATGGTGTAAACGTTTCCTTCATCATGGAAGCATAAATTCTAACGTTACACGTTACTCCACTCTTCCACCACTCAATTGTTTCCATTTCCTACGAGATCAGGGTACGTTTTATTACGACTTGTATAAATAGGTTTCACCTATTTCCACCAGACAACAAGTTTTAGTCAGAGAACAACACAGTATGCAGAAATCACCTGATAGCTTTCCATTCTGCTAGCCAGTTCTACTTTCTGATACAAGTCGTAAACAACCACACCTTCAGAATCAACGATTCTGGTCTCAACACTTTCTTCGCTTCCCTCCCTAAGACCAACCCTTCTCCTTCACTTTGTGACCGAAGCAAGCCTGGAACGGGCATTTCTTGGTTTAGGCCAGGATTGTACAGATTGATCTCTCGAATCAAAAGTACTCCCGTGTAGTGCATTGTTTAAGGTCTAGATTCGTTTCTCATCCACATACACGAATTTACCAAAACCGGCAGAAACAGTTTTCACCCACAAAAAACTAGCAATTGATTTCGAGTTTCCTTATTAGTTGCTTAATTTTGTTAAAGGTTAGGTTTTTAATTTCCTTGTTTAGTTACTTGATTTCTGTTATCTTATAAATGTTTTTATTTTCTTGGCATAATTACTGGTATTAGTACTTAATATTCGTTCATTTAAATTTTTGTTTTTGTATGATGGATCATAATATGACACCTAGAGAAATTAGATTTTTAGACCCAGAAAACTTAAATTTTGGAGAAGATGATTTAAACTTAGACAATGAAAATGGAACCCAAGAAGAAAATCAAGAACCACCTGTTGTAGGAACCCAAGAAGAAAATCAAGAACCACCTGTTGTAGGTACACAAAGAAAAGAAAGGGAACTTAGATCCGATGTATGGAAAAATTTTGATAGGGTAGAAAAGTTACATAAAGGAGCTATGAAAAAAAGAGCTATTTGTAAAATTTATAAAGTGAATTTTCCGGTGATCCCAGTGCTGGTAATAGTCATTTAAAAAGGCACATGCATACCAAACATTCTAATGGAAATGACACTACACAGTCACAAATAAATATTGGTTCGAGTTCCATTTCAAGTTTCAAATACTCCCAAAAATCAATGAGGGACGGATTAGCCATATACGCAGCAGGAGCAGAACAACCTTTTACTTTTGCCGCAGATGCTAGATTAGAAAGATGAATCAAAAATTATGTTCAATCAGGATTTTCTAGTGTAAGTAGAAATACTCATAGAAGTGATGCTTTTAATGTTTTTATTTCACAAAAACAATTGTTAAAGACTGAATTCGACAATCACGTTGGTGCGATTTCTTTTACTTCGGATATGTGGACTGGGGTTAATGATTTAGGATTTTTATCACTTACTGCACATTATGTTGATCCTACATCTTGGGTGATGCACAAAAGAATTATCGTACTTCGTATTTTACCATTTCCTCACACAGGGCTTGAAATATATAAATGCATATCATCTATATTTACTGGGTATAACATTACAAACAAGTGTTTTTTGATAATCATTCAGCTAATACAAATGTTATCGATAATTTTAAACGTGCACGATTTGTTGCTTTTTACCAAGATGCTTTGTTCCATGTTAGGTGTATGTGCCATATTATTGCTCGTGTGGTTAATGATGGAATGAAGACTATTAAAAAAGATGAAGAACTTGATTTCATTAGACGAATTAGAAATGCGATTAAGTATATTACAACTGGATCTAGTAGGGTACAAAAATATAAAGAAATTTGCACATCTAATGGTTTGAAACCTAGAAAATTGATGTTAGATTGTGATACTCGTTGGAATTCCACATATCTTATGTTAAAAGCGTGCGAAGGTTATGAAAAGGCAATTATTGAACATGTTATATCTTCTGCTGATTGTGTTGGTAACTTAGAAATGATTGATTTTGAAGTTTGTTCTTTGTTCATGACATTTTTGAAATCTTTTTATGATGCTACAAATGTTTTATCAGGAATATATTATCCCACATCTCATATTGTCATAAACCAATTGTATAACATGACTCAAGCTTTTGTTGATTGTAGGGGTTATGATATTTATGATAAAGTATTATATGCAATGGAATTAAAATTTAAAAAATATTTCGAAACAATTCCTCCTATTTATTATTTAGCATCTATAATGGATCCAAGAAAAACATTGCAACATACAATGGTTTTAATTACGAAAATTTGTGAGAATTTGAATATCCTGTTCTAGACAAAGTGGAAAAGGTTATGGAAAAATTATCTGCTTTATTTACTCATTATGAAAGAATTTATGGGTCTAGTGTTCAAAGAACAAATGTGGTAACTCCAACACCACATAAAAAAAAAACAAAAGATCTATCTTGGTCGTTACTTGCCAATGCTAGCGGTGATTGTGGACCACTTGGTGTTTCTTCTTCTAACGTTGCAGGAACTCGAGCACTTAATGATTTGGAAAAATACTTACAAACTACAACTGTTGATAATGTGGATGATCTTGATATATTGGGATGGTGGAGATTGAATGGTATTAATTTTCCGGTTGTCCAAATTATGGCGCGTGATCTATTAACACCACCGGCGTCTACAGTTGCATCAGAATCTACTTTTAGTGCATGTGGTAGGGTTTTGGATGATAAAAGAAGCAGATTAAAGCCGTAAATGTTAGAAGCTCTCATATGCGTGAAGGATTGGGATGATGCAAAATACAGATATCAAATTTATATTGATGAGATCGCAGTTGAATTCGAACGTTTGGGGGTAATTGATGATTAAACAAGGCTTTCTAGCAATTCTTAAAGGGTTTGAACAAAGCAAATGAAAGATATTTGAGTAGGTGCTAACCTAGTTGGGATGTACTCAACATATCATGATGCATTTGAGTAGGTGCCAACCCAGTTGGGATGTACTCAACATGTAGTGATGCAGTTCTCACCTATATATTTTTAACTTTTATTTTGATACGCTACCTAATCTATTATGTAAACAAATTTATTAGACTTTATGAATTCCTGTTTTCTTTTTTGGTAAGTACCTCTCATTAATAAATTAATTCATTTTTCTTTCTATACTTGATAAATATTTCATTATTTAGTTGTTTCCTTTTATTTATTTTCTATTAATTGTCCTAATAAAATTGGATTTTCTGGATGTATTGACCTTTAAATGAGGGAATGTTTGACATTACAATATGTTATCTGCTTTGATACAATATGTCAATTGACAAATTGGACATAAGTAAATAGTTGCCCAAGTGGTTTGGTCATTGATACGACTACGAGGTAATGAGTTTGAAACACTTCGGCTTCATATTTTTTGAAAATGAAGAGGTCACAGTTTAACTGGCTAGCCTGGACAGGCCTGGACCGGCCAAAATTAAATAAGGCTTGGCTCAGGCCCATGCTGGGCTCACTTGATAGGATCCATGCCAGGCTTGGCCTGGCCAGCTTTACTGACAGGCCGACCCCGGCCAGGCCGCAGGCCCAGGCTAGGCCGATCAGAGGCAATCTAGGCCGGACCGGCCTGTTTGACACCTCTATTACTTGGAATGATCCTTGAACTCCCCTTTTTCTTATTTTTCTCCAAGTATGATTTAATGGAGGAAATTCATGAACCCTAGAAAGTTCACATACGCGGACAAGATGGGAGAAGGAAGAAGGTACGCATACTCCCTTTTTATATACCCACTAATGGGCTTGGACCCGTTTCTGAGCCGCGACCAACCAAGGGAATGTAGGATTTTCTTTGATGTTCACACACCAAGGTTGTGCATTCCGTAAAAAACACAATTGTGTGTAAAGACGCTGCAGTACAAAGCTTATTCGAATATTTTATAAGGACAAAATAACATATTAACCCAACTATACACAAATCAAACCCTTTCTTGACCCATCTCAAGATATATACAAATGGGGTAGTGCCATGCTTGCTATCAAGTGGCAAGATGTGCAGAGAGATCCTCATGCACCATTTCTGGTTGATATTTGTGATCAGTACCAGTGATGTGATCATAGTAATGATGGTAATTAGGGTTACTAGAGCTTTCTAACTTTCTTTTCATACAACCACAAAGAAGATTTTTCCGATAACTTGAAACCGTGTCAACAACACGAGAACCCGTTTTGTTGGACCTACTTGTGTTGACAGAGCGTATAGTTCGTACAACATGATTGCATGATTTTATATGTACCGAACTTTTATCGGATCGATTCTTAATCTTAACTGAATTAAGTTTTTCTAAGAATCTAAAAACGCTTTCAAATGCTCTAAATAGATCTTTGTCAATTGATCCATCACGATAGTATTCCTCAAAATATTAAGAGTTAATCTAGTGAGATTCCATATCTTTGAGCGTAAAGAACGTTTTCTCATCCTTCCTTTCTTTTTTACTTTTCTTTTAGATTGTTTCTCATCATCTAAGTTTTCCAAAGTCTTAGATGAAATGAGATTATCATGAGAAACCAGAGGTTCTATCCATAATAATCTCTGGACAATCTTTAAGGAGTTCTGGCGTGCGTTACAGATGCCAAGAGCAAGTTTCCCAGAGAAATTTCCCATAAGGGCAAACCTTTAAGGATCAATCAAACACAAACTTATTAGGTTTATAGTGTTTGCCTGCTCTGATACCAATTGAAAATGCGTGGGTCTAGCAACCACACCCAAAAATTCGTTTAGCAATCTGAGAGGACTTACTCCAATACACTTTCTAGAGAATCAACTAGACATTCAGACTCAATCTAGAGTAAAGTATATCAAATAGTTTAATATATCTAAATCTCAATTCAATCCGCAATCAAAAAATAGAAATCTGAGAGCCCGATTGAATATAAGAGGAGTTACTTGAACGGTACCAAAGACCAATGTTCAAGTGTCAATCAATGTAAATCAACAACCAAAGGTTGGATATTCTAATTGATTGATCTTAACGCACATCCTGTGATATTTCAATTATATAACAAAATATAATGCGGAAAAGAAATAACACAGACACCAGAATTTTGTTAACGAGAAAACCGTGAATGCAGAAAAACGTCGGGACCTAGTCCAGATTGAACACCACACTGTATTAAGCCTCTACGGACTCTATCCTACTACCAATTAACTTCGGACTGGACTGTAGTTGAACCCTAATCAATATCACACTTATTCAAGGTACAATTGCGTTCCTTACGTCTTTGATCCCATCAGGATACTACACACTTGATTCCCTTAGTTGATCTCACCCACAACCAAGAGTTGCTACGACCCAAAGTCGAAGACTTGATAAACAAATCTGTCTCACACAGAAAAGTCTATAGATTGAATAAATCTGTCTCCCACAGAAATACCCAAGAGTTTTTGTTCCGTCTTTTGATAAATCAAGGTGAACATGAACCAATTGATAAACCAGACTTATATTCCCGAAGAACAGCCTAGTATTATCAATCACCTCACAATAATCTTAATCGACTAGTGAAACAAGATATTGTGGGATGAGACGAAGATGTTTGTGATTACTTTTATCTTGCCTATCAGAGAAATTAATCTCGAATCAATTATTTCAATTGTACTCAATACAATAGAATCCGGTAAGATCAGAACACGCAACTACAAAGAAAATAGTTGGGTCTGGCTTCACAATCCCAATGAAGTCTTTGAAGTTGTTAACCTACAGGGTCTTGATAGAAGCCTAAGGTTAAAGGAGAATCGACTCTAGTTATGCAACTAGTAACACATAGGAGGTGTGGGGATTAGGTTTCCCAGTTGCTAGAGTTCTCCTTTATATAGTTTTCAAATCAGGGTTTGCAATCCAAGTTACCTTGGTAACAAAGCATTCAATATTCACCGTTAGATGAAAAACCTGATTCAACCAAGCTAATATCTTTCAATCGTAAGATCGAACTTAGCTTGTTACACACAAATGAAACGTACCCTCATTTAGGTTTATGTAACCGTACCTAAATGTGTACACCATGTTGGTTCACAAATAGTTAACCGAGGTTAGCCATATGATTACTCTCATATCACCTTATTCATCTTAACCATAACTAGTTCAAATGACTCAAATGAAACTAGTTAAAGAGTCGTTCAATTGCTATATTCTCATAGAATTATACAAGAACACAACTGAAGAAAAATTGGTTTGATTCACTCGAATCAATCATGAACATTATAGCCACGGTTTGCAAAGATTGCATTCCTTATTATATAAATGTTTATGTTCATGTTTAAAACCGATTTTAGAACTTTAACCTTCAAGTATGAAAACGGGTACGCATACTTGAAATACCCGGACTAAGTTTGAGTTATGCCAGTACGCAAACGGGTATGCAAACTTTAAATCCTAGCAGCAATTCTCGGACATGAACATGTACGCCAGTACGCAAACGGGTACACATACTTAGGTTCCCGTATTTCTCAAACCAACAGGTACACAAACGGGTGCGCATACTATGGTTCCCGGACATGGATTACATATGTGCAAGAGTGCACAACATGACATATCCAATAATGGTTAAGTGTTCTAAACTCTTATTTCAATCATTGAAACTTTCTTAGAGGATGACAATATCCGTTTTCACACACTATTTGCATCAAAGTATTTTTCAAGTTTTTGAAATAATCATTACGAAACATTCCAAAACAATATCAAATGATTGTATCAGACAAATCATATGAGATGTTACTCGGCAATTTTCACATGATATAAGATGAACTTGGTCGAAGCGAAAGCTTGCCAACACATATTTCGAGAAATATGTAAGCGAGTTACACTCAGCTCGAAATCTCAAACATGTATATAGAAAACTATATCGTAATACGACTTATGTCTCAATACAGGAGATAGAGTAGAAATAGACTTTCCAAGTGATAGATGAGTTTAAATCTCCACATACCTTTTGCCGATGAAGTTCCACAAGCTCCCCTTAGTAGTTCTTCGTCTTCAAATAATGAACGCTGTGAAAACTAAGCTCAAATACACAATCTATGTCCTATTCCGAGACATCTATAAATAGGCTAGAAATCAAGACTTATAGTTTTGATCACTAACATTGACAAACATGCTTGAGATAGCAACGCATGCGAGTTCGACAAAGCAGTGCTCTAACACTTTTGATAGAAGAGATTATTTAGAGTAGGAAATACCAATAGGTCCTAGAAATAATATAATAGAGAGAGTTTGGTCCAGTTGACCTAGTCAACTGTCTGTTTGGTCCTTTTTAAAAATATATATTATTGTTTGGTCCTGTAAATTATGGTTTGGTCCTAGGGTGACGTCATGGATAATGTAATTGTCATTGTGTGGTGGCAGAAATACCCTTTTGGGACCACATATATAGGAAAAATCGAGAGAAAATATTTGATTTTCATATTCACTTTCTCTCTCTTCGTTGGTTTTCAGATCTAGATTCTTTTTGCTCTCAAATTTATTTCCCCTGCTGCTGTTGAAGATGAACCTTGTTTCTTGATCTGATGCTCCGGTTGAAGATAATGAACTCAATCTGCTGATGAAGACAACAATGAACTCGTGTTGTTTGCTATTGAAGATGAACTCGTGATGATGTTTTTTTTTTCTTTTTTTTTCTTTCTGCTGCTGTTTTTTGCAGAAGATGAAGATAATGATGATGAAGAGTATGACTGTGAATATTTGTACGATATCCAGAATCCGTTTTCGAGTAATCAAGATCCTATAGGATTTTATCCGTTTTATCGGATATCATATCGGATATTTTTTCCTTAATATATCGGAACCGGATTAAGCTCCATCCAAATTTTTAATATCCGATATCCGATAGAACAAGGACTTAATTGTGATTTCCCCTAACCATATTAGAGTCGAGTAGAAGAGTAAGGAAAAATATCCGATATGAAATGTTTGAGAAGTTGAACTTAAATTTCAATTATGAACATGTTTTACAAGGTTTTTAACATTTTTTATCAGAACCGGATTTTATCGGATAAATATCCGATATCCGATAGCTTAGCCTATCGGGATCGATATATATCTGATTTTGATATCCTATAAGATATTATCGGATATCAAATATCCGATAGTGCTTAATCTATCGGATACGAATTTCCAAATATCCGACGGATATTCATCCATTGGCACCCCTAATGAAGACTTTCAAGATCTGCTGCTACTGACGACGGTGATTTGATTTTTGAAGATTGATTTAAAGTTTTCATAAAGATTGTTATTGGTGAAGACAATGAAGATATGAAGACGATGAAGACGATGAAAGAAGATGATGAACGACGAAGTTTTTAGGGTTTTCTTCTCTGCTGGTGTTGATGTTGTTGATTGATGATGTTGAAGTCGATGAAGATGATGAAGACGATGTAGTTTCTGTGTTTGTTTTTCGTCTCTATTATTTGTTGTTGTTGTTAAAGATGATGAAGACGATGAACACGATGAATACGGTGTTGCTTTTGCTGTTTGAAGACAATGATGTTTGCTGCTACTGCTGTTGAAGACAACGAAGATGATGAAGATGATGCTGCCGCAGTTCATTTTTACGAATGAACTCTGATTTTTATGGATTTTTTGTGTTTGTTCATATAAAGAATGAACTATGTTTTTAGATCTTGAATTGTTAGGTGTTCATCTTAAAGAATGAACCCAATTATAGGTTTGAATTAATTAGATTTTGATAGGTGTTCAGTTTGTCGAATGAACTCTGTTTTCTTATAGGTTCTGTCAGGTGTTCATTTGAAGAATGAACATTGTTTCCATATAGGTCTTGTCAGGTGTTTATTTGAAAGAATGAACTCCGGAGTTCATCAGACATAATGAACTGCTACAAAAAATAAGTAAACAATTTTTTTAGGTTTTATTAGGTGTTCATTTGAAGGAACGAACTCCGGAGTTCATCAGACAGAATGAACTGCTATAGAAAATAAGTAAACATAATTTTTTAGGTTTTATTATGTGTTCATTTGAAGGAATAAACTCCAGAGTTCATCAGACAGAATGAACTGCTACAAAAAATAAGTATGAATTAACACGAAAGAATACTTTGGTCCATTTAATATTTTTAAATAATTATGGACCAAATAGAAAAGGTGATTTATGAAAGGACTAAACAGACTTGGGACCACCTAAAAAAGGACCAAACGATATTTTTCCCTTATTCAGATTATGCCCTGGATTATTTATTACTCTATTAAAAAAGTAGAGACGCTGAGTAATTTTAATGGCAATAGTATCAGCAGTAGGAGTGATAGTCCTAAAAACAAGATCACATCTGGATTTCCAAATGTACCAGCAGATTGTAACAAAGGTGTCATTCCAGCTTGCAATAGGATTAAACCAATTGCTAAGCCACTCATGAAACGAATAGAAGTTACTGAATAGCTGATGACTAATGCCAAACAACTTTATCCACACTGCAGAAGCAGCATGGCAGGATACCAGAACATGTGTGATATCCTCTTGAGCACATTTACTGACTGGCTTGAATAAAAAATCTATTATCATAAAATCATACAATCAGACACAGGTTTCGGTCTATGCTGGAAATTAAAATCTATTATGTTTGTTTCTTTTTGTACACTGGTAGCACCCACGTATTTTCTTGCTTGCTGCTAAATTTCGTAACCACAACTCTTATTGTATGTTGTAGTAACTCACATTTTATTGATAAATGCAACTGAAAGATTTTTGTATTGATTTCATCTTTTCAATTACAGTAGAAACTCTATTAATTAATACTCGATTATGTAATAAACTATTTTAGATAATATTTTTAGCCGGTCCCGAATCGGGGATGACGTGCCAAACTAATAATTCGTTGAAATTCTAAAATAATACATTTTTGATTACCTGTATAGACCTCATGTGGAATATAAATTAATAATTCATTATATATATGTATATATATATCCAATACATTAATGATTTATAAGGATTTTTTTGAAAAATGATGTTTTTTGCTGAAATTAATATCACATTGAATTCATCTCTAATTTTTCATATCATTATAAGAATTTGTGGTATTGTTTTCTCACAGCTAAGCAAGAAATTATTCAATGTGATAATAAAGTGCGATATTAAAGGGCTTTATAAATTTGGTAAAGAATTGATATACATTGAACAACAAAGCGAAGTGACAAATTGAATGGTATTTTGAAAATTTTAATATTATATAATATTTAGAAAATAATTATTTGATAATAAATTATTTATAAATTAATAAGATATTAATTAATATACAAATCCATAATTATTAATTTATAATTAAATTAATATACAAATCAATAATTATTAATTTTTATAATTAATATACAATCAATAATTATTAATTTATAATTAAATTAATATACCAACCAATAATTATTAATTTATAATTAATATTTTGTTTAATTAATAAATTTTGGTGGTCCCAATAACATTAGCTTTTAGAGTTGCTACCGTATAGCTTTCTTCAACGGTTACATAAATAAGGTTTGTAGTAATGGTGATCGAAGGGGCCGTGAGTTTTTCATGCTACTACGTTACTCAAACTGCTAGTCATCGATTATCGTGAACTATCTAAGGATACCGTTCAATCCCAACTCCAGAAACATAAGTTGAAAACTTCCACAACGACAAATCTAAATTCTGATCACTAAATTGGCTTAGGGCATTAACATCGAGTTACAGTTCAGCTGCAACAAATTTTTTCACAGGAAGTTTTCACTCTTGTAAAAAGTAAATTTCAATAATGAATTCTTTCAAGAAATTATATTACATTATCACCCGAGTGTTGTTTCCATAACCATTTTGTACAGAAGCCAAAATTAAGCTTGAAAAGAACTTGTACGCTAATAGATCTATAAAAAAAATACTCTCATTTTAGAAGCCATCTTACATGATAGATCTATAAGAGAAATACTCTCACTCAGTATCCAAGTCCATTTCTTGCAGGGCCTATAATTGGTAACTGATTGCTTTTCAATGTGGCGACTACAATGAATTTCTATACAGAAGACCGTCTTAGCTAAATATTTCAGTTGAGAAGTTGTTGAATATATCTCAAACAAACAGGTAACCCACCTTTGATGCTAACGTGGTGATCTCTATAGATAATAACAGTTACTTTTTTTACACAATTCTGCTTTTATATTAGTGCGAATATAGAAGAAAGATTTGTTAGGAAAACAGTTACCGATATTGTTATCCTCGACTCCTTTCCATAAGATTTGTTATTAATTCAATTTATTCTTCTCCAACTGCAATCGGCGAATGTAACCTTAAATCCCTACTAAGCACCTCAACTTTTTAAAAAAAAAAAGTTGGCAAGAACTCTAGGGTAGGATTTCTTTACTTCCTTAGTTGTGATATTATCAACAATCATAGGAATACAGGTCTCACAAGAAGACATCATGCTTGAAGGCTTCATGATTTATATAGCACTTCAAAGGCAGTCTTTTTGGAGGTATTCCAAAAATAGTGAGAAACTTGAAAAGGAAGAGACAAACCAGAGTTTCGGAGTCCCTAAAATTCCGTTCACCAAAAAAAATCAAACTATGAATATGATATGTCAATTTTACCCTTCTTAAAGTTTGTACATGAGACAAGTCTTTTCAATACCATTACTTGAAAAGTAGAATGAAAGGGGTGTATGTACGAGAGGAAGTCTCAATATAAAACCTTTGAGATTTCATGCCATTCTTCAGTTTATCAAATTACTTTTTATGTTTATAATTTCTAAGAGTATAAATAGAATCTTAGCTTGTCAAGTAAGAATTCGCATGGATCATGTTCTTGTCTCTTGGATAGGAGTCAAATAGGCAGGGCGAATTCTATACCGAGAGCACAAGACTTAATTAATAGCCATGTCAAGTTGTTTGCGGGTAAAAAAGACTCGCTGGTTTTCTGGTGAAAAGTGGTGGAGGAGGCAAGTGCTAGATGAAACAAATCGTATGAACCATTAAACAAATGTATTGCACAGGAGTACTTTGAGTTTGAGAAACTAATTTGTAGGACTCTAGCCTAAACCAAGACAATGGCCGTTCCAGATTCAATAAGGTTGCAAGGAATGCGAAGGGTCGGTCTATAGGGAGGGAAGCTGAGAATGTGTGGAGATCAATGAAGATTGATCAATTGATGATGTGATCTGTTGAACTGCTTTGAATATGATTTCTCTGTGTATACGAGAGAAAATCCTTTGTAAGTGTTTGACAATTGACAGTTTTGTGTCGAGTCTTACTCGATACAGTTGTCTTAGTTATCAAATCATAGGTTGAGAAACCTATTTACTGCACCACATCGATCTCCTGTAAGTGGTGACGGTTGAAGAGATTGGAAGAATTAGATAAGTGAGAGAACGCGCATAAACCACTTCCACTTTGCATGGAATACTTGGTTAATTGATCATCCACTATTCCATTTACTCTTTCAGCTATCATACGACTTACTCAAATTTCTCATTGTAGATGTATTGCACATCGCACATGCTGGAGGCCTCCAGACCAAAACCTTAGTGATATCCCCCCATGAGACATGAATTGATGTCTCATGTGAAGGCTACTTTGTATACGTGTTTTATGTGGTCAACTGTTGACATGGTCAGAGCATGAGTCTTGACTGATGAATTGAACACAGTTCGTAATTCATGACTATGAAAAATGAAGCATGAAGTGTTTTTTGGAACAACAACATGCTTTGTGGACTATGAATATTGAATTAGGTCATTGATGACCGTGGCATATCATTATGCTAGCTGAAGCAGTAATAATAGTCGAATGACTTGGATTGATAATCATAGGTTTAATGAGATTGCCGGATCGATCAAAAATCATTATGTTGGTGCGTCAAACACTTGACAGAAACTCGTATGAAAATAAACATTGTTGAATGATCAGTCGAATGACAAGGAGGGATGATAATATTAAAATAATGGTCGATTGACGAACCAAATGTTGGTTGATGGAAAAAATACTGATAGCTGGATCAATATGAAATCCTCGAATATTGATGATTTAATCAAAATGAGAAATATGTCTTTGCAGAGCAATTGACGGTTGAACCAATAAGATATTTGTAGCTGACCGAATATTAAATTATTAACCAAAATGTTGATTGCTGAATCAACATAAAAATTATTGGTGTTTGAACCTGTTGAAAATTATGCTCTGCAGAGCATTAGGTTCAAAACCCTAATCTTGGCAGATGGATGATTCATCAATCATTAAGCTAATGGAAGAGAGAGTGATCGTCCATATAAGGTGATGTACCGAAAACATGGCGCCTGGATGCTTGACTGAGCATTCACCAAAGTCAGTTGCATACTATTTGGTGCAAGTTAATCAATGTTTAATCATAATTAAAATAGTATTTTACTGAGCATTATGTAGTAAAACCTAGTTATGGAAGGAAGAGGACTGGCCAAGGGGTGTAGAACCCGGCCCTTGGTGGTCGTGGGACCATCTGGTGGTGAATCGATCATCTTCTCAGTTGTTGGAAAGTGTTTGAATCAAATATGAACTCCAGAAGATTAATTAGGTCATTAATCAATGTTGGAGGTGGGACCGAATTTCGACAAGCAAGGAGCTATGGCCGTCCATGGTGACATTCTCGTGTCACTATGTGGTCCGTGGACCAATCCTGAGAATTTTGGTATTTTCTGATGGTCCATCGAGCATTATTTCATCCTTTTATGAGGAATTTGAGTTTGATTAAAACTATTAATTTTGCTTGAAAGCCCAACTGATGGAAATAGTAAAATAACGTTATTTACATATTTTTAAGGTAGGAAGTCATAACGGTTGCAGGACCACTTGCTTTGCTAACAGTATGGTCCAAGAAGCAATATTTGACAAAATATAAAAATCAGGAGTTTTGATCAACAGAGGAAGTCCTTGAAAGAGGAAACCCTAATAATAATAATATATCAATATTAAAATAAAGGGAAAAGACAGGGGGACCGGCCAAAACCGTCGGCATTGCCAGCCGGTCGTGTGGACCCACCCTCGCGGTTTCCTTATTTTTTTATTATTTTATCTCTCTTCCTTTTCCTGTTTTGATACAACTTCCATATTTTTGGATGCTCCTTTGAGCATTATTACTAAATACACATGTGCCTTTTATTCGGGGCTTATTCGGGGGTGCCGCTTATGCCCTAAAGGTGAATATCCATTACTATTCCATGGAATTCAGCTGAGAAAAGCCATGAATCCGAGTAAGTGAATATTAGGGTTTAATTAGTGTATTTTTCTAGGAATTCAACCGATGAATACTGCACTAGATTTAATTAATTAGTCGTTATATACTAGCAGGCAATCTATCTAGGAGCATTTAATTGATTCATATATGAGTCGACAGTCATTGTGTTAGTTCTAAATATTATTTTTGGGAAGTTCATACACCAGAGATGATATTCAAATTCAAATAAGAAATACCGACCCTATCAGCTTAACTGTAAAATACATGAAATATTGAAGGTTTTACTTCAAAAGCCCAAATGTCGCCGTCATATATTATTACATTTGATAAGGTTACAAAACTGCAATTCATTTCTCTTGCGGAAGGTGAAGATATGAATTTCTTATGATTCTGATGCTGATCAGAAATACATAATTTCCAATGTGATTTTACGAATATAACCTTCGTCAAAAATCCACCATCAACATTAAGTCCCCTGCTTAGTGTGAGACAGTCATGTTCCGCAGTATGCATATATATGGTGATTTTTACTAACGTCAGCAAAATGAATGAACAAGCTTAGTTATTAGGTATTACCAGGAATTCCGATTCGATAATGCTCTCGTTGAAACAATAATAATTGGCGTAGAAGTGCTTGTAGAATGACTGAGCATCATCTGGAGAGCATAAATTGGTGAAGCATGCTGATTTTGGTGGTAGAAGGACCATGTCAACCCGTGTATAGCATCGGTGTTGCTTGAAAGAGGAATTCCTAGTTTGACCAAAATTAGGAAACCAAATAATCCATATAAAAGGGAGTGAAAATGTTAGAGCACTGCTCGGTCGAACTCGCAACCATTGATATCTCAAGCTTTTTTGTCAAGTTTAGTTGATCAAAACTATAGTCTTGATTTCTAGTCTACTTATAGGAGTTACGGACTAGGATAGATTTTGTAGTTGAGTTTTAGACTTCACGCCGCTTACAACTGAAGACGAAGATCTACTGAAGAACTCGGAGGAACTTCATCAACAAAGGGTATGTGGAGACTAAAAATTATCTATCACTCAGAAGTCTATTCTATTCTATTCTATTTTATCTCCTATTGAGACCAAAGTCGTATAGCGATATAGACTTTATATCATACACATGTGTTATTTCGAGCTGAGTATAACTTGCTTATCTATTTCTCGAAATATGTGTTGGTAGCTTTTTTGCTTTAGCTACATTCATCATTATTCTTGACGAGTTTAGTTGGAAACTATTTATTTGTTGGAAATTAAGTAATAAGTCAAAAAATGATCATGTGGAAATTTCCTTGAAACATCTTACATGATTTGTGTCAGACAGTCATTTGATGTCGACTTGGAAAGTTTCGTATTGATCATTCAATCACTTGAAAATTGCTTATAAGCTAATGGTTTGTGTGAGACAGTTGTTGTCGTCTTCTAAGAATGTTTCAATAATTGAAATGGGAGTTTAGAACTAAAACCCATGTCTGGAAAACATCACAATATGCGTACTTAGGGTACAAACTGTGTTGGTATGATTCCGGTCCGGAAACCAAGTTTGCATACCAGTATGCGAACGGTTTTAAATATTAAAGTTCGGGAACCAAGTTTTCATACCAGTATGCGAACGTTTCTACCTGAGTTAGGTCCGGGACGACAATTTGCGTACCTGTTTGCAAACTGTTGGACAAGACCAAAGTCCGGAACTAAAGTTTGCGTACCCGTTTGCAAACTTAGTGGTTAATGTTCTAAAATCGTTTTAGTATGTTTAGATACTCATGAACAAATACATTTATGAATTAAGGAATGCAATCTTTGGAAACCGTGGCTTAATGTTCATGAACTGATTCTTGTACTTTGTACATTATGAATCATTCTGATTTTGCTTCAATTGGATCATATATACTTCTATGTGATTATCAACAATTGAACAACTCTATGAAACATAATTATATTCTTTGATTATCTTTCATGATTGATTGATCATCATAGTTGATCTAGATGTGTTAGATGAATGTGGTTAAGATAAAAGTGTTCATATGGCTAACTTTGGTTAACTATTATTGAGCCAACTCAATATACACGTTTAGGTACAGTTACCCATATCTAAATGAAAGTATATTTCATTTGTGTGTGACAATCTAAGACCATCTAACGGTGGAGAGATATTCCTTTGGTTTCAAACAAACTTAGCTTGTATCTTAAATCAGATTTTCATTTGACGGCGAATATGGAATGCTTTGTTTCTAAGCTAACTTAGCAAACCTTGATTTGAAAGGCTATATAAAGGAGAACTCTAGCAACTGGAAACCTAATCCCCACACCTCCTCTGTTATACTAGTTGCGACTAGAGTCGATTCTCCTTTAACCTAGGTTTTTCCTAAAACCACTATATGTTAATGACTTAAAGACTTCATTGGGATTCTGAAGCCAGATCCAACTATTTTCTCTGTAGTTGCCTATTCTGATCTTACTTGTTCTATTGTGTTGAGCATTATATTCTCTAAGATTTGCTCGAGATTTATCTCTGATAGGTAAGATATAAAAAGTAATCACAAAGCTCTTCATCTCATTCTTTGTGATTCCACAATAACTTTTTCTACTACCATATAGTTAAGTTACTGTGAGGTGATTGATATTTCTAGGTTTTTATTCGGAAATATAAGACCGGATTATCAATTGGTTCCTGTGCACCTTGATTTATCATAAGATGGAACAAAAATTCATAGGTATTTCTATGAGAGACAGATTTATCTATCAGAATAGACATTTCTGTGGGAGACAGATTTGTTTATAAGTCTTGGACTTTGGGTCGTATCAACTCTTAGTTATGGGTGAGATCAGCTAAGGGAATCAAGTGCGTAGAGTCCTGCTGGGATTCAGAGGCGTGAGGAACGCGACTGTACCTTGATCAATGTGAGATTGTTTAGGGCTCAACTACATTCCAGTCTGAAGTTAATATAGTGTGGTGTTTAAAAATGGACTAGATCCCGGGGTTTTTCTGCATTTGCAGTTTCCTCGTTAACAAAACTTCTGGCGTCTGTGTTATTTCTTTTCCTCATTATATTTTTTTATATAATTGAAATATCACAAGTTGTGCGTAGTTCAACCAATTGGTGAATCCAACTTTTGATTGTTCATAGAAATTGATGGACACTTGAACATTAATTTTTAATATCGTTCAAGTTATTTCTCATATTAATTAGGCTCCCAGATTTCTATATGTTCGATTGAAGATTGTGTTGAGAAATAGAGATACAACTCTTGGATATATTTTCTTTATTGAGTCTGACTGTCTAGTTGATTCTCACAGAATTATATTGGAGTTAGTCCAAACATATTGTCGAACGAAATATTGGGTGTAGTTGTTAGACCCCCGCATTTTCAATTGGTATCATAGCAGGCAAACATGCTAAGACCTCATAAGTCTGTGTTTGAAGCAATCTGATTATTGTGGACGAGTCTATCTCTAATAACGTACCAGTTCAGAAATTAACAAATGATTCTGAAAGCTTGGATTCACCTGAGAGAACTGTCACATCTAAGTCAATATCTAATCATTCTCCTGATGTAGAAACTGTTGATTGGGAAACACGCCTAGAAGAACAGTTGGGTGAACTTTCTGATGAAGGTGGTTCGGATATTGATAGAGATGTTGATGCAGAAGTCTCAGAGTATGTTAATTTATTGAATTAGTTGGAAAAGAATAAGATGACAAATTCTCATGTCACACCTTTTATGACTCCTCTTTGTCGAGAAAACAAGAAATTGAAAAGGATTTACGGAGGTCTTTACGTTTCGAATCGCTCTTGCGAATCGATCCTCAAAGATTCCGAGGAAAACCTGAGTAGAAAGTCACTTGAATGTGATAATGTTTATCAAAAATACCTCTTGTTGGAAGAGAAACTTGCAGAATCTGAAGCAAGGATTAACTCTCAACCGAGTTGTTTCAAAGACAGAGAAAGTGTTTTTCTCTCTTGAGAAAAACAACTTGAGGCTGATTTAACTGATGCTCTTGATAAAATCAAGATGTTGTAAGAGGACTTGAAAAAGTTCAATACTAGTTCAAATAAATTAACCACAATACTAGGAGCAAGTAAAAATCATTGTGATACACGGGGATTGGGCTATAAGGGAATAAATGCTCCAAGTACTAGCAAAGAGGTAAAATATGTCAAGGCTATTGATTCTTCTCAACAAAAGGTTTTCACTGATGGAAAAAGTGAAATACCTTCACCAGTAGTTAAGGTTCGAAAGAGCAAAGTATATCAACTTCTACGAATCCGGGTAAGAACATTCCTTATATTTGTCATTATTGTGGAAATAAAAGTCACCTGGAAAGGAGATGTCGTTTTCGTATAAGGAATGAAAAACTTCATGATGTTCTTGTTTGGGCATCACAAGAAGTTGTGAAACCAAGATCATATGTTAAGGCTAATCCCCTTAACATTACAGGTCGTAACTATCCAACCTTTAGGCAAAGGAATCAGTGTTGTGATACACCTAGATTTGCCTATAAACGTCATACAAAGCCTTTTCACGATCGTAATGATTATCAAAAGGATAAATTTGTAAAGACGAAGACGAGATCCGATGCTCCCAATTGGAGAAAGACTAACTTGCAAAACAATAATCAATCCAATTCTCTTTCAAGAAATCTAGAAGAGAGTAATGGGAAGACGGTTCTGGTTGTTCCTAAACGCACTCATAAGTGGGTACCAAAGAAAGTCAATGGTGCTTTGAGTGTGAAAAGGAATAATCTCCAAGAAAATTCCATGACTATGAAGAAAGCAGTATCCATGATGTTGGAAGTTAAAAGGTTCTTTGGAAAAATGAATTTGAATATGGAATGTTCTAAAAGTGATCTCTTTCATGATAATTCAAAAGTGGAACACAAGAATTGGTGGAAGAAGAAACGAAGTAAGCCAAAGACTATAAATTGTGAAAAAATCGATAGTTGCGGAAAAGTCGGTTTCTTTCACCTGTGGTGAGCAAGAAATTGTTCACCTCAACACAACTTGATTGTGGTGGAAGTGCATCCTCACCAAAGAATGCTCTGTTATGTATGTTAGAGCATTGATCGGTCGAACTCGCATGCGTTGCTATCTCAAGCATGTTTGTCAATGTTAGTGATCAAAACTATAAGTCTTGATTTCTAGTCTACTATAGCTAAGGTCTCGGACTAGGATAGAAAGTGTAGTTGAGCTCAAGAACTCCATGGAAATCATCACACAAGACGAAGGGCTACTCAAGGAACCGGTGGATCTTCATCGACTAAAAGGTATGTGGAGACTTGAACTTATCTATCACTAAAAAGTCTATTTATCTCCTATCTTGAGACAAAAGTCGTTTTGCTATATAGAATTAGATTATACACATTTGCTATTTTGAGCCGAGTTTATCTCGCCTATCTATTTCTCGAAATATGTGTTGGTAAGCTTTCGCTTTAGCCAAGTTCATCTTTACCTAGTGACGAAATTCATGACAAGTTTCAATCACTTTGAAAATTGCTTACTTTGACGAAAAATAGTTTGTTAATAACAACTATAGAATATCAACGTCCTCTAAGAATGTTTCAATGATTGAAATGAGAGTTTAGATTATATAACCATTGGAGGATATAAGTTTATATAACCATTTTGAAATCTTTCAATGTTTCAATGAACCCAGTCCGCGAACTGGCGGAAGTTCTCGACCCGAGAAATTCTGCTGGAGTTTGTGAACTCCGTCCGGGAACTTAAGTCCGCGAACCCAGTCCGCGAACTTGAGTAGGTTATATCTAAAAATGATGTTTGTGAACTTATTCTTATATAAACTAAGGAATGCAAATTGCAAACCGTGGCTATATAGTTCATGAACCGATTCGAGTGAATCAAATCGTTTTTGCTTCGATTGTGTCTTGTGTAGTTACATAAGATTTCCTTGCAATTGAACAACTCTCTAACTAGTTCATTTGAGTCACTTGAACTAGTTATGGTGAAGAAGAATATGGTTGATATGAAAGTGATCATATGGCTAATCATTTGGCTAACTATTGTTGAGCCAACAAATGTACAAGTTTGGGTACGGTTACACACGCCTAGAAACGTGCATTTCATTTGTGTGTAACAAGCTAGTTTTCGATCTAACGGTTGAAAGATATTAGCTTGAATCTAATCAGGTTTTCATCTAACGGTGAATATTGAATGCTTTGTTACCAAGCTAACATTGATTGCAAACCCTGATTTGAAAGACTATATAAGGGAGAACTCTAGCAACTGGGAAACCTAATCCCCGCTCCTTCTATGTAATACTAGTTGTGCTAAGCTAGAGTCAATTATCCTTTAACCTTTGGTTTCTACTTCTAAACCGGGTTAACGACTTAAATACTTCATTGGGATTGTGAAGCCAGACCGATACTACTTTCTCGTAGTTGTGTGATATGATCTTGATGTTTCTATCGTACGAGTACAATTATAATAATTGGCTTGAGATTGATATCTCCGACAAGAAAGATATAAAAGTAATCACAAACACTTCGTCTCATCGTTTGTGATTCCACAATATCTTTTTTCGCTGTGTCGATTAGGATTATTGTGAGGTGATTGATAATACTAGGTTGTTCTTCGGGAATATAAGTCTGGTTTATGTTCACCTTGATTTATCAAAAGACGGAACAAAACTCGCAGGTATATTCGTGGGAGACGGATTTATCTATTACCGTAGACTTTTCTGTGTGATACAAATTTGTTTATTAAAGTCTTCGACTTTGGGTCGTAGCAACTCTTAGTTGTGGGTGAGATCAGCTAAGGGAATCAAGTACGTAGCATCCTGCTGGGATCAGAGGAGTAGGAGAATAACTGTGCCTTGGATCAGTGTGAGATTGATTGGGGTTCAACTACAGTCCAGACCGAAGTTAATTTGGAGTAGGCTAGTGTCTGTAGCGGCTTAATATAGTGTGTGTTCAATCGGGACTAGGTTCCGGGGTTTTTCTGCATTTGCGGTTTCCTCGTTAACATAATTCTGGTGTCTGTGTTATTTCTTTTCCGCATTATATTTTGTTATATAATTGAAATATCACAGGTTGTGCCGTTCAATCAATTAGAATATCCGACCTTTTGGTTGTTGATTTAAATTTATTGACACTTGGATATTGGTCTTTGGTACCATCCAAGTTATCTCTCTAGTATTTGATAAAGACTCGCAGATTTCTATTTGCTTGAGTATATATCAAATCGAGAGATTGAGATATAAACTCTTTGATATACTTTTTATCTAGATTGAGTCTAACTGTCTAGTTGATTCTCTAGAAAGTATATTGGAGTTTGTCCATACAGATTGCTAAGCGAAAAATTGGGTGTGGTTGTTGTACCCCTGCTTTTTCAATGTATACCGTGAGGGAAGCACAAGAATTGAGGCACACATATTATGTTGGGTACGATTTTGAATTTTTGGTAAGACTGTAGAGTTCGATTGGATTCTTCTAAAAAGGTATGTCTATAAACTTGAGCAAGATTTATTCTTTTATTATTTTCTTAAAGTGATTATCATGATCTATGTACCTTGTGTATCGTTCATGTCTACCTAACTTGATTTGTGTTTGTTGATGGTGGATTTTCGACAAAGGTCAGAATCGTAAAATCATGATACTGCATGTTTCTGACACGGTTTCAGGAACGCATGTGACGATTCGTGTTTTACGAGCCATGATGAATATGTTTCTCGAAAGGCCTCCACTAGATAAGCGTTCAATGCCTCGAATTTCATCATGACCTCTATGTAGAATAACATAATTGGGTGGTTCTCCGTATGATTTAGAACTTAACGCCTTCAGGACGTCGGTGATACTCACTTTTTCCTGACTATATAGAGAGACCCCCCCCTCTACATATAAGAACGATTGGGCGGTTCTCTGTAAGATTGAGAGCATTAACGCCTTCAGGACGTCGGTGACACTCACTATTCCCTGACTATGTAAGAGACCGAGTATAGATTCAGGCGGTTCTCCTTACATGATTGTTGAGAGGGAAAACGCCTTCAGGACATCAACAACACTCGTTGTTTCCTGACTATGCACCTTTCAGAACGGGTATGACGCTTTAACTGGCTAATATTCCTTCTGCAATAGATTAATTCTACTGTGACATTCACCACTGAATTCCTAGAAGATAATCTATTTTATCTCATTACTCCTATTTCATGATCGAATCCACAGCTGATCTCATGGAATGGTAATAGATAATCTCATTATTCCGATTTCATGATCGAATCCACGGCTGATCACATGGAATGGTAATAAAAAAATTTATTACTTCGATTTTGTAGTCGAATCCATGAACCTATGGGACGGTAATGCTCATTTTATTATTTCGAATCCATAATCGAATCCACGACCGATCTTATGGATTGATAATAAATAACTACTCACCTTTATTACTCAGTTTCATGAATCATTCTCTACTAAATTTCACGAATTAGTAATAAATACTCAACAGTCGGACAACTGGACTATCACTGAGTAAGCCCCATAAAATGGTGCAAGTGTATTCCACAATGATGCACGAACGAGCATCCAAATGCACGAACGGGCATTCGAAAATATGGACAAACGAGGAATCCTACACAAAATAGGAGAGAGGAAAAAATATTAAAACAATAAAAGTGGTGCCTGGGGGACCGGGCCCACCGGTCGGCCGGTCATGCCGCCGTGGCAGGTACCCCACGCATTTTTCCTTTATTTTAAATTATTTTATTATTTTCATGAACTCATGAAAACTCCCTCATTCTAGCAATTTTCCTTGTTTGAGCAAAACTCATGGTTTCTCCATATTTTCACGGTTTCATGAAAAATAATAAAAAATAGGGAAAGATGTCGCGGGACTGGACTACCTGGCCGGCCGGCCATGCCCTCGCCGTGGCCGATCCCACACCTTACAATCCCTAGTCTTTCATAATTATTATTTCCCTCATCTCATGAGACTCCTCAGTTTGAGCAAAATCATGGTTTCTTCATATTTTCTCAAATATTGCTCAAACCATGAAAAAGCCATAAAGTTAAATGGTCACATGACCGACTAGGCTACTCACGCCAAATATTAAAATATCATTATTTTAATATTTTCCAAATTTTGATCAAACGAGCAAAGTTCTACTTGCTCATTCGAGTAAAATCAAGAATTTCAGTCTAAGATCAAACTCTTCTGAAAATCCAAGATATTGCTCGAACGCACATCATAAAATACTGGAACTCTCAGGATTGAGACACGGACATAATGGTGGCACGAGCATGCTTCCTTGACCGACCAAGGCTGGCCCTAAGGCTTGCAAGGATCCGGTCCCACACATTCTTATAATTTTGACCTAATTTGCTCAATTGCTCATATTGGGTCCAAACTCTTTCCAACCAACTTCGAATTTGCTCAATCGACCATCAGCTGGTCCCACACCACCAAGGGCCGGTATTATGCCCCCTTGATCGGTCACTCACTTTTCAATAATTAGGTTTTATCACCTAATGCTCAATCGAGCACTATTTCAATAAATGATGAAACCGGCATTTAATCATCATTCTTTCACCAACTGGTCAACTCAGAACCCTGGTGCACGCTCACTCTAGCAATTGGGCATCACATGGTTGTCCATTATCCCATGTGGTCGGTCCCTCCCTTACTCATGACCTATTTTCAGCAATTCATCAATTGATGAACAATTGTTCAAAAATTAGGGTTTTGAACAAACGCTCCACAAATCATCATTATGAGAAAGTTCAAACACTAATAAATTTATGTTGATCCAGTAATCAACATCTGAATTAATTATATAATATTCGGTAGTCTACCAATATTTTAATTAATATTTTATTGGGTCACGTCACTAATAAATAATTCGTCGAATTGAGCAATACTTACTCGAATATTGATCCAATTATTAATATTCAGTAATTTATCAGTAAATCGCCGAATTGAGCAACACTTGCTCAGTTGCTCGAATATTGATCCAACTATCAATATTCAGTGATTTGTCGAATTTAGTAATACTTGCTCAGTTGCTTGAATATTGATCCAACTATCAATACTCAGTAATTCATTGAATCGATGCTCAGTCGTCAAATTTACAATCTTTGCTAATACGCGCAATGTCAACATCATTCAAAGAACTAAAGAACTATACGTCTCAACAGACATGTTCGATCCATGAATCACTGAGCATTCATCAATCATGCTCAACTCAACAAAACCTAGACTCATTGTTTAATCAGTCAACAACGGACTAATAAAATACACGTCTGTCATGCAGACTCCACGATTCGTGAGACATCAATCACGTCACATGAGGGATATCAATTAGGGTTTTGGTTTGGCGGCCTACGACATGTGGATTCATCCACGATGAAAAATGTGAGTAAGTCTTGCAAACGGTTGAAGGAGTTAGAAAAGTATTGGGTGGACGGTTAACCAAGTCTCCGAACGACCTGGAACTGGTTTCACCACGATCTTCCACTTTCCCACTCTTTCACTCAAGAAACCGTCACACTTACAGGGATCAGTGTGTTTATCATTCTGGCAATATAAATAAGTCCTAAATCGAAGACAAAAGACATCAACATTCGTCCGCACAACAAATCGATCGAAACTTATTCACAGAACTCAACATTCAGTAGTTCATCAATTTTGCAGAAACCTTCAACACATCTACAATCCTTGATCATCATTGATCCCACATAATTCTCAGATTCCCTCCTACAGATCAACCCATCTCCCTCTTTGTGACCGAATTGACTTTGGAACGGCCATTGACTTGGTTTAGGCTGGAGTCCTACAGATTGATCTCTCGAATCTAAGCACTCCCTTTGCAGTGTATCTGTTTGAGGTTGAACAGTTTGCTCGGTTGAGGAGTCTCGACAACACGTCCGTCTTTTCACTTCCCTAAAAAACCAGTAAATCGTTTTTCCCCATCTACAGTGTTTAAGGTTCTTAAATGTTTAGGGTCGAAAATAGTAGTCCGGGATGTTTGGCCTTCATGGTACACATACCAGGTATGCATACCATCATTTAATATCAAAATCCATGGACTTCAGTTCGCATACTGGTGTGCAAACTGATTTAGGTTACGAAATCCATTTGCGAACACCGTTTGCAAACTAGCATGTAGACGTCGATATTCGGTAAACTTATTTTGGATGTAACTTCTTCGTCTGAACTCGAAATGACCTCATTATTTTTGAATTCTCTTTCTATTTGAATTCTCTTCAAAATGGTGATGAGAATTCCTGAATTTGGATGAGTTAAGATTGGTCTTTGTCTCATCTCTTATTTTTTGAGTGTTTTGCTCCGTTTCGTCGCACTTGTACCACTTCTCTTGGATTTGGGCATTTGGATTATTGGAGTACTTCTCTTTTAAGCTCATTTGTAGCTTTGTTAAGAATGTTGTTGGTGAATCACAAAGAAGAAAGTTCAAGAATGGGCAGTAGTACGCGTTACTCTGGGATTCTTGAATGTTCACAATCCTCTTATGTGAATTTCGGTGCATGGTCGTTAATGAATTTGTATTTTCTTCCATGTTAATAAAATCTTTTTATACGCCTTTGGTAGCCGTTCTTGGTGTAAATCCGCGCGAAAAAGATTGATTCTACCTTCTAAGGGCAAATCATCTTCTATGTTCTTTACAAGTCTGTTTCTTACAAATTTGTCTCTTCGTTTTGTTGTCTAGGAAAATTCTTATGAGAATTTATTCTTGTGTTTTAAGAAGGATAACTAGGGTTTGTGTTAGAGCACTGCTCGGTCGAACTCGCATGCGTTGCTATCTCAAGCATGTTTATCAATGTTAGTGATCAAAACTATAAGTCTTGATTTGTAGTCTACTATAGCTAAGTCTCGGACTAGGATAGAAAGTGTAGTTGGGCTCAAGAACTCCATGGAAATCATCATACAATACGAAGAACTACTCAAGGAACTGGTGGATCTTCATCGACTAAAAGGTATGTGGAGACTTGAACTTATCTATCACTCAAAAGTCTATCCATTCTATCTCCTATTTTGAGACAAAAGTCGTTTTGCTATATAAACTTTGATTATACAGATTTGCTATTTCGAGCAGATTTTATCTCGCTTATCTATTTATCGAAATACGTGTTGGTAAGATTTCGCTTTGGCCAAGTTCATCTTTACCTAGTGACGAAATTCATGTTATGTTTCAATCACTTTGAAAATTGCTTTGACGAAAAATGGTTTATGAATAACAACTATATAACGTCCTCTAAGAATGTTTCAATGATTGAAATGAGAGTTTAGATTATAAAACCATTGTTGGATATAAGCATTGTGTGGCAACACATACATGTATAAGTCCTTATTCCTTGAATCAAAGTATGTGTACTTTGTTGATAAGGAAAACCGGAACAAGATCTGACCTCAGTCCGCGAACTGGCGGAAGTTCTCATCCCGAGAATATCTGCTGGAGTTTGTGAACTCCTTCAGGGAACTTAAGTCCGCGAACTTGAGTTGGTTATATCTAAAGACGATTTTTGTGAACTTATATTTATATTAACTATTGAATGCATTTTGCAAACCGTGGCTATAAAGTTCATGAACCGATTCGAGTTAATCAAATCGTTTTTGCTTTAATTGTGTCTTGTATACTTCTATAAGATTTATACAGTTGAAAAACTCTCTAACTAGTTCATTTGAGTCATTTGAACTATTTATGGTGAAGAAGAATATGGTTGGCATGAAAGTGCTCATATGGCTAACCATTTGGTTAACTATTGTTGAACCAACAAATGTACATGTTTGGGTACGGTTACACAAACCTAAAATTGTGCATTTCATTTGTGTGTAACAAGCTAAGTTTTAGATCCAACGGTTGAAAGATGTTAGATTGAATCTAATCAGGTTTTCATCTAACGGTGAATATTGAATGCTTTGTTACTAAGATAACATTGATTGCAAACCCTGATTTGAAAGACTATATAAGGGAGAACTCTAGCAACTGGGAAACCTAATCTCCACACCTCCTGTGTGATACTAGTTGTATAAGCTAGAGTCGATTCTCCTTTAACCTTAGGTTTCTTATCGAGACCCTGTAGGTTAACGACTTCAAGACTTCATTGGGATTGTGAAGCCAGACCGATACTACTTTCTTGTAGTTGTGTGATTGATCTTGCTGATTCTATCATGTTGAGTAAAATCGTATCGGTTGGCTTGAGATTAATATCTCTGATAGGCAAGATATAAAAGTAGTCACAAACATCTTCGTCTCATCGTTTGTGATTCCACAATATCTTCTTTCGCCGCGTCGATTAAGATTATTGTGAGGTGATTGATAATACTAGGCTGTTCTTCGGGAATATAAGTCGGGGTTATCAATTGGTTCATGTTCACCTTGATTTATCAAAAGACGGAACAAAACTTGTAGGTATTTCTATGGGAGACATATTTATCTATTATCATAGACTTTTCTGTGTGATACATATTTGTTTATTAAAGTATTTGACTTTGGGTCGTAGCAACTCTTAGTTGTGGGTGAGATCAACCAAGGGAATCAAGTGCATAGTATCCTGCTGGGATCAGAGACGTAAGGAGTGCAACTGTACCTTGGATCAGTGTGAGATTGATTTGGGTTCAACTACAGTCCGGACCGAAGTTAGTTTATAGTAGGCTAGTGTCTCTAGCGGCTTAATACAGTGTGTTCAATCTGGACTAGGTCCCGGGGTTTTTCTGCATTTGCGGTTTCCTCGTTAACAAAATTCTTGTGTCTGTGTTATTTCTTTTCCGCATTATATTTTGTTATATAACTGAAATATCACAGGTTGTGCGTTAAGATCAATCAATTAGAATATCCAACCTTTGGTTGTTGATTTACATTGATTGACACTTGAATATTGGTCTTTGGTACCGTTCAAGTTATTTCACATAATAATCAGGCTCACGGTTTTCTATTTGTTCGAGTTGCTGACTACATTTTGAAATAGAGATATTAGAACTCTATGATATACTTTATTAAGATTGAGTCTAGTTGATTCTCTTGAAAGTATATTGGAGTTTGTCCATACCGATTTCTAATCGAAATATTAGGTGAGGTTATTATACCCCCGCTTTTTCAGTTTGGAATAGCATATATTATGATTACACATTGCTATTGCTAACGGATTTTCATAATGCAATGTTTTTAGATTTATTAATTTAAATTCTAAGTTATTTGGAAGATGATTTTCAGTATTAATTTTTATTGGTTTTCTATATTGCAAAAATATGTTATGGGATATGTGTGTTTATGTCTGTGAACTATGATTATCTCATATACGTCAAAAGTTAAGTTTATTATGTCATTATGCAAATATTGATGGAAAATAGAATGAACTTTTGAATATTCCGCAGTATTGATCTTTCCATGATCCACTTTTATGTTAAATTACTGTATGGCTCCGTAAGTTTTCTTATGTTGAGCGTTTCCAATTAGACTAATCAATAAGGTCTCTTGTGGATTAATTTATTCGAGTTTTCTAGATGCAAATTCATGTTTCATGTAATTTGTTAATGTCCACAGAAATCCTTCTTTTCTTGTAAAAGTAAGGTTGCTCTTGTTGTTATTTCGGGAATGACATTTTATGGGGGAGAGTTCTTAATTGAACTTGCGCTTAATTGCCAAATCTTTGTGGGGAGTGCGGATGTGGAATATTGTAGGAGTTATCTTGTATCTTTATTAACTCCTTGATGAATACACTAAGTTTCGACTATGTGAAATCATTGAAACAAAGTTGATATGTTCTCTTTTAGTCATGATGTATCTCTATGAGAATTTCATTATGATCTCGTTAGTTTTCTACCTTTGCCAATTTATATTGACAAAAAGGGGGAGAATTATTTTGTAGTTCACACTACATACATATGGTTTACGAATCATTATGTAAGGGGGAGTGGTTTTCATTGTGAGATGAAGTATTGACTAAGGGGGAGTGATACATATCACCATAGTATTATTGTCAAAAGTTGTGATGCAATTGAACTTTAATGTTGTGTAATAATATTATGACACTGTATAACAATATCTCAGAACAACTGTTTTCGTATTGTTATAGCTACGGATCTTCAACAACAATGATGCTGAGTCGAACACATTCAGAATCACTGGAATACTTGGAGTGGCGAAGAATTCAAGCATGATGGATGAGAAGCTACAAAGTTTATTTATTTTGCAATCCATATGTATTGATAGTTTTATCAGTAAAATTGACAAAGGGGGAGATTGTTAGAGCACTGCTCGGTCGAACTCGCAAGCGTTGATATTTCAAGCTTGTTTGTGAAATTTAATTGACCAAAACTTTAGTCTTGATTTCTAGTCTACTTATAGGAGTTTCGGACTATGATAGATTGTGTAGTTGAGCTTTAGACTTCACGACGCTTACAACTGAAGATGAAGATCTACTGAAGAACTCGGAGGAACTTCATCAACAAAAGGTATGTGGAGACTAAAACTTATCTATCACTCAGAAGTATATTCTATTCTATTCTATCTCCTATTGAGACAAAAATCGTATAGCGATATAGACTTTCATATCATACACATCTGTTATTTCGAGCTAAGTATAACTCGCTTATCTATTTCTCGAAATATGTGTTGGTAGCTTTTTGCTTTAGATACAATAATCATTATTCTTGACGAGTTTAGTTGGAAACAATTTATTTGTTGGAAACTAAATAATAAGTCAAAAGATGATCATGTGGAAATTTCCTTGAAACATCTTACATGATTTGTGTGAGACAGTCATTTGATGTCGACTTGGAAAGTTTCTTATTGATCAATTGAAAATTTCTTATAAGCTAATGGTTTGTGTGAGACAACTTTGTCGTCTTCTAAGAATGTAACAATGATTGAAATGAGAGTTTAGAACTAAAACCCATATCTGGAAAACATCACAGTATGCATACTTAGTGTACAAACTGTGTTGGTATGATTCAGGTCCGGAAACCAAGTTTGCATACCAGTATGCGAACGGTTTTAACAGTTAAAATCCGGGAACCAAGTTTGCATACCAGTACCTAAGTTAGGTCCGGGACGACAGTTTGCGTACCCATTTCCAAATTGTTGGACAAGACAAAGTCCGGAACTAAAGTTTCGTACCCTCTTAGAGCACTGCTCGGTCGAACTCGCAAGCATTGCTATCTCAAGCTTCTTTGTCAAGTTTAGTTTCCAAAACTATAAGTCTTGATTTCTAGTCTACTTATAGCCAAGTCTCGAACTAGGATAATAAGTGTAGTTGATCTCTAGACTCCACGACGTTCATCATGCGAAGACGAAGAACTACTCAAGGAACTTGTGGCACTTCATAGACAAAAAGGTATGTGGAGACTTTAACTTATCTATCACTCAAAAGTATATCTATTTTATCTCCTATCTTGAGACAAAAGTCGTGTTTCTATGTAGACTTCGATTATACACATTTGGTATTTCGAGTCGAGTTTATCTCGCTTATCTATTTCTCGAAATATGTGTTGGTAAGCTTTCACTTTGGCCAATTTCATATTTACTCGTGACGAAAGTCATGTTTATTATTTCATTAACTTGAAAATCACTCTGATGAAAAATAGTTGTGAATAACAACTATATAACATCCTCTAAGAAAGTTTCAATGATTGAAATGAGATTTTAGAACATGTAACCGTCTTTGGATATATACATAGTGTGTTCTCACACTTGTGTAAAATTCCAAAACTGGGAATCCAAAGTATGTGTACCCATAGGCGTACTGGCGGTTGTTGGAAATCCGGGTAAGTATGCGTACGGGTACGCATACTAGCGCAAGATTCACGTCCGTGAATTTCTGCTGGAGTTTGAAAGTAAAAAAAAACTCAATCCGGTTACGTAAGTACGCCTGTTCGCATACTTAGGTAGGTTACTTTCTAAAATCGGTTTATTCATGAACTAAAACATTTATATAATAAGGAACGCAATATTTGCAAACCATGGTTATAATGTTCATGAATCGATTCGAGTGAATCAGAACCGATTTTGCTTCGATTGTGTCTTGTATACTTCTATAAGATCTAAGCAATTGAACAACTCTGTAACTAGTTCATTTGAGTCATTTGAACTAGTTATGGTGAAGATGAATAAGGTTGATATGAAAGTGCTCATATGGCTAACCATTGGTTAATTATTGTTGAACCAACTAAGTGTAAACGTTTAGGTACGGTTACTCAAACCTAAATGAAGTTACATTTCATTTGTGTATAACAAGCTAAGTTCGATCTAACGGTTGAAAGATATTATCTTGAATCTAATCAGGTTTTCATCTAACGGTGAATATTTGAATGTTTTGTTACCAAGGTAACTTAGATTACAAACCATGATTTGGAGACTATATAAAAAAGAGCTCTAGCAACTGGGAAACCTAGCCCCCACACCTCCTGTGTGATACTAGTTGTATAAGCTAGAGTCGATTCTCCTTTAACCTTAGGTTTTTCAAGAAACCTTGTAGGTTAATGACTTAAAGACTTCATTGGGATTGTGAAGCCCGACCCAACTATTTTCTCTGTAGTTGCGTGATCTGATCTTGTTGTTTCTATCATGTTTGAGTACAATCGTAAGATTGGCTTGAAATTTATATCTCCGATAGGAAAGATAGAAAAGTAGTCACAAACACCTTCGCCTCATCGTTTGTGATTCCACAATATCTTGTTTCGCTAGTCGATTAAGATTATTGTGAGGTGATTGATATTTCTAGGCTGTTCTTCGGGAATATAAGTCTGGTATATCAATTGGTTCCTATTCATCTTGATTTATCAAAATACGGAACAAAACTCGTAGGTATTTCTGTGGGAGACAGATTTATCTATTCCTATAGACCTTTCTGTGTGAGACAGATTTGTTTATCAAGTCTTCGACTTTGGGTCGTAGCAAATCTTAGTTGTGGGTGAGATCAGCTAAGGGAACCAAGTGCGTAGTATCCTGCTGGAATCAGAGACGTAAGGAACGCAACTGTACGCTGAATCAGTGTGAGATTGATTAGGGTTCAACTACAGTCCATACCGAAGTTAGTTTATAGTAGGCTAGTGTCTGTAGCGGCTTAATACAATATGGTGTTCAATCTGGACTAGGTCTCGGCGTTTTTCTGTATTTGCGATTTCCTCGTTAACAAAACTTCTGGTGTCTGTGTTATTTCTTTTCCGCATTATATTTTGTTAAATAATTGAAATATCACAGGTTGTGCGTCGAATCGATCAATTGGTAAATCCAACCTTTGGTTGTTGATTGATCCTTGAATATTTTTCTTTAGTACCGTTCAAGTTATCTCTCATATATTCAATCGGGCTCGCAAATTATTATTTGTTTGATTGCGGATTGAATTGAGAGATTGAGATATAACTCTTTGATATACTTTTCTTAAGATTGAGTCTGACTGTCTAGTTGATTCTCTTGAAAGTATATTAGAGTTAGTCCATACAGATTGCTAAGCGAAATATTGGGTGAGGTTGTTAGACCCCCGTTTTTTCAATTGGTATCAGAGCTGGCAAACACGTTTAAAGACCTCATAAATCTGTGTTTGTAGCGATCTGACTCTATGGACATAAATTCTATCTCCATAAACGTACCACCAGTCTTCGATGGCTCAAACTACTTGTGGTGGAAAATCGTTATGCGTACTTTTCTTCAAGCTCGTGATTTTCAAACATGGGTACGTGTTGTTAATGGCTATGATCCTCCGGTTAATACAGAAGGTGATGTATCTATACCTAAGGATATTGGTAGATATAGTCCAGAAGAAATCCTCGTTGCAAAGCAAAATTCTGACGGGTTAAATGCGATCATACATGCCATTACCCCAGATCTTCAGCATCATGTGACTACTTGCAAGAAGTCTAAAGAATCCTGGGATATCTAAGAAACCGTATTTGAAGGGAATACATGTGAAAAAGAAGCTAGGCTTCAAAACCTAAATTATGATTGGGAAAATCTTCGTATGGCAGATGAAGAATCATTTGATGAATTTAATCACAAAGTGTCTGAAATTGTTAATGCATCTTTTGCATTGGGTAAGATTATTCCTGAAAAGGACATTGTGATGAAGATTCTCATATCTCTGCCATCCAGATACGATTCTAAGAAGCACGCCATCGTTGAAGGAAATAACCTTGATATGCTTTCCAGAAATAGTCTGATTGGAAAGTTAAAAATTCTTGATCTTTATCAGAACATAGTAAGAACATCTGCGTTCAATGTTGTGACCAACGCAAGTGAATCTCCTAACTTGTCTTGGGCTGATGAATGTTGTTCCAATCATGTTGATTTTGATAAATCACTGATGACGGAAAAGATCAAAGAATTTGTAAAAAGGAGCAGTAGATGTGATAAACGTCTCTCTCCAGTTAATGCTTCAGATGATTCAATACAAAAATCTTCCCTGGGTGTCAACAACTTGGATGCTTCTGATGGGTGTAATGAACATTCATCTCTTGCAGCAGAAACCTCCACCTACTCAACTTATGATTCAGAACTTGGGTATGGCACAAAGATTTTTGAATTCTTGAATAGAGAGGTTCTCCAAGAAAATCTTCAACTAAAGGCTACGTTGAAGAAACTTGAATCATCGCTCCAGGTGAAAAATCTTGAGATAGATTGTCTTAATGATGAATTCACCAGAACTATGTCCCTAAAGGATAAGGAGATTAATACTCTTAAGGATGACCTACAAAGGTTATCTGGAAGTTCTGACAAAATCTCAGCAATGTTATTCGGTCAGAAGTCCTTTGGGAACACAAATGGTTTAGGGTTTAAAAGCAAAACTGTAAGCACAAACAACTCTTTTGTTCCGACTGATCATGGAACAATAGTTGTTGACTGTTGTGTTAAACAGGAGGCACTTCAACAGAACACAAAATATTTATTGATTTATTCGTTTTGTGGAAATGCAAATCATGTTCAAAGCACGTGTTGGAGATTCAAAAGGAACAATAAAATAATTTCCAAACTTCAAGAGAACATGCAAAGGATGAATCTGGCATTGGATAATCAACAAGGTTTTCCTAAAAAATTCAGAAATTCCATATCCAGACGAGGTAAGAAATCTGTTTACACAACAAATCTTGATAAGCCACTAGGTGGTAAAATATGTGATCATTCGACTCACTCTCTCACTGTCAAATACCAGTGACGTTCGCATCCTCATCTTTAACTTGAGAAAATGAGGTATACATCAAGGTGGATCAAGTCCTTGTATTTGTGTATTTTTTTTTCTTATTTTTGTTAAGAAAATATTCTCCTAATAATTTAGATAATGGATAATAAACCATGAAAGACTTTTTCAAAGCTCTTTTAGGGTTTGGGTGTCCTAAGTCTATTTATAATCATTTGTAATCAAGTTCTTCTTTTATTTTCTCCTTGAAAGACACAGTTCCATGTAACTAGAGGTACCACAAAAAGGGATGCAGTTGAAGCAGTTAATGTGTATTTGTGTAAAGGAATCACTTCCTCAAGGAATTTGAAAGAGAGATCTACAAATGATGGAGAAGGTTCTTCCTCTAACTGCCTCTTGTCATTTTATCATTTTGATGATATAGGTATGGTGAAAGATTTCATCAACAAAAGAAATGATTTAAAATCTCAAATTTTTTCCTCTTTAGAAAAGATAATTCACTATGAACAAATGTTGTCTCTAACAAAGAACACCTTGCGTGAGCTAAAAAGAGAACTTAGTGAGTGGACTGATATTTCTGAAGACTTAGAGGAATTGAACGATCCCATAATCAATGGATTTTTCAATAATGAGAAGGAATTCTAGGTAGATGCTCTGAGAAAGCTCTATAATATCTAGGAAACTTCGTATGAGAATTTATTCTTATGTTTTAAGAAGGATAATTAGGGTTTGGAATAGCCATTATTGTGAGTACATATAGCTATTTCCAACGGTTTTCATCTTGCAATGTTTTTAGATTTATTTATTTAAATTCTAAAGTTTATTTGGAAGATGATTTTGCAGTATTAATCTTTATGGTTTTACATATTGCAACTTGTTATGAGATATGTGTGTTTGCGTCCGTGAACTATGATTGTCCCATACATGGTCAAAAGTTAAATCTTTCATATGTCGGTATGCATGTATTGATAAAAGATTGAATGAACTTTTGACAAACAAAAGATAAGCCTGTCATTATGAAAATATTGATGGAAGATAGGATGAGCCTTTGTTTACAAAGATTAAATCTATTATATGTCATTGTGAAAATAGTGATGAAGAATAGAATGAATCTTTGTTTATTCCGCAGTATTGATCTTCCCTGATCCATATCTTATGTAAATACTGTGCGGCTCCGTAAGTTTTCTTATGTGAGCATTTCCGATTAAATTAACCATGGATTCTCTTGTGGTTAGTTTAATTGATATTTTTGGATACAAATTTATATTCTTATGTGATTTGTTAATGTCCAAAGAAATCCTTCTTTTCTTGTGAAAGTAAGGTCGCTCTTGTTGTTCTATCGGGAATGACATTTTATGTGAAAACGCGGGGGTCTAACAACCACACCCAATAATTCGTTTGGTAATCTGTATGGACTAACTACAATATACTTTCAAGAGAATCAACTAGACAATCAGACTCAATCTTAAGAAAAGTATATCAAAGAGTTATATCTCAATTTCTCAATTCAATCCGCAATCAAACAAATAGGAATTTGCGAGCCCGATTGAATATAAGAAATAACTTGGACGGTATCAAAAACCAATATCCAAGTGTCAATCAATTTAATCAACAACCCAAAGGTCGGATTCACAATTTATTGAACTTACGTACAACCTGTGATATTTCAATTATATAAACAAATATAATGTGGAAAAGAAATAACACAGACACCAGAAATTTTGTTAACGAGGAAACCGCAAATGCAGAAAAACCCCGGGACCTAGTACAGAATAAACACACACTGATTATAAGCTGTTACACCAATTTCCTACTACCTATTCAGACTAGATGTAATACCTGCTTCAGCACAAATAGAACTCCTAGCACAACACCGATTGTCTTTAGAAATTCTTCTCGTAAATCTTCTAGCAGAACCCAAGGATGTCTTTAGAAGATACAACAACACGATTGATACGATTCGATATTTTCTTTGCACAAAACACCGGTTTGATTTCCCTTTAGATGTAAATCAAGGTTTTGGAAATCTTGTGTTTATTTTGATAAAAACAATTACTAGGTAAAAGTAATTACAAAACAAACTTGTAGATTAGGGTTTTAACTTACAATCAGTATACGTACACACAAGGAGTCCGTGAACCTGATTTTCGTAAGTGAACTTGGGCGATTCCAAAGATCAATTTCCAAGTTAAGAAAACCCTAATAATTCTACAACAAGAACAACTAGAATAAATCTAGAGATATCTTGTTTAAAACTTCAAAAGGATTTTTACGAGATGCCTTAATCGAAGTTTTCTTTCTATGTTACGATTTCAACTAACAAGTGTTGGTATAAGATCGGAAACTGAAATCTATCAAAACCTAGGGTTTATGATCAACAACTCTTGAATGGTTTTATATCAGAAGAGAAAACCTTAGAATAGACAAGAGGTGAAAAACCTAGATTACAAGTTGTATAATAAATCACAAAGATTAATCCAAATCGGCTTTGTGATCCCCAATACAAAGACTTTTATCTCACTCTTTTGTTCACGAAGAACAGAAGACATGGAAAACAACCTTATGAGCTTTACACCAATTTTCCAAAGGGGATGAAAACGTGTAACACTCATGAACCCTTTATTTATAATGAAAGGTATCTTGAAAGCTAAGCATAGCTATTTTTCTTTTTCAAGACTCTCCTAATTTTGGGAGTCTTTCCTAAGTTACAACTCTTGCCAAAATAATTAAATAAATAATTAATTAGCAAATATTGTATTTATGTGAATAAATCACATTTTAACTTAGGCAGGAATTAAAAGCTATCACAAACACTTTAATATGGTAATCAAATATGTTTGGATTAATAGCCATCTTGCCTAGATAAAGAAACATCACCAACTTGACCAAAAATGCCTTTTAGTCACGTAATTGGGCCCAAGTCCGTGAACCGTTACAAACAGTCCATGGATTGTTTCCTACTAACGAACTGTAATAATTACAACAACACTTATAATTGTGGCTTTAATAAATCACTCATAACTTCATTGTTATAACTCAGAATTGAGTGATTCTTGGCTCGTTGAATTCGTAAGCTCATTCACTATAACATAAGAACCTTTTCAGGGATAAAGGTTGTAGTCACCAAGGTCATGAATCAAATAACCTCAAGTATATATACATAAATGTACATTTACCGTCATAGGAATTGTTCCATAGAGTGAGCATTTATCTCGATAGATTAGAAAGGTAGAATTGAACAAAAATCCAAATGAAATCAATCACATACCTTTGTTGATGAAGTACTTGTTGATGTCTTCTTGTAGTCTTCAATCTTCATCCTTTAAGGATAGCTTCGATTCAACTTCTTAGACCTAATCTAGTCCGAAACTATCTTTAGTATGCTAAATCAAGAATGCATTTTGGCAACTAAAATTGACAACTAACTTGACATACTAACACTAGTGGGTTCAACCGAGCAATGCTCTAACATTATTGGGGGAAATTTCTTAATTGAACTTGTGCTTAATTGCCAAATCTTTGTGGGGTGTGCGGCTGTGGAATATTATAGGAGTTATGTTGTATCTCTATAAACTCCTTGATGAATGCATGTAGTTTCGGCTATATGATTGCATTTAAAAAGTTGATATGTGCTTTTCTTTTGGTCATGAAGTATCTCTATGGAAATTTCATTAGGATCCCACTAATTTTCGTACCTTTGCCAATTTTATTGACAAAAAGGGGGAGAATTAATGTGTAGTTCGCACTACAAATACATATGGTTTTCAGATCATTATGTAAGGGGGAGTGGTTTTCATGTGAGATGAAGTATCGACTGAGGGGGGGAGTGATACATATCACCATAGTATTGTTGTCGAAGTTGTTATACAATTGAACTTTGATTGTAACGGACAGAGAAAATTTCCTTCCAAACGGGTTGGATTTAGACCCATGTATCAAGGTTATCCTCCCGTTTCGCCACTCGAAATATAAAATGGTACGAAAAAAATGCAATTTTCTTAAATAAACATCGACAGTATAAATAAATTCATACTAATTTATCTGATCACATATACAAATGGAGTACGCATCAAAAATTTAAGAGTACAGTTTGAAGCTCACACTAAATAGGATCTCCGAGAAAAATTCAGTTAAACACAGTAGTTAAAAGCAACGGAACTAAAGAAATCGAATTTTAATTTCACAAGGCAACATTTAGCAGAGAAGTGATTAAACAAAAGGGTCTAAAATTGCACACTAAAATTCTAAGGGACCATTTAGTCTGATAGTAGACCTGTAACATTTTTTTGAAAATTAAGGGAGGTCATGAACCCACTAGACCAATTATTTAAACACTATTTGAAGTCATATCAAAGCTTAAGAAAAAACAAAAGGACTCCTAACTTAATATTGCTTTGTTACTATATCAATAGAGACAAGTACAGAGAAGTTCGATAGTGGTTCAAATGTACAAAATTGTTGAGTATACAATTCAAAATGAGCAAAAGAATGTACAACACAACTGGTCCATGTGAGCTTATCAGTTCAAAACGTAAATTGAGCACTAATACCGTTAGTGCTACTCTTTCAAGGGATAAAGGCATAAAAATGCACAGATGGAAATCCAAACATATTGTAATGACATGAAAGAACCTGCTAGTATAGTAATACTAGACAACAAGAATCTCCAAACAAAGTGCAATATATACATCAAGACCTGCGAGCATTTTGAGGACAAAGAAAGTTCTAAATGCAGTTTAAATAAACATCCAAAATGAGATTCAGGCCCCGTGTTTCCAGCATAACAAAGTTTCCACTTACAAACCATGCTAGGACTTCCATCTAGATCCCATCATATATAAAACAACAAAATACATCAAAAAAAACATGGGACAACAACAAAATAAATTATACAGATGCATGGGTCAAGCAAGAAATTTAAAACCACCCAGAGAACCCCGTGATATACACATTATAGACAAACAAAAATACCAACTTTTTCTCAAACTCCGAGCTGCAAGCTCTTCCCAAGATTACTGCCTCAACCTTGCCTCGTACTCTATGGGAAACAAAACCAAAATGAGATAAGCTACAACCTAGTAGAGGTTACGGAAATAACGTACCGAAAGATAAAAACAACTTAATATAAATGAAAGTAAAAGAATGAGCATGTCCACGTTCAGAAAAAAACATAAATCTCAACAAATCCGCATTCATTCGAAACAGTAGAAATGAATTATTTGTCAACCGTGGTGAAGAAATTCACGTATGCTACTAGTGAGGACCAGTCTCTAATGTTAGGATAGTTGGGATATCATCCACCGTCCCGGACGGTCTTCCGCGGGTAGACACATTAGTGGGATGCCCCTATGGTCCTAACAAACTCACATGTAGCCTTTCAAAATTTCTCCCAAACATGCTCAATAAACAGTTACGGCAAACGCAGTAAACTCCAAGGTGAGATCGTGCTCAAAAGCCGATTTACGACAAACCCAAAAGAACCCCAATGTGAAATTATAATTCTGAGATAAAAGTCTGCTGACAAGCCGCCAAAATGGAAAAGAGAATGGCACTACTATGTAGTAGTTTCTGAAATACATGTTAAATAACAAATCCATATGAATCAACAGTAAGGTATCAAAGATGGTTAATGACTTAAAGATAGTAGTGATAATGACCAACAGTGATAACAAAAGAAAACTTAAGTATACCAAAGTGGTTAGCCAATTAAACTTCATGGAATTTACATGAGATGAAAAATGAGCTCAAAATGAAATAAAGTAATTTATCTTGTTTAGGGTACAGAAGAGCGAAACAAGAAATAAATCTAGAAAATGGTTTCAACTATTTGCCAAAAATGGAGTTTTTCAAATACGAAGTTCATTTTTCCATTGTCATTTTAATGAACAGTAAAAAGGAAATGCTCCAAAACGAATTTCAATTGTTTAAAATCTCAATACAAAACTTGATTTTTTTGGATGGAAATGCTCCAAAGCATTTTTAATCTTCATAAACATTTGAAATCGTCTATGTTTCAATACACGGGGAATAAGTGTAAAAAGGTATAGTTTCATGCCAAATGCTAAAAATCACCAAAAGGGTATGCATGGATAGTTTAAACTAAAAATCATTAGTAAAATTGGTTAGATTATAATCCTCGTAAATACCCGTTTGGTGAAACTGAAAAGTTCAGGGATTATCCAAGGAATAAATCAAGCCACTATCCATGCAAGTTGGTTTTCATAAACTAAGAGAGGAACTCCATTTAAACATTTTATCAAACAAGTTAAAGACCATACTTAGAAAAATTCAGGGCGTATAGAAACCATATTCCGCTTAATATCTTGTAAAAATTCAGGACTTAAACAAAACAAAAACTTATCAAATTCTTCAATGTTTTCAAATTCTTACCCAAGAACAACATGCAGTATCATCATTAAAAGTTGCAGAGATTTAAATACAAAATATAAACAAGAGTTTAAATCCATTTGTAGAATTTTGAAATAGAAATTGAAGAGAAAGAAACACCTACCTCAATTGTAACCAGTGGCCCAAGAATGGATTAGCAAAATCTCAATGCAAGAATGAAATTTTCCTTGGTTTGGTCTCAGTAAAGCAAATGGAATGAACGAGAAAGTGAATAAGAAAGTAAACCTAGCATCTGGGGTTTTAAAAAAATACAATGAAATTCTTTAATCTCTCTTAAACACGTGTTATTCATGCTCGGTGTTTCTAAAGTTTACCTCGACTCCTGCTAACCATGTACACGCACCCTTATACTACTAAGAGATAGATAATCTAGCTAAGAACACCCACATTTAGTTTAGGGCGCTCGCCACGTTTATACGCACCCTATATTAGGATCGCACGTGCACTCTATACAGTTCTAGCTTTCCACTAAAATGGGTTCAATTCCGGTTTGGATCCGAATAGAGATTTTTAGTGGTGTTACACCATCAACCCCTAAAAAAAGAATTTCTCCTGAAATTCAAAACCAAACTAAGGGCAATGAGGATTACCTTTGATCACAGGGTCCTCCGCTTCCTCTTTAGTCTCGACGAAGTGATTCAACTTCCCTTGAATAATTCCTTGTACATTGGGTTGGCGTTGTCTTGGATGGAAAGGAGTGGCATTTCCTCATGGATGATGTTGCTGCTTCCCATCGAAGTTCTGCCTTTGAGCATTTTGATTGTGAGTTTGGTTCACAATTTACGGTTTCTGATCTGGCGATAGAGGGAAATCTCTAGCATAGTGGCCATCTTCTCCGCAATGGTAAAGTCCCCTTGCCTCTCCTGGTTGCATTGTCAGTTCGTGGGCGCTTCCGTTGTGGTGATGAATTTCTATATCGCTCCTTAGTCTTCTTCTCTTGGTATCATTCTTCTCTCTCTTTCTGACTTTGCATCAAGCTAGCCTCAACCGCTAATGCAGAATTAAGAACCTCTTTGTATGTCTTTAGTCCAACTGCGACAACTCTATCACGAATCACAACCTTGAAAATGCGGGGGTCTAACAACCTCACCCAATATTTCGATTAGCAATCTGTATGGACTAACTTGAATATACTTTTAAGAGAATCAACTAGACAGTCAGACTCAATCTTAATAAAAAGTATATCAAGGAGTTAATATCTCTATCTCTCGATTTGATCTATATTCAAACAAATAGAAATCGGTGAGTCTTTATCAAATAAAAGAGATATAAACTTGGATGATACCAAAGTCCAATATCCAAGGATCAATCAATTTCCAATCAACAACCAAAGGTTGGATTTCACAATTGATCGATACAACGCACAACCTGTGATATTTCAATTATATAACAAAATATAATGCGGAATAGAAATAACACAGACACCAGAAGTTTTGTTAACGAGGAAATCACAAATGCAGAAAATCCCCGGGACCTAGTCCAGATTGAACACCATACTATATTAAGCGGATACAGACACTAGCCTACTACAAACTATCTTCGGTCTGGACTGTAGTTGAACCATAATCAATCTCACACTGATTTAAGGTACAGTTGTGCTCCTTACGTCTCTGATCCCAGCAGGATACTACGCACTTGATTCCCTTAGATGATCTCACCCACAACCAAGAGTTGCTACGACCCAAAGTCGAATATTTGAGTAAACAAATCTGTATCACACAGAAAAGTCTACAATAATAGATAAATCTGTCTCCCACAGATAAACCTACGAGTTTGTTCCGTCTTTTGATAAAATCAAGGTGAACAGGAACTAATCGATAACCCGGACTTATATTCCCGAAGAACAGCCAAGAATTATCAATCACCTCACAATAATCTTAATCGTATGGTAGCGAAACAAGATATTGCGGAATCGCAAACGATGAGACGGAGATGTTTGTGATTTATTTTTATCTTGCCCTATCGGAGATATAATCTCAAGCCAATCTTTCAATTGAACTCATACGATAGAAAATGGCAAGATCAGATCGCTCAACTACAAGAGAAGTAGTTTCGTCTGGCTTCATAATCCCAATGAATTCTTAAGTCGTTAACCTACAGGGTCTCGAGAAGAAACCTAAGGTTAAAGGATAATCGACTCTAGCTAAACCAACTAGTATCACACAGGAGGTGTGGGGATTAGTTTTTCTAGTTGCTAGAGTTCTCCTTTATATAGTTTTCAAATCAGGATTTGCAATCAATGTTAGCTTAGTAACAAAGCATTCAATATTCATCGTTAGATGAAAAACCTGATTTAACCAAGCTAATATCTTTCAACCGTTAGATCGAAACTTAGCTTGTGTTAGAGTATTGCTTGGTTGAACCCACTAGCGTTGGTATGTCAAGCTATTTGTCAAATTTAGTTGCCAAAACACATTCTTGATTTAGTATACTAAAGATAGTTTCGGACTTGATTAGGTCTAAGAAGAGCTATTCTTGAACAATGAAGACTGAAGATTACAAGAAGACATCAACAAGGACTTCATCAACAAAGGTATGTGGTGATTCATTACATTTGAATTCTTGTTCAATTCTACCTTTCTAATCTATCGAAACAAATGCTCACTCTATGGAACAATTCCTATGACGGTTAATATACATTTATGTATATATACTTGAGGTTATTTGAGCCACGATTTTTGTGACAATAACCTTTATCCTTGGAAAGGTTCTCATGTTATAGTGAATGAGCTTACGAATTCAACAAGCCAAGAATCACTCAATTCCGAGTTATAACGATGAAGTTATGTGTGATTTATTAAAGTAACAATTATAAGTGTTGTTGTAATTGTTACAGTTCGTTAGTAGGAAACAATCCATGGACTGTTTGCAACGGTTCACGGACTTGGGCCCAATTAGGTGACTAAAAGGCTTTTTTGGTCAAGTTGGTTATGTTTCCTTATCTAGGCAAGATGGCTATTAATCCAAACATATTTGATTACCATATTAAAGTGTTTGTGATTCCTTCCTAAGTTAAAATGTGATTTATTCACATAAATACAATATTTGAAAATTGGTGTAAGCTTCATAAGGTTGTTTTCCATGTCTTCTGTTCTTCGTGAACAAGAGTGACATAAAAGTCTTTGTATTGGGGATCACAAAACCGAGTTGGATTTAATGTTCATGATTGATCATACAACTTGTAATCTAGGTTTTTCACCTCTTGTATATTCTAAGGTTTTCTCTTCTGATATAAAACCATTTAAGAGTTGTTGATCATAAACCCTAGGTTTTGATAGATTTCAGTTTCCGATCGTATACCAACACTTGTTAGTCGAAATCGGAAGCTTGAAAGAAAACTTCGATTAAGGTATCTCGTAAAAATCCTTAAGAAGTTTTAAACAAGATATCTCTAGATTTATTCTAGTTGTTCTTGCTGTAGAATTATTAGGGTTTTCTTAACTTGGAAATTGATCTTTGGAATCGCCCAAGTTCACTTACGAAAATCAGGTTCACGGACTCCTTGTGTGTACGTATACTGATTGTAAGTTAAAACCCTAATCTACAAGTTTGTTTTGTAATTACTTTTACCTAGTAATTGTTTTTATCAAAATAAACACAAGATTTCCAAAACCTTGATTTACATCTAAAGGGAAATCAAATCAGTGTTTTGTGCAAACAAAAATCGAATCGTATCAATCGTGTTGTTGTATCTTCTAAAGAGAGCCTTGGGTTCTGCTAGAAGATTTAGGAGAAGAATTCCTAAAGACAATCGGTGTTGTGCTAGGAGTTTTTGCTGAAGCAGGTATTACATCTAGTCCGAATAGGTAGTAGGAAATTGGTGTAACAACTTATAATCAGTGTGTGTTTATTCTGGACTAGGTCCCGGGGTTTTTCTGCATTTGTGGTTTCCTCGTTAACAAAATTTCTGGTGTCTGTGTTATTTATTTTCCGCATTATATTTGTTTATATAATTGAAATATCACAGGTTGTACGTAAGTTCAATCAATTGTGAATCCGCCCTTTGGGTTATTGATTAATTTGATTGATACTTGGATATTGGTTTTTGATACCGTCCAAGTTATTTCTTATATTCAATCGGGCTCGCAAATTCCTATTTGTTTGATTGCGGATTGAATTGAGAAATTGAGATATAACTCTTTTGATATACTTTTCTTAAGATTGAGTCTGGCTGTCTAGTTGATTCTCTTGAAAGTATATTGGAATTAGTCCATACAGATTTCCAAACGAATTATTGGGTGTGGTTGTTGAACCCCCGCTTTTTCAATTGGTATCAGAACATGAAAACACGCAAAGACCTCATAAGTCTGTGTTTGTAGCAATCTGATTCCATGGACAGAAGTGCTATCCCTATACACGTACCGCCAGTCTTCGATGGCACAAAATATTTATGGTGGAAAATTGCTATGCGTTCTTTTATTCAAGCCCGAGATTTTCAATCATGGGTTCGTATAGTTAATGGCTATAATCCTCCATTAGTTACAGTAGACGGTGTAACTGTTGAAAAGGATATTGGTGATTATGATGATCTTGAGATTATTGTTGCAAAGCAAAATTCTGAAGGATTAAAATGCTATCATCCATGCCATTACCCCAGATCTTCAGCACCATGTTACTACATGTAATAAGTCTAAAGATGCTTGGGATATCTTAGAAACCGTATTCGAAGGGAATGTCGCAGAGAAAGAAGCAAGGCTTCAAAATCTAGCTTCTGACTGGTAAAACCTTCGCATGCCTGATGATGAAACCTTTGATGACTTTAACCAAAGACTTTATCGAATAGTTAACTCCACGTATTCATTAGGAAGAACTATTCCAGAGAAAGATATTGTGTGCAAAACTCTCAGGTCTCTACCATCAAGATACGAGTCTAAGAAACATGCCATTGAAGAAGAAAACGATCTTTCTACACTCTCCAGAAATACCCTTGTTGGAAAGTTAAAGATCTTTGATAATGAACACGCATCTAGAAAAAAGGTGATTTCTCTTAAAGCTGCAAACAATTCTGAATCCTCTAAGGATAAATCTGGTTCGCCGGATACTAAGGATGTTACTCCACGAAAATTTAGAAAATTCTTGAGAGATAGGAAAAAGATTTTTTCTAAAGTTACAACATCTCCTAATGATGATGTACAATGCTATAATTGTCGTGGTTTCGGGTACTTGTCTTCAGTATGTCCTAGCTGGAGCCGTAGATAATCGTCATATGCAGCTGCCTTGCCTACTCTTGATGATGGACCTGAATATTATGATCCCCAAGAGTACGCATGCGAGGTTGCATTAGCTTCTGGAAAAATTCTTTCGGATACTGGTTCTGATTCTGACGAAGAAGTGTTCCATGTTGATCCAGTTGCTAATAATCTTCTTAAAGAATGTCATTAGAAACTCTCGGAAGCTGAAAGCACCATTTTCAGTGAGAAAGTTAAATATGACAGACTTCGTAGTCGGAATAACGACTTGCAAGACCAACTTGATTCTAGTGGTGCAAGAGATTATCTCAACGAAATACGAAAGCTTAAAGAATAAATTGCCGAAGGTCGAGATCGGGAAATTACTCTTCAAGCAAAGCTAGATAACTTGGAGAACATTGAGATGAACTTGTTATTTTATTCGGAACGAGAAGATCTCAGTGTTAAATATGAATCATCCAAGAATGATCTAGTTATTGCACTCGAAAAGGTCAAAAGGTTGGAAGAAGAAAACTCTAGCTTAAAAGAGAGTTTGTCTAGAAATAACAGCTCAGAAAAATTAACCATGATATTCGGAGCATGTAGAATTCATCGTGATACACGAGGATTGGGCTATGAAGGAATAAATGCTCCTGGTATTTGCAAAGAGGTAAAAATTTTCAAAGCTAAAGATTCTTCTAAACCAGAACCTTCCACGGTTGACAAAAGTAAAGTATCTCTACCAACTGCCGATGACGAAAAGAGGAAATTATGTCAAGCTCCAAAGCAAGCACATACTCATTCAGGTAACTTTAAACATAACTTTTTCCATTCTACTAAACATTGTTTTTATTGTGGAAAGCCAGGTCATTTGCAGAGGAATTGCAGATATCTTAAACGAGATAAAACCAGATCTGATTCTGTTAAGATGACAAGATCTGATGTTCCAAACTGGAGAAAAACTGAGTCTCATAATTTCAGTTCTTTTAGTATTCCCTCCAAGAAATTTCATAATTATATTGGGGAGAAAAAGAAATACGTTGCTCTAAAAGCTACTCAGAAATGAGTACCAAAGAAGATCGATAAATCAACGAGTACTATTAAGAAGGATCTCCCAGACAAGAGTTCGACAAGGGATAACATCTTTAAAAGGTATGGAACAGTTATTGAAAGTTTCAAGGAAGTTGTTAAATTCCTAGAGTCCATGCATGATTTTGTTTCAAATAACTGTGGTGAGCAAGATTTTGTTCACCTCAACACAACCTGATTGTGTTGAAAGTGCATCCTCACCAAGAAGCCCTAGTAAATGCGGTGAGGATTGCAAAAGAATTGGGGCGCACATATTGTGTTGGGTAATTTTTGAGGATGTGGAACAACTTATTGTTTCGAGCTGAGTCTATCCCGCTTATCTATTTCTCGAAATATGTGTTGGGAAGCTTTCGCTTTAGCCAAGTTCATCTTTACCTAGTGACGAAAGTCATGACAAGTTTCAATCACTTTGAAAATTGCTTACTTTGACGAAAAATAGTTTGTGAATAACAACTATAGAATATGAACGTCCTCTAAGAATGTTTCAATGATTGAAATGAGAGTTTAGATTATATAACCATTAGAGGATATAAGCATTATTGTGGAAACACATATATGTATAATTCCTTATTCCTTGAACTGAAGTGTGCGAACTTTGTTGATCAAGAGAACCGGAATAGTGGCGTGAGCCAAGTCCGCGAACTGGCGGAAGTTCTCGACCCGAGAAATTCTGCTGGAGTTTGTGAACTCCGTCCCGGAACTTAGGTCAGCGAACCGAGTCCGCGAACTTGAGTAGGTTATATCTAAAAACGATGTTTGTGAACTTATTCTTATATAAACTAAGGAATGCAAATTGCAAATCGTGGCTATAAAGTTCATGAACCGATTCGAGTGAATCAAATCGTTTTTGCTTCGATTGTGTCTTGTGTAGTTACATAAGATTTCCTTGCAATTGAACAACTCTCTAACTAGTTCATTTGAGTCATTTGAACTAGTTATGGTGAAGAAGAATATGGTTAAATACCACGTGTATGATTCTTAGTTACCTAACTGATTTGTGATTAAAAAAAAATAATTCTTAAGCATAACAGGTTAGAAGCAATAATCAAAACTATTGGATGTTGGTTTTTATTGTCAAAAGATCTTTTTCATACTCTTATGGTAACCATTCTTGGTGTAAATCCTTATGGAAAAGATTATTCTTCCTTCTAAGCATATCAATTCTTGTTTATACAAGGTTGTATCTTAGAAAAGATTATCACAATACTCGATCTTCATGATTACATATTGTGTATTATTACCATGTGATAGTTCTATTGCTTAGTAACATGATCTCATGAGAGACTTTTAATGATTGGTTCTTAGTTCGTATCTCCTTATGGGGTTTCTAAAATCCAATATATAAATCCTTATCTCTGGAGTAAGTTCACTCTTGTTGTTCTTTCGGGAATGACATCTTATGGGGGAGAGTTCTTAATTGAACTTGTGCTTAATTGCCATATCTTTGAGGGGAGAAGCGGTTGTGGAACATGTAGGGGTTAACTTGTATCTTAATAAACTCCTTGATGAAGTCACTAAGTTTCGACTCTGTGATATCATCTAAAGTAAAGTTGATATGTTTTCCTTTGGTCAAGAAGTTCCTCTATGAAAATTTCATTAGGATCCCACCAGTCTTCGTACCTCTGCCAATTTATATTGACAAAAAGGGGGAGAATTATTTTGTAATTCACACTAAATATACATATGGTTTACGGATCATTATGTAAGGGGGAGTGGTTTTCATTGTGAGATGAAGTATTGACTAAGGGGGAGTGATACATTTCACCTTAGTATGTCAAAGTTGTGATACAATTGAACTTTGATGTTGTGTAATAATAGTATGATGGATCTTCAACAAGTACAGGATGAACACACGCATAGTTGAAGAACCAAGGAAATCAAGCATGTTGGGTTTTGGAGCTGTACTGCTTTTATTTGTTTAAATCCATATGTAAAATGGTTTTGTCACTAAAATTGACAAAGGGGGAGATAATTAGAGCATTGCTTGGTTGAACCCACTAGCGTTGGTATGTAAAGCTAGTTGTCAAATTTAGTTGCCAAGACACATTCTTGATTTAGTATACTAAAGATAGTTTCGGACTAGATTAGGTCTAAGAAGAGCTATTCTTGAAGGATGAAGACTGAAGATTACAAGAAAACATTAACAAGGACTTCATCAACAAAGGTATGTGGTGATTGATTTCATTTGAATTCTTGTTCATGTTAGAGCATTGCTCGGTCGAACTCACATGCGTTGATATCTCAAGCATGTTTTTCAATGTTAGTGATCAAAACTATAAGTCTTGATTTCTAGCCTACATAGCTAAAGGTCTCGGACTAGGATAGAAAGTTTAGTTGATCTCAAGACTCCATGGCAATCATCATACAGGACTACTCAAGGAACTGGTGGATCTTCATCGACTAAAAGGTATGTGGAGACTTGAACTTATCTGTCACTCAAAAGTCTATCTATTCTATCTCCTACTCTTGAGACAAAAGTCGTTTTGATATATAGACTTTCATTATACACATTTGCTATTTCGAGCCGAGTTTATCTCGCCTATCTATTTCTCGAAATATATGTTGGTGAGCTTTCGCTTTAGCCGAATTCATCTTTACCTAGTGACGAAAGTCATGTTATGTTTCAATCACTTTGAAAATTGCTCTGATGAAAAATGGTCTGTGAATAACAGCTATATCCGTCCTCTGAGAATGTTTCAATGATTGAAATGAGAGTTTAGATTACATAACCATTGGTAGGATATAAGCATTATTGTGGAAACACATATATGTATAAGTCCTTATTACTTGAACCAAAGTTTGCGAACTTTGTTGATCTAGAGAAATGGAAGTGGCGTGAGCCAAGTCCGCGAACTGTCGGAAGTTCTCGACCCGAGAATTTCTGCTGGAGTTTGTGAACTCCTTCCATGAGCTTAAGTCCGCGAACCCAGTCCGCGAACTTGAGCAGGTTATATCTAAAGTCGTTTGTTCTTGAACTAATGTTTAAATTAACTAAGGAATGCTTTTGAAAACCGTGGATATAAAGTTCATGAACCGATTCGAGTGAATCAAAATTATTTTGCTTCGATTGTGTCTTGGTAGTTACATAAGATCTAAGCAATTGAACAACTCTCTAACTAGTTCATTTGAGTCATTTCAACTAGTTATGGTGAAGAAGAATATGCTTGATATGAGAGTAATCATATGGATAATCATTTGGTTGACTTGTTGAACCAACACATGTTAATGTTTGGGCACGGTTCATAAACCCAAAATTGGACATTTCATTTGTGTGCAACAATCTAAGTTTTCGATCTAACGGTTGAGAAATATTAGCTTGAATCTAATCAGGTTTTCATCTAACGGTGAATATTGAATGCTTTGTTACTAAGCTAATATTGATTGCAAACCCTGATTTGAAAGTTTATATAAGGGAGAACTCTAGCAACTGGGAAACCTAATCCCCACACCTTACGTGTGATACTAGTTGGATAGCTAGAGTCGATTCTCCTTTAACCTTTGGTTTCTTTTTCTAAACCAGGTTAATGACTTAAAGACTTCATTGGGATTGTGAAGCCAGACCGATACTACTTTTATTGTAGTTGTGTGATCCGATCTTGCACCTTCTATCGTACGAGTACAATTGTAATAATTGGCTTGAGATTTTATATCTCCGATAGGCAAGATAAAAAGTAATCACAAACAAACTTCGTCTCATCGTTTGTGATTCCACAATATCTTTTTTCGCTGCGTCGATTAAGATTATTGTGAGGTGATTGATAATACTAAGCTGTTCTTCGGGAATATAAGTCTGGTATTATTGATTAGTTCATGTTCACCTTGATTTATCAAAAGACGGAACAAAACTCGTAGGTATATTCGTGGGAGACGGATTTATCTATTACCATAGACTTTTCTGTGTGATACATATTTGTTTATTAAAGTCTTCGACTTTGGGTCGTAGCAACTCTTAGTTGTGGGTGAGATCATCTAAGGGAATCAAGAGCGTAGTATCTTGTTGGTATCAGAGGCGTAGGAGCATAATTGTACCTTGGATCAGTGTGAGATTGGTTGGGGTTCAACTACAGTCCAGACCGAAGTTAATTTGGAGTAGGCTAGTGTCTGTAGCGGCTTAATACAGTGTATGTTCAATCTGGACTAGGTCCCGGGGGTTTTCTGCATTTGCGGTTTCTTCGTTAACAAAATTCTGGTGTCTGTATTATTTATTTTCCGCATTATATTTTGTTATATAATTGAAATATCACAGGTTGTGCGTTGTTCAATCAATTAGAATATCCGACCTTTTGGTTGTTGATTTAAATTGATTGACACTTGGATATTGGTCTTTGGTACCATCCAAGTTATCTCTCTAGTATTTGATAAAGACTCGCAGATTTCTATTTGCTTGAGTATTCATCAAATCGAGAGATTGAGATATAAACTCTTTGATATACTTTTCATTGATTGAGTCTAACTGTCTAGTTGATTCTCATAAAAGTATATTGGAGTTTATTCATACATATTGCTAAGCGAAATATTGGGTGTGGTTGTTAGACCCCCCGCTTTTTCAATTGGTATCAGAGCAGGCAAACACGTTCAAGACCTTACAAGTCTGTGTTTGTAGCGATCTGAGGATGGACGATAGTATTTCTGATAAACGCGTCACCAGAAATAAAGGCTCTGTCTTGTCTAATTTTATTAAAGAGAAAGATTCTTCAATCTCGAATATAGACGAACCATGTGTTCCAACAAGACAGACAGGCTCCGACATGAGTATTTCCGATTACCCTTCAAAAGTGTCTATCTCTCTAAATGAAAGGGAAACAGCTGAAGAGAGTGTCTTGATTCTAAATCTTGCTAGAATCTAAGCTGATAGATTTAATCGGTTAAAACACCATGTCGATGTTCTGCTTGGTGTAATAAGAGACTGCAAATTCAAAGAAAATACTGAAGATCATTCTTCACGTATGACTCTTGAGGATAGCCTCAAAAAGGATGCTTTGGAAATTGAACATCGGTTGAGTAAACTCTATATTCAAGGATGCTCTAAGCAGTCTAATATACCAAGTACTTCTGTTAAGCCTAAAAACGTTCCAGCTCCAGAAGTAAAATTGGAATTCCTTCTTGTTGCAAAGAATGTGTCTGAATTACCTATTGATCAAGGATGTTCCACACCACATGGAAGGAAGAAATCTCCTAACGAGGTTGTTAAGACTGCTTTGTCTAATCACTTTTGTGATCAGAAAGTATGCCTGTTTTTCAATGCAAAAGGCTCTGCTAAACAAAAGAGAAACTCTAGGTTGAGTAAAACCTCCTTGATTCAACTTCAACATACCTTAGACTTAATTCTCAAAGGTGTAACTGACATTCGTATGTCTAAACCAGTTGGTTTTCGTACTTACCCTGTGTATGTTACCAGGAAGGTCAGTTCAATGAGTTTCTCAAATGCTCTAAAGCAGAATAGTAGTCTTAACAAGAATCGTCCAAGGAAGGATCAAGTCGTTTCCTCTGGAAATAACATTTCCCTTAATGTGAACGAAATTCCAGGAAAAAAAAAGAAAAATTGATGATAACCTGATGGAGATAATCGAAGGATATAAATAAATTGTCGACAAGTTGTCATCCTCCGCAAGTCAAAATTCTTCTGGTAAAAACTCTAACTATGTCTCGTATTTTAATGACAGTAAGTTTTATGATAATTTCTCACATAAAAGGGAATCTCTCTTTAGATTCAGAAGGAAAAAGAGACTCGATCATAAACACAGTTCTTTTAATGAGCTCAGAGCTCATACTTGTGTTAATTAATCACAAGGGTTAAGAACTTGCTCATGAAAATCCTGTTGAGCAAGTTGTGTAAAATTCAGGTATTCTATGGCAATTTGGTATTCTACCTAGTTGAGTTATCCTCTTATCGTTTATAGCTAAACTAGAGTTTGCAGACAATATTGCCTAAGAAGTATTTTTAGGAAGCAAAACTGCAGCTCGTTGATACTCTGAAAAATCTTGATGTGTTGAAAACTGAGTTGAAAAAGGTTTCAACTGACCTTGGTCTCATAAAATATCACATCAATGATCTTCATAAAGAGAATCTCTTCTCTGAAGATGCAACCGATGCTGCTAATCACAAGCTCAAAGACATCAAGACTCGTGAGGATCCTGAACCTTCTATTTGATCTTAGTTCGTGCTCGGCCATGGCACTGGAGTCTGCTTTTGTTCCCTAGCTTGTTGATTTCTTTTATTTTCCTAGTAAATCTTCTATTTTCTGTTTTTATTAGAAGAATAACTAGATTTTGGAATAGCCATTATTGTGATTACACATAGCTATGTCCAACGTTTTCATCTTCTTGTTTTTAGATTTATTGGTTTAATTCTAAATTGTTCGGAAGATGATTTTTGCAATATTAATCTTTATGGTTTTATATATTGCAATATTGTTATGGGATATGTATGTTTGCGTCCGTGAACTTGATTGTCCCATATCTTGTCAAAAGTAAAGTCGTTCGTGAATTGATATGCATGTATTGATGAAAGAATGAATGGACTTTTGACAAATACAAAAGTTAAGACTATATTGTCAATCTTTGATAGAAGATAGGTTAAAATCTTTTGTTTGCAAGGATTATGTCTATTGTATGTCATTGTGCAAATAGTGATGGAAAAATAGAATGAATCCTTGTATATTCCGCAGTAATTGATCTCCCTGATCCATATTTTATGTATTACTGTGAGGCTCCGTAAAGTGTCTTATGTTGAGCATTAAACAACCAAGTTGATTATTTTTTATTAGCTATGTTGTTGTTCCGTAAGGTACTTTATGTCGAGCATTTTCAACTAAATTAATCATCTTGTTTGGTTATTTAGTTGTTGCTCCGTAAGCTTTCTTATGTTGACCATGACCAATTAAATTGATTACTTTTGTGATTAATTTGGTTGTGTATTTCAATTAGATTAATTATGGGTTCTCTTGTGATTAATCTAATTGTATTTTTTAAGTCTCCATAAGTTTACTTGTGTTGAGGATTTTCGGTTAATTTAATCATGAACTTCTTGTGGTTAATTTAATACTTTGGATTCAAATTCATACTTGTATGTGATTTGTTATGTCCAAAGAAATCCTTCTTTTCTCTTTCGAAATTAAGGTCGCTCTTGTTGTTCCCTTGGGAATGACATTTTATGGGGGAGAGTTCTTTTGAACTTGCGCTTAATTGCCATATCTTTGTGGGGAATGTGGCTGTGGAATATTATAGGGGTTATCTTGTGTCTTTAAACTCCTTGATGAATGCATTTAGCTTCGGCTTTATGATTGCATCTAAAGAACAAGTTGATATTTTTACTTTCTTTTGGTCAAGAAATGTCTCTTTCGGAAATTTCATTAGGATCCCGTTCTTGTACCTTTTCCAATTTTATTGACAAAAAGGGGGAGAATTAATATGTAGTTCACACTACAAATACATATGGTTTTCGGATCATTATGTAAGCGGGAGTGGTTTCCATGTGAGATGGAGAATTGACTAAGGGGGAGTGATACATATCACCATAGTATTGTTGTTGAAGTTGAGATACAATTGAACTTTGACGCTGTGTAATGATACTATGACACTGTATAACAATGATTGAGAACTATTGTTTTCTTGTTGTTATAGCTACGGATTTTCAACAACGATGATACTAAACTTACAACCTTTGGGATCATTGGAGTACTTGGAAGTGACGAAGATTTCGAGTAATGTTGAAGATTAGGCATATGGAATAGGAGCTACAAAAGTTAATGTATTTATTTTTGTATTCCATATGTATTAATAGTTTTGCCACTAAAATTGACAAAGGGGGAGATTGTTAGAGCATTGCTCGGTCGAACTCGCATGCGTTGCTATCTCAAGCATGTTTGTCAATGTTAGTGATCAAAACTATAAGTCTTGATTTCTATCCTACATAGCTAAAGGTCTCGGAATAGGATAGCAAGTATAGTTGAGCTCAAGACTCCATGGCAATCATCATACAAGAAGAAAGATTACTCAAGGAACTGGTGGATCTTTATCGACTAAAAGGTATGTGGAGACTTGAACTTATCTGTCACTCTAAAGTCTATCTATTCTATCTCCTACTCTTGAGACAAAAGTCGTTTTGATATATAGACTTTTATTATACACATTTGCTATTTCGAGCCGAGTTTATCTCGCTTATCTATTTCTCGAAATATGTGTTGGCAAGCTTTCGCTTTAGCCGAATTCATCTTTTCCTAGTGACGAAAGTCATATTATGTTTTAATCACTTTGAAAATTACTCCAACGAAAAATGGTCTGTGAATAACGGCTATATCCGTCCTCTGAGAATGTTTCAATGATTAAATAAGAGTTTAGATTACATAACCATTGGTAGGATATAAGCATTGTTGTGGAAACACATATATGAATAAATCCTTATTCCTTGAACCAAAGTTTGCGAACTTTGTTGATCAAGAGAAATGGAAGTGGCATGAGCCAATTCCGCGAACTAAGTCCGCGAACTGGCGGAAGTTCTCGACCCAAGAATTTCTGGAGTTTTTGAACTCCTTCCATGATCTTAAGTCTGCGAACCCAGTCCGCGAACTTGAGCAGGTTATATCTAAAGTCGGTTGTTCGTGAACTAATGTTTAAATTAACTAAGGAATACTTTTGCAAACCGTGGCTATAAAGTTCATGAACCGATTCGAGTGAATCAAACCGATTTTGCTTCGATTGTGTCTTGTGTAGTTACATAAGATCTAAGCAATTGAACAACTCTCTAACTAGTTCATTTTAGTCATTTGAACTAGTTATGGTGAAGAAGAATATGGTTGATATGAGAGTAATCATATGGCTAATCATTTGGTTGACTTGTTGAACCAACAAATGTTAATGTTTGGGTACGGTTGATAAATCCAAAATTGGATATTTCATTTGTGTGTGACAAGCTAAGTTTTCGATCTAACGGTTGAGAAATATTAGCTTGAATCTAATCAGGTTTTCATCTAACAGTGAATATTGAATGCTTTGTTACTAAGCTAACATTGATTGCAAACCCTAATTTGAAAGTGTATATAAGGGAGAACTCTAGCAACTGGAAAACCTAATCCCCACACCTTACGTGTGATACTAGTTGCATAGCTAGAGTCGATTCTCCTTTAACCTTTGGTTTCTTCTTCTAAACCAGGTTAACGACTTAAAGACTTCATTGGGATTGTGAAGCCAGACCGGTACTACTTTTCTTATAGTTGTGTGATCTGATCTTGCATCTTCTATCGTACGAGTACGATTGTAATAATTGGCTTGAGATTTTATATCTCCGATAGGCAAGATAAAAAGTAATCACAAACAAACTTCGTCTCATCGTTTGTGATTCCACAAAAATACGGAGCAAAACTCGTAGGTATATTCGTGGGAGATGGATTTATCTATTATCGTAGACTTTTCTGTGTGATACAGATTTGTTTATTAAAGTATTCGACCTTGGGTCGTAGTAACTCTTAGTTGTGGGTGAGATCATCTAAGGGAATCAAGTGCGTAGTATCCTGCTGGGATCAGAGACGTAGGAGCATAACTGTACCTTGGATCAGTGTGAGATTGGTTGGGGTTCAACTACAGTCCAGACCGAAGTTAATTTGGAGTAGGCTAGTGTCTGTAGCGGCTTAATACAGTGTATGTTCAATATGGACTAGGTCCCGGGGTTTTTTTGCATTTGCGGTTTCCTCGTTAACAAAATTCTGGTGTTTGTGCTATTTCTTTTTCGCATTATATTTTGTTATATAATTGAAATATCACATGTTATGCGTTTTTCAATCAATTAGAATATCCAACCTTTGGTTGTTGATTTAAATTGATTGACAGTTGGATATTGGTCTTTGGTACCATCCAAGTTATCTCTCTAGTATTTGATAAAGACTCGCAGATTTCTATTTGCTTGAGTATATATCAAATCGAGAGATTGAGATACATACTCTTTGATATACTTTTCATTGATTGATTCTAACTGTCTAGTTGATTCTCATAAAAGTATATTGGAGTTTGTCCATACAGTGCTAAGCGAAATATTGGGTGTGGTTGTTAGACCCCCGCTTTTTCAGTTCAATTCTACCTATCTAATCTATCAAAACAAATGCTCACTCTATGTAACAATTCCTATGACGGTTAATCTACCTTTATTATATATACTTGAGGTTATTTGAGCCACGACTTTTGTGACAATAACCTTTATCCTTGGAAAGGTTCTCATGTTATAGTGAATTAGCTTACGAATTCAACGAGCCAAGAATCATTCAATTCCGAGTTATAACGATGAAGTTATGAGTGATTTATTAAAGTAACAATTATAAATGTTGCTGTAATTGTTACAATTCATTAGTAGGAAACAATCCATGGACTGTTTGTAACGGTTCACGGTCTTGGGCCCAATTACGTGACTAAAAGGATTTTTTGGTCAAGTTGGTGATGTTTCCTATCAGGCAAGATGGCTATTAATCCAAACATATTTGATTACCATATTAAAGTGTTTGTGATTCCTTCCTAAGTTAAAATGTGATTTATTCACATAAATACAATATTTACTAATTAATTATTTATTTAATTATTTTGGCAAGAGTTGTAACTTAGGAAAGACTCCCATAATTAAGAGAGTCTTGAAAAAGGAAAATAGTCAAAACCCTAGCTTAGCTTTTAAGCTACCTTGTTCACTATAAATAAAGGGTTCATGGGAGCTACACGTTTTTATCCCCTTTGGAATTGGTGTAAGCTTCATAAGGTTGTTTTCCATGTCTTATGTTCTTCGTGAACAAGAGTGAGATAAAAGTCTTTGTATTGGGGATCACAAAGCCGAGTTGGAATTAATCTTCGTGATTGATCATACAACTTGTAATCTAGGTTTTTCACCTCTTGTCTATTCTAAGGTTTTCTCTTCTGATATAAAACCATTCAAGAGTTGTTGATCATAAACCCTAGGTTTTGATAGATTTCAGTTTCCGATCGTATACCAACACTTGTTAGTCGAAATCGGAAGCTAGAAAGAAAACTTCGATTAAGGTATCTCGTCAAAATCCTTAAGAAGTTTTAAACAAGATATCTCTATATTTATTCTAGTTGTTCTTGTTGTAGAATTATTAGGGTTTCCTTAACTTGTAAATTGATCTTTGGAATCGCCCAAGTTCACTTACGAAAATCAGGTTCACGAACTCCTTATGTGTACGTATACTGATTGTAAGTTAAAACCTTAATCTACTAGTTTGTTTTGATATTAGTTTTACCTATTAATTGTTTTTATCAAAATAAACACAAGATTTCCAAAACCTTGATTTACATTTAAAGGGAAATCAAATCGGTGTTTTGTGCAAACAAAAATCGAATCGTATCAATCGTGTTGTGTATCTTCTAAAGAGAGCCTTGGGTTCTGCTAGAAGATTTACGAGAATAATTCCTAAAGACAATCGGTGTTGTGCTAGGAGTTTTTGCTGAAGCAGGGATTACATCTATTCCGAATAGGTAGTAGGAAATTGGTGTAACAACTTATAATCAGTGTGTGTTTATTCTGGACTAGGTCCCGGTTTTTTTCTGCATTTGCGGTTTCCTGGTTAACAAAATTTCTGGTGTTTGTGTTATTTCTTTTCCGCATTATATTTAATTATATAATTGAAATATCACAGGTTGTACATAAGTTCAATCAATTGTGAACCCGACCTTTGGGTTGTTGATTAAATTGATTGATACTTGGATATTGGTTTTTGATACCGTCCAAATTATTTCTTGTATTCAATCGAGCTCGCAAATTCCTATTTGTTGGATTGCGGATTTAATTGAGAAATTGAGATATAAATCTTTGATATACTTTTCTTAAGATTGAGTCTGACTGTCTAGTTGATTCTCTTGAAAGTATATTGGAGTTAGTCCATACATATTGCCAAACGAATTATTGGGTGTGGTTGTTTTACCCCCGCTTTTTTAGCTTGTCACACATAAATGAAATGTATTTCATTTAGGTTTGAGTAATCGTACCTAAACGTGTACACTTAGTTGGTTCAAAAATAGTTAACCAATGGTTATCCATATGAGCACTTTCATATTAACCGTATTCATCTTTCTCATAACTAGTTCTGAAAAAGCGGGGGTCTAACAACCACACCCAATATTTCACTTAGCAATTTGGATGGACAAACTCCAATATACTTTCTAGAGAATCAATTAGACAGTCAGACTCAATCTAGATAAAAAGTATATCAAAGAGTTTATATCTCAATCTCTCGATTTGATATATACTCAAGCAAATAAAAATCTGTGAGTCTTTATCAAATACTAGAGAGATAACTTGGATGGTACCAAATACCAATATCCAAGTGTCAATAAATTTAAATCAACAACCTAAAAGGTCAGATATTCTAATTGATTGAACAACGCACAACCTGTGATATTTAAATTATATAAACAAATATAATGCGGAATAGAAATAACGCAGACACCAGAATTTTGTTAACGAGGAAACCGCAAATGCAGAAAAACCCCGGGACCTAGTCCAGATTGAACATACACTGTATTAAGCCGCTACAGACACTAGCCTACTCCAAATTAACTTCGGTCTGGACTGTAGTTGAACCCCAATCAATCTCACACTGATCCAAGGTACAGTTATGCTCCTACGCCTCTGATCCCGGCAGGATACTGCGCACTTGATTCCCTTAGCTGATCTCACCCACAACCAAGAGTTGCTACGACCCAAAGTCGAAGACTTTAATAAACAAATATGTATCACACAAAAAAGTCTACGGTAATAGATAAATCCGTCTCCCACGAATATACCTACGAGTTTTGTTCCGTCTTTTGATAAATCAAGGTGAACAGGAACCAATCAATAATACCAGACTTATATTCCCAAAGAACAGCTTAGTATTATCAATCACCTCACAATAATCTTAATCGACGCAGCGAAAAAAGATACTGTGGAATCACAAACGATGAGACGAAGTTTGTTTGTGATTACTTTTTATCTTGCCTATCGGAGATATAAAATCTCAAGCCAATTATTACAATTGTACTCGTACGATAGAAGATGCAAGATTAGATCACACAACTACAACAAAAGTAGTATCGATCTGGCTTCACAATCCCGATGAAGTCTTTAAGTCGTTAACCTGGTTTAGAAGAAGAAACCAAAGGTTAAAGGAGAATCGACTCTAGCTATGCAACTAGTATAAAACGTAAGGTGTGGCGATTAGGTTTCCCAGTTGCTAGAGTTCTCCCTTATATACACTTTCAAATCAGGGTTTGCAATCAATGTTAGCTTAGTAACAAAGCATTCAATATTCACCGTTAGATGAAAACCTAATTAGATTCAAGCTAATATTTCTCAACCGTTAGATCGAAAACTTAGCTTGTCACACACAAATGAAATGTCCAATTTTGGGTTTATGAACCGTACCCAAACATTAACATTTGTTGGTTCAACAAGTCAACCAAATGATAGCCATATGATTACTCTCATATCAACCATATTCTTCTTCACCATAACTAGTTCAAATGACTCAAATGAACTAGTTAGAGAGTTGTTCAATTGCTTAGATCTTATGTAACTACACAAGACACAATCGACGCAAAATCGGTTTGATTCACTCGAATCGGTTCATGAACTTTATAGCCACGGTTTGCAAAAGCATTCCTTAGTTTATTTAAACATTAGTTCAAGAACAACCGACTTTAGATATAACTTGTTCAAGTTCGCGGACTGGGTTCGCGGACTTAAGTTCATGGAAGGAGTTCACAAACTCCGGCAGAAATTCTCGGGTCGAGAATGTAGGATCAGAATCTCGCAGCAATAATGCCTCAGCGAAATTATTAATAGCATAACACAACAATGTCGCAAAGCAATTTCAGAAAAGACATAATAAACGACATCAACTAAATCATGAGAAAAATATGATGGACTTGCGAAAATTAGGAAGTGTGCGAGATTAACATTTGTAATGTTGCGAGAATGTCGCAAACCATATCCAAAAATAAAGGACAGATTAGCTGTCATCCACTATGTATTTCCCTATAAATAGTCATTCGGTTGTAAAGAAAAGGGGGAGAGATCTTTTCTGAGTGAGAAGCAAGTAAATAGGAGAGAGAAAATCTATAGCAGTGGTTATTCTTGATTCCTTTATCTTTTCTTGTAAGATTGTTCAAAGATTCGTCAATAAAAATAAGATTGTTAATCCAAAAATGAGTTAAATGTTAATGAAATCTTGTGAGGGGTGTAGTGTAGGATTTCCTGCAACTACATAATGGCGCTAGAAACAGGGACTTGTAGATGGGGAAAGACGATTTGCTGGTTTTTACGGAATTGAGGAGACGACCGTACGGAGGAGACTCCTCGAACCGAGCAAAATGTTAAACCTCACACAGATGCACCGCTGCAAAGGGGGTGCTTTAGATTCGAGAGATCAATCTGTAGTACTCCGGCCTAAATCAAGACAATGACCGTTTCAGAGTAAATTCAGTCACAAGAGAGGATGGGTTGATCTGTAGGAGGGAAGCTGGGAAATGTGTGGAATCAATGGTAATCAAATATTGTGGGCGTGTGAATTCTGAATATGATAAGCTCTGAATGATTGAAATTGCTCAATTGAGAGTAGTTGCTCAATTGATGAGTTGATGATCTCGTGTTGTCGATGAGACGTGAGATTGATGATACTGTTGATGCTGATGATTCAATCATGATTCAGAGACTTATTTATATTGCTGGAATTTTAGACACCATGATTCCATGAAGTGTGACAGTTGATGGAATCAAGGAGTGGGGAAGTGGAGATCGTGTTTGAAACCAGTTGCTCAACGTGTGGAGACTTGGTCGATTTTACACCCACTACCTCGTGAATTCCTTCAACTGATTGCACGACTTGATCACATTCCATCGTGTGTTTGAACACACGTGCCGTATACCGCCAGACCAAAACCCTAAGTGACATCCCCCTAAGTGACACGATTGACGTCTCGTGGTTTGTTAGTCAATTGATGACTTCGTGGTTTGATGGGACGATGAGTCCATGTAGTTGCTGAATTGAACATGATGTTCTGAAACTCATGAATTAAACATGTCATGAGACAGAGGTATAGTTCTTACGATGAAGTGAGCAAGTATTGCTCATTCGATGGATCGTTTAATATTGATTGTTGAACCAATATTGAGCAAATATTCCTCATCTGAGCAAGTGCTGCTCATGTGATGAATTTTTGAATATTTGATCGTCTGAGCATGTGTTGCTCATCTGATGGATTATTGGCAGCGTACCAAAAATATTAATTAGAATACTAGTCGTTGAACCGAGCATAATTAATAAAATTAATGACCATGAGGCCGTCGTAAAATTATTAAGGTTGGAATTTGGAATGATGATCCTTGGATTCAGAAACCCTAATTTGATCAATTGATGTTCGTCAGAATTTCAACCATGAGAGGAAGAAAGGAGCGACTACATGGACCGTGGGTCAACCATGTAGTATCTATATGCTCACGTGAAGAAATACAAAGAACTCATGAAGAGTTGACGATTTGTTGGTGAAAGAATGATCAAATGCTGATTTAATCATTTATTCGAAAATGCTCGTCTGAGCCTTAGGTGAGAAAACCTAATTAATTATGACGAGGAGAGGGACCGACCATGAAGTCATGAAACCGGCCCTGGGTTGTCACGTGAACACCTGACGGTCACTTCATGAAAATCCAAAGTGTTTGGAAGAGTTTTGGACCTAATACGAGCAATTGTGCAAATTAGGTCAAAACTGTGAAAATTGATGGGACCGGCTTCCGTGAGCAAAAGAGCCAATCTTGGTCGGTCAAGATAGCGTGTTCGTGTCTCCAAGGCGTCCGCTTCTCAGTCCTGAGAATTTTGATATTTTCTGGCGTGCAATTGAGCATCCATTAGAGAAAATATGCCAAAATTAGGGTTTCGACGAGGAAAACATCATGAGATGATGTAAAATAATTATAAAATAAGGGATGAGGAGGCGTGGGACCGTCGTGGTCAAGGCATGGTCGGCCGGTCGTGACCACGGTCTCGTGGTGCCTTTTCCTTAATTTTATAATATTTTGATGATTTTATGAAAAATTCATGAATTTTGAGAAATTTGATGAATTTAGGGAGTTTCCATGAATTGAAGGAGTTTTCATGAGTTCAAGGAAACAAAAAAATATTAAAATAATAAAAACAAGGTGTGTGGGACCGTGGAAGGCATGGCTGGCCGACTTGGGCCCGGTCCAACGAGTTTCCCTAATTTTTATGTATTTTTTATGTATTTTTGATGAATTGAGGGAATTTTTCCTAATTTGAGAGAAATACCATGAAATCAAGAAATTTGATGAATTCAAGGAAAACTAATAATAAAATAATAAAACAAAGGGGCGTGTGGGACCGGCTAGGGCATGGCCTGCCGGCCAAGGCCCGGTCCCATAAGTTTTCATAATTTATTTTATTTTATTATTATTTGATGATTTGTGCAAAAATACCATGAAATCAAGGAGTTTTTTCATGAAATTAGAGAAATAATAATAATAAAATAATAAGGAACCGTGGGGTGTGGGGCCGGTTGGCCAGTGTTCACGCCCCACACTCCTTTCCTTAATTTTATATTATTTTTTATGGATTTATGGAAGTACCATGAAACCGAGGAGTTTCCTCGAGACGAAGGAGATTTGATAAAATGAGAGAATTTTCATCAAATCATGGAAAATAATAAAAATGCATTAAAAATATAAAACTGGCGTGGGATTGACCACGACACGGTCGGTCGGTCGTGTGTCCGTGCTCCCAACACCCTGGTCAATATTTTTAATTATTTATTATTTTCTCCTCTATTTTGCATAGGTTCATCGTTTCATTGTATTTTTGAAATACTCGTTCGTGCGGTGACTGTTAGTGTATCGTCGTTGAATACACCTTCACCATTTGAATCGGGGCTTTATTAGAGGTAGCTCAGACGCCCGGTTGTTGATTATTTATTACTAATTGTGGAATTCGGTGGAGAATAATTCACAAAACTGAGCAATAAGATGTTTATTATTAATTCATAAGATCAGCTGAGGATTCGACTACGAATTCGGAATAATAAAGTGAGCATTACCATTCCATGGGATCGTAGATTCAACCATAGAATCAGAGTAATTAAGATTTATCTATTACCATTTATGAGACCAGTTGTGGATTCGATCATGAAATCGGAGTAATGAGATAATATAGTTATTGCTATTCTATGAGATCAAGCTGTGGATTCGATCATAGAATCAGAACAATTGTTATTGCCATTCCATGGGACCAGTCGTGGATTCGACCATGGAATATGAGCAATTGTTATTGCCATTCCATGGGACCAGTCGTGGATTCGACCATGGAATAGGAGCAATAATAGATTATTCTGGGAATTCAGTAGTGAATGTCACAGTAGAATTAATCTTAATTAGGAATAATTAACTTTGCGGCTCTATACTAGCAGAGCAAGCTGTCTAGGAGCATTAATTATCCCGATATGAGTTTGTCGATAAGTCATATCCTTTATATAGTCAGGGTAAACTCGTTGTTTGTTCCTGAAGACGTTATCGCTCTATACTAGCAGAGCAAGCTGTCTAGGAGCCGTCCATCTCGTGATACTATATAGAAATAATCACTGAAAGTGTTCAGTGTTCATGAGATATGTCGTTGTCCAGTCGTGAGACTACATATCTACATGTACTCTGAGAGAAAGTACTCTCCGTTCAGAATTCGATGAGAGACCCGTGTCTCAATACTCACGTCTGATTGCTGGATCGGAGCTTCGTATAATTATGAGTTCACGATTTTAGCCCTTATCGAAAATCCACCATCTACAGGACTGAAGGTTGAAAGTTGAAGATTGTTGTTGAGATTGTTCAAATCAAGAAAGTGATTAAACAAATCAGTGAACCAGTTAAAAAAAATGATTAGAGTCAATGAAGATAACAAAAGATTGGAATGTAATATGATAACAAAAACAATGGTTAATGAATTCCATGAAAACATCAAAGGAAGGATACATAAACGAGATTATGAAGGAAGGTTATGGCAACAAAAATACCAAAAGAAAATTTGAGACACACATCTCCATTGGTTATTACAGTACCTATTACACGAAAAGAGAATGAGACAACAACAAAATCCACGGAAGAATGGATATTGAACAGAACTTTAGTCGATACAGGAAGTTCAGTGGATATAATATTCTATCATGTGTTCAAAGGAATAGGATTCAAAGATGAAGAAATGTCTCGTTCAACATATCTTGTTCATGGCTTTGGAAAATCCACAACAAAACCTAAAGGAGAAATAGTGGTGCGAATTCCACTAGGAGAGATCGAAACACAAGTGACACTATGTGTAGTGGATATGGAATCACCATATAACATGCTGTTGGGGAGGCCATGGATACACGCAATTAAAGTTGTAGCATAAAGGTTGCATCAATGCATCAGGTTCCCCATGCCAAATGGAGTAGGTGAAATTAGAGGAGATATTGACAATGCGAAATTATGTTATCAAATTGAAGTAAAGCATTATGAAGGACGAGGAAAAAAACGACAATTTCGCAGAAAAATAACAAAGGAGGCAAAGAAAGAAGAAGAATTTAGAGTGTACATGATAATGCTTGAGACGGGAATTATAAGAGAATCTAAATACCCATAGTGGATAGCAAACATGGTTGTTGTTCCAAAGAAAAATAAAGGGATAAGAATTTGCATAGATTTCACTGTTTAAACAAGGCTTTCCCTAAAGATAGTTTTCCATTGCCGGATATTCCTCAAATGGTTGAATCAGCAGCGGGAAATGATAGAGTGTCTTCTTTAGATGGGTACAAAGGTTATAACCAAATCCCTCTCGCTGAAGAAGATCAAGAGCATACTGCTTTTTTCGCTCCAAGAGGTTTATACTGTTATACAAAAATGTTGTTTGGTTTGCGAAATGCAGGAGCAACGTATCAAAGAATGGTAGAGAAGGTGTTCGCGAAATGGATACACAAAACATTAGAGGTGTACGTGGATGACATGTTGGTGAAGAGTAAAGAAGCCAAAGATCATGTACAAGATTTGAGGGAGATTTTTGAACAGATGCGGCATCATAACATTAAACTGAACCCTGAAAAATGCATTTTTGGGGTTGCATCGGGAAAATTTTTAGGCTACATTGTATCAAAAGAAGGAATACAAGTTGATCCAGAAAAGGTACAAGCAGTTCGTGACATGCCAACACCAAACGATAAAGGATGTACAAAAATTGAACGGACTTTTAGCTTCGCTAGGAAGATTCATTTCGCGATCATCAGACAAATGTAAACATTTTTTCAATATACTCAAGAAGGGTGCGAAATTCAAATGGACTGATGAATGTGAAAAAGCTTTTCAAGGGATCAAAGAACACCTTATGAATACATCTATTTTACAAAAGGCAGAACCAGGAGAAGAACTATTGATCTATCTTGCGACAACATCACATGCTTTAAGCGTGTGTTATTGCGAACGGACGCAGGAGTGGAAAAGCCCATTTATTACATCAGCAAAACATTTAATGCTGCAGAGAGGAATTATTCAAAGATTGAGAAGCTAATTTTAGCATTAGTATACGCCGCATTTAAACTTCGCATATATTTTCAAGCACACAAAATAAGGGTGCTAACAAAAGTACCAATTGAATCAGTGATGAAGAATTCAAAAAGATCAGGTAGGGTGGAGAGATGGAATGCACAAGTAGGACATTTCGAAATCAAGTATGAAATATTATCTTCACCAAAATCACAAGTTGTCGCAGATTTCTTAGCAGAATTTCCTTTAGAAGATGATGAAGCGGTGGAGGAGATGATGGATATAGAAGAAGAACATGGAGATCCAAAAGACTTATTAACAGAACCAAATAGATGGAGATATTGGTAGATGGATCATCAAATGGGGAAGGCAATGGGTTGGAATTGTTTTAATTTCACCAGAAGGAGCGAAGATGGCTTTTTCATTCAGATTGGAATTCGCATCCACTAATAACGAAACGGAATATGAAGCTGTGGTACATGCCTTAAAGTTCGCAATAGAAATGAAACTAGAAAATGCCAGGATCACTAGTGATTCGCAGCTAGTTATTCGCCAAATAAAGGGAGAGTACACTACAAATGAACCATCCTTGAAGAAATACAAGAAGCTCGTTGAAGAATTGTCAGCGAAAATCCCAAAGATAAAATGGAGGCACATTTCAAGGAAGGATAACAGACTCGCAGACGCTTTTGCTTTCATCTCAAGCATGATGACAGATCCAACTGCGAGATGCATAAAAATACAGACACTTCTGTCACCATCAATCAATAAAGAAGAAGAAGAAGTGAACGTAATGATGAAAGGTGGAGAAGAAGAACAAACGAACAATATCGCAGATTGGAGAACAGAACTTCATGCATATTTGGCGAAAGGAGAAACACCAAGAAACAGATTGGAAGCACACAAGTTAAAAAGCCGCAACAAATTATGAATTAAGAGATGGGTGCTATACCGAAAATCCTTTAATGGACCATCACTCAGATGTTTGACACGAGAAGAAGGAGAAAAGGTGCTAAAAATGTTACATAGTGGGGATGCTGGCAATCATAGCGGGGAAGATCTTTGGCACATAGAAAAAATGCAAGGCTATTACTGGCCATACATGCACGAAGATGCAAAACAAATATCAAGACGTTGCGAAGATTGTCAGCGGCACGGAAAGAAAATACATGCACCTGGAGCACCATTGTCATCTTCAACCAGTGTATGGCCTTTTGGAAAGTGGGGCTTAGATATTGTGGGGCCATTTTTACCAGGATCTGGACAAAGAAGATACTTAATAGTCGCAACAGATTATTTCACAAAATGGACAGAAGTAAAGGCAGTACAGCATATTCGCGACAAAGATATCTTTACATTCATATTCGAAAATATCATTTGCAGATTCGGAATTCCCGCCAGTTGGTATCTGATAATGGGAAACAGTTTGAAGGACAGAACATAGAAATGTTACTTAATGCATTTAAGATAAAATGTGGAAAGTCTACTCCTCTGTATCCACAAGCTAATGGACAGGCAGAGGCAACAAACAAAACAATTGCAGATATATTAAAGAAAAAAGAAGGACATCATAGAGCATGGTGCGAACAAGTACATAATGCAGTATGGGCTTATAACACAACTAGGAGAGAAGCTACTGGAATGTCACCTTTTTGTTTAACATACGGAGTTGAAGCGGTGTTACCAACAGAAGTTGTTATTCCGACGACAAAGAGAGCTTGGGAGAAAAATCTTAGTGCGGGTTTGATCTTAAGCAAACTTGATGAGTTAGAAGAAAAAAGAGAAAGAGCTTTACAACATATGGAGAATTATCAGCGAAGATTAGCCCGAGAATAATAAACGTGTCAAAGTACGCGAATTTCAACCAGGAGATTTAGTTCTGCGAGAGACACCAATATATCAGCGAGAAAATGGTGGAAAGTTAGCGAAAAAATGGGATGGACCTTACATCATTAAGGAGATAGTTGGGACAGGAGCTTATAAATTAATGGATCCAGAAGGTAGAGATGTTGGTCATAGACTTGACAGACCATGGAACAGATTGTACTTAAAGAGATATTATCCATAAGAAGCTTTGAGAAGTTAGTATGACGCAACAAAACGATTGCGAATAAACATTCAATGAAAGAATAGTTGCGAGATTATTCATATCAAAACAAGATCATGATATGCGAAACTTTCGCAGAGATAATCAGAGAACAATGACAAAAGAGAAAGGGGCGAACCTTTATGGCGTACACCCTAGTTCGTGAATAAAATTTCGCAAGAGGCAAATGTAAGACCTAAAGTACGTCATATAAGGGGGTACCTGTTGCATGGCTCAGGGAAAGGCTACACCGCCACCGGAACCTGAGTCATGGAGATTTGGGGTCAATAAAGCCCATCCGGGAGAGGCACCTTGGATTCTCAGCTTAAGCATATGACTTAGGTTGGGCGACTAAGGTAATAAGGACTCTCCCAAGGAGTGCAGAATCTGACCAAGGCGCCGAGGTACACGGTTGAGTCAAGAGTGCCAGGGGCGTCTGGAGCGTACCTTGCCATTCTTGACAAGTCTTGGCTTATACTGCACTCGGCCCGAAGAAAACCCCACTTAGGGTGCAGTCTCGTAACCATAAACCCTATAGGTAAAAGGGATAAGAGGCTGCGAAAAAACTGGTTGTTGTTAAGACCGGATGGGAGGAGCCAACCTTGTATGGTAGAGGTACGCCTCCTTGAAGGGGCAACCAGGGGGAGATAAGGGCGCACCCTCCATTAGGGAGCTGATAAGTGTCTTAAGACGCAAATGTCATGAGGCTTTACTCGCAAGGGTATTAAGGCTTGTCATATTTGTGCGACAATCCTGAAGAGGCAATAATACTAAAGAGAAAGATAAGACGAGATCAATGGGTTTTCGCATGAAAGTGCGAAGACGTCCTGCGATTTCGTCGCACGACGACAATGTCATGGGGCTTTATTTTCGCAAGAAATTTAGGCCTGTCATATTGTCGCAACAATCCTGAAGAGGCAATAATACAAAAGAAAAAGTTAAGGCAAGATCAATGGGTTTTTGCATGAAAATGCAAGGACGTCCTGCGATTTTGTCGCAATGATAAGAGGTGGCATAATAAGACCTTTAATTAGGAAGGCAAAATAAGACCACATGACAAAAAAAATATTTATAAGTATTCATAACAGATCATTTCTCGCAAGAAAGATAATGAGAGGCAAGTATGGGAATCAGTAAACAAGAGGCATTATCTTTCTCGCCAGCAAAATAAAAAGAGAAAATTAATTCCAAAGTTGGTTGAAGAATATTATTCGCAAGAAATAATAAAGATGAAACAGTTCAAGAAGATAGAACTAGATAAGAAACTCTTCGCCAATGTTCTCATTATCGCCAGCCTTTTTTCATTTCGATTCTGATCTTCACCAACAATAATTTCTTTGAGAGGGACTTCTTTTTCGCCGCCATCTTGATTATCGCCAGCAATTACTTCTTTAGAAGGGATTTCTTTTTCGCTTCCATCTTGATTAGCACCAGCAGTTGCTTCCTTAGAAGGGATCTCTTCTTCATCTTCCAAAATTATTCTCTCCACCACTTTCATAATCATAATCACTGTCAGCAGGAAGGAATTTCATCATCATCTACTTCCAAAGGTTCGATTGATGTAGGAGGAAGAGATTTGGACAATAAAATATCATTCACAAGAACTTCAGCCCGGAGATGAACTTGACGAAGAAGTGCTCTCTGATGATTCCTATCTTGAATATCCTTAAAGTAAGCAAGATAATCAAGTCTTCTTTCTGCTCGGTCGCGAGAACCAGTAAGGACAGAGACGAGTAGTGCATTTTCTTTGCGAATTTTGGCATATTTAGCCCCAAAACAGAAATGGAGGAATGAAGATTTTTCTCAGACTCTGCGAAAAGTAGAATACAAAATTTCAGTAAGATGAAGAACTCAAAAAGGTATGACAAAGAAAAGATAGTTAAGGCAGTCAAACTTTGACTACCTTCCTTTTGCGAAATAAGGTGTTGAATCAAGGTCAGACAACTATTCTCCCAACGGTCCATCGCATCAAATTTATCTCCAACTAAACCTTTAAGTCGAGACTGAAGATTTTTCTCTTTAAAAATGAGAAAGGCATTTTTCTTCACAAGTGAAGAATAAGATTCTTCTAATTTGGAATATTGTTCTTTAAGTTGGTTCTCCTTTACACTTAAAGCTATTCTACCTTGAATGAGTGTATCTCTTTCAGTGGTAGATGACTCTGTTACTTCTTTAAGTTCATTTCTCAAAGAGCGAAGAAATTGTTCTTGGTCATCACATACTTTCTAAAGGATGCTAAGTTGTTGCGAAGATATCGCCATCTTGTTTAAACAAGTTCGCTTCTCTTGAGATAGAATTTTATTCTCATCTGATAAAGTTTCCATCTCTAGATTAACTTTAGTTAAAGAATAAGAGAGGCGAGATATTTCATTACTTAATAAATTTTGCCTCTGAACTAATTGGGTATTTTCATTGGTAAGATTATTTATATGATCAACAGAATATGGATAAAGGTTTGGTTATATTGATCCGTCAAAATCTTTTTATCAACACGGGCTTCTTCAACAGCAGATTCAAATTGATATCTCTCCATTATTCGTTTCTGGTTTAAGGCTTAACATGCGAAAAAGGGATTTCAAGGACAATTAAATATGGAAAGGATAAAATCATTAGAAAGGCAAATTGAAGACACAGATAAGGAAATCATACTTCTCAGTTCATCATTCTTCTTGCAAAGATTGTCGCGATCCAGCGAAACATTCTGGAGCTTTTGATTTTCGAGACGAAAAGCATTACACTCTAAAGTCATCATTTGGAGATTCTTATTCAAGGTTTCAACCTATTTTTCCAAATCTGTTTGCGAAGCAGCTCTGTCAGGGCCAAAATACTTACTCAGAATTTCGCAAACACCAAATTTGACAGAATCAATGGGAGACTTCTTAACATCATCCAGAACCTCAGACAAAACTTTGAAAGCAATATCTATTCCTTCCACAGTTTCTTTCGAAAAAGGAAGAGGCTCGAGTAGAGAACTGGCAATGATAGAAGGTTAGGACACATTATCAATAGGAGGAGAAGAAGTTTCATTCACATAAGGATTAATAAGGGGGGTTTCAATAATTGAAAGGTCAATTGAAGGGATGAAATCTGAGGCAACCTTTTCGAGAATTGGAGATAATGGTTTAACTTGCGAAGATGTCGCAGGAGATTTTGAAGGGATAAGTAAGTGAAAGGGAACATAAGTTTCAATGGTTTTGAGGTGACGAGATTTCTTGAGAGGTTTGTTGGCATCCTTATCACCCTGCGAATCACAATCCAGATAAGAAACAGAGGCAACAATATTGTTATTAGAAAAGAATAATGTTTCTTACTACCTTATGATCCGCAGACTTTCTTTTGTTTACAACAACCTTATGCTGCAATTTGGGAATATTAGGGTTCTGAACCATAAATTTGGTATTAGAGGCGTTTTTGCTGAAATAACAACAGTATGGGAATCACATGAACATCATCAAATAAGGCAGTACGCAAGATCAATTTTAGCAAAACCCATAAGAAAGAAAAAAGAAAACTAACCTCGATGAATCCATGGAAAACACCAACAAGAAGATTAATTCGTAAAAATTAAAAAGGAAGAAAATTACAAACAGTGAAGATCTACAGAGGGAACAATATAGAATGGACGAAGAATTAAGAAGATTGAAGAAGGAAAATAGAAGAAAAATTATAGCAGAGGAATTTACGGAGAAAATGATGAAGTTGCAGAGAAGATGAAAAAGAGAGTAAAAAAGAAGAAAAGGGAGAGTAAGAAGAGTATATATAGAGGAGATTTTCGAGAAGATAAACACAATTAATGCGAAAATATGTGGGCGGTTGAAAAGAGGAGATTTTCGAGAAGATAAACATAATTAATGCGAAAAGACATGAGCGGTTGAAAAGCACCAATTACAGAAGACGTGTCAAGAAACAGATGGGAGAAAGGATACGTGTGATAAATGCAAAATATGAAGTGATGGATAGCTGCGGCATTTCTCACATCATTCTCTACTTCGCAGAGAAGATATGAGAAGAGGCAAGATGTAGGATCAGAATCTCGCAGCAATAATGCCTCAGCAAAATTATTAACAACACAACACAACAATGTCGCAAAGCAATTTCAGAAAAGACATAATAAACGACATCAGCTAAATCATGAGAAAAATATGATGGACTTACCAACACATATTTCGAGAAATAGATAGGCGAGAGAAACTCGGCTCGAAATAGCAAATGTGTACAATCTAAGTCTATATAGCAAAACGACTTTTGTCTCAAGATAGGAGATAAATAGAATTTTGAGTGATAGATAAGTTCAAGTCTCCACATACCTTTTAGTCGATGAATATCCACCGGTTCCTTAAGTATTCCTTCGTCTTGTATGATGATTGCCATGGAATTCTTGAGCTCAACTACACTTTTATCCTAGTCAGAGACCTTAGCTATAGTAGACTAGAAATCAAGACTTATAGTTTTGATCACTAACATTGACAAACATGCTTGAGATAGCAACGCATGCGAGTTCGACCGAGCAATGCTCCAACAAGATATAACCAACTCACGTTCGCGGACTTAAGTTCCCTAAAGGAGTTCACAAACTCCAGCAGATATTCTCGGGATGAGAACCTCCGCCAGTTCGTGGACTGAGTTCGCGGACTGAGCTCACAGCTCTTGTTTCGGTTTTCCTGATCAACAAAGTACGCAAACTTTGGTTCAAGGAATAAGGACTTATACATATATGTGTTTCCACAACAATGCTTATATCCTACCAATGGTTATGTAATCTAAACTCTCATTTCAATCATTGAAACATTCTCAGAGGACGGATATAGCCGTTATTAACATACCATTTTTCGTCAGAGCAATTTTCAAAGTGATTGAAACATAACATGACTTTTGTCACTAGGTAAAGATGAATTCGGCTAAAGCGAAAGCTTACCAACACATATTTCGAGATATAGATAGGCGAGATAAACTCGGCTCGAAATAGCAAATGTGTATAATGAAAGTCTATATATCAAAACGACTTTTTTCTCAAGAGTAGGAGATAGAATAGATAGACTTTTGAGTGACAGATAAGTTCAAGTCTCCACATACCTTTTAGTCGATGAAGATCCACCAGTTCTTTGAGTAGTCCTTCGTCTTGTATGATGATTTCCATGGAGTCTTGAGCTCAACTACACTTTCTATCCTAGTCCGAGACCTTTAGCTATGTATGCTAGAAATCAAGACTTATAGTTTTGATCACTAACATTGACAAACATGCTTGAGATAGCAACGCATGCGAGTTCGACCGAGAAATTCTCTAACAAGTTCAAATGACTTCAAGAGAACTAGTTGAAGAGTTGTTCAATTGCTTAGGTCTTTATGCATAGACACAATTGAAACAAAATCAGTTTGATTCATTTGAATCAATTCATGAACAATATAGCCACGGTCTGCAAAGATTGCATTCCTTATAATTTATTGTTTTAAGTTCATGAACTACCGATTTGAGAAATATCCAACTTGGATACGCGTACGGGTATGCGTACCTTAGCTACCGGATTTGAGTTTCCAAACTCAGCAGAATTTTTCGGGTAGAAAAGTTCCGATAGTACGCGTACGGGTACGCGTACCTAAGGTGACTGGTTTATGAGTTCGTAAACTCCAAACTCAGCAGAATTTTCCGGAAGGAAAAGTTCCTCCAGTACGCGTACCCAACCTATCTCCTTTACCAATACCGTATGTACACATATGCACACACTTGGTTTCCGGCACATGGACTTATACATTCTATATATGCTTATATCCATAGATGGTAATCTCAACTCCACATTTCAATCATTGAAACATTCTTCTATAATGTTATAACAGTCGTTATTCACAACTATCGTCATCAAAGTTATTTTCAAGATTGAAACGTCATCATGACTTTTGTCACGGATAAAGATAAAAAATGGTTAAAGCGAAAGCTTACCAACACATATTTCGAGAAATAAATAGGCGAGTAAACTCGGCTCAAAATAACAAATGTGTATGTATGAAAATTATCATACTTATACGACTTTTGTCTCAAGAGTAAGAGATAGAGTAGATATACTTTTGAGTGATAGATAAGTTAAAGTCTCCACATACCTTTTAGTCGGATGAAGTTCCAGTGGTTCCTTGAGTAGTTCTTCGTCTTCGTAAGATGATCACCGTGGAGTCTGGAGCTCAACTACACTTAACTATCCTAGTCCGAGACTTAGCTATAAGTAGACTAGAAATCAAGACATATTGTTTTGACAATTAAATTTGATAAACAAGCTTGAGGTAGCAACGCTTGCGAGTTCGATCGAGAAATGATCTAACAAGCCTTCAAAGCACCCTCAAGTTTTAGAGCCTTCAACTCTGGCGTTTCATCTAAGTGTTTCCCGTAACGTTCTAGCTCACTAAATTTCTTATCTAGCTGTGTGACCGTCATATCTCCTTGCTTCAACACTGAAAACTCGGCACACCTCAAGGATCTTGCTGTAGGAGAAAAATACTTGTCAAGGAACAAATCTTCAAACTGTTCCCATGACATATCCATCACATTTCTCATTCGCTTCTCTGAATTCAACCAATCATCTGCATTACCACGAAATATATACGTAGCAAAGCGTACCCTATCTTCCTCAACCATTAAATGTGCATCGAACTTCTTTCTCATACTCATTAACCACCTTTCAGCTTTTATGGGTTCTTCCGTACCATTAAACACTCGATCACCAATCACTTTCCTGAATTCCTTTAAGTCCATAACACTACTAGGTCGCAACTGATTCTGGTTCCCAATGGCACCAGCTATGGTCTGTGCGGTTTGAGCCAAGTGCTCACAACAAGATTTCATCATTTTTGCAACCACAAGATTTTTGCCTTTACTATTTCTCGTTGAAGCAACACCTTTAAGCTTCATAGTCTTCGGAGGCATCTTCACAATAAACAGACATTTAGGAGAGTTAGAATTTGTTAGTAAATGCTCATTACTAACAACGCATTAATGTGTATATCACGACTTCTAGTTTTTCCCCACTCCCCAAAACAAAATGACAAAATCAATGACTCTTTCAAACCACAACTATGAATTCATATGAAAATTTTCAACACAAAAATGTTTTAACTGACTCATATTATATGAACTACCATATGAACTACCGGAGTTTCATAATTAACCCGTAACACAATTGAAAACATTTTTAAATTTAGACCATACATACATATCAAAACCCAATAGTAAAAATGGAAAGACTCTTAACACAGACTTACACACGACGCACCAAAGGAGCCATAGTGTGAGAATGCAAATAAATTTTTAGGAAATCAATCATTATAGTAAAAACGAAAACCAAACACAATCCCGCTAAATCGGAACACCCTATGATAACAACTGTAACGGATATAGAAAATTTCCTTCCAAACGGGTTGGATTTAAACCCGTCCAGCAAGGTTATCCTCCCGTTCCGCCACTCGAAATATAAAATGGTACGAAAAAAATGCAATTTTCTTAAATAAACATCGACAATATAAATAAATTGATACAAATTTATCTGATCACATATACAAATGGAGTACGCATCAAAAATTTAAGAGTAAAGTTTGAAGCAAACACTAAATAGGATCTCGGAGAAAAATTCAGTTAAACACAGTAGTTAAAAGCAACAGAATTAAAGAAATCGAATTTTAATTTTATAAGACAACATTTAACATATAAGTGATTAAACAAAAGGGTTTAAAATTGCACACTAAAATTCCAAGGGACTAGTCTAACTGGGTCTAGTAGTGGGGCTAGTCTAACTGTCTGGATTTGGGTAGGGACTTGGGTCCGGCTTTAGCCTATCAAAAAAGAAAAAAATCCAAGGGACCATTTAGTATGATAGTAGATCTGTAACATTTTTTTTAAAATTAAGGGAGGTCGTGAACCCACTAGACCAATTATTTAAACACTATTTGAAGTCATATCAAAGCTTAAGAAAAAACAAAAGGACTCCTGGCTTTATATTGCTTTGTTATTATATTAATAGAGACAAGTTCATAGAAGTTCGATAGTGGTTCAAATGTACAAAATTGTTAAGTGTACAATTAAAAATGAGCCAAAGAATGTACAACACAACTGGTCCATGTGAGCTTATTAGTTCAAAACGTAAATTGAGCACTAACGCTCTTTTAAGGGATAAAAGCATAAAAAGGCACAGATAGAAATCCACACATATTGTAATGACATGAAAGAACCTGCTAGTATAGTAATATTAGACAACAAGAATCTCCAAACAGAGTGCAATATATATATATATATCAAGACCTGCCATCATGTTGAGGACAAAAAAAGTTCTAAATGCAGTTTAAATAAACATCCAAAATGAGATTCAGGCCCTGTGTTTCCAGCATAACAAAGTTTCCACTTACAAGCCATGCTAGGACTTCCAACTAGATCCCATCGTATATACAACAACAAAATACATCAAAACAAACATGGGACAACAACAAAATAAATTATCCAGATGCATGGGTGAAGCAAGAAATTTAAAACCACCCAGAGAACCCCGTGATATACACATTATAGACAAGAAAAAATACCAACTTTTTCTCAAACTCCCAGTCGCAAGCTCCTCTCAAGCTTACTGCCTCGACCTTGCGTCGTACTTTGTGGAAAACAAAACCAAAACGAGATGAGCCACAACTCAGTAGAGATTACGGAAATTACGTACCGAAAGATAAAACCAACTTAATATAAATCAAAGTAAAATAATGAGCATGTCCACATTCAGAAATACATAAATCTCAACAAAGTTGCATTCATTCGAAACAGTAGAAATGAATTATTTGTCAACCGATGGTGAATAAATTCACGTATGCTACTAGTGAGGACTAGTCTCTAATGTTAGGATAGTCAGGATATCAGCCACCGTCCCGGACGGTCTTCCGCGGGTATCCACATTTGTGGGATGCCCCTATGGGCCTAACAAAATCACATGTAGCCTTTCAAAATTTCTCCCAAACATGCTCAATAAACAGTTACGGCAAACACAGTAAACTCCAAGGTGAGACCGTGCTCAAAAGCCGATTACGACAAACCCAAAAGAACCCCAATGTGAAATTATAATTCTGAGATCAAAGTCTGCTGACAAGCCGCCAAAATGGAAAAGAGAATGGCACTACTGTGTACTAGTTTCTGAAATACATGTTAAACTAACAAATCCATATGAATCAACAGTAAGGTATCAAAGATGGTTAATGACTTAAAGATAATAGTGATAATGACCAACAATGATAACAAAAGAAAAGTTAAGTATACCAAAGTGGTTAATCAATTAAACTTCATGGAATTTACATGAGATGAAAAATGAGCTCAAAATGAAATAAAGTAATTTATCTTGTTTAGGGTACAGAAGAGCGAAACAAGAAATAAATCTAGAAAATGGTTTCAACTGTTTGCCAAAAATGGAGTTTTTCAAATACGAAGTTCATTTTGCCATTGTCATTTTAATGAACAGTAAAAAGGAAATGCTCCAAAACGAATTTCAACTGTTTAAAATATCAATACAATACTTGATTTTTCTGATGGAAATGCTCCAAAGCATTTTTAATCTTCATAAACATTTGAAATCGTTTATGTTTCAATGTACAGGGAATAAGTGTAAAAAGGTATAATTTCATGCCAAATGCCAAAAATCACCAAAAGGGTATGCATGGATAGTTTAAACTAAAAATCATTAGTAAAATTGGTTAGATTATAATCCTCATAAATACCCATTGTTGAAATTGAAAAGTTCAGGGATTATCCAAGGAATAAATCAAGCCGCTATCCATGCAAGTTGGTTTTCATAAACTAAGAGATGAACTCCATTTAAACATTTTATCAAACAAGTTAAAGGCCATACTTATAAAAATTCAGGACTTATACAAACCATATTCCGCTTAATATCTTGTAAAAATTCAGGACTTATACAAAACAAAAACTTATCAAATTCTTCAATGTTTTCAAATTCTTACCCAAGAACAACATGCAGTATCATCATTAAAGGTTGCAGGGATTTAAACAAAAATATAAACACGAGTTTAAATCCGTTTGTAGAATTTTGAAATAGAAATTGAAGAGAAGGAAACCCCTACCTCAATTGTAACCAGTGGTCCAAGAATGGATTAGCAAAATCTCAATGCAAGAATGGAATTTTCCTTGGTTTGGTCTCAGTAAAGCAAACGGAATGAACGAGAAAGTGAATAAGAAAGTAAACCTAGCATTTGGGGTTTTAAAAAAATACAATGAAATTCTTTAATCTCTCTTAAACACGTGTTATTCATGCTCGGTGTTTCTAGAGTTTACCCCGACTCCTGCTAACCATGTACGCGCATCCTAATACTACTAAGAAATAGATAATCTAGCTAAGAACACCCACATTTAGTTTAGGGAATTCTCCACGTCTATACGCACCCTATATTGGGATCGCACGCGCACTCTATACAGTTCTAGCTTTCCACTAAAATGGGTCAATTCCGGTTTGTATCCGAATTGAGATTTTTAGTGGTGTCACATTGATGTTGTGTGATAATACTATCACAATGAATAACAATGATTGAGAGATATTGTTTTCTCATTGTTATGGCTACGGATCTTCAACAACGATTATGCTGAATTGAATACCTTTAGAATCATTGGAGTACTTGGAAGTGACGAAAATTTCGAGTAATGTTGAAGAACCAAGGAGATCAAGCATTTGGATGAGAAGCTACAAAGTTTATTTATTTTGTATTCCATATGTATTGATATTTTTGTCACTAAAATTGACAATGGGGGAGATTTTTACTCGCAAGCGTTGCCATCTCAAGCTTGTTTGTCAAGTTTAGTTGCCAAAACTATAAGTCTTGATTTCTAGTCTACTTATAGCTAAATCTTACACTAGGATAGTAAATATAGTTGAGATCTAGACTCCATGGAGTTCATCATGCGAAGATGAAGAACTACTCAAGGAAATTGTGGAACTTCATCGACAAAAAGGTATGTGGAGACTTGAACTTATTTATCACTCAAAATTCTATCTATTCTACCTCATATCTTGAGACAAAAGTCGTATTGCTATATAGACTTCGATTATACACATTTGGTATTTCGAGCCGAGTTTATCTCGCTTATCTATTTCTCGAAATACATGTTGGTAAGCTTTCGCTTTGGCCAAGTTCATCTTTACTCGTGACGAAAGTCATGTTGATTATTTCAATAACTTGAACGCTTTGATGAAAAATAGTTTGTGAATAACAACTATATAACATCCTCTAAGGAAGTTTCAATGATTTAAATGATAGTTTAGAACATGTAACCATCTTTGGATATAAAAATAGTGTATTCTCACATTTGTGTAAAAGTCCAAAACCGGGAACCCAAAGTATACGTACCCGTACGCATACTGGCGGTTGTTGGAAATCCGGGTAAGTATGCGTACCCGTACGCATACTGGCGGAAAGTTCACGTCCGTGAATTTCTTCTGGAGGTTGAAAGTATAAACAGACTCAATCCTGTTACTTAAGTACGCGACCTGTTCTCATACTTAGGTAGCTTACTTTCTAAAATCGGTTTATTCATGAACTAAAACATTTATATAATAAGGAATGCAATCTTTGCAAATCGTGGTTATAATGTTCATGAATCCATTCGAGTGAATCAAAACCGATTTTGCTTCGATTGTGTCTTGTATACTTTTATAAGATCTAAGCAATTGAACAACTCTCTAACTAGTTCATTTGAGTCATTTGAACTAGTTATAGTGAAGATGAATAAGGTTGATATGAAAGTGCTCATATGGATAACCATTGGTTAACTATTGTTGAACCAACTAAGCGTAAACGTTTAGGTACGGTTACTCAAAACTAAATGAAGTTACATTTCATTTGTGTATAACAAGCTAAGTTTGATCTAACGGTTGAAAGATATTAGCTTGAATCTAATCAGGTTTTCATCTAACGGTGAATATTGAATTCTATGTTACCAAGGTAACTTAGATTGCAAACCTTGATTTGGAGACTATATAAAGGATAACTCTAGCAACTGGGAAACCTAATCCCCACACCTCCTATGTGATACTAGTTGTATAATCTAGAGTCAATTCTCCTTTAACCTTAGGTTTTTCACGAAACCCTGTAGGTTAACGACTTAAAGACTTCATTGGGATTATGAAGCCAGACCCAACTATTTTCTCTGTAGTTGAGTGATCTGATCTTGATGTTTCTATCGTTTTCGAGTGCAATCGTAAGATTGGATTGAGATTTATATCTCCAATAGGAAAGATAGAAAAATAGTCACAAACACCTTCATCTCATCATTTGTGATTCCACAATATCTTGTTTCGCTAGTCGATTAAGATTATTGTGAGGTGATTGATATTTCTAGGCTGTTCTTCGGGAATATAAGTACGGTTTATTGGTTCCTGTTCACCTTGATTTATCAAAAGACGAAACAAAACCCGTAGATATTTCTGTGGGTGACAGATTTATCTATTCCTATAGACTTTTCTGTGTGAGACAGATTTGTTTATCAAGTCTTCGACTTTGGGTCGTAGAAACTCTTAGATGTGGGTGAGATCATCTAAGGGAATCAAGTGCGTAGTATCCTGCTGGGATCAAAGACGTAAGGAACGCAACTGTACCTTGAATCAATGTGAGATTGAAATACATTTTGTTATATAATTGAAATATCACAGGTTATGCGTTTAATCGATCAATTGGTAAATCCAACCTTTGGTTGTTGATTGAAATTGATTTATCCTTGAACACTGGTCTTTGGTACCGTTCAAGTTATCTCTTTTATATTCAATCGGGCTCGCAAATTATTGTTTGTTTGATTGTGGATTGAATTGAGCGATTGAGATATAACTGTCTAGTTGATATATTTTTCTTAAGATTGAGTCTGACTGTCTAGTTGATTCTCTTGAAAGTATATTGGAGTTAGTCCATACAGATTGCTAAGCGAAATATTGGGTGAGGTTGTTAAACCCCCGCTTTTTCATACCCGTTTGCAAACTTAGTGGTCAATGTTCTAAAATCGGTTTACTATGTTTACATACTCATGAACAAATACATTTATGAAATAAGGAATGCAATCTTTGCAAACCGTGGCTTAATGTTCATGAACGGATTCTTGTACTTTGTACATTATGAATCATTCCGATTTTGCTTTAATTGGATCATATATACTTCTATGTGATTATCAACAATTGAACAACTCTATGAAACACAATTAGATTCATTTGATTGTCTTTCATGATTGATTGATCATCATAGTTGATCTAGATGTGTTAGATGAATGTGGTTAAGACAAAAGTATTCATATGTGTTAGATGAATGTGAGCCAACTCAATATACACGTTTAGGTACGGTTACCCATACCTAAATGAAAGTATATTTCGTTTGTGTGTGACAGGCTAAGACCATCTAACGGTGGAGAGATATTGCTTTGGTTTCAAGCAAACTTAGCTTGTATCTTAAATCAGATTTTCATCTAACGGTGAATATGGAATGCTTTGTTTCTAAGCTAACTTAGCAAACCCTGATTTGAAAGGCTATATAATGAGAACTCTAACAACTGAATCCCCACACCTCCTGTGTGATACTAGTTGCGACTATAGTCGATTCTCCTTTAACCTAGGTTTTTCCTAAAACATATAGGTTAATGACTTAAAGACTTTATTGGGATTCTGACGCCAGATCCAACTGTTTTCTCTGTAGTTGCGTATTCTGATCTTACTTTTTCTATCGTGTTGAGTATTATCTTCTCTAAGATTTGCTCGAGATTTATCTCCGATAGGTAAGATATAAAAAGTAATCACAAATATCTTCGTCTCATTCTTTGTGATTCAACAATAACTTGTTCTACTACCATATAGTTAAGTTATTGTGAGGTGATTGATATTTCTAGGCTGTTCTTCAGGAATATAAGACCGAATTATCAATTGGTTCATGTGCACCTTAATTTATCATAAGACGGAACAAAACTTCATAGGTATTTCTGTAGGAGACAGATTTATCTATCAGAATAGACATTTCTGTGGGAGACAGATTTGTTTATAAGTCTTCGACTTTGGGTCGTAGAAACTCTTAGTTGTGGGTGAGATCAGCTAATGGAATCAAGTGCGTAGAGTCCTGCTGGGATTCAAAGGCATAAGGAAAGCGATTGTACCTTGATCAGTGTGAGATTGGTTAAAGCTGAAAAATGGGGGTCTAACAACCACACCCAATATTTCTCTTATCAATCTGTATGGACTAACTCCAATATACTTTTAAGAGAATCAAATAGACAGTCAGACTCAATCTTATGAAAAGTATATCAAAGAGTTATATCTCAATTTCTCAATTCAATCTGCAATCAAACAAATAGGAATTTTCGAGCCCGATTGAATATAAGAAATAACTTGGACGGTATCAAAAACCATATCCAAGTGTCCATAAATTTAATCAACCACCAAAGGTTGGATTCACAATTGATTGAACTTATGCACAACCTGTGATATTTCAATTATATAAACAAATATAATGCGGAAAATAAATAACACAGACACCAGAAATTTTGTTAACGAGTAAACCGAAAATGCAGAAAACCCCCAGGACCTAGTTCAGATTTGAACACCACACTGTATTAAGCCGCTATAGACACTAGCCTACTCCAAATTAACTTCAGACTGGAATGTATTTGAGCCCTAACCAATCTCACACTGATCAAGGATAGTTGCGCTCCTCACGTCTCTGAATGCCAGCAGGACTCTATGCACTTGATTCCCTTAGATGATCTCACCCACAACTACGAGTTGTTACGACCCAAAGTCGAAGACTTGATAAACTAATCTGTCTCACCCAGAAAAGTCTATTGAATAGATAAATCTGTCTCCCACAAATAAACCTATGAGTTTTGTTCCGTCTTTTGATAAATCAAGGTGAACAGGAACCAATTGATATATCGGACTTATATTCACAAAGAACAACCTAGAAATATCAATCACCTCACAATAATATTAGTTGTATGGTAGCGAAACAAGATATTATGGGATCACAAACGATGGGACGAAGATGTTTGTGACTACTTTTTATCTTGCCTATCAGAGATTATATCTTGAGCAAATCTTAGATAAGATAGTACTCAATCACGATGGTAAACAGCAAGATCGGAATATCTAACTACGGAGAAATAGTTGGGTCTGGCTTCACAATCCCAATGAAGTCTTCAAGTTGTTAACCTACAGGGTTTCGTTAAAATCCTAAGGTTAAATGAAAATCGAATCTAGTCGCAAATAGTATCGCACATGAGGTGTGGGGATTAGGTTTCCCAGTTGCTAGAGTTCTCTTTTATATAGTCTTGAAATCAGGGTTTGCAATCAATGCTACCTTGGTAACAAAGCATTCAATATTCACGGTTAGATGAAAACCTGATTAGACTCAAGCTAATATCTTTCAACCGTTAGATCGAAAGCTTGTTACACACAAATGAAAACTGACTTCATTTAGATATGAATAACCGTACCTAAACGTGTGCACCTTGTTGGCTCAACAATAGTTAACCGAAGTTAGCCATATGAAAACTTTCATATCAACCATATTCATCTTAACCATAACTAGTTCAAATGACTCAAATGAAACTAGTTTTAGAGTTGTTCAATTGTTTATATTCTGTTAGACAACTGCTCGGTCGAACTCACATGTGTTGCTATCTCAAGCATATTTGTCAATGTTAGTGATCAAAACTATAAGTCTTGATTTCTAGTCTACTATATCTAAGTCTCGGATTAGGATAGAAAGTGTAGTTGAGCTCAAGAAATCCATGGAGACCATCATACAAGACGAAGAACTACTCAAGGAACTGGTGGAACTTTATCGACTAAAAGGTATGTGGAGACTTGAACTTATCTATCACTCAGAAGTCTATCTACTCTATCTCCTATCTTGAGACAAAAGTCGTTTTGCTATATAGACTTTGATTATACACATTTGCTATTTCGAGCCGAGTTTATCTCGCCTATCTATATCTCGAAATATGTATTGGTAACCTTTCGCTTTGGCCAAGTTCATCTTTACCTAGTGACGAAAGTCATGTTATATTTCAATCACTTTGAAAATGGCTTTGACGAAAAATGGTTTGTGAATAACAACTATATAACGTCCTCTAAGAATGTTTCAATGATTGAAATGAGAGTTTAGATTATATAACCAATGTTGGATATAAGTATTGTGTGGAAACACATATATGTATAAGTCCTTATTCCTTGAACCAAAGTATGCGTACTTTGTTGATCAGGAAAACCGAAACAAGAGCTGTGAGCTCAGTCCGCGAACTCAGTCCACGAACTGGCGGAGGTTCTCATCCCGAGAATATCTGCTGGAGTTTGTGAACTCCTTTAGGGAACTTAAGTCCGCGAACGTGAGTTGGTTATATCTTGTTGGAGCATTGCTCGGTCGAACTCGCATGCGTTGCTATCTCAAGCATGTTTGTCAATGTTAGTGATCAAAACTATAAGTCTTGATTTCTAGTCTACTATAGCTAAGGTCTCTGACTAGGATAAAAGTGTAGTTGAGCTCAAGAATTCCATGGCAATCATCATACAAGACGAAGGAATACTTAAGGAACCGGTGGATATTCATCGACTAAAAGGTATGTGGAGACTTGAACTTATCTATCACTCAAAATTCTATTTATCTCCTATCTTGAGACAAAAGTCGTTTTGCTATATAGACTTAGATTGTACACATTTGCTATTTCGAGCCGAGTTTCTCTCGCCTATCTATTTCTCGAAATATGTGTTGGTAAGCTTTCGCTTTAACCAAGTTCATATTTACCTAGTGAAGAAAGTCATGACAAGTTTCAATCACTTTGGAAATTGCTTACTTTGACGAAAAATAGTTTGTGAATAACAACTATAGAATATCAACGTCCTCTAAGAATGTTCTAATGATTGAAATGAGAGTTTAGATTATATAACCATAGATATAAGCATTGTTTTGGAAATACATATATGTATAAGTCCTTATTCCTTGAACCGAAGTTTGCGAACTTTGTTGATCAAGAGAACCGGCAAGGTAGCGTGAGCCAAGTCCGCGAACTCAGTCCGCGAACTGGCGGAAGTTCTTGTCCCGAGAATTTCTGCTGGAGTTTGTGAACTCCGTCCGGGAACTAAAGTCTGTGAACTTGAGTAGGTTATATCTAAAACGATGTTTGTGAACTTATTCTTATATAAACTAAGGAATCCAGATTGCAAACCGTGGCTATATAGTTCATGAACCGATTCGAGTGAATCAAATCGTTTTTGCTTCGATTGTGTCTTGTGTAGTTACATAAGATTTCCTTGCAATTGAACAACTCTCTAACTAGTTCATTTGAGTCACTTGAACTAGTTGTGGTGAAGAAGAATATGGTTGATATGAAAGTGATTGTATGGATAACCATTTGGTTGACTATTGTTGAACCAACAAATGTACAAGTTTGGGTACGGTTACGCAAGCCTAGAAACGTGCATTTCATTTGTGTGTAACAAGCTAGTTTTCGATCTAACGGTTGAAAGATATTAGCTTGAATCTAATAAGGTTTTCATCTAACGGTGAATATTGAATGCTTTGTTACTAAGCTATCATTGATTGCAAACCCTGATTTGAAAGATTATATAAGTGAGATCGCATCTGGGAAACCTAATCACCACACCTCCTGTGTGATACTAGTTGTATTAGATAGAGTAGATTCTCCTTTAACCTTAGGTTTCTTCTTGTAAACCAGGTTAACAACTTAAAGACTTCATTGGGATTGTGAAGCCAGACCGATACTACTTTCTCGTAGTTGTGTGATCTGATCTTGCATATTCTATCGTGTTGAGTACAATCGTAACGATTGGCTTGAGATTAATATCTCCGATAGGAAAGATATAAAAGTAGTCACAAACATCTTCGTCTCATCGTTTGTGATTCCACAATATCTTTTTTCGCCGCGTCGATTAAGATTATTATGAGGTGATTGATAATATTAGGCTGTTCTTCGGGAATATAAGTCTGGTTTATTGGTTCCTGTTCACCTTGATTTATAAAAAGACGGAACAAAACTCGTAGGTATATTCGTGGGAGACGGATTTATCTATTACCGTAGACTTTTCCGTGTGATACAGATTTGTTTATTAAAGTCTTCGACTTTGGGTCGTAAAAACTCTTAGTTGTGGGTGAGATCAGCTAAGGGAATCAAGTATGTAGTATCCTGTTGGGATCAGAGAAGTAAGGAGCGCAACTGTACCTTGGATCATTGTGAGATTGATTGGGGTTCAACTACAGTCCAGATCGAAGTTAGTTTGCAGTAGGCTAGTGTCTGTAGCGGCTTAATAGAGTGTGTGTTCAATTTGGACTAGGTCCCGGGGTTTTTCTGCGTTTGCGGTTTCCTCGTTAACAAAATTCTGGTGTTTGTGTTATTTCTTTTCCGCATTATATTTTGTTATATAATTGAAATATCACAGGTTATGCGTTAGAATCAATCAATTGGAAATCCGACCTTTGGTTGTCGATTGAAATTGATTGATACTTGAACATTGGTCTTTGATATCGTTCAAGTGATTTCTCTTTTATTCAATTAGACTCACAGATTACTATTTGCTTGAGTAAGAATTGAATCGATAAAGAGAGATATAACTCTTTGATATACTTTATTAAGATTGAGTCTAGTTGATTCTCTTGAAAGTATATTAGAGTTAGTCCATACAGATTGCTAATCGAAATATTGGGTGTGGTTGTTGTACCCCTACAATTGCAGCAAAATCTATTTTGATTCACATGAATCAATTCATGAACATTATAGCCACGGTTTGAAAAAGTTTGCATTCCTTATTATATAAATGTATTAGTTCATGAACAAACTGATCTTAGAACATATCCTACTCAAGTATGCAAACGGGTACGCATACCTAAGTATCCAGACTTAGTTTGGGTACGCCAGTATGCGAACGGGTACGCATACCTTCCAAACTCAGCAGAAATTCCCGGACCTGAACCTCACGCCAGTACGCGTACCGGTACGCGTACAAGGTTCCCGTAATTTCACTAAACCAACCAGTACGCATATAAGTATGCAAACTACGGTTCTCAGAGTTGGATTACATATATGCAAGTACGCATACTATGCTTTATCCAATCATGGTTAAGTGTTCTAAACTCCATTTCAATCATTAAAACATTCTCGGAAGACGACTCACACAAACTATTAGCTTCAAAGCAATTTTCAAGTGATCGAGGAGATAAGTCTCACAGTCCAATACTCGTGACACCAGACTCTCATGTGCTGATCATTCATCATAAAAGGAGTGCTGCCACCGGGACATGCAATCATAGTCATTACATCACCCCCTCTTGAGAGCAACCTCAGTGATGGTCCCGTGACCATGGTTTCGGAAGTGATGTTTCTACGACTGACAGAAACAAGATGGCGCTGCAAGCACCATGCTCATGTATCAATCAAGGGGTCCTGATCTCAAATGAATCAATGAAATCAAAATCCTTCACCAACTGTTCAAGACACAAGTGAATGGTCTAAAGACACAACAAGAGTGTTTTACAACAAGCCCGTCTAATATAATTTTACGCTTCGCTATATAAGACGACGAACTGGGAGAAATTGGTGAATAATCTAGGGATGGGTCATATACCATTATCTTCGTATGGATGTCCTCTACAACATATCCAAAATTCAAATCAATCGAAGAAACGAGCAAAGAGATGTGGCCAAAACATTGGACAACATACAATATGAAAAGTTCTGAAAGTCTCCTGGAAGTTTGCTGTTTTGCCTGTTTCAGGCCCTAAACATGCTCAAAACTCAAAAATCTTATTTGGAAAAGCTTGAAAATTTTCTGGACTTGAAGATACATATGCAGATCGCGAAAATCCAACTCCGGACGAAGATTATACAGTGTTTTTACTAAAAGGCAATACGAAACATTCCGAGTCTACATCAAATGACTGTCTCACACAAATCATGTAAGATTTTATCAGGAGATTTTCACATGATCATCTTTTGACTTTCGTCAAGAATATAAGATAAATTTGATTAAAGCGAAAGCTTACCAACACATATTTCGAGAAATATGCAAGCGAGTTAAACTCAACTCGAAATATCAAATGTGTATAATTGAAGTCTAAATAACTATACATCTTTTTTCTCAAATAGGAGATAGAGTAGATACATTTTTGAGTGATAGATGAGTTCAAGTCTCCACATACCTTTTGTTGATAAAGTTCCACAAGCTCTCCTTAGTAGTTCTTCGTCTTCATTCGATGAATGTCGTGAAGTCTAATGCTCAACTACACTTTCTATCCTAATCCGAGACTTAGCTATAAGTAGACTAGAAATCAAGACTTATAGTTTTGGCAACTAAACTTGACAACAAGCTTGAGATAGCAACGCTTGCGAGTTCGACCAAGCAGTTCTCTAACAATCTCCCCCTTTTTTCAGTTTTAGTGACAAAACTATTAATACATATGAAATACAAAGTAAATAAACTTTGTAGCTCTCAATCCAAATGCTTGATTTCCTTGGTTCTTCAACATTACTCAAAATCTTCGTCACTTCCAAGTACGCCAGTAATTCTGAATGTGTTCAACTCAGTATCATATTTGTTGAAGATCCGTAGCTATAACAATGATAAAACAATAGCTTTGCCTCTCAATCATTGTTATACAGTGTCATAGTATTATTACACAACATCAAAGTCCAATTGTATCACAACTTTGACAACAATACTACGGTGATATGTATCACTCCCACTTAGTCAATACTTCATCTCACTTGAAAACCACTCCCCTTACATAATGATCTGTAACCATATGTATTTGTAGTGTGAACTACACATTAATTCTCCCCCTTTTTGTCAATAAAATTGGTAAAGGTACGAAAACTAGTGGGATCTTAATGAAATTTTCATAGAGATACTTCATGACCAAAAGAGAACATATCAACTTTGTTTAGATGCAATCATATAGTCGAAACTAAATGCATTCATCAAGGAGTTAATAAAGATACAAGAAAACTCCTACAATATTCCACAGTCGCACTCCCCACAAAGATTTGGAAATTAATCACAAGTTCAATTAAGAACTCTCCCCCATAAAATGTCATTCCCGAAAGAACAACAAGAGCGACCTTACTTTCACAAGAAATGATACGTTTTGATATCTATACCTTGGTAGCTATTACTATAAAGGCGGAATTCAGAATAATAATAGACGATAAACTTAGAAAACGGAATACAAGTAGTAATTCGAAGAAAAATATCTTCTCTAGATTATGAACAAGAAAACGATTACAATTATCTCTTTGTTATGCTCACAATCTTCTCTAAAAAGTGGATCAACCTGTTTGCTAAGATTGAAAAAGTATTGTTCCAAGCTTTCTCTAGGTTTTCTGTGCCTAGTATATGTCCTTAGTTATTAGCCAAAGCCCTCTATTTATTTCCTTCATCGTACTCAGCCAACCAAGGACTTTTATTAGGAATCTATTTCCTAAACTAAGAGTATTGCCTAAAATAAAACTCTTCCCTAACTAGGAATTATGCCTAAACAAGGATTCCTTCCTAGAATAGGATTCTTCCCTCAACTTAGCTTGAGGTTAACTAAGTTCCCTAAAGGAGTACGGATACACCTGTATAATGGGTCCCCCTTTTAAGAACTCGAACTCCTGTGAGAGTTAAAAATGAAGGTTAGGAAACTCGAGAGTCCCCTTTTCCTTGTTAAACCACTTGGCCTTGCTAGGAACTTGACCTTTACATCCAATTAGAAAAGCTTCTTTCTCTCCTTGTCGTATTTTAGTCACTCTTCGCTCCAATATGCAGTCTTTCTTGAGCGGTTCCTCTCTATCAAACCATAAGTCTTCTACTCGTGGTAAGATCATAGTGTCGTCGCCGTCATCATCAAGTAATGGTGGTTCAAACAACTTCAAGTATTCGGCATTTATAACCGAGTACATTCCTAGATAAGGTGGCAGATCTAGACGAAAGGCATTGTCACCAATCTGATCGAGAATACGAAATGGTCCATACCTCAACGGCTTCAACTTATTACCTTCCCCCTTCAGTCGTTCCTTACCTAATTGTAACCATACTAAGTCACCAACACCGAAATTACAAGGCACAAGATGCTTGTCATGTTTTGATTTGTATTTGGCTTGTGACTTCTTTAATTGTGCCTCAAAAGTTGCGTGAATCTGAGATATCTTCTCCAAGAACTTTTGTGCCTTTTGTCGTTCACTTCCTTCCTTCCCCCCATTGAGGCGTCACCAGAAAATACTAGATCGAAAGGACTAGGTGGTAAGTAACCATATCACGTCTCGAAAGGAGATTTTCCCGAAGAACTGTGAACTGCTCTATTGAAAACAAACTTTAGATATGGTAAACTCTCATACCAAGTTTTAGGGTGCTTGGAATTATATCCCCTTAACATGTGAACCATAGTCATGTTGACCACTTCTGTTTGTCCGTATGTTTGTGGATGAAAAGCTGTACTCTTCTTCAACCTAGTGTCCATCATCTTCCATAAAGAATCCCAAAAGTGACTAAGGAATCGACTATCCCTATCAGAAATAATAGAAGTAGGTAACCCAAAATGCTTCCACACATGCTCAAAGAAGAGCTTTGCTGCATCGGCTCCCGTTACTGTCTTTGTACGTGGAATTAATGCGATCATCTTGTTGAATCGGTCGACCGCAATGAACAAGTAATCATAACCAGACTTGGTCTTTGGTAACCCACCAAGAAAATCCATAGAAATACTTTCCCAATGCCTTGATGGTACTGGTAATGGTAGATATAACCCACGTTTTCTGTTGGAAGGTAGATGTGCTACACAACTTACACCCTCTAACTAACTTAGCCACATCATCTTGCATCTTTGGCCAAAAGACATAACGACGAATGTTAAGAAGAGTTTTATTCATCCCAAAGTGTCCAGCAACTGGGGAAGTGTGTGCCTCTCTCAAGAACTGTAAACGATCTCCATCTTCTGGTATGCAAAGTAACTGACCTTTGTATAACAATCCATCTCGGAGTTCATACTCGCTTTTCAAACCAATATTTACACTATCTAACACCTTCTTGAAGTCTTTGCTGGATGCGTATGACTCTGCATACTCTTGAGGAACAATTTGTTGAATTCTCATGGCCACCATTAATGCTCGAACTAGAGGTCGAGATAACATATCTGCCAACTTGTTTGTTACTCCCTTCTTGTACCTAATGAGAATGTTGAAACTAATCAAATAAGACATCCACTTCATGTGTCGGGCTTGTTGTAGTTTCGTCAGAGCATGTAGATACTCCAACGGTTTGTGATCAGAATGTACCACTACTTATTTACCTAAGAGATACACCCGCCAATGCTTGATACATTGATATAAAACATAAAATTCTTTGTCATAAGGTGAATAATTATTAATAGCACCTGAAAACAATTCTGAATGATACTCCACTAGTTTACCATCCTGCAACAACACTCCTCCCAATGCATAGTTAGAAGCATCGATCTCAACTTCAAAAGTACGTTGTAAGTTGGGAAATGCCAACACTGGTGCTTCTGAAATCTTCCTTTTTAGTAACTGAAAAGCGTCTTCATGGGTTTGCTTCCATTCAAACTTTGCCTTAGATCCCGTCGAACCATGTAATGGTCTTGCAATAGTAGAAAAATGTCGAATAAACTTACGCAAGTATGTGCAAGCCCCTAACAAACTCTTAATTTTAGTTACAGTACTAGGTCTAGGCCACTTAGTGATCACTTCAACCTTCCTTGGATCAATCTTCTGTTGTCCAGCACCAACAATGAATCCAAGGTACACCAACTCCTCTTTTCCAGACTCACACTTCTTTACGTTCAACTTCAGCTGGCGTTCATGTAAAACTTTAAACACCTTCTCAACGTGAATGAGATGCTCTTCCCAACTTCTGTTGTATATTAGGATATCATCCAAGTAAACAATCACAAAATCTTCTATAAAAGGTTGTAACAAATCATTCATCAAACGCATAAACGTCGCTGGAGCATTACACAAACCAAAAGGCATCACCAACCATTCGAACAAGCCTTGTTTGGTTTTGAAAACAGTCTTCCATGTATCATCTTCTCGAACTCTCATTTGGTGGTATCCGAATTTGAAATCCAACTTTGTAAAGACTCGAGATTTTTCCAACTGATCCATCATGTCGTCTATCCTAGGTAGAGGGTAACGATTCTTGATTGTGATCTTGTTCAATGCTCTATAATCAATAAACATACGTCAGCCTCCATCTTTCTTTGGCACCAACAATACCGTTGATCCACAAGGTGAATCACTTGGCACTATCATTCCTAATTCTAGAAGTTCTTGGACTTGTTTCTTGATCTCATTAGATTCCTCTACGGTCGTGCGATAAAGACCTACATTAGGTAGAGAACTCTCCCCGGTCAACATGATTTCATGCTCCACAATCCTCTTTGGCGGTAATCCCGTGACATCAGAAAATAAATCCTTGTATTTCAACTTCAACCTTTATAGGTCTCCTTCTTGTTGTGCATTCAAGGCTGCCAAACAAACTTTACTCGACTTCTCCTCAAGAGAACGGATCACAAGGAGAATGAAATTTGTGCTAGCATTCACCAACCGCTTAGCCTGAGTGGTTATGATCAAGCTTGCTCCTTCAAGAGGAGAATCTATATCCCGAATCACAAAACTTTCCCCATCTTTGGTAAAGGTATACTTTTGTTCCCTCTTGTGTAGAGTTGCATCTCTATCCCATAGGTAAGGACTACCTAGTACTACCTGACAGACATCCAAAGGAACTACGTCGCATGTAACTTCGTCAATATATGACTCATCTAGAGAAAATTTGAACGTGCACTGCTGTGAAACTTGTAAGCCTCCTTCCTTTTGAAGCCATCCTAAAGGGTATGGTTTTGGATGTTTGATATTTTTTAATCCTAACTTCTGCACCAAAGAATTTGAAAGTAAATTCTTCTGACTTCCCGGGTCAATAACAACATCAACTAGTGAATTTTTGACTTGCATCTTCACCGTGAAGAGTCGCTCCCTAAGATCATATTTTGAAGGTCTTTTTTTTGCCCCTGTCATAAGAGAAAGCTTTGAATCGGGTTCCGTTAGTCTGTTGACTTTTTTTGGAGTTTGAGCGGCTAGTGCTGCCTTCTTGGCTTCTTTCCTCTGCAACCCTTTAGGATTTAGATGAGAGTTCTTAACCCAACACTTGTCGATAACGTGACCTGTTTGCTTGCAATGGGTGCAAATCAAACCTTCTTTGTCATTAGACTTCCCTTCTTCTTTGCTCCTTTCACTTCCTTCACAGTGATACCTCCAGATTCCACCTTAGTATTTCCCTTTGAATCAGATTTCTTAATCCTGCCTTCAATGGCATTAGCTTTTATACTTTCTTTGAAGATAGTATCCACCGAGAACATCTTCAACTCCTTCCGTATATACTCATGGAACCCGGAAATATATTTCATATAGATAACATAATCTCCCAAGTCTGAATCCAAAAACATAGCTTGATTCTGAAATTCCGAAGTATATTCTTGCACGGTTTGGTTGTAAGTATGCTTCAAGTTGTACCACTTGAACCATCTCTCCTCAAGGTAGCCAACCGGATAAAACTATTTCCTTACAACTTCCTTGAATCTTTTCCACGACAATACTCCCTTACCTAGGTTTTGTCTTTGATAAGATTTCCACCAGGTTAGACCATGCTTTTGTAGTTTCAATGCCGCGCAAGCAATCTTTTCCTTTGAACCATATTCAAAGAAAGAAAAATACGTCTCTAGATGTTCAATCCAATCATCCAATTTTTCTACATCGACACTCCCATCATAAAGTGGAATATCAACACGAAAATTAATTTTCAGATTCTTACCATGAGGTTTAGTTGATGTAGGACTTTTAAGAAAATCACTTTTCTTCTTTTCTTCTTCCTCATCTTCTTCTTCTTCTTCTTCTTCAGAATCGTCTTCTTCCGAATCATTTTTTTCCGAAACTTCAGGTGAAGGTGTAATCTTTTTCTTCGTCTTCGGGTTGGGTGTATGAGAACGAATACATTCACTTAGTTCCTTAAGGGTAACTTGAATTGACTTCATGTATGTTTGTAGCGTAACCACCTTTTTTTCCATAGTTTGTGGTTCACTTTCCTTATGTTCGTCATCTGACTTCGTCATCCTTGATCCCCTTGTTTTCTTAACGTCTTCTAGCTTCTCGAGTACCTCACCAAGTTTTATGTATAGAGATCTAGTGAAAACCATAAACCACAGGGATCTACCCTAGAAACGAACCTTGCTTCTGGTACCAACTTGATACGTTTTGATCTCTATACCTTGGTAGCTATTACTATAAAGGCGAAATTCAGAATAATAATGACGAGAAACTTAGAAAACGGAACACAAGTAGTAATACGAAGAAAAATATCTTCTCTAGATTATGAACAAGAAAACGATTACAATTCTCTCTTTGTTACGCTCACAATCTTCTCTAAACAGTGGATCAATCTTAAACTGTTTGCTAAGCTTGCAAAAGTATTGTTCCAAGCTTTCTCTAGGTTTTCTATGCCTAGTATCTGTCATTAGCTATTAGCCAAAACCCTTTATTTATAACCTTCATCGTACTCAGCCGACCAAGGACTTCTATTAGGAATCTATTTCCTAAACTAAGAGTATTGCCTAAAAAAAAACTTTTCCCTAACTAGGAATTCTGCCTAAACAAGGATTCCTGCCTAGAATAGGATTCTTCCCTCAACTTAGCTTGAGGTTAACTAAGTTCCCTAAAGGAGTACGGATACACCTGTATCAAGAAAAGAAGGATTTCTTTAGACATTAACAAATCACATGAAATATGAATTTGTATCCAAAATACTCAACTAAATTAACCACAAGAGAACCCATGATTAATTTAATCGGAAATGCTCACATAAGAGAACTTACGGAGCCGCACAGTACTTACATAAGAATGTGAATCAGGGAAAGACCAATACTGCGGAATATTCAAATATTCATTCTATTTTTCATCAATATTTGCATAGAGACATGTAATGGACTTAATCTTTGTACAGAAAAGTTCATCCTATCTTCCATCAATATTTGCGTAATGACATAATAGTCTTAACTTTTATCGTCAAAAGTTCATTCTATCTTTTATCAATATTTGCATAAAGACATATAGATAGACTTGACTTTTGAGCAAATATGGGACAATCATAGTTCACAGACGCAAACACATATATCCCATAACAAGTTGCAAAATATGAAACCATAAAGATTAATACCGCAAAATCATCTTTCAAATAATCTTTAGAATTTAAATAAATAAATCTAACAACATTGCAAGATGAAAATCGTTGGCAATAGCTATGTATATTCACAATAATTGTTATTCCAAACCCTAGTTATCCTTCTTAAAACACAAGAATAAATTCTCATAAGAAGTTTCCTAAAGATTAAGGCCTCTAAAAAAATTCATTATCGTCCCCGAACTCCTTGTCGTCAACAACCATTGGAACATAAGGTTCATGAAGAAAGGAGTCGATTCCAACAAACCTTATAGACTGATGTCGAACCAGCGCCTTATGAATTTCGAGAGTCCTTAAAACAATATCCCTTATTTCCTGAATCTCCTTTATTGTTTCCTTCAACTCTTCAAGAACCCCAGAAAACTTATGTAGATTAAAAGGAACAACTCTTGGTTTCCTCACATTCCTCCTTTTTGTTTTCAAATTTGAAGGTACAGGAGATCTATCTTTTTCCTTCATGATTGATGGATTAAAAATCATATTAACATCTTTTCCATCAGAAGACATAATGCTTGGATTCTCCATACCAGTATGAGATTGTGAGAGGAACTCACAAATCAGACTCAACAAGCAATCTTGTGATAAAAAGAGTTTTCATAGAAGGAAAAAGGAATGTAGGGTTACAGAACCTTTATACACTAAAGGATTCATGTACGCACAACTCATAACCCTAAAGAAGGTAGAATTGTCGATTTTAACCCTCTTTTATTGCTCAAACTGAGTAAAGTCCTTTCAATATCAATTAGATATGAAAAGATGGAAGAATTCCAAAAAGGTGAAAACAAGACCAAAAATAAGAAACATGAAAAAAAATCTTTTTCTCTTTTCCTGAGGCCTGAAGTGTGCAAACCCTTGTCTCTTTTTGAACCAGGCACATGAGACAAGATACACAACCAACACAGTTAAGTTGTGTTGGGGTGAACAATAATCTGTCCACCATAACCTTCTTGAATGGAATTCTTAGAAACCTGTTTCATAGACTGTTTAGACCGTATTCTTTTCTTTAGTGGTCTAATTTTTTCTTTGGAAATTAACTTCTTCGGGGAAGAGATGAGATTACATACCTCAGACGATTTCTGAACAAGTTTGAGCTTGTTTGCTAATCGATTTGCTCTTCGTTGAAGTTTGTTGACATATCTTATCTTATGTTTGTACTTGAAACATTTGGAGAGTTGATGACCCTTGAGAGTACAATAAGAACATGTCAATGTGGAGAATGCTTTAGACGTCATGGCTGTGCAGGCTGCTAGACAAATGGTAGAACCTGAAATATTAGAAACAGAATTTCCAGTAGCCAAAGAGAAATCCATTTTATCCTCTAAGGTGGTTGAAGTTTCTCCCAGAAGAATATCGAGATTGATGTATGTATTTCTACAATTGTCAAATTCAATATTTTCACAGAGAAGTGCAACACTTGATTTTTCGTCTTTATTAGAATCATAGTGATCAGACATTTCATCAAGAGTTGCAGCAAGACCTTTGTTTCCAGTGTATTTTCCACGATTTGGACACTCATTTGCAAAATGACCAAAGCATTTACACTTGAAGCACCGTGGCATATCCTCATCATCAGTATCGTCAGTATCCCAGTTTTTAGGAGGAACACGATTATGAGGTTTAACTGACGAGTTAGGTTTATCTCTTGTGAACCGTTTACTTCTCTTCAAAAGAAGATATCTAAACTGTCTAGTGATCAAAGAGACTGACTTTTCAAGATCTTCATCTGATGAATCAGTCTCAGAAGGGTCATCTTCAGAGATGCCAACATTTTTACTTGTATCAAGTAATTTAGTGTTCTTTTGTGCTTTGAAGGCAATATCCTTTCCAGATTTGGATACATGCTCATGGTAAAATATCTTTAACTTCCCAACAAGAGTATTTCTGGAAAGTGCATCAAGGTTATTTCCTTCAACGATGGCATGTTTCTTAGAATCGTATCTAGATGGCGATGATCTGAGAATTTTCTTCACAATGTCATTTTCAGGAATGGACTTACCCAATGCAAAAGATGCATTAACAATTTCAGACACTTTGTGATTAAACTCATGAAATGAATCTTCATCAGCCGTACGAAGGTTTTCCCAATTAGAAGTTAAGGTTCGAAAGAGCAAAGTATATCAACTTCCAAAGACAGCACATACGAATCAGGGTATGAACATTCCTTATATTTGTCATTATTTTGGAAATAAAAGTCACCTGGAAAGGAGATGTCGTTTTCGTATAAGAAATGATAAACTTCATGATGTTCTTGTTTGGGCATCACAAGAAGTTGTGAAACCAAGATCATATGTTAAGGCTAATCCCCTTAACATTACAGGTTGTAACTATCCAAACTTTAGGCAAAGGAATCAGTGTTGTGATACACCTATATTTTCCTATAAACGTCATACAAAGCCTTTTCACAATCGTAATGATTATCAAAAGTATAAATTTGTAAAGAGGAAGACGAGATTCGATGCTCCCAATTGGAGAAAGACTAACTTACAAAAGAATTCAATCCAATTCTCTTTCGAGAAATCTATAAGAGAGTAATGGGAAGACGGTTTTGGTTGTTCCTAAACGCACTCAGAAGTGGGTACCAAAGAAATTCAATGGTGCTTTGAGTGCGAAAAGGAATAATCTCCAAGAAAATTCCATGACTATGAAGAAAGCAGTGCCCATGATGTTGGAAGTTAAAAGGTTCTTTGGGAAAATAAATTTGAATATGAAAGGTTCTAAAAGTGATCTCTTTCATGATAATTCAAAAGTGGAACACAAGAATTGGTGGAAGAAAAAACGAAGTAAGCCAAAGACTATAGATTGTGAAAAATCGATAGTTGCGGAAAAGTCGGTTTTTGTCACCTGTGGTGAGCAAGAAATTGTTCACCTCAACAAAACTTGATTGTGTTGGAAGTGCATCCTCACCAAAGAATGCTCTGATATGTATACCGTGAGGGAAGCACAAGAATTGAGGCACACATATTATGTTGGTGTTTATGGTGGTTTTTAGTTCAGGGTCAAAACTGTAAAATCCTGTACTTAATGCGCTATCACCCTGCAAGGGATAAAGCCATTTGAAAAATGACGAGTGCAAAAACCCTCATCGTTCATGTAGCAATTCAACAATCCCAGAATATTCTGTGAATTCTTTCTTCTACTTGCATTGCCCATTTATGCATGACTCGCCTAGTATTTTCCTGTGCTATGTTCCCAGCCGAACTCTCATTATTGACATGACATGACGATCAAATGTTCACTCTCAGCAGAGTAGCATGAATCTCCCGAAATGTCAACATTGAGATCCACATGGAAGTACCCACATAGGTCGCATCACCCTCTTAAAAATAGGATTTCGTATCGATACTCTTTGAGTTACCTCGATCGAACATGCTTAAATTTCTTAAGGAAAATCTAGACTGTTAATATCAGTCTTAGAAATGATCACGGCCACACAATTTGGCCGCATGATTCAACAAGCATAGCCTACTCCTAACAGAACTAGGAAATCACTGCAGTGACCACCGGCGGGCCCATCAATGCCCTAGTAGATTGAGTCATGTTTAATTAACTTCCAAAAACTCCGAACGTCAACCCTAGAATGGGTGTTCGCGCTATTCTAAAGAAATCTCAAACGATCTAAGACCGTTAAAAAGGGTCTTAAACACATCATGACCATCCAACTTTGCCATCCTTGTTGGACGACTGAGATCTTCCCTGGAATGATCAAAGAGGCGCCAACATGCAAATTGGCGGCCCAACTCTCCCCTTGCCCGATCGATTTGTCCGCGACAAGCTTATAGGACACTAAATCATTTGCTCGAACTCGAGCAAACGCGCTATTTCAAAACCCTAAATTTTGGGTTGCGGCAGTATGCTACTGTCGCAAACCGATCACGTCCTTCTAACTTAGCCGGCCTAGTTGGACGACTTGGATCGCATCTCGAGCGGATCAAAGAGGTTCCAACGTGTTCATTGTTGGCCCAACTCCTTCCTTGGTCGATCGACCTGTTTATGGCGAAACCAGAGCGTATCAAATCACTTGCCCAAACTCGAGCAAACACGCTGTGTTCAAAACCCTAATTTGGGTCGCGACAGTACACAGCTTTCGCAAATCGATCGTGTCCGTCAAACTTAGCTGGCCTAGTTGGAAGACTTGGATCGCATTTTGAGCGATCAAAGAGATACCGATGTGTTCACCGTCGGCCAGAGCTCTCCCTTAGTTGATCGACCCGTTCCCAGCAAGACCATAGAGCATTAAACCGCTTGCCCAAAGTAGCGTGAGCACACTTTTTTAAAAACCCTAAAATTTCTTTGCGGAAACACATTACTTCCACAAAACGATCACAACCATCCATCTTTACCAACCAAATTGAGTGGCTTAGATCTAATTTTACGTGGCCCAGGGGATGTCAGCATGCTCACCGGAAACCCACCTTTATACACGGGCGATCGATCTGGTCGAACGAACGCTCGGCGCTTCGAATCGCTCACCCAAAATGGGTTGGTCGCGCAGCCCCTAAACCCTAAGTTGCGTCAAGAACATTATGAAACTGCCGCAAATCATCTCGTCCGTTCAACTTTGCTAGCCTAGTTGGATGGTGTAGATTTATTTCCAGAAAACCAACAAGGTAGCATCGTCATCGGCCGCCCATCCTCTACAAGGAGTGATCGACCAGGTGATAACTCACTCATAGGGTCCTCAAACGATCACCCAAAGAGGGCCGATCGTGCTGCTTTTAAGACGCTCAATCCGTGACTGATTCGATCGAGATCAAAAACTGCGATGCTTCTAATACATAGATTACTTTCAGCTGCTTATTTGAAAGAGATGCTTTACATACATCGATTATAAACAACGTCTTATAAAAATCGGTTTTGCAAATAATTCATTATTTGGACTAAAAGCACTACGTGCTGATTTTAGCAGCAAGTCACATGACTTGACCCATTAACTCGAGACATCAAACATGTCACAAACTGGGGGATACATATTGGGGTATTGGTCTGGCCGTTTACAGCGTGCGGCATGCAACGCGCCCATTACAAGAAAGTGTCAGGAAAGGCGGACAGTTAATGGTAACGAGAGTAATGGGAAAACGCGTGGTCGGACTTCCCTCATAACGGAAACACGATGATCACTACCTACAGCACAAACCCACTTCTTCACTACTTTACTTTCTCCACTTACTAAGAGATCAGGGTGCGCTTAATGACTTGTATAAATAGGTTTTCAATCTATTTCAGAAAGGGGACAAGTAGCCAGAAACGATTTTCTGATACACAAGTCATAAACATCCATACCTTCATAATTCAACATTCTGATCTCAAACACCTTCTTCGCTTCCCTCCCTAAGATCAACCCTTCTACTTCACCTTGTGACCGAATTGAATCTGGAACGACCATTTCTTGGTTTAGTCCAGAGTCTTACATATTGATCTCTCGAATCTAAAAGTACTCCCGTGCAGTGCATTTGTTTAGGGTTTGAATTCGTTTCTCATCAACACACCCAAATTTACCAAAAACAATAGAATCAGTTTTTCCCTCAAACAACTGGAGACCACAGTAGGAGATTAATCTCTCGGTTGAAAAATCAATCTTCAGTTTCATTTCAATTTTATCAAATTCAAGATGGTGGATCTTAGGTCTGGATAGGAGACAAATCCCGATGTTACTGGCGCTGATAACACCCCTGGTATCAACGTTGCTGCCGGCGACACCAATGTGCCACCTACCAACACGATCAACACATCTCGTGGCACTACATCCTCAACCACCAACACCAGCGGCGCAAAAAGAATTCCCTTAGGTGTGACATCTCCAATCACCAGAGCCAGAGCCGCTGCCGCCACCCCCAATGTTTCTTCGAGCGTAACGCCCCCGACTGTTACTAGAGCTACTACCACTCCCCCATCAGGACGAGATATTGGAGGAACCAGAGGAGGCCAACCCCCTATCACAATTGTCGATTTGATGGAAAGACAAGAAGTTCTCCCTAAGGCTCAGGCAGACATGGCTTCAACTCAGAAAGATGTACTCACTTTCCTGAAGACGCTAACAAAACGATTACCGCAAGAGCCGCGTTAGCCCATGGAACCATTAACGAGTACCTTCAACGCTCTTGTGCAAGCACTTCAATAGGGCGTGCATTCATAGATGAGGAAGTTCGTGTTGTTCCTGAGCGCTCCAGAGAAAGGAATCAGTCATCCAATTTCGTCACACACGAAGGTCCAGAACGACTTCTCCAAAATCGAGGCAAGGAAAACCCAGTGGACCTGCACCAGCATCAACCTCCGTATCCTCCTGATGTGCAAAGAGTTCCTCTACCGAGAGGGTACTCCTCCCCTCAGTTTTCCCTTTATGATGGTACTGGTAACGCTCGTGAACACATTTCTCGTTTTCTAGAATCTTTGGGAGAGCACGAATAAAATCACGTCCTTCGCCTGAAAGAGTTCTCAAAGTCGCTTACTGGAAGAGCGTACACCTGGTACAACAACATCGCACCAAACGGTATATCAAACTGGTGTGAGATGGTCACTGCTTTCTACAAAAAGTATTTCTTCGTGTCTGAGCAGATCACCTTCTCAGACTTGGGAAGAATGTTTCCACGAAACAACGAGCATCCAAATGGTTACGTTAAAAGATTCAGGATTCAAGCACTGGATTGACACGATCAAAACGTGACTGAACAACAGTTGGTGGAGTCATGCATTAACGGTATGGTTCCCATCTATCTTGCTTTACTAGAAAACTTACGTTTCAGACATTATCTGAACTCCATGAGGCTGCTAAGCGGTCGGATACGACGACACCAGCATTGTTGGAGAGAACTAGACCGGCCAGGGGTGAAGATGCGCGAAACCCGAGGAAACAGGCGCCTTATCAAAAACCAATATAACACTGGTCCCTCTGTAAGCGTGGTAGGTGAAGGAGGGAAAAGAAAATCTCCAGCAACGGAGCAACAACCCAAACGCGCAGCACCGACGCAGACGACTCCATCCCGGAAAGCTAAGGCTAAGACTCCTGAAGCGGGAGATGCTGCTCCAGACTTCCCATTTCCAATAGATGAGGTCATTGAACTCCTGGAAGCATGGATTCAAGATGACGCGATCAAGCTACCTCCTCTTAGACGTCCACCGACTGAAGAAGAGATGGCGAATCCCAAATATTGTCGTTATCACAGATTTGTCAATCACCCAACCAGTGACTGCAACAAGTTGAAGTGCATTTTCAAAGAGAAGGCGAATGCTGGAGAACTTCAATTAGGAAATGAAGGAGTCCATAGAGACCCTCTTCCTGTCAGGAGTTGCATGATTTCTGGGGACTCTGTCCACAAGACTGTGCAGTCTATGATGGAACATTTATGTGAAATTCTGTATTTCTCTAAGGCGCAGTGTCAAGACATGTTTGGGGCTCTCAACCGTGACGTATCAGGCAAGCGTTTGTTTCCAGTTAAGGAAGCCGCTCCCGAACCCCAATCCTTCCTGGGAAATGGGAGCTGTAACTGGGGACTCCTGACCATCGCTCGTTTGAAGGATGCCGAGTTTGACAACGTGTTGATTGATGTAGCATCTGATTTCAATATTGTCACTGTTAAGGCCCTGAAAGCTGCAAAGATTTCGAAGCAGGAAGTTGTTCGTTGCGCAACCATAATTAAAAATCCTGAAGGAGAGTCTAGAGACGCTTATGGGTACATCGACCTCGAAATCAAGATAGGAGACGCTATAACACGCGGTAAGTTTCATATTGTGAAAGATTACCCGAACTATGATATGATTCCGGGGCGCTCGTGGGTGCATAACAACAAAGAAAAGCTAGGGGTGTGTCCTTACCAACAAGCCATCAAACCCTGAAGTTTATTTTTTGTCGTATCGACAACTTGCCAGTATGACGCAATTACCCGGAGAGAGCCAATCAACATACATTAGAAGATTCCGAACCCAAGTAAGTTTTATTGAACAACCTTTTTTGCAACCAGACACTCCTCCTTCCACTGAGTCTCGGGGACTCTCTCCAATCAACAACCCAGCAGTCACTAGGAGATGTGAATGGGATGCTGGTCCTTTCAAACGCTTTGTTAAAATTTTGGAAGCTGTCTCGGTCAAAGACGGCGAGCCCAGGGATCGGGTGGTTATACAACACCCAAACCCGTTTCAAATTGGAGATTTGGTAATGAAGGAGACCGCGTTTCAAGTTGGAGATGTGACAGTGAAGGTGACCGCTCAGTATGATTCGCCTACAGAAAGGGAAGATAAGCCAGGTAGCAGATGTTATCTTAGGTGGGTACTGCAAGCTCATCAATGCCGACAAACTGGAGGGTGTGACAATCCACTCACGATGGCTCAAACCTTTCTGAAAAAGTGGGGGTACAACAACCACACCCAATATTTCGCTTAGCAATCTGTATGGACAAACTCCAATATACTTTCTAGAGAATCAACTAGACAGCCAGACTCAATCTAGATAAAAAGTATATCAACGAGTTTATATCTCACTCTCTCGATTTGATATATACTCAAGCAAATAGAAATCTGCGAGTCTTTATCAAAGAGAGATAACTTGGATGGTACCAAAGACCAATATCAAAGTGTCAATCAATTTAAATCAACAACCAAAAGGTCAGATATTCTAATTGATTGAACAACGCACAACCTGTGATATTTCAATTATATAAACAAATATAATGCGGAAAAGAAATAACACAGACACCAGAATTTTGTTAACGAGGAAACCGCAAATGCAGAAAAACCCCGAGACTTAGTCCAGATTGAACATACACTGTATTAAGCCGCTACAGACACTAGCCTACTCCAAACTAGCTTCGGTCTGGATTGTAGTTTAACCCCAATCAATCTCACACTGATCCAAGGTACAGTTATGCTCCTACGCCTCTGATCCCAGCAGGATGCTACGTACTTGATTCCCTTAGCTGATCTCAACCACAACTAAGAGTTACTACGACCCAAAGTCGAAGACTTTAATAAACAAATTTTTATCACAAAAAAAGTCTACGGTAATAGATAAATCCGTCTCCCACGAATATACCTACGAGTTTTGTTCCGTCATTTGATAAATCAAGGTGAACAAGAACCAATTGATAAACCAGACTTATATTCCCGAAGAACAGCCTAGTATTATCTGAAAAAGCTGGGGTCTAACAACACCACCCAATATTTTGCTTAGCAATCTGTATGGACTAACTCCGAAATACTTTGCTAGAGAATCAACTAGACAGTCAAACTCAATCTAGATTAAAGTATCTCAAGGAGTCAATATCTCTCACTTGTTTTGATTTACTCAAGCTAAAACAATAGCGAGTCTTTAATCAAACACAAGGAATAACTTGGACGGTACCAAAGACCAATATCCAAGGATCAATCAATATCAATCAACAACCAAAGGTTGGATTTATAATTGATGATGTTAACGCACAGTATGTATTATTTCAATTATATAAAATATAATACGGAAAAGAAATAACACATACACCAGAAGTTTTGTTAACGAGGAAACCACAAATGCAGAAAAACCCCGGAACCTAGTCCAGATTGACTACACACTGTATTAAGCCGCTACAGACACTATCCTACTCTAAGCTAACTTCGGATTGGACTATAGTTGAATCCCAATCAGTCTCCCACTAATTCAAGGTACAGTTGTACTCCTACGCCTCTGATCCCAGCAGGACACTGCGCACTTGATTCCCTTAGCTGATCTCACCCACAACTAAGAGTTGCTGCAACCCAAAATCGCAGACTTGATAATAAACAAATCTGTCTCACACAGAAAAGTCTATAAAAGGATAAATCTGTCTCCCACAGAAAAACCCTAGGTTTTGTTCCGTCTTAAGATATAAAATCAAGGTGAACATGAACCATTTGATAATCCGGTCTTATATTCCCGAAGAACAGCCTAGATTAATCAATCACCTCTCAACAATCCTTCTTGAATACATAAGCGGTTTGTCGAGGAATCACGAACAGTGAGACGAAGATGTGTGCGACTTCTTTATCTTGCCTATCGGAGAACTCTCACGATCTCAAGCCAATCAAATATTGTACTCGTACGATAGAAGATGCAAGATCATATCACACAACTATGATAAAAGTAGTATCGGTCTGGCTTCACAATCCCAATGAAGTCTTTAAGTCATTCACCTGGTTTTAGAGAAGAAAACCAAAGGTTAAAGGAGAATCGACTCTAGAGAGCGCTCTAGTATCACACAGACGTGTGGGGATTAGTTTTGCCCAATGCTAGATGTTTCCTATATATAACCTTCAAATCAGGGTTTTTCTTTAGTTACAAAGCAATCCATATTCACCGTTAGATGAAAACCTGATTTAGATTCAAGCTAATATTTTTCAACCGTTAGATCGAAAACTTAGCTTGTCACACACACTTGGGTAGACGTTTACTGGGTTTGTGAAAACCGTGCCCCAACGTGAACATGTATGTTGGTTCAACATAGTAACCCAAAAGGTTAACCATGTGAGCATTTCATATTTACCTAGTTCTTATTCACCATAACTAGTTCAATTGACTCAAATGAACTAGTTATAGAGTTGTTCAATTGCTATGAGATCTTATGTAACTACACAAGAAACAATTGAAACAAAGATGATTCGATTCGATGAATCGGCTCATGAACTTTATAGCCACGGTTTGCATAAAGCATAACTTAGTAATTTAAGTTTCATGTTCAGAGCACATCTTTAGATCAGAACCACTAAAGCTCACAAACAAGTTCGCGGACTTAAGGCAACCGGCAGAGTTTTCCAAACTCAACAGAAAATCTCGGCAAAGAGACTTCCGCCAGTTCGCGGACCAGGTTCGTGGACTGAGTTCACGGACTAAACACGCAAACGAGTTTTTGAAAAATCCCAGCAAAAATTCTCGGCAAGAGAACTTCCGTCAGTTCGCGGACTGGGTTCGCGGACTTGGCAAAGCCAATTCCTCCGGTTACTCTCAATTAACAAAGTTCGAAAACTTCGGATTAAGGAATACATGGTTATGTAATTTACACTCTCATTCCAATCATTGAGACATTCTCAGAGGACGTTATATAGTCGTTATTCACAGACTGTTTCACGTCATAGCAATTCCTAAAGTAATTGAAACTTTTCATGATTTTCGTCACTAGGTGAAGATAAACTTGATCAAAGTGAAACGCTTTACCAACAGACGATTTCGAGAAAAATATAAGTAGTGAATACTCAGCTCGAAATGTCAAATGTGTATGATCCAGTCTATAGAGCATACGACTTTTTGTCTTATAAGAAGTAGGAGATAGAATAGATAGACTTTTGAGTGATATATAAATTCAAGTATCCACGTACCTTTTTGTTGATGAAGTTCCACGGTTCCTTGAGTAGATCTTCGTCGTTGTATGATGAATTTCCATGAAGTCCTTGAGCTCAACTACACTTTTCTATCCTAGTCCGAGACTTAGCTATGTAGGCTAGAAATCAAGACTTATAGTTTTGATCACTAACATTGACAAACATGCTTGAGATAACAACGCATGCGAGGTCGACCGGTCTATGCTCTAACAATCTCCCCCTTTGTCAATTTTAGTGACAAAACTATTAATACATATTGAATACAAAAACGATAAGCTTTAGTGGCTCCTATTCCATAGTCTAATCTTCAACGTTCCTTGAAATCTTCGTCCTTCCAAGTACTCCAATGATCCCAAAGGTTGTAAGTTTAGCACCACCGTTGTTGAAGATCCGTAGATATAATAATGAGAGAAATCGAGATTCTCGATCATTATTATACAGTGTCATAGTATCATTATGTAACATCAAAGTACAATTGCATCACGACTTTAACAACAATACTATGGTGATATGTATCACTCCCCGTTAGTCAATACTCCATCTTGATCATGGAAACCACTCCCCCTTACACAATGATCCGAAAACCATCTGTATTTGTAGTGTGAACTACATTATTTCTCCCCCTTTTTGTCAATAAAATTGGCAAAGGTAAAAGAACGGGATCATAATGAAATTTCCACAAGAGACATTTCATAGACTAAAAGAAAAATACATACCAACTTAATTTAGATGCAATCATAAAGCCGAATCTAAATGCATTCATCAAGGAGTTTTAAGATACAAGATAACCCCTATAAAATTCCACAGCCGCACACCCCGCAAGATATTACCATTAAGCACAAGTTCAAATGAACTCTTCCCCATTTGATGTCATTCCCGAAAGAACAACAAGAGCGACCTTAATTTCGAAAGAAAAAAAGGATTTTTAATTGGACACCAAAAACCATGGAAATGATTTTCTATATCCAAAACTCAACCAAATTAATCACAAGTGAACCCATGATTAATTTAATCGGAATACGCAACTAAATTAAACCACAAAAGTGATCAATTTAATTGATTGTTCTCAACATAAGAAAACTCACGGAGCTACGACTAAGATAACCACACGGAGATGACTATCTTAATCGTTCAAATACTCAACATAAGGAAAACCTTACGGAATATACGACTACATCAACCAATAGAACATGATTAGTATAGCCGTTCATATAATCAACACAAGAACTTGTGGAGTATATGAAAAACTCAACTAGATTAATTACAAGAGAACCTATAATAAATCTAATTGGAATACACAACCAAACTAATCACCGAAGCAATCAATTTAATTGTCAAAAGATTTTGCTCGGCAAAAGAAGACTTTCGAAGCAAATAACTAAATAACCAATCAAGATGGTTAATTTAGTTCAAGAATGCTCAACATATAGCATCTCATGGAACAACCAACAAGGCCAATATTAATCGACATAGTTGTAAGGTGCTCAACATAAGATACACAATGGAGCCTTCACGGTAAAACATAACAAAATAGATCAATGAAGATCAATACCGTGGATAACATACAAGGATCTATTCTATTTTCCATCACTATTTCCATAACGACATAATAGACTTTATCCTTGTCAAACAAAAGATTTCATCCTATTTCCCATCAAATAAATGACTGCATAGGCATAACTTTTGTAATTGTCAAAAGTCCATTCGTCCTTTCATCAATACGAATATCAATTTATGAACGACTTTACTTTTGACACAATATAGGACCTTCAAGTTCACGGACGCAAACAATACATATCGCATAAAAATATTGCAATACTTCAAAACAGATTAATACTGCAATAATATCATCCTCCAAATATTTTTAGAATTTAAAACAAATAAACCTAAAAAATAATCGTAAGAAGATGAAAACAAAAATAGCTATGTGTAGTCACAATCTTCGATATTCAAAGCACTAGTTATTCTTCCAACTAAACCAAAAAGAAGACATACTAGGTATCTAAACCTCTTGAAAATCATTTCACTTACCTTGAATATTCTTCTCGTATTCTCTATATTCTTCAAGCTCATCCTCGATTAGGTCAATCCTTGATTCAAGACTATCCATTTTCTCTTCAAGTCTTTTGGAAGAAATTTCAAGTTCATTTTTCAGAGCACGAACTTGTTCCAAGACGAGATTCATGGTTAAATAGTGCTTATCAAACTGAGAGATAGCAGGGTTCTCATCAGAAGAAGAGACATGTTTATCATAGCACATCTCATTGTCAGAAGAATCGAAACGAATCTTCTTTGAAGGAAACATGACCGTCCATACATCACTTTATTTACTTGAGAGACTAGAGGAGGACATGGTAGAAAAGATGAAATGAGAAAGATGAAGACGTAGAGCTTTTAAAAGGGAATAAAAGGTGTAGAAATCCCAGAAACACCCTCTTTACCAAACCCTAACAGAAGTTAGTTATCGAAAAAGCTGTAGCCGTTCACGAACAAGACCTGGTAAAAGCACAAACAGAAAATAACAAGATTATATTACATTCCTCTTGTATATCATGATTCTTGTGTAAGAGGAAGAGAATACAAGAACCATTTCTCAACAAGATTACTGAGCACAAGGCCTCCAATCCAAGGTTGGACTGGGATAATCCTTGCAAAGAGAGAAACCACCCATTGCACTAGGTTTCTGCTTATCCATTTGAAAAGGAGAGTTATGAAGAACTTTCCTATCCATGTAATCACAGTTTTAAAAAACTTGATTACTGATCTTTGCAAATCCTGCACGTTTTTGAAAAACCTTTTATGAAAGGTAGATTTCCTTTTTTTTTAAACAACGGTTAGTTAGTGCAGGACTGTTTTTGATTTATCGTGCTAAGAGATCCTGAGAAGAACTCAAATGAACAGAGAGATTTGGTAGAGTCTTTTCTGAGAACTCCTGGAGTTCAACACAAATCAGGAGGTTTGCTGACCCACTCATGAGACACAGACGGACATGTCATGAAGAATCATGTGAATGATTTTCAGCAAAAAGACTGTGAGAGCAATCATAGATTTCTCAGGACAATAATCAAGAGTATTCATCCATGCTTTAGTTATCTCTCTTACCTCCATTTCTGGATCTTTCGAAGTGACTGAACACTTTTATAGCACGAGACCAGTTTCATTAGTACGGCTTTTCTGGATATTCTTATCCTTTTTGACTAACGGAGTTTCTTTTTGAGACTTTCTTTTGCTACGTCTGAGTATTTTCTTAAGTTTCTGTATAAACAGAGACAACGTAGAAATAAAGCAATTCTCACTTTTCTCGTTCGTCAATTTAGGACAGGTCTTACAATCAGGAGAAGTGACATGATTGCTAGTCAATTGATGGTCATCTCTTGACATGTATTCGCGATCGAAAATTCTAAGTTTTCCGACAAGAGTGTTTCGCGAAAGAGTATTAAGGTTATTTCCCTCAACGATGGCATGTTTTTGGATTCGTATCTGGAGCAGCGATCGAGGATTTTCATCACAATTTCCTTTTCAGGAATGGTCTTACCCAATGCACATGATGCATTAACAATTTCAGACAGTTTGTGATAAAAATTGTCAAACGATTCTTCTTCTGCCATATAAAGGTCTTCCCATTCGGAATTAAGGTTTTGAAGCCTAGCTTCCTTTTCACTGGGGTTACCTTCAAATACGCTTTCAAATATCCCAAGCTTCTTTAGCGTGGGCACAGGCCACATGATGTCGAAGATTTGGGGTAATAGCATGCAGATGGCGTTCACCCGTCGGAGTTTTGCCTTGCAGCAATTAACTCGGTGCATCATACATAAATAATTCTTTAGGTACAAATGCATCATTTTCCATAACAACTGGAGTTGCATAGCCATTCACAACATAGATCCATGAGCGGAAGTTACGCGACTGAAGAAATGTGCGCATATCAACTTTTCACCATAGATAGTTTGAGCCATCGAAGACTGGTGGTACGTTTACAGAGATAACAATTCTGTCCATAGAGTCAGATCGCTACAAACACAGACTGATGAAGTCTTAAACGTGTTTGCCTGCTCTGATACCAATTGAAAAAGCGGGGGTCTAACAACACCACCCAATATTTCGCTTAGCAATCTGTATGGACTAATTCCGAAATACTTTGCTAGAGAATCAACTAGACAGTCAGACTCAATCTAGATTAAAGTATCTCAAGGAGTCAATATCTCTCACTTGTTTTGATTTACTCAAGCTAAAACAATAGCGAGTCTTTAATCAAACACAAGGAATAACTTGGACGGTACCAAAGACCAATATCCAAGGATCAATCAATATCAATCAACAACCAAAGGTTGGATTTACAATTGATGATCTTAACGCACAACCTGTATTATTTCAATTATATAAAATATAATGCGGAAAAGAAATAACACAGACACTAGAAGTTTTGTTAACGAGGAAACCACAAATGCAGAAAAAACCCAGGACCTAATCCAGATTGAATACACACTGTATTAAGACGCTACAGACACTAGCCTACTCCAAGCTAACTTCAGATTGGACTATAGATGAACCCCAATCAGTCTCCCACTAATTCAAGGTACGGTTGTACTCCTACGCCTCTGATCCCAGCAGGACACTGCGCACTTGATTCCCTTAGATGATCTCACCCACAACTAAGAGTTGTTGTAACCCAAAATCGCAGACTTGATAATAAACAAATCTGTCTCACACTGAAAAGTCTATCAAAGGATAAATCTGTCTCCCACAGAAAAACCCTAGGTTTTGTTCCGTCTTAAGATATAAAATCTAGGTGAACTGGAACCAATTGATAATCCGGTCTATATTCCCGAAGAACAGCCTAGATTAATCAATCACCTCTCAACAATCCTTCTTGGCTACACAAGCGGTTTGTCGAGGAATCACAAACAGTGAGACGAAGATGTTTGTGACTTCTTTATCTTGCCTATCGGAGAACTCTCACGATCTCAAGCCAATCAAAGATTGTACTCGTACGATAGAAGATGCAAGATCATATCACACAACTATGATAAAAGTAGTATCGGTCTGGCTTCACAATCCCAATGAAGTTTAAGTCATTCACCTGGTTTTAGAGAAGAAAACCAAAGGTTAAAGGAGAATCGACTCTAGAGAGCGCTCTAGTATCACACAGACGTGTGGGGATTAGTTTTGCCCAATGCTAGATGTTTCCTATATATAACCTTCAAATCAGGGTTTTTCTTTAGTTACAAAGCAATCCATATTCACCGTTAGATGAAAACCTGATTTAGATTCAAGCTAATATTTTTCAACCGTTAGATCGAAAACTTAGCTTGTCACACACACTTGGGTAGACGTTTACTGGGTTTGTGAAAACCGTGCCCCAACGTGAACATGTATGTTGGTTCAACATAGTAACCCAAAAGGTTAACCATGTGAGCATTTCATATTTACCTAGTTCTTATTCACCATAACTAGTTCAATTGACTCAAATGAACTAGTTATAGAGTTGTTCAATTGCTATGAGATCTTATGTAACTACACAAGAAACAATTGAAACAAAGATGATTCGATTCGATGAATCGGCTCATGAACTTTATAGCCACGGTTTGCATAAAGCATAACTTAGTAATTTAAGTTTCATGTTCAGAGCACATCTTTAGATCAGAACCACTAAAGCTCACAAACAAGTTCGCGGACTTAAGGCAACCGGCAGAGTTTTCCAAACTCAACAGAAAATCTCGGCAAAGAGACTTCCGCCAGTTCGCGGACCAGGTTCGTGGACTGAGTTCACGGACTAAACACGCAAACGAGTTTTTGAAAAATCCCAGCAAAAATTCTCGGCAAGAGAACTTCCGTCAGTTCGCGGACTGGGTTCGCGGACTTGGCAAAGCCAATTCCTCCGGTTACTCTCAATTAACAAAGTTCGAAAACTTCGGATTAAGGAATACATGGTTATGTAATTTACACTCTCATTCCAATCATTGAGACATTCTCAGAGGACGTTATATAGTCGTTATTCACAGACTGTTTCACGTCATAGCAATTCCTAAAGTAATTGAAACTTTTCATGATTTTCGTCACTAGGTGAAGATAAACTTGATCAAAGTGAAACGCTTTACCAACAGACGATTTCGAGAAAAATATAAGTAGTGAATACTCAGCTCGAAATGTAAAATGTGTATGATCCAGTCTATAGAGCATACGACTTTTTGTCTTATAAGAAGTAGGAGATAGAATAGATAGACTTTTGAGTGATATATAAATTCAAGTATCCACGTACCTTTTTGTTGATGAAGTTCCACGGTTCCTTGAGTATATCTTCGTCGTTGTATGATGAATCGCCATGAAGTCCTTGAGCTCAACTACACTTTTCTACCCTAATCCGAGACTTAGCTATAATAGACTAGAAATCAAGACTCATAGTTTTTATCACTAACATTGACAAACATGCTTGACATTATCAATCACCTCACAATAATCCTAATCGACGCAGCGAAAAAAGATATTGTGGAATCACAAACGATGAGACGAAGCGTTTGTGATTACTTTTATATCTTTCCTATCGGAGATATAAATCTCAAGCCAAATATTACAATTGTACTCGTACGATAAAAGATGCAAGATCAGATCACACAACTACAAGAAAAGTAGTATCGGTCTGGCTTCACAATCCCAATGAAGTCTTTAAGTCGTTAACCTGGTTTAGAAGAAGAAACCAAAGGTTAAAGGAGAATCGACTCTAGCTTATGCAACTAGTATCACACGTAAGGTGCGGGGATTAGGTTTCCCAGTTGCTAGATTTCTCCCTTATATAGTCTTTCAAATCAGGGTTTGCAATCAATGTTAGCTTGGTAACAAAGCATTCAATATTTACCGTTAGATGAAAACCTGATTAGATTCAAGCTAATATTTCTCAACCGTTGGATCGAAACCTTAGCTTGTTACACACAAATGAAATGTCCAATTTTGGGTTTATGTAACCGTTCCCAAACATTAACATTTGTTGGTTCAAAAATAGTTAACCAAATGGTTAGCCATATGATCACTTTCATATCAACCATATTTTTCTTCACCATAACTAGTCCAAATGACTCAAATGAACTAGTTAGAGAGTTGTTCAATTGCTTTGATCTTATGTAACTACACAAGACACAATCGAAGCAAAAACGGTTTGATTTACTCGAATCGGTTCATAAACTTTATAGCCACGGTTTGTGAAAGCATTCCTTAGTTTATATAAACATGAGTTCAAGAACAACCAATTTTAGATATAACCTACTCAAGTTCACTTAAGCTCACGAAAGGAGTTCATAAACTCCAGCAGAAATTCTCGGGTCGAGAACTTCCGCCAGTTCGCGGACTTGGCTCACGCCACATTCCGTTTCTCTTGATTAACAAAGTTCACAAACTTTGGTTCAAGGAATAAGGACTTATGCATATATGTGTTTCCAGAACAATGCTTATATCATACCAATGGTTATGTAATCTAAACTCTCATTTCAATCATTGAAACATTCTCAGAGGACATTATATAGTCGTTATTCACAGACCATTTTTCGTTAGAGAAATTTCCAAAAGTGATTGAAACATAATGTAGGATCCAATTATCGCACAATAATAAGATCTCGCGAGAATGTAGGGAAGCTTGCGAGAGAACGTATCATGTGTGCAAATTAAGATCCAACATGAGCCTGCGAGAACATCGCACGGTGATTCCGAAATTAGGAGAAATGTTAGATGTATCCCACCACATATGAGCTGTCATCCATTATGTAAATATTTATATAAAGAGAAAGGTAGGAGAGAGAAAAAGAACGGGTATTATTATTATCTTTTTATTCTTCCCCAAAAACCAGAGAGGGAGAGAGAGCTCCAAATACTCATTAACGGAGTCTCAATTTAATTCATATGTAATTCAATGATCATAGTGAAACCTAACCCCGTGGATGTAGATCAAATTGATCGAACCACGTAAATCTTGTGTATTATTTTCTATTTTCATTATCTTTATCTTTATTTTCATATCAAATAAGTTTAGATCTAGAAATCATAGTCATGATAGTACAAGGGGTGTGTTGTAGGATTTCCTGCAACTACATTTTGGCGCTAGAAACAGGGATTAATAAAGGATTTATCCTTCCTGTAACTTGTTGATTCAAGAAATTTTCATGGAGATTAGCTACTGTTCATATTTTTCTAGATTTACAAAATTTAGGTTCAAAAATGGAAATTTTATGGAAGAAATCACACTTTCAGGGAGTAAACATCATCAACAATTCAAAGACATGAAAAGAGTGAGAGAAAAAAGTTAGTTGTTGTGGTGAAATTTAAGGAGAAAATGGAAGTCAGTGGAAGATTTTCATGTTCAGGAGAAGAAGGCAAATGTGAAAGAAGTTAAGGAAGGACGAAGAAAAGATAAGAGGAAGATGCTGCAATTTCTATCACAAACAGAAATTAGCACAGATGGTTTGAGATGGAGCGAGTAAGCGATAGGTCACGGGTTCGAATTTCGCGGAGACACATATTTTTCATTTTCTTCTCATTTGCATGAGAGAGTAAAAGAATAAGAGAAAAACATTGTGCGTTTATTTCGCAAAGAGATTCTTGAACAGTTGGTCAAGAGAACAATATGTACGTTCGTGGTTGCAAGTTCGAACTTCCCTGCGAGCATAGTTTTCTTCTTTTTACAGATAGCGAAAAAATGAATAATTTCGCAATATTGTTTCATTAGTTCGCAAACAAGAGGTAGCACAGTTGGTCAAGCTTCGCTAGAGTGAGTTGTAAGACTCGAGTTTGAATACCTCATCAAACTTAATTTTTCGCACATTTTTGAAATCCTAAAGGCGAAGAAATGGAATAAAGTACAACATTGTGTGTTTCTTTCGCAAGCAACAAGTAGCGCAGATGGTCAGAGAAGGAGTATGCAAACTAGAGGACATGGGTTCGATTCTCCCTGCGACCAAATAATTTTTGCTTCGCAAATATTCATTTCGCAGAGTTGATATTTGATTACTTCGCACAGTATTTGATTATTTCGCAAGAGAGGGTTAGCACAGTTGGTCAGGAGGCATGAATGCAAGCAGCAGGTCGCGGGATCAATTCTTGCTTCTCGCATGTTTATTTTTATTATGCGAAATTCATACAGAATTGCCTCTTACACAGTTGGAATTTGATTACTTCGCAAGAACTTTGATTATTTCGCAAAAGAGGCTTAGCACAGTTGGTATGGTGCGAGAAAATCCAAGAAGCAGATCAAGGGTTCAAGTCTCACTTCTCACACTTCTTTTTGCTGCGCGAAATTCATACATTTCAAGGCATTTATTCACTTCTTTGACAACAACATCGACTCACATGAAAGATAAGTACCACTTCCTTGAACATTTTACTTTATAGTAAGAACGAATAAAAAGATTTTTGATTTGATTTACAAAAAAACGATTCAATCGCACGATTACAAAGATTTCAAGATTTCAAAGATTATAAAGATTACTAAGATTTCAAGATTACAAAAACTTCAAAATTACAAAGATTGCGAGATTTCAAAATTACAGAAAACTGAAAAAATTTAATTTATATGTTTCTCTAGAATATTTCTTTTACAGAGAATAAAAAGATTTTTGATTTGATTTACAAAATGCGAAACAATTGCAGAATTACAAAGATTTCACAATCACAAAGATTTCAGAATTATAATGTATTAGAACTTCTCTTAAATATTTATTTTGCTTCAAATGATATGATATTATGAGAATGAAAGAATGAATGAAAGAATAAAACAACAAAGAAACGCGAAAATTTCGCAAGAGACAATCTAAGATCCATAAAAATCTAAGATTAGAATGGGGCGAACCTTTATGGCGTACACCCTAGTTCGCGAATAAAATTTCGCAAGAGGCAAATGTAAGACCTAAAGTACGTCATAGAAGGGGGTACCTGTAGCATGACTCAGGGAAAAGGTTACACCGCCCCTGGAACCTGAGTCATGGAGATTTGGGGTCAATAAATCCCATCCGGGAGAGGCACCTTGGATTCTTAGCCTAAGCATATGACTTAGGTTAGGAGACTAAGGTAATAAGGACTCTCCCAAGGATTGCAGAATCTGATCAAGGCGCCGAGGTACACGGTTGAGTCAAGAGTGCCAGGGGAGTTTGAAGCGTCCTTGCCATTCTTGACAAGTCTTGTATTATATTGCACTCGGCCCGAAGAAAACCCCACATAGGATGCAGTCTCGTAACCAAAAGACCTATAGGTAAAAGGGATAAGAGGCTGCGAAAACAACTGGTTGTTGTTAAGACCGGATGGGAGGAGCTAACCTTGTATGGTATAAGTACGCCTCCTTGAAGGGGCAACCAGGGGGGAGATAAGGGCGACACCCTCCATTAGGGAGCTGATAAGTGTCTTAAGACGCAAATGTCATGAGGCTTTTTACTCGCAAGGGTATTAAGGATTGTCATATTTGTGCAACAATCCTGAAGAGGCAATAATACTGGAGAAAAACATAAGACGAGATCAATGGGTCATTACATGAAAGTGTGAAGACGTCCTGCGATTTCGTCGCAAGACGGAAATGTCATGGGGCTTTATTTTCGCAAGAATATTTAGGCCTGTCATATTGTCGCAACAATCCTGAAGAGGCAATAATACAAAAGAAAAAGTTTAAGGCAAGATCAATGGGTTTTTGCATGAAAGTGCAAAGACGTCCTGCGATTTTGTCGCAATGACAAGAGGTGGCAAAATAAGACCTTTAACTAGGAAGGAAAAATAAGACCACATAAGAAAATGAGTAAGCAAGTAAGCTTGCGAGAATGATTATATGTAAGCAAACAAACTTGCGAATATGTACATGGAAATGAAACTGAGGCAGTGAAAATGCCACAGACTTGATATTATGATCATACTGTTATGAGATACTAATAGTGCAGGAAAAAGGAAAGATGAAACACAAGTAAGAACCTCTGAGAAACAATAACTACACGAAGAGGAATGCATACACTAAAGAAAAAGCCAGAGAAATGGAGAATGAAGGCAATTTAAAGCTACATCAATTTTAGCGTGCAAAGTGAGCTAAGTAACGCAAACATTAGCTATACATTGCAATAAATAAGTATTCTCATCATACAAACATCATACTCGCATAATAAAAGCATTGCATAAGCATTTCATAGCATAAACATCGCATACACATTTCATAACATAATCATCACATAAGCATTATATTCGCACAAGTACTTTACAAAACTGTACGGAATAATATTGCAGAACTTCGCAATAATATCGCAGAATTATTCAGAACTTCGCAGAATTTTTCAGAATTTCGCAGAATTATTCAGAACTTCGCAGAATTATTCAGAATTTCGCAGAATTATTCATAATTTCGCAGGATTATTCAGAATTTTGCAGAATGTGTAAGAATTTCGCAGGATTATTCAGAATTTCGCAGGATTATTCAGAATTTCGTAGGATTATTCAGAGTTTTGTATGATTATTCAGAATGTGTCAGAATTTTGCAGAATGTGATTATTTCGCAGAATGTGATTATTCCGAACGATATGATCATTTCGCACAATTATAAGCAACTTGAAGAGATTATACTATCGCATGAGCACAAAACATGAGATAGAGCACAATTAAGAAACAATTCGCACATTCAACATTTTCTCAAAGATTCTACCCTCATAGATAAAGAACAGAGGCAACTATGGATTACCAGGAAAACATTTTATGTTCATTATCTTCTCGGCAAGAATCACCAAAAATGGAGTAACAATTTCGCATGAATAGAGGCAATACTTATTATTCTCATTCAAGGACGGATACTTCTTACATTTCGAGAATTGAATATTTCTTATACTTCTTCAAGGATACTTCATGCTTCTTATACTTCTTCAAGGATACTTCACAATTCACATACTTCAAAAGATGATACTTCTTATTTACTTCGCAACATTCCGGAACTTCGCAAAAGAATATAGGCAAGTACGTACTTTTCAAATCCAGTATTCTTTCGCTCGTTCCTTCATCAACAAAGATTAAAGACTACTCCAACAACTTCAACAAGACGGATTTTTCCTTAAAGATTGCTCTTCAAGCAATATTCAAGAAAAAAGAGGCAAGATGTAGGATCCAAATATCGCACAATAATAATATCTCGCGAGAATGTAGGGAAGCTTGAGAGAGAACGTAGCATGTGTGCAAATTAAGATCCAACGTGATCCTGCGAGAACATCGCACGGTGATTCCGAAATTAGGAGAAATGTTAGCTGTATCCCACCACATATGAGCTATCATCCACTATGTAAATATTTATATAAAGAGAAAGGTAGGAGAGAGAAAAAGAACGGGTATTATTATTATCTTTTTATTCTTCCCCAAAAACCAGAGAGGGAGAGAGAGCTCCAAATACTCATTAATGGAGTCTCAATGTAATTCATATGTAATTCAATGATCATAGTGAAACCTAACCCCGTGGATGTAGATCAAATTGATCGAACCACGTAAATCTTGTGTCTTATTTTCTATTTTCATTATCTTTATCTTTATTTTCATATCAAATAAGTTTAGATCTAGAAATCATAGTCATGATAGTACAAGGGGTGTGTTGTAGGATTTCCTGCAACTACACATAACATAACATTCGTCACTAGGTAAAGATGAATTTGGCTAAAGTGAAAGCTTACCAACTCATATTTCGAGAAATATATAGGCGAGTTAAACTCGGCTCGAAATAGCAAATGTGTATAATGAAAGTCTATATATCGAAACGACTTTTGTCTCAAGAATAGGATATATAGTAAATAGACTTTTGAGTGACAGATAAGTTCAAGTCTCCACATACCTTTTAGTCGATGAAGTTCCACCAGTTCCTTGAGTAGTCCTTCGTCTTGTATGATGATTGCCATGGAGTCTCGAGATCAACTACACTTTCTATCCTAGTCCGAGACCTTTAGCTATAATAGGCTAGAAATCAAGACTTATAGTTTTGATCACAAACATTGACAAACATACTTGATATAGCAACGCATGCGAGTTCGACCGAGCAATGCTCTAACAATCTCCCCCTTTGTCAATTTTAGTGACAAAACTATTAATACATATGCAATACAAAAAATAAATAAATTAACTTTTGTAGCTCCTATTCCACATGCCTAATCTTCAACATTACTCGAAATCTTCGTCACTTCCAAGTACTCCAATGATCCCAAAAGTTGTAAGTTTAGCATCATCGTTGTTGAAAATCCGTAGCTATAACAACAAGAAAACAATAGTTCTCAATCATTGTTATACAATGTCATAGTATTATTACACATCGTCAAAGTCCAATTTGTATCACAACTTCAACAACAATACTATGGTGATATGTATCACTCCCCCTAGTCAATACTCCATCTCACATGGAAACCACTCCCCCTTACATATCCGAAAACCATATGTATTTGTAGTGTGAACTACATATTAATTCTCCCCATTTTTGTCAATAAAATTGGCAAAGGTACAAGAACGGGATCCTAATGAAATTTCCGAAAGAGACATTTCTTGACTAAAAGAGAGCCAAAGTATATCATCTTATTTAGATGCAATCATAAAGCCGAAGCTAAATGCATTCACCAAGGAGTTTAAAGATACAAGATAACCCCTATAATATTCCACAGCCGCACTCCCCACAAAGATTTGGCAATTAAGCTCAAGTTCAAAAGAACTCTCCCCCATTAAATGTCATTCCCGAAAGAACAACAAGAGCGAACTTAATTTCGAAGGAAAAAAAGGATTTCTTTTGGAAATAACAAATCACATACAAGTATGAATTTGAATCCAAAATATTCAATTAAACTAACCACAAGAGAACCCATGATTAACTTAATCAAAAAATGCTCCACATAAGTGAACTTATGGAGACTCAAAATATACAATTAGATTAATCACAAGAGAACCCATAATTAATCTAATCGAAATACACAACCAAACTAATCACAAAAGTAATCAATTTAATTGGTCGTGCTCGACATAAGAAAACTTACGGAGCAACAACTAAATAACCAAACTAGATGATTAATTTAGTTGAAAATGCTCGACATAAAGTACCTCACGGAACAACAACATAGCTAATCATAGAATAATCAACTTGGCCGTTCAATGCTCAACATAAGACACTTTACGGAGCCTCAGAATAATACATAAATATGGATCAGAGAAGATCAATACTGCGGAATACACAAGGATTCATTCTATTTTTCCATCACCATTTGCACAATGCCATAAAATAGACATAATCCTTGTAAAACAAAAGATTTTAACCTATCTTTCATCAATAATTGACAATATAGGCTTAACTTTTGTATTTGTGAAAAGTCCATTCATTCCTTTATCAACATATGAATATCGACATACGAAAGACTTTACTTTTGACAAGGTATGGGACAATCAAAGTTCACGCACGTAAACACACATGTCCCATAAACAATTGCGATATTTAAAACCATAAAGATTAATACTGCAAAAATCATCTTCCAAAATTTTTTAGAATTTAAACCAATAAATCTAAAAACATGAAGATGAACGTTGGACATAGCTATGTGTAATCACAATAATGGCTATACCAAACTCTAGTTATTCTTCTAAACAAAAATAAAATAGAATTCTTATCCGAAGACTTGCTAGTCGTTGTAGATCTTTCTCAGAGCCTCTACTGAGAATTCCTTCTCATTATTGACAAACCCATTGATTATGGGACCTTTCAATTTCTCCAATTCTTCAGAAATATCAGTTAACTCACTCAGTTCTCTTTTTAGTTCACGCAAGGTGTTCTTGGAAAAAGACAACATTTGTTCATAGTGAGCTATCTCTTCTAAAGACGAAACAATTTGAGACTTTAAATTGTTTCTTTTGTTGATGAAATCTTTCACCAAACCTCTGAAGTTATTATCAAGCTGATAAAAAGACAAGAGGCAGTTAGAGGAAGAACCTTCTCCACACTTTGTAGTCTTCACTTTCTTTACCCTTGAGGAAGAGATTCCTTTACACGGATACACATTAATTGCTTCGACTGCATCTCTGCTTGTGGTGCCTCTAGTTACAGGAGCCATGAAACAGTATCTTTTTAGGAAAAAAAGGAAGTCTACAAAAGTATTAAATAGACTTGTGAAATGTCTAAACCCTAGAAGAATAAGTCTTCCATAGTTTAAAGATTCGATATCTATATTATTAGGAGAATTTTTCTTTAACAAAAATAAATATACTACTTGAGTCACAAAGACGCAAAAACCCATTTTCTCAAGTTAAAGATGAGGATGCGAATGTCTCTGGAATTAGACAGAGACGTTGTGAGCCAGACGCTCCCCTTGTTTACCAAGGTTTGTTATATAAACAAGTTTCCTACCTCTTCTGATTCTGGAAGCATTGGTTTTATGAGACCCATGTTGATTATCCAGATTCATATTTTGCATGTTCTTTTGCAGTCTGGAAATTCTTTTGTTGTTCCTTTTGAACCTCCAACACGTGCTTTGAACATGATTCGCATTTCCACAAAACGAACAAATCAATGATCCTTTGTCTTGTTGAAGTTCCTTTTGTTTATCACAACCGTCAACCTTTATTTTTTCATGAAGAGAAACAACGGGGTTGATAATACCTGCAGTCTTGCTTTTAAATCCTAAACCATTTGTGTTTCCAAAGGATTTCTGACCAAATAACATTGCTGAGATTTTGTCAGAACTTCCAGATAATATTTGTAGATCATCCTTGAGAGTATTAGTCTCTTTTTCCTTTAGAGCAATGGTCCTAGTGAGTTTATCATTAAGACAGTCTATCTCAAGATCTTTCACCTTGATTAATGATTCTAGTTTCTTCAATGAAGCTTTTAATTGAAGATTTTCTTGAAGAACCTCTCTATTTAAGAAATCAAAAATCTCTGTGTCAGACTCAATTTTTGAATCAGACCTTGAGTATGTGGACGTTTCTGCTGCAAAATCTGCGAGTTTATCACATCCATCAGACGTATTCAAAACGTTGACACTTAAAGATTTTTCTTTTACAGAATCATTAGCAGCAAGAGCTGACAGAAGATGTTTGTCACATCTAATGCTTCTTTTTACAAAATCCTTGATGCTTTCTGTTATCAATGGTTTATCGAACCAATCTCCATTTGAACAACATTCATCAGCCCAAGACAAGTTAGAGGACTCACTTGTGTCAGAAAAAACATTGAATGCAAGGGTTTGAACAGAATTTGGATCAAGAATTTTTACCTTTCCAAGAGAGGTATTTTTGGAGAGGGGGTTGAGGTTATTTCCTCCATCGATGGCATACTTCTTAGAAACATATCTCTTGTCTTCAAATATAGTTTCTAAGCTATCCCAGGCATCTTTAGACTTAGTGCAAGTAGACACATAGTACTGAAGGTCTGGGGTAACGACTTGTCTGATAACATATAATCCGTCAGAGTTTTGCATTGCAGCAAGAGATTCTTCATGACTATAACTACCAACATCCTTAGGTATAGATACATCGCCTTTTGTATTAACCAAAGGATCATAGCCTTTAACTACACGTACCCAGGTTTGAAAATCACGAGCTTGAAGATTAGCACACATAACAACTTTCCACCCTGGGTAGTTTGAGCCATCGAAGACTGGTGGTACGTTAATTGAGATATCACCTCTTTCCATAGAGTCAGATTGCTACAAACACAGACTTGTGAGGTCTTAAATGTGTTTACCCGCTCTGATACCAATTGAAAAAGTGGGGGTACAACAACCACACCCAATATTTCGCTTAACAATCTGTGTGTACAAACTCCAATATACTTTCTAGAGAATCAACTAGACAGTCAGACTCAATCTAGATAAAAAGTATATCAACGAGTTTATATCTCACTCTCTCGATTTGATATATACTCAAGCAAATAGAAATCTGTGAGTCTTTATCAAAGAGAGATAACTTGGATGGTACCAAATACCAATATCCAAGTGTCAATCAATTTAAATCAACAACCAAAAGGTCGGATATTCTAATTGATTGAACAACGCACAACCTGTGATATTTTAATTATATAAAAAAATATAATGCGGAAAAGAAATAACATAGACACCAGAATTTTGTTAACGAGGAAACCACAAATGCAGAAAAACCCCGGGACCTAGTCCAGATTGAACACACACTGTATTAAGCCGCTACAGACACTAGCCTACTCCAAACTAACTTTGGTCTGGATTGTAGTTGAACCCCAATCAATCTCACACTGAGCCAAGGTACAGTTATGCTCCTACGCCTCTGATCCCAACATGATGCTACGTACTTGATTCCCTTAGCTGATCTCACGCACAACTAAGAGTTGCTACGACCCAAAGTCGAAGACTTTAATAAACAAATCTGTATCACACAGAAAAGTCTATGGTAATAGATAAATACGTCTCCCGCGAATATACCTACGAGTTTTGTTCCGTCTTTTGATAAATCAAGTTGAACATGAACCAATTGATAACCCGGACTTATATTCCCGAAGAACAGCCTAGTATTACCAATCACCTCACAATAATCCTAATCGACGCAGCGAAAAAAGATATTGTGGAATCACAAACGATGATACGAAGTGTTTGTGATTACTTTTCTATCTTGCCTATCGGAGATATAAATCTCAAGACAATTATTACAATTGTACTCGTACAACAGAAGATGCAAGATCAGATCACACAACTACAAGAAAAATAGTATCGGTCTGGCTTCACAACCCCAATGAAGTCTTTAAGTCGTTAACCTGGTTTAAAAGAAGAAACCAAAGGTTAAAGGAAAATCGACTCTAGCTTATGCAACTAGTATCACACGGAAGGTGTGGGGATTTGGTTTCCCATTTGCTAGAGTTTTCCTTTATATAATCTTTCAAATCAGGGTTTGCAATCAATGTTAGCTTGGTAAAAAAGCATTCAATATTCACCGTTAGATGAAAACCTTATTAGATTCAAGCTAATATTTCTCAACTGTTGGATCGAAACCTTATCTTGTTACACACAAATGAAATGTCCAATTTTGGGTTTATGTAACTGTTCCCAAACATTAACATTTGTTGGTTCAACAATAGTTAACCAAATGGTTAGCCATTTGATCACTTTCATATCAACCATATTCTTCTTCACCATAACTAGTCCAAATGACTCAAATGAACTAGTTAGAGAGTTGTTCAATTGCTTAGATCTTATGTAACTACACAAGACACAATCAAAGCAAAAACGGTTTGATTCACTCGAATCGGTTCATGAACTTTATAGCCACGGTTTGCAAAAGCATTCCTTAGTTTATATAAACATGAGTTCAAGAACAACCGATTTTAGATATAACCTACTCAAGTTCACGGACTGGGTTCGCGGACTTAAGCTCACGGAAGGATTTCACAAACTCCAGCAGAAATTCTCGGGTCGAGAACTTCCGCCAGTTCACGGACTTGGCTCACGCCACATTCCGTTTCTATTGATCAACAAAGTTCGCAAACTTTGGTTCAAGGAATAAGGACTTATGCAAATATGTGTTTCCACAACAATGCTTATATCCTACCAATGGTTATGTAATCTAAACTCTCATTTAAATCATTGAATATTCTCAGAGGACGTTATATAGTCGTTATTCACATACCATTTTTCGTCAGAGCAATTTCTAAAAGTGATTGAAACATAACATGACATTCGTCACTAGGTAAAGATGAATTTGGCTAAAGCGAAAGCTTACCAACTCATATTTCGAGAAATAGATAGGCGAGTTAAACTCGGCTCGAAATAGCAAATGTGTATAAAGAAAGTCTATATATCAAAACGACTTTTGTCTCAAGAATAGGAGATAGAGTAAATAGACTTTTGAGTGACAGATAAGTTCAAGTCTCCACATACCTTTTAGTCGATGAAGTTCCACCAGTTCCTTGAGTAGTCCTTCGTATTGTATGATGATTGCCATGGAGTCTTGAGCTCAACTACACTTTCTATCCTAGTACGAGACCTTTAGATATAATAGGCTAGAAATCAAGACTTATAGTTTTGATCACTAACATTGAAAAACATGCTTGAGATAGAAACGCATGCGAGTTCGACTGAGAAATGCTCTAACACTTTCAATACCTAAAACGTTGTGCTACCTTTTCCTCCAGCGTTCTCTTTAGTATTTCCTCCAGCAATTTCCTCTTTCATGCAATATTTGTAATTCCTCCAAAATGATTGTACTGCTTGCATTAATTATTAGGGTTTCAATTTGTCGGTTAATCAAAGTATTGTTTCCTTTTAATCTCTTTACTCCTAAAGCATGACACAAAGTCTTGAAAAAGCCTAAAACCCTCACTAGCACCATCCGTTCAAACCAGAAAGAAAAATCTCATATCTTTCGAGAAAAATTAAAGGAGTACACGCAAAAGAAAAAAGGCAAAATATTTGTATAATTATTAGTGTTAGAGCATTGCTTGGTCGAACTCGCATGCGTTGCTATCTCAAGCATGTTTGTCAATGTTAGTGATCAAAACTATAAGTCTTGATTTCTATCCTACATAGCTAAAGGTCTCGGAATAGGATAGCAAGTATAGTTGAGCTCAAGACTCCATGGCAATCATCATACAAGAAGAAAGATTACTCAAGGAACTGGTGGATCTTTATCGACTAAAAGGTATGTGGAGACTTGAACTTATCTGTCACTCTAAAGTCTATCTATTCTATCTCCTACTCTTGAGACAAAAGTCGTTTTGATATATAGACTTTTATTATACACATTTGCTATTTCGAGCCGAGTTTATCTCGCTTATCTATTTCTCGAAATATGTGTTGGCAAGCTTTCGCTTTAGCCGAATTCATCTTTCCCTAGTGACGAAAGTCATATTATGTTTTAATCACTTTGAAAATATTTATCAATAAAATTAAGATTTTTAATCCAAAAATGAGTTAAATGTTAATGAAATCTTGTGAGGGGTGTAGTGTAGGATTTCCTGCAACTACATAATGGTGCTAGAAACATGGAAGAAGATTGAAGATCACCCTAGAAAAGGTTGAAGATTAATATTCTGATTTGTGGGAAATTAGAATAACTGGTGAAGAATTTTACGGAATCTCTTACAATTCATTAGTATTGAAGAAATGGCTAGATGGAGGAATATATCCGAACAACCAACAACCGCTAGAAGAAGAAGTAAAAGACTTGCTGGAAGGGAGAGAAGTGAAACAGGAGAATCTACTAGAATAAGAAATGATGGAGAAAATCAAATTCAACAACCATTTCAACAAACACCGGTACAAAATAGAACTATCGATTATGATAGAGTGAGCATACATACTTGGCGATCAAATTCAGCAGATGAAGAAGAAGAACGACAAACGAGAAATAATAGACAAACAGAAGGAGGACAAGAAATAGTTGAAGAAATAATTCGTGAAGATGAGGAAATTAGAGCAGTAGAGATGTTGAGACGAAGAATGCATTAAGAAAGAATAGCTGAGACAGAAGAGCGTGCAAATCTAACAAGGCAAAATCACGAATTGAGGATGGAAAATATGAGATTACAGAGTAGAAGATCAAGAAGTACTACAAGATCGTATTCAAGATCGACTAGAAAAGAGATGAGGCGAAACTCATCCACAGTTAATGCTGGAAATAATATTCGAGAAGAAATACGAAATCCGAATGAAGAACATCGCGAAGGTAGAGAAAGGACTGATGATCGTTACGTTCCACATAATGAAACTTTTGATGATAGGAAAAATGATAGAAATCAGGAGAATGGACAACGTCAGGGACGAAATAATCAAGATGGCGAAGGGAATCGAGAGGAAGGAAGGAGAATTTTACATGAGAGAGAAACTCAAAGAAATCAACAAACGATTGAAGAAGAAATTGAAAGACATTATGCTGAACAAGCACGTTTAATTGCGAACGTGAAAGATTGAGAGCGGAAATGGAAGAACAAGAGCTTCAGGAGGCAATTCGCCAGAACAATCATGACAATCGAGAAAGAAGGCGTACACAAAACCAGAATAACGGGAATCTCAATGAAGAGTATGATAGAGTACAGAAGAGGGCTGAAAGATAGCGAATGGAATTGATAAGAAATGAACAAAATCATGGAGGGGAAAATGAGAGACATCATCATATACAAATTCAAGATAGAGATGAGGAAGAGAACCGTGGGGGAAGACGAGATGAGGATGATGAAGAAGAAATGCAAAATTTCGCAAGAGAAGAAAGACATGAACGCAGAAGAAGGGAGGCGAAATTAAAAAGACCAATGGATCAAAATTCAGGCGTAAATGAACAAATCTTAAAAGAATTGGAAGAAATGAGAGGAATGCTAAATAATAGAGGAGAAGTAGGCAGAAGACAATTAAATGAAGCTATAGAAGAAGCTGCGAAAACTCCATTTACAAGAGAAGTACAACTAGGAGGAATACCTCCGAAATGCAATTTGCCCGCATTAACCAACATTTTTGATGGAACAACTTGTGCAATTCAACACATTAAAGCCTACGTGAGGTGCATGTTGCAGTGGGAAAATCATGATGCCGTATTGTGCAAGTATTTTGCATCCAGTCTAACAGGAGAGGCGTTAAAATGGTTCGAAGGTCTACCAAAAAATACAATAACATCTTTCAATCATTGCAGACCACATTCTTGGGGGCATATATAAGTAACAATTCTTCGCGACCTGGTATTGAAGATGTGTTTGGATTAAAACAAAGGATTGGCGAAAGTTTGAAGCACCTAACTAAAAGGTGGAGACTATGTGTAGTGAAATGGCTGGCCGTGTGGATAGAGATATCTTATCTTATCATTTATCAATGCTATGTTCGCAACCAATCTATTGTATATCCAAATTTTCAGAGTCAAGAATACAATCACAATGACTGAACTGCGAGAACTTCAGGAAGAGTATATTGCTCTAGAGGAAAGGCAAAATGAAATGGAATCATACCCAGTTGCGAACACCAATTCACAAGCAGCGAATGCAAGCTTATTACCTAAACTAATAAACACAGTGGCGAGCACTTCGCAAGTACAACAAGAAAAGGTTACGGGCAACAATCAACAAAACTGGTGGCTATGGGAAGCCGAGATCAAGAGGAGTATGAAAGAGAAAGAAATTTCTACAATCGTGGTGGAAATAATAAGATTCAAAGACTTGATCAGCCGCAAGAAACTTATGGAGGTCAAAGACAAAATTATAATAGAGGACAAGGAGGTCACAAGGTAGTATGGGAAGAAATCAAGATGCCACCTCTGAATGCAAGTGTGGAGAAAATATGGGAAGCTATAATTTTGATGGAGAATATACCAACACCATGGAACATGGGAACGGAACCACCTCAAAGCCGCAGAAGTCATGAGTTCTGTTCTTATCATCATTTTCACGGACATACTACAAATGATTGCAGAAATATAAAGAGAATTATTCTGAGAATGATAGATCAAGGAAAACTAAACCACTTTCTGGTAGGCACCCACAATCTCAACCATTACTACCACCACCACAGAGCATCACAGAGTAAACACGGTGAAAGAGAAGGAAACGTTCTTCGTAGAAGTTGGTGCAAAAGCAAAGAATCTATTCTGTCACTCTATCGTACATTCATACAAGACAATTGAGATTTTCATGACAATGTTTTGAGTAGAGTGTTCGCAAGAGACAATGATGGAAGAGAAATTATGAACATTGCGAAAATCTCGCCACTAGAGGAATGGCAAAGCAGACTATTTCTTTTACCGCAGAAGAAGTCCCGAAGGTGGAGAGTACATGACAATCCATTGGTGGTAAAATTAGAAATTAATCCAAAACCGAAAGAAGATGAAGATGATGAAGCTGAAGACTCATGGGCAATTAATAGGATTCTAATCGATACCGGAAGCTCTGTGAACATCTTATTCTATCATACTTATAAAACCATGGGAGGGAGAGATGATGATCTTATACCATCAACATATAAGATATATGGTTTTAATGGTACTGCCAACAAGCCTAAAGGGGAGGTTACTATGCGAATTCCATTGAAGGGAATATCTTCTGAAATCCTGTTCTGTGTTGTTGACGTAGAGTCACCCTACAATGCATTAATTGGTCGACCTTGGCTACATGGGATTCTAGGTGTAGCTTCAACTTTCCACCAGTGCATCAAATTCCCTCACCCCAGCGGTGTAGGAATCATAAAAGGAGATTGGGTTGAAGGAAAGAAATGTTACGAAACTGAGGTAGAATCCTGCGAAGGAAGAGCAAACAAGAAGGAAAGTTGGGACGCAAAATCAAAGAGACACAAAGAAGAGAGATTGATGGTGGATGCAATCGAACGAAAAGAAGAAGAAATGTTGCGAAACTAATGCTAGCTCAGAATAAGAAATGGTGAACATACCACTACCAAGGAAGCAGTAGCAGAAATAACAAAGAAGCAGAGAATGGCAAAGGTAATAAAAATAAGAAGTGTATGAATGATTGATTTGTTGCGACACTCTCGCAACAAATAAAATTCTCAAAATACATTTTACTGAATGATAAATGAGATTGAGAAGTGCAAATACGATGATGATGTGCGAGAATCTCGCAGAGATAATGAATTCTACAAAAGACAATCAGAGAACAATGACAAAAGAGAAAGGGGCGAACCTTTATGGCGTACACCCTAGTTCGCGAATACAATTTCGCAAGAGGCAAATGTAAGACCTAAAGTACGTCATATAAGGGGGTACCTGTTGCATGGCTCAGGGAAAGGCTACACCGCCCGGAACCTGAGTCATGGAGATTTGGGGTCAATAAAGCCCATCCGGGAGAGGCACCTTGGATTCTCAACTTAAGCATATGACTTAGGTTGGGCGACTAAGGTAATAAGGACTCTCCCAAGGAGTGCAGAATCTGACCAAGGCGCCGAGGTACACGGTTGAGTCAAGAGTGCCAGGGGCGTCTGGAGCGTACCTTGCCATTCTTGACAAGTCTTGGCTTATACTGCACTGCCCGAAGAAAACCCCACTTAGGGTGCAGTCTCGTAACCATAACCCTATAGGTAAAAGGGATAAGAGGCTGCGAAAACAACTGGTTGTTGTTAAGACCGGATGGGAGGAGCCAACCTTGTATGGTAGAGGTACGCCTCCTTGAAGGGGCAACCAGGGGGAGATAAGGGCGGCACCCTCCATTAGGGAGCTGATAAGTGTCTTAAGACGCAAATGTCATGAGGCTTTTTACTCGCAAGGGTATTAAGGCTTGTCATATTTGTGCGACAATCCTGAAGAGGCAATAATACTAAAGAAAAGATAAGACGAGATCAATGGGTTTTCGCATGAAAGTGCGAAGACGTCCTGCGATTTCGTCGCAAGACGCAATGTCATGGGGCTTTATTTTCGCAAGAATATTTAGGCCTGTCATATTGTCGCAAATCCTGAAGAGGCAATAATACAAAAGAAAAAGTTAAGCAAGATCAATGGGTTTTTGCATGAAAATGCAAGGACGTCCTGCGATTTTGTCGCAATGACAAGAGGTGGCATAATAAGACCTTTAACTAGGAAGGAAAATAAGACCACACAGGAATGAGATTTTGAAAAGAATCAAAATTCACTTCGCATATGATTGCGAAATTATACATAAACAACTGCGAAGTTGAGGCAAAAATAAGAAAATCTGCAAAATCTCTCATTTGGATACAAATAACAGAGGCAAGTATGGGAATGAATGAAATTAGAAAATGTTATTTGTCTCCACATGATAGATTTACGCAAAAATTCAAAAATTAATGATTATGTTGATTAACCGTATTGCAAGGAAGAATTGTTTTAATGAATGCAGGTCAATGAAAGAAACTCATATTAAGGAATATGGGGAACCAAAGAATTCGCAAATATACAAAAAGAAGGAATAAATGTACAAGTATTACAGAAGATCAAAGAAAGAAACAAAGACTACTTCTTAGTTGATCCTTCATCATCTTCATCAGACTTGCTCTTCTTCGTCTGCATCAGAACCTTTATCTCCATCAGAACCTTCATCACCATCAGATTCTTCATCATCAGCTTCGCTATCAGAGATGTCAGACTAGGAATGTTCTTTGGGATCTCCTCCAAGAGACAAGGATAATCAGAGTGAGGAATACTATGGTCATCACAACCATTTGAAATGCGTCGTTCTTAAAGTTCGCAACAGTGATCTTGTTTGATTCTTTAATCTAGAATATTTGTCGTTGCGAGAAGAAAGATTCTTTGCGAGTTCCTCTTTTTCAGCTTCAAGTTCCTCAACTCTTTGGCGATATCTACTTTCAGATCCTGCGAAGCATATCAATTAATCAGTAACTTGATAAAAACTCGTGAAAACCAAAGATTAATAAAGGAAAACAGTTAATGACCTTCTCTCTCAGAAATCATATCTCTAATCAAGGCTGTATGCTCAACTTGGAGACTAACATTTACACCTAAATTTCTGGCGTTATCCAAGATTGTCGCGGCCCAAGCGAACTCATCACTATTTATGAGAAGACGAGAACGAACTTGGTTTTCTCTCGCTAAGCACACATTTTGACGATTGGCTTCATCTCGTTCAAGTTGAACCTCAAGAAGAGTCTCTTGGAATTTCGCCAAAGCCTTAACACCTTGATCAGAGATACGATCTTTATCATCTATAAGTTTGCTAATCTTGGTTCTTAATTCATTGATCTTCTCTTTAGAATTGAGATAAAAACGTTTAAATTGGTTGGCTAAACCTAAACTAGATCTATGATCAATCTCTAAGAGGCGAAATTTGGATTTAAGTTCATTCAAAGGCAGAGATGAAATTTTATCATTAGAGAAACTATTCAAAGATTTATTAAGATGTTCAAGAAGAGTGTCATTATCTAGGGCATCGGGAAATGAACGAAGAAGAATGGCTTCATCAGAAAGACCATAAATGTCTGCAAAAAGGATTAATCAAATAAGATAAGACAATAGGATGAATGAATGAAAGGAAAGGAGAAAAATTGCATATCATAGAGCTGATCATTAGCTTTTTGAAGAGTAGAAATTTTGTTCCATTGCGAAGAAGTGTCGATTTCCAGTTGTTTGTTCTTCTCGCGAAGACCTTTAACTTCAGCTTCTAATTGTTCGTTCTTCTCACGAAGATCTTTAGCTTCAGTTTCCAGTTCTTCATTCTTCGTACAAAATTGAAGATTCTTCTTTTCAAGAATTTCGCGTCTCCTCTCCAATTCTGAAGCAACAGCGAAAAAATATTTTCCAGCCTGCGAAGAAAATACAAAAAATAATTAAAATAAAAAGAAATTTTGAGTCACAATAATGAAGAAGTAAAAAGAAGAAAGCATACCAAACTATTGAGGGAATTTAAGAAGTTAGGAGTCACTGATCTGGAAACTCCACGAAGAGAACTATCACCATCCAACAAAGGAGTATCGCAAATAGTTGCGAGAGCTTTGCATATACTGGCGAGGCAATTATCTCCCATCCCTTGCCAAGAATCAGAGAAGATACCAGATAACTGTGCCATAGAGGATTCAGGTGGAGAATCTTTATTCGCAGCAGAGTCGTCATCATCATATTTATTCTCTTCATCATCTTCAGAACCATCAGGGAAATGAACATCTGAAGGAGAAGGATAATTCCCTCTCTTTCTTTTCTTTGAACAGGATGCAGATGATTTTCCTTCGCGAAGAATATCTTTACCCTTATTACCAGTCGTCGCAGCCTTGGTGGATTCTTCTACTTCAGCAATAACCTTCACACACAAATGAAGATATGAAACAGAGGCAACAATATATTGTTTAAAATCATAAAAGAATATTTCTTACCTCATCTGTGTATGAACGAAGAGCTAACAAGGTATTGGCTTTACCAGTCCTGCGGTAGCTATCTTTCAGTTTCTGGATCTGTAAAATGTCGCAAGAATCAGCGAACACAAGAGTAAAGATAAATAGAGAAATATAAAGTGGGAGAAACTGGAAGAAATATACCTCTTTCACTTTATCAGGCCAAGAGAATACCCAGGGTTGATAAGCGGTGAGATTCGCAGGAATGACATTAGAACCAGCAATATAGGGTCCTTTCAACATCAAGGGGGAGACACACCATTTATGATCTTTGGATTGGTGAGGGGTTTTATTAATTCCAGAGTGAAAATTAATGTCATGCATGAGCATTTTATCTTCAGCAATAAAATCCTTCCTTTTCAAGCGAACACCCCAGCGAGTATTCTCCTTCTTCATAGATATTAATTCATAATTTTCGAAGAAATTCGCTACTGTGTACTTCTCAGCGACTATCTCCAAGTATGCGAATTTAGGATCCCTAAGCTCTTTAGGATAAAGATATCCTTTACCAGCACCGCGATTAGCAAACTCCAATATCATACGGATACAATCCCCACTCAATTGGAAGATAGCTCGCGAAAATCCCGAGTGAGTGAGAATTTCATAGAACAGAGGGATATCTGGGTCATAAAGAGGAATGGGGAGGCCTGCGAGAATTTGACCCAGTGAAACTATGATTGATTGATCATCACAATGTTTATCAGAGAAAAGTTTGATAGAAAGAATTGACTTAGCCCTTTCACCAGGAACGGTAGAAAGTGTGAAACCTTTCTCGGCAAGATATTTTTGAACATCCTTTAAGGTTTTCTCATGTTTTTGACCACTTGGAGGCATATCTAAATGTAGAGTATGGGAATGGACGAATAATTAAGAAGATTGAAGAAGGAAGACAGAAGAAAAATTACAGCAGAGGAATTTACGGAGAAAATGATGAAGTTGCGGAGAAGATGAAAAAGAGAGTAAAAAAGAAGAAAGGGGAGAATAAGAAGAACATATATAGAAAAGATTTTCGAGAAGATAAACACAATTAATGCGAAAAGGCGTGAGCGGTTGAAAACAACGGTTACAGAAGACGTGTCAAGAAACAGATGGGAGAAAGGATACGTGTGATAAATGCAGAATATGAAGTGATGGATAGATGCGGCATTTCTCACATCATTCTCTACTTCACAGAGAAGATATGAGAAGAGGCAAGATGTAGGATCAGAATCTCGCAGCAATAATGCCTCAGCGAAATTATTAACAACACAACACGACAGTGTCGCAGAACAACTTCAGAAACGACATAGTAAACAACATCAGCCAAATCATGAGAAAAGTGTGACGGTCCTGCGAAAATAAGGAAGTTTTGCGAGATTTATATTTATAAGGTTGCGATAATGTCGCAAGTCATATCAGAAAATAAAGAAAAAATTAGCTGTCATCCACTATGTAATTCCCTATAAATAGTCGTCCGGTTGTAAAGGAAAGGGGGAGATCTTTTTTGAGTGAGAATCAAGTAAATAGGAGAGAGAAAATCTAGAGCAGTGGTTATTCTTGATTCCTTTATATTTTCTTGTAAGATTGTTCAAAGATTCATCAATAAAATTAAGAATGTTAATCCAAAAATGAGTCAAATGTTAATGAAATCTTGTGAGGGGTGCAGTGTAGGATTTCATGCAACTACAGGACTACTCAAGGAACTGGTGGAACTTCATCGACCAAAAGGTATGTGGAGACTTGAACTTATCTGTCACTCAAAAGTCTATTTAATCTATCTCCTATTTTTGAGACAAAAGTCGTTTTGATATATAGACTTTCATTATACGCATTTGCTATTTCGAGCCGAGTTTAACTCTCCTATCTATTTCTCGAAATATGAGTTGGTAAGCTTTCGCTTTAGCCAAATTCATCTTTACCTAGTGACGAATGTCATGTTATGTTTCAATCATTTTGGAAATTACTCTGACGAAAAATGGTCTGTGAATAACGACTATATAACGTCCTCTGAGAATATTATAATGATTGAAATGAGAGTTTAGATTACATAACCATTGGTAGGATATAAGCATTGTTGTGGAAACACATATTTGCATAAGTCCTTATTCCTTGAACCAAAGTTTGCGAACTTTGTTGATCAAGAGAAACGGAATGTGGCGTGAGCCAAGTCCGCGAACTCAGTCCGCGAACTGGAGGAAGTTCTCGACCCGAGAATTTCTGTTGGAGTTTGTGAACTCCTTCCATGAGCTTAAGTCCGCGAACCCAGTCCGCAAACTTGAGTAGGTTATATCTACAATCGGTTGTTCTTGAACTCATGTTTATATAAACTAAGGAATGCTTTTGCAAACCGTGGCTATAAAGTTCATGAACCGATTCGAGTAAATCAAATCGTTTTTGCTTCAATTATGTCTTGTGTAGTTACATAAGATCTAAGCAATTGAACAACTCTCTAACTAGTTCATTTGAGCAATTTGGACTAGTTATGGTGAAGAAGAATATGGTTGATATGAAAGTGATCATATGGCTAACCATTTGGTTAACTATTGTTGAACCAACAAAAGTTAATGTTTGGGAACGGTTACATAAACCCAAAATTGGACATTTCATTTGTGTGTAACAAGCTAAGGTTTCGATCCAACGGTTGAGAAATATTAGCTTGAATCTAATCAGGTTTTCATCTAACGGTGATATTGAATGCTTTGTTACCAAGCTAACATTGATTGCAAACCCTGATTTGAAAGACTATATAAGGGAGAACTCTAGCAACTGGGAAACCTAATTCCCACACCTTATGTGTGATACTAGTTGCATAAGCTAGAGTCGATTCTCCTTTAACTTTTGGTTTCTTCTTCTAAACTAGGTTAACGACTTAAAGACTTCATTGGGATTGTGAAGCCAGACCGATACTATTTTTCTTGTAGTTGTATGATCCGATCTTGCATCTTCTATCGTACGAGTACAATTGTAATAATTGGCTTGAGATTTATATCTCCGATAGGCAAGATAGAAAAGTAATCACAAGCACTCCGTCTCATCGTTTGTGATTCCACAATATCTTTTTTCGCTGCGTCGATTAGGATTATTGTGAGGTGATTGATAATACTAGGCTGTTCTTTGGGAATATAAGTACGGTTTATCAATTGGTTCATGTTCACCTTGATTTATCAAAAGACGAAACAAAACTCGTAGGTATATTCGTGGGAGACAGATTTATCTATTACCGTAGACTTTTCTGTGTTATGCAGATTTGTTGCAACTCTTAGTTGTGGGTGAGATCAGCTAAGGAAATCAAGTACGTAGCATCATGCTGGGATCAGAGGCATAGGAGCATAACTGTACCTTGGATTACTGTGAGATTGATTGGGGTTCAACTACAGTCCAGACTGAAGTTAGTTCGGAGTAGGCTAGTGTCTGTAGCGACTTAATACAGTGTGTGTTCAATCTGGACTAGTCCCGGGATTTTTCTGCATTTGCGGTTTTCTTGTTAACAAAATTCTGGTGTCTGTGTTATTTCTTTTCTACATTATATTTTGTTATATAATTGAAATATCACAGGTTGTGCGTTGTTCAATCAATTAGAATATCCGACCTTTTGGTTGTTGATTTAAATTGATTGACACTTGGATATTGGTATTTGGTACCATCCAAGTTATCTCTCTTTGATAAAGACTCGCAGATTTATATTTGCTTGAGTATATATCAAATCGAGAGAGTGAGATATAAACTCGTTGATATAATTTTTATCTAGATTGAGTCTGACTGTCTAGTTGATTCTCTAGAAAGTATATTGGAGTTTGTCCATACAGATTGCTAAGCGAAATATTGGGTGTGGTTGTTGTACCCCCACTTTTTCAATTGGTATCAGAGCAGGAAAACAAGTTCAAGACCTCACAAGTATGTGTTTGTAGCAACCTGACTCTATGGACAGAGGTGCTTTCTCAATTAACGTACCACCAGTCTTCGATGGCTCTAATTACTTATGGTGGAAAATTGCTATGCGGGCTTTTCTTCAAGCACTTGATTTTCAATCATGGGTATATGTTGTTAATGGCTATAATGCTCATGTCGTGGAAGTTGGAGATGTAAATGTTCCCAAGCCTATTGGTGAATACACCCCTGCCGAGATAAATGCTGCAAAGAAAAACTCCGACGGTTTGAATGCCATTATACATGCCATTACCCCAAATCTTCAGCACCATGTGTCGAATTGCACGAGGTCTAAAGATGCGTGGGATATCTTAGAAACTGTACTCGAAGGTAACTCCAGTGAAAAGGAAGATAGGCTTCAAAACCTGAATTCCGATGGGAAAACCTTCGTATGGCAGATGAAGAAACATTTGATGAGTTTAATCACAAAAAGTCTGAAATTGTTAATGCATCCTTTGCATTGGGTAAGACTATTCCTGAAAAGGACATTGTGATGAAAATTCTCAGATCGCTGCCATCTAGATACGACTCTAAGAAGCATGCCATCATTGAGGGAAATAACCTTGATACTCTATCCAGAAGTTCTCTTACGGGAAAGTTGAAAATTTTCAATCTTGAACTTGAACAAAGAGAGAAAAATCATCTGGCTAACAATCTTGTTGATGCATCTGATTGTAAGTCTCGACGTTCTAAATTGACTGACAATAGAAATAAGAATTTCTTTAATTCAATCTTGGGTCTGTTTATACAACAGCTTAAGAAATATCTTAGATAGAGGAAAATAAAGTCTCAAAAGAAAGCTCAGTCAATCAATAAAAAGGTTCAAAAACACTATGTCAACAATTCTAGTTTCAAGTGCTATAGAAGTGTTCACAATGCTTCTATTCATCTTGATACGGAGAAAAGCGAGATAACTAAAGCATGGATGGATACTCTTGACTACTGTTCTGAGGATGAAATATATGATGGTTCTCTTAATCTATTTGTTGATAATCACGTGTGTCCTCCTAACATTCCTGACTATTCCATGATAAACAATCTTACTTCCTCATAAATACTTCAATTTTAAAAGGAAGTCTTAATTAAAAGGATTGAAAATCTGGAATTCCAACTGTATAACTTAAAATTGGAGATGAACAATCGTGATTCTTAAAAGACGACCTTGTACTGCCAGCAAATTTCTCCTGATTCTGTATCATTCATAAGTCACCTTGACGACAAGAATCATACAGAAGATCACAAGGATTTATATAATCTCAAGATTTCCTCATGTGATCATCAGGATCATCCTAAAACCTGTGACACCTTGAAACAGGAAAAGTACTCCTCTGTCAAACGTCGTTTGCAGAAGAAGAAAAAGAAATCTCGTACAAAACCCTCATCTTTTGTAAAAGAGATTTCAAAAAGAATGCATAGTTTATTAAAATCAACAATCAAGGTATTCAAATCTGTGCTAAAAGAAAGAAAGGATGAAGTACATAACTCTTCTTTCTTAAAAACAAGACAGAAACAAAGTATATCAAATACTTCATCCCCTCGAAAGAATTTACCCAGTCCTGCGGAGGATTGGAACAATTACAGTTTGTAATACTGTTTTAATGATTCTTGTCTATCCCTCTTAGACAAAAATCATGATCTTCAAGAGGGTTGTGATAAGTTATTTCTGTTATTGTTTTAGCCTAGAACTGTTTGTTTTCAAACGGGTTTTCTTCTTAAGACTCGTTCTGAGGATAATCATTTAGGGTTTTGGTCAAAGGTTATTTTGGATATTTATCCCTTATCCTCAGTTCCTCTTTAAATGAAGTTTTTCTCCTTTCATAAACATTTCATCTATCTTTTCCATCATGTCCTCTTCAAGTCTTTCAAGCAAGGAAAGTGATGTTTGGACTGTTCTCTTTCCATCTAAGAAGATACGGTTTGATTCTTCTGATAATACGATGATCCCTGATCTTCAAGACTCTTCTATGGACGGGAACATCTCTATTTCTCATTTTGATAAGCTCTCTTTAACCATGAATCTCGTTTTGGAACAAGTTCGTGCCCTAAAAAGTGAACTTGAAACTTCCTCCAAGAAACTTGAAGAAAAGATGGATCATCTGGAGTCGAGAATTGATCTGATCGAAGATGAGCTTGATGAATACATAGAATATGAGAAGATTATTCAAAGTAAGTGAAATGCTTTATAGGAGTTTATTTGCCTAGTAATTCTTCTATTTTTCTTGTTTTTGTTAGAAGAATAACTAGAGTTTGGAATAGCCATTATTGTGATTACGCATAGCTATGTCCAACGTTTTCATCTTCTTGTTTTTAGATTTATTGGTTTAATTTCTAAATTTGTTTGGAAGATGATTTTTTGCAGTATTAATCTTTATGGTTTTATATATTGCAATCGTCTATGGGACATGTGTGTTTACGTCCGTGAACTATGATTGTCCCATACCTTGTCAAAAGTAAAGTCTTTCATATGTCGATATGCATGTATTGATAAAAGAATGAATGGACTTTTGACAAATACAAAAGTTAATCCTATATGGTGAATTATTGATGGAAGATAGGTTAAAATATTTTTTTTTGCAAGGATTATGTCTATTGAATGTCGTTATGCGAATAGCGATGGAAAATAGAATGAATCGTTGTGTATTCCGCAGTATTGATCTTCCCTGATCCATATTTTATGTATTACTGTGAGGCTCCGTAAAGTGTCTTATGTTGAGCATTGAACGACCAAGTTGATTATTTTTATGATTAGCTATGTTGTTGTTCCGTGAGGTACTTTATGTCGAGCATTTTCAACTAAATTAATCATCTAGTTTGGTGACTTAGTTGTTGCTCTGTAAGTTTTCTTATGTCGAGCACGACCAATTAAATTTATTACTTTTGTGATTAGTTTGGTTGTATGTTTCGATTAGATTAGTTATGGGTTCTCTTGTGATTAATCTAATTGTATATTTTGAGTCTCCATAAGTCCACTTATGTTGAGCATTTATCGATTAAATTAATCATGGGTTCTCTTGTGGTTAGTTTAATTGAATATTTTGGATTCAAATTCATACTTGTATGTGATTTGTTATGTCCAAATAAATCATTCTTTTCTTTCGAACTGGCGGAAATTTTCGACCCGAGAATTTCTGCTGGAGTTTGTGAACTCCTTCCATGAGCTCAAGTCCGCGAACCCAGTCCGCGAACTTGAGTAGGTTATATCTAAAATCAATTGTTCTTGAACTCATGTTTATATAAACTAAGGAATGCTTTTGCAAACCGTGGCTATAAAGTTCATGAACCGATTCGAGTGAATCAAACCGTTTTTGCTTCGATTGTGTCTAGTGTAGTTACATAAGATCTAAGCAATTGAACAACTCTCTAACTAGTTCATTTGAGTCATTTGGACTAGTTATGGTGAAGAAGAATATGGTTGATATGAAAGTGATCATATGGCCAACCATTTGGTTTACTATTGTTGAACCAACAAATGTTAACGTTTGGGAACGGTTACATAAACCCAAAATTGGACATTTCATTTGTGTGTAACAAGCTAAGATTTTGATCCAACGGTTGAGAAATATTAGCTTGAATCTAATCAGGTTTTCATCTAACGGTGAATATTGAATGCTTTGTTACCAAGCTAACATTTATTGGAAACCCTGATTTGAAAGACTATATAATGGAGAACTCTAGCAACTGGGAAACCTAATCCCCACACCTTCTGTGTGATATTAGTTGTGCTAAGCTAGAGTCGATTCTCCTTTAACCTTTGGTTTCTTCTTCTAAACCAGGTTAACGACTTAAAGACTTCATTGGGATTGTGAATCCAGACCGATACTACTTTCTTGTAGTTGTGTGATATGATCTTGTTGTTTCTGTCGTACGAGTACAATTGTAATAATTGGCTTGAGATTGATATCTCTGATAGGCAAGATATAAAAGTAATCACAAACACTTCGTCTCATCGTTTGTGATTCCGCAATATCTTTTTTCGCTGCGTCGGTTAAGATTATTGTGAGGTGATTGATAATACTAGGCTGTTCTTCGGGAATATAAGTCCGGATTATCAATTGGTTCACGTTCACCTTGATTTATCAAAAGACGGAACAAAACTCGTAGGTATATTCGTGGGAGACAGATTTATCTATTACCGTAGACTTTTCTGTGTGATACAGATTTTTTTTATTATAGTCTTCGACTTTGGGTCGTAGCAACTCTTAGTTGTGGGTGAGATCAGCTAAGGGAATCAAGTACGTAGCATCCTGCTGGGATCAGAGGCGTAGGAGCATAATTGTACCTTGGATCAGTGTGAGATTGATTGGGGTTCAACTACAGTCCAGACCGGAGTTAGTTCGGAGTAGGCTAGTGTCTGTAGATGCTTAATACAGTGTGTGTTCAATCTGGACTAGGTCCCGGGGTTTTTCTGCATTTGCGGTTTCCTCGTTACCAAAATTCTGGTGTCTGTGTTATTTCTTTTCCGCATTATATTTTGTTATATAATTGAAATATCACAGGTTGTGCGTTGTTCAATCAATTAGAATATCCGACCTTTTGGTTGTTGATTTAAATTGATTGACACTTGGATATTGGTCTTTGGTACCATCCAAGTTATCTCTCTTTGATAAAGACTCGCAGATTTCTATTTGCTTGAGTATATATCAAATCGAGAGAGTGAGATATAAACTCGTTGATATACTTTTTATCTAGATTGAGTCTGACTGTCTAGTTGATTCTCTAGAAAGTATATTGGAGTTTGTCCATACATATTTCTAAGAGAAATATTGGGTGTGGTTGTTGTACCCCCCACTTTTTCAATTAGAGCAAGTGTACTATGAAGAGCGGTTCACTCCAACAAAAAAGCGCTTCTCCATCATCACGTGATTAGGAGGATTGTAGCACAGGGAAGAAAGGTTCGTGGTCAATCTATGATTTCCATTATTGCATCCCCTTCGTTGTTCTTAGGGTTATATGCAATCATCATGAAGACAGTGCACAGTCACGCATCATCACTTATGAATGTCGTATTCTCTTTGGATGGACAACGGAATGGAGAGATTCTATTATAACCCTACTGGAGAGTGTCACAGTTGGGGTCTCAAGATAACGTGAATAAAAGAACCACTGTTTAAATAAACCTAAACTCAGTCACCGCAGAGTATAAAAAGAAATGCCTACAAACTATGAAGGAGCGTTCATCTGCAAAAAAAAAAAAAGGTGATAGAGGATAACAGAAAGAAAGTCTAATCATCAGTGAGATCAATAGTGTCTTCACCAGAGCCATCATTGTAAACTGCTTCAACACCTTTATCACAAGCCAGTGCATCCTCTTTGGAGTCTGCCTCGACTTCCCTTTCTGATGCCGTTTCAACGCCTCCCTCAACAGTTGCTTCAATATTCCCTCCAAGAGACGCAAAGACATCATCCTTGGAAGTTGTTTCAACATCTTCTCCAGATGCCGCTACCATGATCTCCTCAGCAGCCACTTCAATGTTCCCTCTGACTGTTGCTTCAATACCCTTCACAGAAGCTACTTCGGTGATAGACACATTTTTGTGTCTACATTGTCCTTAATTCCCTGTATTATTGGTACTCGATTTTTGTACTAATATTGTGTTTTTATGTATTTTTAGGAAATAAAAAATTTCGGAAAAATTGGCTCGAAAAAGTGTTAAAGGCAACCCGGAGGACATGTACTATTCGGACTCGCAGTTTTGGCTAAGGGGCATCCATTTACTAAGGGGCACACTAGCTGATATTCGCACCACCAGCTGTTGGTTAAGGGCTGACCATCTTCTTCATTTCAAATTATGTTTTTGGCGGGGAACTTATGCAGCTTAACAGGCAGATTAGGGTTCGGATTGTGGAGGAGATTCAAGGAGACTTAATGGCTGAAACTTCATGGGAAGACTTTATTTAGCTTAACAGTCGTGGTAGGGTCATTGGAATTGATCCAATTTGGCTGGTTGATTGTGTGGAGACAAAACAGGGGAAGAGCAGTTTTATGTGAAAACCCGAGGCTGCTGTGTATGGATTTCGAAGTTGTCCAGGGAGATTCGATCGCTACAATCTATTGTATTGGGCCTGTTACACCCAAACAGAACTGGTAAGTCCATCAAGATCGAGGAAATTGGGTTGCAATAAAGGTTTGAAGAAATCAGGGAACTATAATATACGATGAAGTTTTCTCGGGATTTCTTGTTATTCCGGGAAGATTTATTGAGGCCTGAGCGTGTTGACTCAATATTTGATGAGTTGGAAGCGTGTTTGGATGGTTTAGGTTGTTGACAGACGCGTGAAGGTGTTAATTTTGGGAATTATTTCCCGTGACTGCATGAGATGATTTTTGAGAATATTCGGAGTTATGAGGGAGGATTCTCTTTCCTGTTGAGTATAAAAACGATGTTAGGGGACCATAGAAGGGTTATGGAGAGTTAGGGGACGAAAAAGGGTGAGAAATAGAGTTGCAGAGCTTGTCTCTGCTGCTGCCATTGAAGGAGAGAACGAAGAATATAAGACCCTAAAAAACTGTCGTTCATCTACAGTGACAACGACACAACACTGGAGGGTCGTAGTGCTACAGTGACAGTCACAATTATCATTTATCGTTCTCTGTAATAGTTTGGTTTGTAACAATTATATTTCTTACAAACCCGGTTTTAATCATTTTCTCCCATTTTCATCATTTATAAACACCTTTTTGAGCAATAAATTATCCTTTGAGCATGTCTACAATATCAAGAGCTAAAACCCAACATTGGGACAATGGAGGAAGCTGGATTTCACTATTGGGGTAACTTAATTGATTGTTTATTTACTGTTTGCTTTGATTTTTAATGAATTATGATTTCTATTAATTACTCGTGACTTTGTTTGATGGAGCATGCTTAGTTCTAGGTAATTTTGATGCGCCATGCTTATGACCTACGCGTAACATTTTATGAAATCTACTTTGGCAAAGAATAGAGTTGGTATTTCCTTTGTGTTGAGCTATAAATGTTTACAATTAATTTCTGAACCCCATGAACATGAAAAACAGTGAAATCCTGAGTCCCAATAAATTCTTCATCCCGTGACATTTTTTTGTATATATTTTTCTTTTATTTTAATTTATTAATTCTTAAAATCAATCTCATCAAGTCCGAGTGAACGACAACTCTATTTACCACTATAAAAATTCGATCAATTTTTAGCGCCGCTGCCGGGGAGCGGTTGTGGAATATTATAATTGGTATTTTGTACATTTTTTTTATGTTCTGTACATAGCTTATTTTTCTTTTCTTTTTTATATTTTCTTTTAGTTCTTTTTACGTAGCTTATTTTTTTCATAGGTACCTTAGTCTGAAGAGCGGCGATTGGAGTCAACAACTGGCCTAAAGTAAGTAATTGATATTCTCGCAAAGCTTTTGCAAGGTGAGTTATTGAGAATTACTTTGTATAATGGTTTCCAGCGAGTTGACTTCTTTTATAGCTTTTTGGAATCTTACCAAAAGAGCTGAGACAGAGGAGTCATTTGATATTTCACTTGAGGAGTATGTATATGCACCTTCTCATTATCAAGAACCTGTCGAGTGTGTAAATAATGATTGGAATTATTCTCATAGGTATGATCATTCCGGACCTTGTGAAGGTTATGATCATTACCAACCTTACCCTGGTTATGAGCCACAATTTGTTGATTCCAATTATTATTCACACATTTCTCCGTCACAGTATGAGAGAGATGATCAATCTTACTGTGACCCATCTACATCACAACTATCTTTGCTAGAACGCCTCAATATTGAAATTGTTGAACAGACCAAAGCTAATGAGCTATTTTTTGCTGAGCTGAGTGAAAACCACGCTTATATTGCTCAACTTGCTGAACAAACTGATTTATCGATTGCTCAACTAACGCAGTCGGTAAAAGATTTTGGTTTTACCGAGGAGACAAGTTCTAATTTTTCTAATACTCTTGATATTTATGATGAAACCGCTTTAACTAATGAATCAATGTGTATGGAGAATGATGATGAACTTGATAGTTGTGATCATAGGAATAGAGACATTGTCATACCAAATGAAGATGGTGTATTTAGTCCAACTCCTGATCGTGTTAATGATCACTCGCCTATTCAAAAGGATGAGTTTAGGATTGAGGACACCATTCTTTTAGACGGTGTGACATATCAGTCCTATAACAATGATGCTTATGAAGAATGTGTTAATATAGAGGAAACTGTAGTTAAGTCTAACGACTTAGAGACATTACACTCTATCTATAAGGTTTCTTTTAATCATCTTTATAGTGATATTCCTATTGATTCCTTGGTTGATGATGATTATGATGATGATTTAGTACAGGGTCACAAACCCAGTGGAGAAGTTAATATACCTAGAATTGTTAGCACAACTTTTTAGAAGATTCCTAATTTTGGATTAGAAATGCGTGCTTCTCCAGTGTTACTAGATTATTTTGCATCTCGTGACTTATCTTTGTCAGTGTATGTTCCAGTAGGTAATTCTAGGTTGATCCCCAATTATTTAGGTTGTTGATATATGGAGAATATTGTATGTATGTTCCAGTAGGTAATTCTATTTTTTTTTTATTTGTTTATTTTTTCATATTATTAATTTCCCATCTTCAATTTTATGTTGGATGACTCAATTACATTGAGGACAATGTAATGTTTAAGTGTGGAGGAGTGGTTAACTTTTTACTGGTAATGTACGCTAAAACTCTTCTTGTGAATTCTTTTTTTTTTACTGTCACCATCTAGTGCATACCCCGCAATAGTGTCACTATCACGTGCTAAGCAGGGGACTTAATGTTGATGGTAGTTTTTAGTTCAGGGTCAAAACTGTAAAATCATGTACTTAATGCGCTATCACCCTGCAAGGGATAAAGCCATTTGAAAAATGACGAGTGCAAAAACCCTCCTCGTTCATTGAGCAATTCAACATATATGAAATTCACTCAAAATGGTGCGCGTAGCAGCAATCCCAAAATATTATGTGAATTCTTTCTTCTACTAGCATTTCCCATTAATGCATGACTCGCATAGTATTTTCCCGTGATATGTTCCCAGCCGAACTCTCATTATTGATATGACATGACGATCAAATATTCACTCTCAGCAGAGTAGCATGAATCTCCCGAAATGTCAACATTGAGATCCGCATGGAAGTACCCACATAGGCCGCATCACCCTCTGACAAAGAGGATTTCGTATCGACACTCTTTGAGTTAGATCGATCGAACACGCTTAAATTTGTTAAGGAAAATCTAGACTGTTAATATCAGTCTCAGAAACGATCACGACCACACGATTCGGCCGCATGATTCAACAAGCATAGCCTACTCCTAGCAGAACTAGGAAATCATTGCAGTGACCACCGGCGGGCCCATCAATGCCCTAGTCGATCGAGTCCTGTTTAATTAACTTCCAAACACTACGAACGTCAACCCTAGAATGGGTGTTCGCGCTATTCGAAAGAAAGCTCAAACGAGCTAAGACCGTTAAAAAGGGTCTTAAACACGTCATGACCGTCCAACTTTGCCAGCCTTGTTGGACGACTGAGATCTTCCCTGGAATGCTCAAAGAGGCGCCAGCATGCACATTGGCGGCCCAACTCTCCCCTTGCCCGATCGATTTGTCCGCGGAAAGCTTATAGGGCGCTAAATCATTTGCTCGAACTCGAGCAAACGTGTTATTTCAAAGCCCTAAATTTTGGGTTGCGGCAGTATGCTACTGTCGCAAACCGATCACGTCCATCCAACTTAGACGTCCTAGTTAGACGGCTTGGATGCATCTCGAACGATCAAAGAGGTGCCAACGTGTTCACTGTTGGCCCAACTCCTTCCTTGGTCAATCGACCTGTCCATGGAGAAACCAGAGCGTATCAAATCACTTGCCCAAACTCGAGCAAACGCGCTGTGTTCAAAACCCTAATTTGGGTCGCGGCAGTACACAGCTGTCGCAGATCGATCGTGTCCGTCCAACTTAGCCGGCCCAGTTGGACGGCTTGGATCGCATTTCAAGCGATCAAAGAGATACCGATGTGTTCACCGTCGGCCCGAGCTCTCCCTTGGTCGATCGACCCATTCCCAGCAAGACCAGAGAGCATTAAACCGCTTGCACAAAGTAGCGTGAGCATACTGTTTTAAAAAACCTAAAATTTCTTTGCGGCAACACATTACTGCCACAAAACGATCACAACCATCCATCTTTGCCAACCAAATTGAGTGGCTTAGATTTAATTCTAGGTGGCCCAGGATATGTCAGCATGCTCGCCGGCAACCCACCTTTGTACACGGGCGATCGACCCGGTCAAATGAACGCTCAACGCTTCGAATCGCTCACCCAAAAGGGGTTGGTCGCGTAACCCCTAAACCCTAAGTTGCGTCAACAACATTATGAAACTGCCGCAAATCATCTCGTCCGTTCAACTTTGCTAGCCTAGTTGGATGGTGTAGATTTATTTCCAGAAAACCAAAAAGGTAGCATCATGGTCATCGGCTGCCCCTCCTCTACAGGGAGTGATCGACCAGGTGCTAACTCACCCATAGGGTCCTCAAACGATCACCCAAAGAGGGCCGGTCGTGATGCTTTTAAGACGCTCAATCCGTGACTGATTTGATCGAGCTCAAAAATAGCGATGCTTCTAATACATCGATTACTTTCAGCTGCTTATTCGAAAGAGATGCTTTACATACATCGATTATAAGGAACGTCATATAAAAATCGATTTTGCAAATAATTCATTATTTGGCCTAAAAGCACTACGTGCTGATTTTAGCGACAAGTCACATGACTTGACCCATTCACTCGAGACATCAAACATGTCACAAACTGGGGGATACACACTGGGGTATTGGTTTGGCGGTTTACAGCGTGCGGCGTGCAACGCGCCCATTACAAGAAAGTGTCAGGAAAAGCTGACAGTTAACGATAACGAAAGTAGTGGGCGAACGTGTGGTCGGTCTTCCCTCATAACGGAAACACGATGATCACTACCTTCGGCACAAACCCACTTCTCCACTACTTTACTTTCTCCACTTCCTAAGAGATGAAGGTGCGGTCAATGACTTGTATAAATAGGTTTTCAATCTATTTCAAAAAGGGGACAAGTAGCCAGAAACGATTTTCTAATACACAAGTCATAAACAGCCATACCTTCATAATTCAACATTCTGATCTCAAACACCTTCTTCGCTTTCCTCCCTAAGATCAACCCTTCTTCTTCACCTTGTGACCGAATTGAATCTGGAACGACCATTCCTTGGTTTAGGCCAGAGTCTTATAGATTGATCTCTCGAATCTAAAATTACTCCCGTGCAGTGCATTTATTTAGGGTTTGAATTCGTTTCTCATCAACACACCCAAATTTACCAAAAATAGTAGAATCAGTTTTTTCCCTCAAACAGTTGGGTACGATTTTGAATTTTTGGTAAGACTGTAGAGTTCGATTGGATTCTTCTAAAAACTTATGTCGATAAACTTGAGCAAGATTTATTATTTTATTATTTGCTTAAAGTGATTATCATGATCCATGTACCTTGTGTATCGTTCATGTCTACATAACTTGATTTGTGTTTGTTGATGGTGGATTTTCGAAAAAGGTCAAAATCGTAAAATGATGATACTACATGTTTCTGACACGGCTTCAGGAACGCATGTGACGATTCGTGTTTTACGAGCCATGATAAATATGTTTCTCGAAAGGCCTCCACTAGCTGAGTGTTCAATGCCTCACATTTCATCATGACCTCTATGTAGAATAACATAATTGGGCAGTTTTCCGTATGATTGAGAACTTAACTCCTTCAGGACGTCGGTGATACTCACTGTTTCCTGACTACATAAAGAGACCCCCCTCTACATATAAGAACGATTAGGCGGTTCTCCGTAAGATTGAGATCATTAACGCCTTCAGGACGTCGGTGACACTCACTGTTCCCTGACTATGTAGAGAGACCGTATATAGATTCAGGCGGTTCTCCTTATAAAAAAGCGTGGGTACAACAACCACACCCAATCTAGACAGTATCAACTAGACAGTCAGACTCAATCTAGACAAAAAGTATATCAAAGAGTTTATATCTCAATCTCTCGATTTGATATATACTCAAGCAAATATAAATCTGCGAGTCTTTATCAAATACTAGAGAGATAACTTGGATGGTATCAAAGACCAATATCCAAGTGGCAATCAATTTAAATCAACAACATAAAAGGTCAGATATTCTAATTGATTGAACTACGCACAACCTGCGATATTTCAATTATATAATAAAATATAATGCGGAATAGAAATAACACAGACACCAGAATTTTGTTACCGAGGAAACCGCAAATGCAGAAAAACCCCGGGACTTAGTCCAGATTGAACACACACTGTATTAAGCCGCTACAGACACTAGCCTACTCCAAATTAACTTCGGTCTGGACTGTAGTTGAACCCCAATCAATCTCACACTGATCCAAGGTACAGTTATGCTCCTACGTCTCTGATCCCAGTAGGATGTTACGAACTTGATTCCCTTAGCTGATCTCACCCACAACTAAGAGTTGCTACGACCCAAAGTCGAAGACTTTAATAAACAAATCTGTATCACACAGAAAAGTCTACAGTAATAGATAAATTCTTCTCCCACGAATATACCTACGAGTTTTGTTCCGTCTTTTGATAAATCAATGTGAACAGGAACCAATTGATAATCCAGACTTATATTCCCGAAGAACAGCCTAGTATTATCAATCACCTCACAATAATCTTAACCGACGCAGCGAAAAAAGATATTGCGGAATCACAAACGATGAGACGAAGTGTTTGTGATTACTTTTATATCTTTCCTATCAGAGATATCAATCTCAAGCCAATTATTACAATTGTACTCGTACGACAGAAACAACAAGATCATATCACACAACTACAAGAAAGTAGTATCGGTCTGGATTCACAATCCCAATGAAGTCTTTAAGTCGTTAACCTGGTTTAGAAGAAGAAACCAAAGGTTAAAGGAGAATAGACTCTAGCTTAGCACAACTAATATCACACAGAAGGTGTGGGGATTAGGTTTCCCAGTTGCTAGAGTTCTCCATTATATAGTCTTTCAAATCAGGGTTTCCAATAAATGTTAGCTTGGTAACAAAGCATTCAATATTCACCGTTAGATGAAAACCTGATTAGATTCAAGCTAATATCTTTCAATTGTTAGATCGATAACTAGCTTGTTACACACAAATGAAATGCACGTTTCTAGGCTTGTGTAACCGTACCCAAACTTGTACATTTGTTGGTTCAACAATAGTTAACCAAATGGTTAGCCATATGATCACTTTCATATCAACCATATTCTTCTTAACCATAACTAGTTCAAGTGACTCAGATGAACTAGTTAGAGAGTTGTTCAATTGCAAGGAAATCTTATGTAACTACATAAGACACAATCGAAGCAAAAACGATTTGATTCACTCAAACCGGTTCATGAACTATATATCCACGGTTTGCAATTTGCATTCCTTAGTTTATATAAGAATAAGTTCACAAACATCGTTTTTAGATACAACCTACTCAAGTTCGCGGACTGGGTTCGCGGACTTAAGTTCCCGGACGGAGTTCACAAACTCCAGTAGAATTTCTCGGGTCGAGAACTTCTGCCAGTTCGCGGACTGGGTTCGCGGACTTAGCTCACGCCACTATTCCGGTTCTCTTGATCAATAAAGTTCGCAAACTTTGGTTCAAGGAATAAGGACTTATACGTATATGTGTTTCCACAACAATACTTATATCCTCCAATGGTTATATTATCTAAACTCTCATTTCAATCATTGAAACATTCTTAGAGGACGTTGATATTCTATAGTTGTTATTCACAAACTATTTTTCGTCAAAGTAAGCAATTTTCAAAGTGATTGAAACTTGTCATGATTTTCGTCACTAGGTAAAGATGAACTTGGCTAAAGCGAAAGCTTACCAACACATATTTCGAGAAATAGATAGGCGAGATAAACTCGGCTCGAAATAGCAAATGTGTATAATCTAAGTCTGTATAGCAAAACGACTTTTTTCTCAAGATAGGAGATAAATAGACTTTTGAGTGACAGATAAGCTCAAGTCTCCACATACCTTTTAGTCGATGAAGATCCACCGGTTCCTTGAGTAGTTCTTTGTCTTGTATGATGATTTCCATGGAGTTCTTGAGCTCAACTACACTTTCTATCCTAGTCCGAGACCTTAGCTATAGTAGACTAGAAATCAGGACTTATAGTTTTGATCACTAACATTGAAAAACATGCTTGAGATAGCAACGCATGCGAGTTCGACCGAGTAATGATCTAACAATCTCCCCCTTTGTCAATTTTAGTGATAAAACTATCAATACATATGGAATACAAAAAATAAATAAATTAACTTTTGTAGCTCCTATTCCATACGCCTAATCTTCAACATTACTTGAAATCTTCGTCACTTACAAGTACTCCAATGATCCCAAAGGTTGTAAGTTCAGCATCATCATTGTTGAAAATCCGTAGCTATAACAACGAGAAAACAAGAGTTCTCAATCATTGTTATACAGTGTCATAGTATCATTACACAGCGTCAAAGTTCAATTGCATCACAACTTTAACAACAATACTATGGTGATATGTATAACTCCCCCTTAGTCAATACTCCATCTCACATGGAAACCACTCCCCCTTACATAATGATCCGAAAACCATATGTATTTGTAGTGTGAACTACATATTAATTCTCCCCCTTTTTGTCAATAAAATTGGCAAAGGTACAAGAATAGGATCCTAATGAAAATTCCGAAAGAGATATTTTATGACCAAAAGAAGGAAACATATATCATCTTATTTATATGCAATCATATAGCCGAAGCTAAATGCATTCATCAAGGAGTTTATAAATATACAAGATAACCCCTAAATGCATTCACAGCCGCACTCCCCACAAAGATTTGGCAATTAAGCACAAGTTCAATTAATGTCATTCCTGAAGGAACAACAAGAGCGACCTTAATTTCAAAAGAAAAGAAGGATTTCTTTGGACATAACAAATCACATACAAGTATGAATTTGAATCCAAAGTACTCAATTAAATTAACCACAAGAGAACCCATGATTAATTTAATCGAAAATGCTCAACATAAGTGAACTTATGGAGACTCAAAAATATACAATTAGATTAATCAACAAGAGAACCCATAATTAATCTAATCGAAATACACTACCAAACTAATCACAAAAGCAATCAATTTAATTGGTCATGCTCGTCATAAGAAAACTTACGGAGCAACAACTAAATAACCAAACAAGATGATTAATTTAGTTGAATATGCTCGACATAAAGTACCTCGCGGAACAACAACTAAGCTAATCATAAAAATATTCAACTTGGTCGTTTAATGCTCAACATAAGACACTTTACGGAGCCTCACGGTAATACATAAAAATATGGATCCGGGAAGATCAATACTGCGGAATACACAAGGATTCATTCTATTTTTCATCACTATTCGCATAACGGCATTCAATAGACATAATCCTTGCAAACAAAATATTTTAACCTATCTTCCATCAATAATTGACATAATTGGCTTAACTTTTGTATTTGTCAAAAGTCCATTCATTCTTTTATCAATACATGCATATCGACATACGAAAGACTTTACTTTTGACAAGGTTTATCTATACTTCTCATGGATCGATCATATGTAGAAACTTTAATTGAAAAACATTCAAGGCTAAACATAATAGTTATTATCATAACAACAGATGTTCAACATAAGAAGTTTAACAGATAACTAAAGAACTAAGATTGATTGCGATTATATTTCTCAACAATCTTACACACATGTTCAGTTAATTCAGGATGAATTCCCAACACGTAGCTTAATTGTTCCTGAAGGCACTCAATTGTTTCATTAAGAGGATTGTCTTCAGAGGAGGCTGGCTTCTTCATCTTGTTTATGTCAGTCTGAGATAGAGGAGAAGCATAACCAGTGCAGGTGCCAATTGGTTTAACTTGAAATTGGCTGCAGATTCTACTGATAAGACATGGAAACCCAAGATTCTTTTTCTGTGAAACCATATGAATCATCTGACGAATAATCAGACCGCAGAAATCAATCTCTTCACCTGAGATAAGGTAGAAAACCATCTCGGCTAGGGTTTTACTCCAGAGATTCTTATCAAGTGTACTTGGAATCAGATTTGCAACTGCCAATTTGCTGAAGACCTTCAGATGAAAGCTAATGTTGTCAACAGACAACTTGCCTCCTGACCATGATTCACTTCTATTTAGAAGCAATTCGGATATCTGAGCCTGAGTTGGTCTGAGATTCTCAGGTTGAGGAATTGCAAACGAGCGATCAAGTGATAAGTTCAAAAAATATGCAATCACTTCACGATTTACCTCAAATGTTATCCCTCCAACCATTGTCTTGAAGCAACAACTGACTTTGTTAGCAGCACGCAGGTTAACATAAAACTGGTAGGTCATTTCAGGAAATGAAGACCCAAGACCATCATGAACACAACCCCACTCATGTTGGTCATAAACTGATGAAACTCAGGTTCATTAACAGTACGATCATAAACCCTCTCTATAACAAACTTCCCTTTAAGGAACTTGACATATTTATTCCTAGCAAGAAGACTAGTGAAACTAATTTGAAGAGCTGGGTCATAATAAGTATGTAAAACATCTATACCAATTTCATCATCTTCAAACTCATCATCACTATCTATGTTTCGATTCGGTTGAGAACTTGAACCTTCACCACGGCATAACTTTTTCCTGGGAGCCATTTTGGACAAAAAAGCAATAAATAGGAAGAAGAACTTACTTGGTACACGAACTAGTTAATGGAAAACCAGTACTCGAACTTCAAATACCCGAAATGTTCTTAACCCAACGTTCACGAGCTAATTCTGGAACCAAGGGAGCAAACCAACATTGATTTGGTTGAGAATCAAGATGATGATGGTATTAGAACTGATCGGTTTCTTGTTGCGTCTGCGAACTGGAGAGAAGAATAAGAGGGGTGAAGCAACCAAAGAGACCCTTTTTCTCTTTTAAGTGTTGAGTGAACCATTTGACACGTACGACAACTGGATTCGTACGTGAGACGGTTCTGGTTCAGCGTATGTGAACCGCTCGTGTGCAGGATAAGGACTCGTTTGTTACAAATAAGGAGCAATAGCTCAACGTTGATTTGTAGTTGAGTAATTTTTGTAGATACAAAATTCAATTTTGCACAGCATAACACCATGAGAGAGTCTCTTTCCAATAGCTCTTATGCCTCGAAGAATTGAGATCATTCCAGAACATAAATTTTATAGGATTATCAAAGAGCATTGTCAGAACCAAAGAATTTTTGAAATTCAGATTTCTCTTTTTCCATCTTTTATGTGGATAGTTTTTTGTATTGCACAGGGAAGCACTTTTGGTAAAAGAAGACATCCTGGATACAACAATATCACTATTACAATAAGAAGTGTCAGGAATTAATTCATGAAACAATTCATGCATTGAGGTTGATTTCTCATTTAATTGAGAGTTAAACTCTTCATGTAATTGATCTAGTATATTACCACTAACAGAATACTGAAGAGGAGCATTGCTCTTACTGACTAAAAAATCAATATTATCATCAACAAGAAAATTGTTCATCATAACTTGATTTAGCCTGACAAGGGACTCTTGTCCTTTCTGGAGAAAAAAATCAACATCAGAAGATAGACTCTCAAGTTTCTTTTCACATCCTGAAAACACTTCAAGGGAATTTAAACCTGGTGGAGGTTTAGACAACATTTCTTCTACAGACTTGAATAAATCAATCATGGAAGAAAATTCTGGAATCCCTGGATCTGGTGGTGCATTTATTGAGATAGCACTTATGTCCATAGAGTCAGATCGCTACAAACACAGACTTATGAGGTCTTCAACGTGTTTGCCTGCTCTGATACAAATTGAAAAATAGGGGGTACAACAACCACACCCAATATTTCGCTTAGCAATCTGTATGGACAAACTCCAATATACTTTCTAGAGAATCAACTAGACAATCAGACTCAATCTAGAGGAAAAGTATATCAAAGAGTTTATATCTCAATCTCTCGATTTGATATATACTCAAGCAAATAGAAATCTGTGAATCTTTATCAAATACTAGAGAGATAACTTGGATGGTACCAAAGACCAATATCCAAGTGTCAATCAATTTAAATTAACAACCAAAAAGGTCGGATATTCTAATTGATTGAACTTCGCACAACCTGTGATATTTTAATTATACAACAAAATATAATGCGGAAAAGAAATAACACAGACACAAAAATTTTGTTAACGAGGAAACCGCAAATGCAGAAAACCCCCGGGACCTAGTCCAGATTGAACACACTGTATTAAGCCGCTACAGATACTAGCCTACTCCAAATTAACTTCGGTCTGGACTGTAGTTGAACCCCAATCAATCTCACACTGATCCAAGGTACAGTTATGCTCCTACGTCTCTCATCCCAGTAGGATGTTACGTACTTGATTCCCTTAGCTGATCTCACCCACAACTAAGAGTTGCTACGACCCAAAGTTGAAGACTTTAATAAACAAATATGTATCACACAGAAAAGTCTACAGTAATAGATAACTTCGTCTCCCACGAATATACCTACGAGTTTTGTTCCGTATTTTGATAAGTCAAGGTGAACAGGAACCAATTGATAACCCGGACTTATATTCCCGAAGAACAGCCTAGTATTATCAATCACCTCACAATAATCTTAACCGACGCAGCGAAAAAAGATATTGCGGAATCACAAACGATGAGATAAAGTGTTTGTGATTACTTTTATATCTTGCCTATCGGAGATATCAATCTCAAGCCAATTATTACAATTGTACTCGTACGATAGAAACAACAAGATCATATCACACAACTACAAGAAAGTAGTATCGGTCTGGCTTCACAATCCCAATGAAGTCTTTAAGTCGTTAACCTGGTTTAGAAGAAGAAACCAAAGGTTAAAGGATAATCGACTCTAGCTTAGCACAACTAATATCACACAGAAGGTGTGGGGATTAGGTTTCCCAGTTGCTAGAGTTCTCCATTATATAGTCTTTCAAATCAGGGTTTGCAAGAAACGTTAGCTTGGTAACAAAGCATTTAATATTCACCGTTAGATGAAAACCTGATTAGATTCAAGCTAATATCTTTCAATTGTTAGATCGATAACTAGCTTGTTACACACAAATGAAATGCACGTTTCTAGGCTTGTGTAACCGTACCCAAACTTCTACATTTGTTGGTTCAACAATAGTTAACCGAATGGTTAGCCATATGATCACTTTCATATCAACCATATTCTTATTCACCATAACTGGTTCAAGTGACTCAAATGAACTAGTTAGAGAGTTGTTCAATTGCAAGGAAATCTTATGTACCTACATACTTGATTCCCTTAGCTGATCCAAGGTACAGTTATGCTCCTACGTCTCTGATCCCAGCAGGATGCTACGTACTTGATTCCCTTAGCTGATATCACCCACAACTAAGAGTTGCTACGAACCAAAGTCGAAGACTTTAATAAACAAATCTGTATCACACGGAAAAGTCTACGATAATAGATAAATTCGTCTCCCACGAATATACCTACGAGTTTTGTTCCGTCTTTTGATAAATCAAGGTGAACAGGAACCAATTGATAATCCAGACTTATATTCCCGAAGAACAGCCTAGTATTATCAATCACCTCACAATAATCTTAATCGACACAACGAAAAAAGATATTGCGGAATCACAAACGATGATACGAAGTGTTTGTTGCTAGAGCATAGCTCGGTCAACCTCGCATGCGTTGCTATATCAAGCATGATTGTCAATGTTAGTGATCAGAACTATAAGTCTTGATTTCTAGCCTACATAGCTAAGTCTCGGACTAGGATAGAAAATTGTAGTTGAGCTGAAGGACTTCATGGCAATTCATCATACAACGACGAAGATCTATACAAGGAACCGTGGAACTTCATCCACAAAAAGGTATGTGGAGACTTAAACTTATCTATCACTCAAAAGTCTATCTCTTCTATCTCCTACTTCTTATGAGACAAAAGTCGTATGCTATATAGACTAGATCATACACATTCGATATTTCGAGTTGAGCATTCATTGCTTATCTTTTATCAAGTTTATTTTCCCCTAGTGACGAAAGTAATGAAAAGTTTCAATCACCTTAAGAATTGTTCTGACGTGAATCGGTCTGTGAATAACGGCTACATAGAGTCCTCTGAGAATGTCTCAATGATTGAAATGAGAGTTTAGATTACAGAACCATGTATTCCTTGAACCGAAGTTTTCGAACTTTGTTGATCAAGAGAAATCGAGAGGATTGTGGAATTGGTTTGCCAATTCCGCGAACCCAGTCCGCAGACTCAGTCCTCGAACTGACGGAAATTCTCGACCGAGAATTTCTGTTGGATTTTCCAAAACTCGTTTGTGTGCTAAGTCCGCGAACTCAGTCCGCGAACTGGCGGAAGTTCTCTTTCCGAGAATTTCTGCTGAGTTTGGAAAACTCAACCGATTAACTTAAGTCCGCGAACTTGTTTCTGAACTTAAGAGGTTATGATCTAAAAATGTGCTCTGATCATGAAATATTAAATTACTAAGGAATGTTTTATGCAAACCGTGGCTATAATGTTCATGAGCCGATTCAATTGAATCGAATCATCTTTGTTTCAATTGTGTGTTGTGTAGTTACATAAGATCTCATAGCAATTGAAAAAATCTTTAACTAGTTCATTTGAGTCAATTGAACTAGTTATGGTGAAGAAGAACAAGGTTAATATGAAATGCTCATATGGTTAACCTTTTGGGTTACTATGTCGAACCAACACACACGTACACGTTTGGGCATGGTTTTCACGAACCCAATAAACGTCTACCCAAGTGTGTGTGACAAGCTAAGTTTTCGATCTAACGGTTGGAAATATTAGCTTGAATCTAAATCAGGTTTTCATCTAACGGTGAATAAGGATTGCTTTGTAACTAAGGCAAAACCCTGATTTGAAGGTTATATAAATGAGACATCTAGCATTGTGCAAAACCAATCCCCACAAGTTTGTGTGATACTAGTGCGCCCGCTAGAGTCGATCTCCATTAACCTTTGATTTTCTTCTCTAAAATCAGGTTAACGACTTAAAGACTTCATTGGGATTGTGAAGCCATACCGATACTACTTTATTGTAGTTGTGTACTCTGATCTTGCATCTTCTATTGTACGAGTACAATTGATTGGCTTGAGATCGTGAGAGTTCTCCGATAGGCAAGATAAAGAAGTCACAAACATCTTCGTCTCACTGTTTGTGATTCCTCAACAATCCGCTTGTGTAGTCAGGAAGGATTGTAGAGAGGTGATTGAGTAATCTAGGATGTTCTTCGGGAACATAAGACCGGATTATCAATTGGTTCATGTTCACCTTGATTTTATATCAAAAGACGGAACAAAACCTAGGGTTTATCTGTGGGAGACAAATTTATCCTTTTATAAACTTTTCTGTGTGAGACAGATCTGTTTATTATCATGTAGGATCAGAATTTCGCGACAACGATACGCTCGCGAAGTTCTTAACAACGCATTACAAAAATGTCGCAGAGCACTTTGAGAAACGACACAATAGGTGATATTAGCTTAAACATAAGAAAAATGTAATAACTTTGCGAAGATTAGAAGATCTGCGAAATTAACATTTGTAAGCTTGCGATATCATCGCAAGCCAGATCCGAAATTAGGGGAAATCTTAGTTGTATATGAGCTGTCATCCACTAGGTAGCATCCTATATAAAGAGAAAGGTAGGAGAGAGAAAAGTAACTTGTATTATTATTATCTTCTTATTCTTACCCAAAAACCATAGAGAGGGAGAGATCTCCAAATACTCATTAATGGAGTCTCAATGTAATTCATATGTAATTCAATGATCATAGTGAAACCTAACCCCGTGGATGTAGATCAAATTGATCGAACCACGTAAATCTTGTGTCTTATTTTCTATTTTCATTATCTTTATCTTTATTTTCATATCAAATAAGTTTAGATATAGAAATTATAGTCATGATAATACAAGGGGTATGTTGTAGGATTTCCTGCAACTACATTTTTGGTGCTAGAAACAGGGAACGAGTAAAGGATTTATCCTTCCTGTAACTTGTTGGATCAAGAATTTTTCATGAAGATTAGCTACTATTCATATTTTTCTAGATCTACAAAGTTTAGGTTCAAAAATGGAAATTTTATGGAAGAAATCACACTTTCAGGGAGTAAACATCACCAACAATTCAAAGACATGAAAAGAGTGAGAAAAATAATAGTTATTGTGGTGAAATTTAAGGAAAAAATGGAAGTTTCAGTGGAAGATTTTCATGTTCAGGAGATGAAGGAAAATGTGAAAGAAATTAAGGAAGGACGAAGAAAAGATAAGAGGCAGATGCTGCAATTTCTATCACAAACAGAAATTCGTACAGATGGTTCAAGGCTGAGTGAACAATAAATAGGTCACGGGTTCGAATTCGCATAGACACATATTTTTCATTTTCTTCTCATTTGCATGGGAGAATAAAAGAATAAGGAAAAAAGTTATGCGTTAATTTCACAGAGAGGTTCTTGCACAATTGGTCCAGAGAGCAGTATGTGTGTTCGTGGTCGCAAGTTCGAATTCGCCTGCGAACATAGTTTTATTCTTTTTTACAGAGAGCGAAAAAATGAATAATTTCGCAATATTGTTTCATTGTTTCGCAAACAAGAGGCAGCACAATTGGTCATCTGCGAAGTTAATGAGTTCATGGTCGTGTGATCAAGGCCCAACACCTGCTTATTTTCTCGCACAAATATTTCTTTGATTATTTCGCACATAAGAGATTTGATGATAATTTCGCAAAGAAGAAGCTTGAACAATTGGTCACGAGGCATGAATGCAAGAAGCAGGTCGCGAGATCAATTCTTGCTTCTCACATGATTATTTTTGTTACGCGAAATTTATACAGAATTGCCTCTCACACAGTTGGAATTTGATTACTTCACAACAACTCAGATTATTTCGCAAGAGAGGCTTAGCACAGTTGGTATGGTGTGAGAATATGCAAGTAGAAGGTCGCGGGTTCAATTCTTGCCTCTCGCATCTATTTTTGCTAAGCGGCATTTATACTTCATGCAACGCATTTTTCACGCGAGATTGACAACAACAGCGAATCACATAAAAGCTAAGTACCACTTTCCTTGAACATTTTACTTTTACAGAAAATAAAAGATTTTTGATTTGATTTACAAAAAGCGATTCAATCGCACGATTACAAAGATTTCAAGATTTCAAAGATTATAAAGATTACTAAGATTTCAAGATTACAAAGACTTCAAAATTACAGAGATTTCGAGATTTCAAAATTACAGAAAACTGAGAAAATTCAATTTATATGTTTCTCTAGAATATTTCTTTTGCAGTGAATAAAAAGATTTTTGATTTGATTTACAAAACGCGATAGAATCGCAGAATTACAAAGATTTCACAACTACAAAGATTTCAGAGTTACCATGTATTAGAATTTCTCTTGAATATTTACTTTGATTCAAATGATATGATATTATGAGAATGAAAGAATGAATGAAAGAGATGACAGAAATGAAAGAATTAATGAAAGAGATGACAAGAATGAAAACATGAATGAGAGAATAAAGAAACGCGAACATTTCGCAGAAACAAAGAGACGCGAACATTTCGCAGAAACAAAAAGAGAAAGGGGCGAACCTTTATGGCGTACACCCTAGTTCGCGAATACAATTTCGCAAGAAGCAAATGTAAGACCTAAAGTACGTCATATAAGGGGGTACCTGTTGCATGGCTCAGGGAAAGGCTACACCGCCACCGGAACCTGAGTCATGGAGATTTGGGGTCAATAAAGCCCATCCGGGAGAGGCACCTTGGATTCTCAGCTTAAGCTTATGACTTAGGTTGGGCGACTAAGGTAATAAGGACTCTCCCAAGGAGTGCATAATCTGATCAAGGCACCGAGGTACACGGTTGAGTAAAGAGTGCCATGGGCGTCTGGAGCGTACCTTGCCATTCTTGACAAATCTTGGCTTATACTGCACTCGGCCCGAAGAAAACCCCACTTAGGGTGCAGTCTCGTAACCATAATCTCTATAGGTAAAAGGGACAATAGGATGCGAAAACAAATGGTTGTTGTTAAGACCAGATGGGTGGATCTAACCTTGTATGGTAGAAGTACGCCTCCTTGAAGGGGCAACCATGGGGTAGATAAGGGCGGCACCCTCCATTAGGGAGCTGATAAGTGTCTTAAGACGCAAATGTCATGAGGCTTTTTACTCGCATGGGTATTAAGGCTTGTCATATTTGTGCGACAATCCTGAAGAGGCAATAATACTAGAGAAAAAGATAATACGAGATCAATGGGTCAGTACATGAAAGTGTAAGGACGTCCTACGATTTCGTCGCAAGACGACAATGTCATGGGGCTTTATTTTCGCAAGAATGATGTAGTTTTGAAAGTGGTAGTAAAGTTCGTTCAACTCGGACTTGATAAGACTGGATTTAAGACTTAAAAATAAAAACAAAGAAAATATATATACAAAAGTTGTCACAATATCGAGAGAAACTGGGACTCAGGATTCCACCAAACTCATAACATAAGGTTCATATGTTAATTCTTTAAACAATTATAGATCAATAAATAAAGACTTGGACTCTTATTTTTGCCAAGGAAGATTCTCAAAACATTAGTTGTAAATCCTAAGCATGGGACATCAAAACATATAGGAAAGCATGACCCATCAAACGAGATGACAACTAATTAATCAAAATCATGAATCAATTTAAAATAGTGCAAAAGTCATATAAGAATTAAATATAATTACCCATGTATGATATTAGGCATCCTCCGTCATCCCAATCTTGGGTTTTACCTCTTCATGGTGAAAACATGCTCAAAATATTTATTCATGGCTTCAACGTGTTTGAATAGAGTGAAAATACAAGAAAAAGATAAAACAGATCAACTACAACGTTTATAAGCGTTACAGACTGACTGTTATAAAGGACTACAGAGAGTATAAGACTGCCTTCTAAACGATACTTATTTGTTGCAGTAACTAAACTACACCTCTCTACGACTGACTTAGGGCGCCAGTTCTTCATCTTCCTCCTCTTCCCTGAAAGTGCAGAAACGACTCTGCAACTTTCTTTCTCCGAGCAAAGACCTTCGTTGGCTCTCTCGTGCCTCTCTAACTTCACCCCAAAGTCTCGACCCCCTTCTCTGACCTATCCCAACTCCTTATATACTCAACAGTTCCCCAAATCACTCGAGTTAATCTCCGTTTTCTTCACCCACAATCCACGGGATATTTTTCTTCTTTTCCACGGAAAATAACTCTCTGGGATAACTTCTTACCTTGCTTTCCGTCCGTCTGTTGCTGTAGATATCTCTCCCATTGATATAGTAAATCTGCAAAGAGATATTTTCCTTCATGTTGGTCATGTATCTTCCATAATTAAGATAGAATATTTCCGAATATGTCTTCCCTGTTTTGATTAAAACTCTCTTAAGTAAATATAGGAGATGATCCTAGACGTCCATATACTCTCTTAATTGTTCACGTATCTTCCCAAGTTATCAGCAGACCCTAAAATGTTTCCACCTCCTCTGTTTTATCGAAAACCAATCAATACCCTTCCCTTTTCGATTCTGATGTATATACCCCTCATGTTTTGTCGTAACAGGTTGTTACTACTCCAAATCAACGAAGAAACCCGACATAAACTTGCCCTAGTCTTGCCTGAAATTCCCATGAAAGTCCATGGGCCTGTTTTGCATCATCTCGATGATCCAGCCAATTCTGATCGATGAGAAGACATATACCATCCCTGTTTAGCCAAAATAGACCGGTCAAAGTAATTCTGGTGATTGAATCTCCCTGGAACACGTTTAATAATCGAACCCTAATTCTGTACGTGAAGAACAATTTTCCCGCCAAAAACCATAAAACTTGATTCATCTCTTGCCGATTATCCATCCAATTCTGGGCGAAACTAAGACCATTACCAGCCCTGTTCAGCCTTTAGGAATAAACCGATTTGATTTCAGCCATTGAATCTCCCTAGAACAGCTTCAATTCTTCAACCCTAATTTGGTGCCTATTTTCCCTCCAAAATTCAAAATTCAAATGAAGAAGATGACCTTCCCCTTATCCATTTGAGGGGTCCGAATAGCAAGTGTCCTCCGGGGTGCCCTGCGCAACTTTTCGAGCCGATTTTTCCAGAAATGTGTTTTGGCCAAAAATACCTACACACACATAAAAGACCATAATAAGTACAAAAATGAGCACCATCAATATATAGAATCGAGACAAATTAGACACAAAAATGTGTCTATCAAAGAATATTTAGGCCTGTCATATTGCCGCAATAATCCTGAAGAGGCAATAATACAAAAGAAAAATTTAAGGCAAGATCAATGGGTTTTTGCATGAAAGTGCAAAGACGTCATGTGATTTTGTCGCAATGACAAGAGGTGGAAAAATAAGACCTTTAACTAGGAAGGAAAAATAAGACCACAGAAGAGGGTACGCAAATAAACTTGCGAAGATGATTATATGTAAGCAAATAAGCTTGCTAATATGTATATGGAAATGAAACTGAGGCAGTGAAAATGCCGCAGACTTGATACTATGATCATACTGTTATGAGATACTAATAGTGCAGGAAAAAGGAATGATGAAACACAAGTAAGAACTTGTGAGGAACAATAACTACACGAAGAGGAATGCATACACTAAAGAAAAAGCCAGAGAAATGGAGAATGGAGGAAATTTAAAGCTACATCAATTTTAGCGTGCAAAATGAGCTAAATAACACAAATATTATCTATACATTGCAATAGATAAGAATTCTCATCATAAAAGCATCATACTCGCATACACATTTCATAACATAATCATCACATAAGCATTATATTCGCACAAGTACTTTACAAAACTGTACGGAATAATATTGCAGAACTTCACAATAATATCGCAGAATTTAGAAGAATTATTCAGGATTACTCAGAATTTCACAGGATTATTCAGAATTTTGCAAGATTATTCGGAACTTCGCAGAATGATTCGAAATTTCGTAGAATGTGCCAGAATTTCGCAGAATATGATTATTTCGAATGATGTGATTATCTCACTCAATTATTTCGCACAATTATAAGCAACTTGAAGAGATTATACTATCGCATGAGCACAAAACATGAGACAGAGGCAAGATAAGAATGAAGAAACAATTCGCACATTCAACATTTTCTCAAGGATTTTACCCTCATAGATAAAGAACAGAGGCAACTATGGATTACCAAGAAAACATTTTATGTTCTTTATCTTCGCGGCAAGAATCACCAAAAATGGAGTAATAATTTTGCATGAATAGAGGCAATACTTATTATTCTCATTCAAGGACGGATACTTCTTATATTTCGAGGATTGAATACGTATTATACTTCTCAAAGGATACTTCATACTTCGTACTTCTTATATATTTCGAGGATTGAGTACTTCTTATACTTCTTCAACGCTCCGGAACTTCACAAAAGAATAGAGGCAGGTACGTACTTTTCAAGTCCAGTATTCTTTCGCTCGTTCCTTCATCAACAAAGATCAAAGACTACTCCAACAACACGTATCTCTCTCCAACAACTACAACAATGGATTTTTTCCTGAAGATCGCTCTTCAAGCAATATTCAAGAAAAAAGATGCAAGATGTAGGATCAGAATTTTGCGACAACGATACGCTCGCGAAATTCTTAACAACGCATTACAAAAATGTCGCAGAGCACTTTGAGAAACGACACAATAGATGATATTAGCTTAAACATAAGAAAAATATAATAACTTTGCGAAGATTGGAGATCTGTGAAATTAACATTTGTAAGCTTGTGATATCATCGCAAGCCAGATCCGAAATTAGGGGAACTCTTAGATGTATATGAGCTGTCATCCACTAGATAGCATCCTATATAAAGAGAAAGGTAGGAGAGAGAAAAGGGACGGGTATTATTATCATCTTCTTACACAGACACCAAAATTTTGTTAACGAGGAAACCGCAAATGCAGAAAAACCCCGGGACCTAGTCCAGATTGAACACACACTGTATTAAGCCGCTACAGACACTAGCCTACTCCAAATTAACTTCGGTCTGGAATGTAGTTGAACCCCAATCAATCTCACGCTGATCCAAGGTACAGTTATGCTCCTACGTCTCTGATCCCAGTAGGATGTTACGTACTTGATTCCCTTAGCTGATCTCACCCACAACTAAGAGTTGCTACGACCCAAAGTCAAAGACTTTAATAAACAAATCTGTATCACACAGAAAAGTCTACAGTAATAGATAAATTCGTCTCCCACGAATATACCTACGAGATTTTGTTCCGTATTTTGATAAATCAAGGTGAACAGGAACCAATTGATAATCCGGAGTTATATTCCCGAAGAAAAGCCTAATATATCAATCACCTCACAATAATCTTAACCGACGCAACGAAAAAAGATATTGCGGAATCACAAACGATGAGACGAAGTGTTTGTGATTACTTTTATATCTTGCCTATCGGAGATATCAATATCAAGCCAATTATTATAATTGTACTCGTACGATAGAAACAACAAGATCATATCACACAACTACAAGAAAGTAGTATCGGTCTGGCTTCACAATCCCAATGAAGTCTTTAAGTCGCTAACCTGGTTTAGAAGAATAAACCAAAGGTTAAAGGAGAATCGACTCTAGCTTAGCACAACTAATATCACAAAGATGGTGTGGGGATTAGGTTTCCCAGTTGCTAGAGTTCTCCATTATATAGTCTTTCAAATCAGGGTGTGCAATAAATGTTAGCTTGGTAACAAAGCATTCAATATTCACCGTTATATGAAAACCTGATTAGATTCAAGCTAATATCTTTCAATTGTTATATCGATAACTAGCTTGTTACACACAAATGAAATGCACGTTTCTAGGCTTGTGTAACCGTACCCAAACTTGTAAATTTGTTGGTTCAACAATAGTTAACCAAATGGTTAGCCATATGATCACTTTCATATCAACCATATTCTTCTTCACCATAACTAGTTCAAGTGACTCAAATGAACTAGTTAGAGAGTTGTTAATTTGCAAGGAAATCTTATGTAACTACATACTTGATTCCCTTAGCTAATCCAAGGTACAGTTATGCTCCTACGTCTCTGATCCCAGCAGGATGCTACGTACTTGATTCCCTTAGATGATCTCACCCACAACTAAGAGTTGCTACGACCCAAAGTCGAAGACTTTAATAAACAAATCTGTATCACACAGAAAAGTCTACGATAATAGATAAATTCGTCTCCCACGAATATACCTACGAGTTTTATTCCGTCTTTTGATAAATCAAGGTGAACGGGAAACAATTGATAATCCAGACTTATATTCCTGAAGAACAACCTAGTATTATCAATTACCTCACAATAATCTTAATCGACACAACGAAAAAAGATATTACGGAATCAAAAACGATGAGACGAAGTGTTTGTTGTTAGAGCATAGCTCGGTCAACCTCGCATGCGTTGCTATCTCAAGCATGTTTGTCAATGTTAGTGATCAGAACTATAAGTCTTGATTTCTAGCCTACATAGCTAAGTCTCGGACTAGGATAGAAAAGTGTAGTTGAGCTGAAGGACTTCATGGCGATTCATCATACAACTACGAAGATCTATACAAGGAACCGTGGAACTTCATCAATAAAAAGGTATGTGGAGACTTGAACTTATCTATCACTCAAAAGTCTCTCTCTTCTATCTCCTACTTCTTATGAGACAAAAGTCGTATGCTATATAGACTAGATCATACACATTCGATATTTCGAGTTGAGCATTCATTGCTTATCTTTATCAAGTTTATCTTCACCTAGTGATGAAAGTCATGAAAAGTTTCAATCATCTTAAGAATTGTTCTGACGTGAATCGGTCTGTGAATAATGGCTACATAGCGTCCTCTGAGAATGTCTCAATGATTTAAATGAGAGTTTAGATTACATAACCATGTATTCCTTGAACCGAAGTTTTCGAACTTTGTTGATCAAGAGAAATCAGGAGGATTGTGGAATTGGCTTGCCAAGTCCGCGAACCCAGTCCGCAGACTCAGTCTGCGAACTGACGAAAGTTCTCGACCGAGAATTTCTGTTGGATTTTCCAAAACTCGTTTGTGTGCTAAGTCCGCGAACTCAGTCCGCGAACTGGCGGAAGTTCTCTTTCCGAGAATTTCTGCTGAGTTTGGAAAACTCAACCAATTAACTTAAGTCCGCGAACTTGTTTGTGAACTTAAGAGGTTATGATCTATAAATGTGCTCTGAACATAAAATATTAAATTACTAAGGAATGCTTTATGCAAACCGTGGCTATAATGTTCATGAGCCGATTCAATCGAATCGAATCATCTTTGTTTCAATTGTGTCTTGTGTAGTTACATAAGATCTCATAGCAATTGAACAACTCTTTAACTAGTTCATTTGAGTCAATTGAAATAGTTATGGTGAAGAAGAACAAGGTTAATATGAAATGCTCACATGGTTAACCTTTTGGGTTACTATGTTGAACCAACACACACGTACACGTTTGGGCATGGTTTTCACGAACCCAATAAACGTCTACCCAAGTGTGTGTGACAAGCTAAGTTTTCGATCTAACGGTTGAGAAATATTAGCTTGAATCTAAATCAGGTTTTCATCTAACATTGAATAAGGATTGCTTTGTAACTAAGGCAAAACCCTGATTTGAAGGCTATATAAATGAGACATCTAGCATTGTGCAAAACTAATCCCCACACGCATGTGTGCTACTAGTGCGCCCGCTAAAGTCGATCTCCATTAACCTTTGATTTTCTTCTCTAAAATCAGGTTAACGACTTAAAGACTTCATTGGGATTGTGAAGCCAGGCCGATACTACTTTATCGTAGTTGTATACTCTGATCTTGCATTTTCTATTGTACGAGTACAATCGATTGATTGGCTTGAGATCATGAGAGTTCTCCAATATGCAAGATAAAGAAGTCACAAACATCTTCGTCTCACTGTTTGTGATTCCTCGACAATCCGCTTGTGTAGTCAGGAAGGATTGTAGAGAGGTGATTGAGTAATCTAGGTTGTTCTTCGGGAATATAAGACCGGATTATCAATCGGTTCATGTTCACCTTTATTTTATATCAAAAGACGGAACAAAACCTAGGGTTTATCTGTGGGAGATAGATTTATCCTTTTATAGACTTTTCTGTGTGAGACAGATCTGTTTATTATCATGTAGGATCAGAATTTCGCAACAATGATACCTCGCGAAATTCTTAACAACGCATTACAAAAATGTCGCAGAGCACTTTGAGAAACGACACAATAGGTGATATTAGCTTAAACATAAGAAAAATGTAATAACTTTGCGAAGATTAGAAGATCTGCGAAATTAACATTTGTAAGCTTGCGATATCATCGCAAGCCAGATCCGAAATTAGGGGAAATCTTAGCTGTATATGAGCTGTCATCCACTAGGTAGCATCCTATATAAAGAGAAAGGTAGGAGAGAGAAACCAGAGAGAGGGAGAGAGCTCCAAATACTCATTATTGGAGTCTCAATGTAATTCAATGATCATAGTGAAACCTAACCCCGTGGATGTAGATCAAATTGATCGAACCACGTAAATCTTGTGTCTTATTTTCTATTTTCATTATCTTTATCTTTATTTTCATATAAAATAAGTTTAGATCTAGAAATTATAGTCATGATAATACAAGGGGTGTGTTGTAGGATTTCCTGCAACTACATATCAAGTCTGTGATTTTGGATTGCAGCAACTCTTGGTTGTGGGTGAGATCATCTAAGGGAATCAAGTGCGCAGTATCCTGCTGGGATCAGAGGCGTAGGAGTACAAATGTACCTTGGATCGGTGGGAGACTGATTGGGGTTCAACTATAGTCCAGTCCAAAGTTAGCTTGGAGTAGGCTAGTGTATGTAGCGACTTAATACAGTGTGTATTCAATCTGGACTACGTCCCGGGGTTTTTCTGCATTTTCGGTTTCCTCGTTAACAAAATTTCTGGTGTCTTTGTTATTTCTTTTCCGCATTATATTTTATATAATTGAAATAATACAGGTTGTGCGTTCGTGATCATCAATTGGAAATCCAACCTTTGGTTGTTGATTGATATTGATTGATCCTTGGACATTGATCTTTGGTACCGTCCAAGTATTCCTTATATTTGATAAAGACTCGCTATTGTTTTTATCTTGAGTGAAAATCAAATCAAGAGAGATATATTAACTCCTTGAGATACTTTTATCTATATTGAGTCTGACTGTCTAGTTGATTCTCTAGCAAAGTATTTCGGAGTTAGTCCATACAGATTGCTAAGTGAAATATTGGGTGGTGCTGTTAGACCCCAGCTTTTTCAATTGGTATAAGAGCAGGCAAACATGTTTAAGACCTTATCAGTCTGTGTTTGTAGCGATCTGACTCTATGGGCAAGAGTATTATCTCTGATAACGCAACATCAATTCAGGGTTATTCAGATAAGCTTCAGAGATCTGAAACCTTTGAGAAAAACTCCTCCTCGTCTCCTTCTGTCGAATCTGCATTCAACTGGAAAAAATCTCTTGATAAACAGTTGGATGATCTTTCAGATGATAGTGATTCAGAAGAAGAACAGAGCGTTGATGAGGAAGTTTCTCAATACATCATGTTGTTTAATCGTGAATTAAAAGAAACAAAGACAACTGCTTCCCTGAGAAAATTCATGGGTCCTCTCTGTTAAGAAAACAGAAAATAGAGAAAACTATTCAAGGGTTATGATGGTGGATACAAACTATTACAATCTACTGTAGTTGCAGGAAATCCTACACTACACCCCTCATAAGATTTCATTAACATTCAACTCATCTTTAGATTAACAATCCTAATTTTGTTGATGAATCTTTAAACAATCTTACAAGAAAACATAAAGGAATCAAGAATGACCACTGCTCTAAATTTTCTCTCTCCTATTTACTTGCTTCTCACTCAAAAAAGATCTCTCTCTTTTTCTTTACAACTGAACGACTATTTATAGGGAAATACATAGTGGATGACAGCTAATCTGTCTTTTATTTTCGGATATGACTTGCGACATTCTCGCAACCTTATAAATATCAATCTCGCAAAATTCCTTATTTTCGCAGGATCGTCACACTTTTCTCATGATTTGTCTGGTGTCGTTTATTACGTCATTTCTGAAGTTGTTCTGCGACATTATCGTGTTGCGTTGTTAGTAATTTCGCTGAGGCATTATTGCTGCGAGATTCTGATCCTACATCTTGCCTCTTCTCATATCTTCTCTGCGAAGTAGAGAACGATGTGAGAAATGCCGCAGCTATCCATCACTTCATATTCTGCATTTATCACACTATCATTTCTTCCATCTGTTTCTTGACACATCTTCTGTAACCGCTGTTTTTCAGCCGCTCACGTCTTTTCGCATTATGTAGTTGCAGGAAATCCTACACTACACCCCTCATAAGATTTCATTAACATTCAACTCATTTTTAGATTAACAATCCTAATTTTATTGATGAATCTTTAAACAATATTACAAGAAAAGATAAAGGAATCAAGAATGACCACTGCTCTAAATTTTCTCTCTCCTATTTACTTGCTTCTCACTCAAAAAAGATCTCTCTCTTTTTCTGTACAACTGAACGACTATTTATAGGGAAATACATAGTGGGTGATAGATAATCTGTCTTTTATTTTCGGATATGACTTGCAACATTCTCGCAACCTTATAAATATCAATCTCGCAAACTTCCTTATTTACGCAGGATCGTCACACTTTTCTCATGATTTGGATGATGTCGTTTATTACGTCATTTCTGAAGTTGTTCTGCGACACTATCGTGTTGCGTTGTTAATAATTTCGCTGAGGCATTATTGCTGCGAGATTCTGATCCTACATCTTGCCTCTTCTCATATCTTTTCTGCGAAGTAGAGAACGATGTGAGAAATGCCGCAGCTATCCATCACTTCATATTCTGCATTTATCACACGTATCCTTTCTTCCATCTGTTTCTTGACACGTCTTTTGTAACCGCTGCTTTTCAACCGCTCACGTCTTTTCGCATTAATTGTGTTTATCTTCTCGAAAATATCCTCTTTTAACCGCTCACATATTTTCACATTAATTGTGTTTATCTTCTCGAAAATCTCCTTTCTATATATTATTCTTACTCTCCCTTTTCTTCTTTTTTACTCTCTTTTTCATCTTCTCTGCAACTTCATCATTTTCTCCGTAAATTCCTCTGCTGTAATTTTTCTTCTATCTTCTTTCTTCAATCTTATTAATTCTTCGTCCATTCTCATACTCTATATTTAGATATGCCTCCAAGTGGTCACAAACATGAGAAAACCTTAAAGGATGTTCAAAAAGATTTTGCCGAGAAAGGTTTCACACTTTCTACCATTCCTGGTGAAAGTGCCAAGTCAATTCTTTCTATCAAACTTTTCTCTGATCAACATTGTGATGATCAATCAATCATAGTTTCGCTGGGTCAAATTCTCGCAGGTCTCCCCATTCCTCTTTATGACCCAGATATTCCTCTGTTCTATGAAATTCTCGCTCACTCGGGATTTTCACGAGCTATCTTCCAATTGAGTGGGGATTGCATCCGTCTGATGTTGGAGTTTGCTAATCGCGGTGCTGGTAAAGGATCTCTTTATCCTAAAGAGCTTAGGGATCCTAAATTCACAGACTTGGAGATAATCGCTGAGAAGTACACAGTAGCGAATTTCTTCGAAAATTATGAATTAATATCCATGAAGAAAGAGAATACTCGCTGGGGTATTCGCTTGAAAAGGAGAGATAATATTGGTGAAGATAAAATACTCATGCAAGACATTGATTGGCACTCTGGTAAGAACACAACCCCTCGCCAATCCAAAGATGATAAATGGTGTATTTTTCCCTTGATGCTGAAAGGACCTTACATTGCTGGGTCAAATGTTCTTCCTGAGAATCTCGCTACTTATCAACCTTGGGTATTCTCTTGGCCCGAGAAAAAGAAAGAGGTATGTTTGTTCCTGTTTCTCCCACTTTACATTTCTTTATTTATCTTTATTCTTTTATTTACTGATTCTTGTGACATTCTATAGATCCAGAAACTGAAAGATGGCTACCACAGGACTGGGAAGGCTAATACCTTGTTAGCTCTTCGCTCATACACAGATGAGGTAATAAATATTCTCTTATGATTTTAAACAATAAATTGTTGCCTCTATTTCTTACTTCTATCTGTGTGTGAAGGTTATCGCTGAAATAGAAGAGCCTGCCAATGTTGCGAAGACTGGTGATAAAGGCAAAGGTGCTCTTCGCAGGGAAAAACCAACTGCTCCTCCTTCAAAGAAGAGAAAAAAATCTGTTCTTCCTCTCCTTCAAATACTCCTTCTTATGAAAACTCCGAGAGTGATGAGGATGATGATGACCCTGCTGCAAATGAAGATTCTTCATCCGAATCTTCCATGGCTAAGCTCTCTGGCATCTTTTCTGATTCTTGGAAAGGAATGGGAGATAGTCATCTCGCTAATACCTGCAAATCTCTCGCCACGATTTGCGTTGTTCCTTTATTGGATGGTGATAGTTCTCTTCGCGGAGTTTCTAGATCGGTGACTCCCAATTTCCTGCATTCTCTTAATAGTCTGGTATGCTCTCGTCTTTTTACTTCTTCATTATTGTAACTCAAAATTTCTTTTTATTTTAATACTTTTTACATTTTCTCGCAGGCTGGAAAAGCTTCTTTCGTTGTTGCCTTAGATTTGGAGAGGAGACGCGAAATTCTTGAAAAGAAGAATCTTCAATTTCGTAAGAAGAATGAAGAACTGGAAACTGAAGCTAAGGGTCTTCGTGAGAAGAACGAACAACTAAAAGCTGAAGTTAAAGGTCTTCGCGAGAAGAACAAACAACTGGAAATTGACACTTCTTCGCAAAGGAACAAAATTTCTACTCTTCAAAGAGCAAATGATCAGCTCTATGGTATGCAATTTTTCTCCTTTCCTTTCATTTATTCATCCTATTGTCTTATCTTATTTGATTAATCCTTTTTAAAGACATTTATGGTCTTTCTGATGAAGCCATTCTTCTTCGTTCATTTCCCGATGCCCTAGATAATGACACTCTTCTTGAATATCTTAATAAATCTTTGAATAGTTTCTCTAATGATAAAATTTCATCTCTGCCTTTGAATGAACTTAAATCCAAATTTCGCCTCTTAGAGATTGATCATAGATCTAGTTTAGGTTTAGCCAACCAATTTAAACGTTTTTATCTCAATTCTAAAGAGAATATCAATGAATTAAGAACCAAGATTAGCAAACTTATAGATGACAAAGATCGTACCTCTTATCAAGGTGTTAAAGCTTTAGCGAAATTCCAAAAGACTCTTCTTGAGGTTCAACTTGAACGAGATGAAGCCAATCGTCAAAATGATGTGCTTAGCGAGAGAGAAAACCAAGTTCGTTCTCGTCTTCTTATAAATAGTGATGATGAGTTCGCTTGGGCCGCGACAATCTTGGATAACGCCAGAAAAGATTTAGGTGTAAATGTTAGTCTCCAAGTTGAGCATACAGCCTTGATTAGAGATATGATTTCTGAGAGAGAAGGTCATTAACTGTTTTCTTTTATTGATCTTTAGTCTTTCACGAGTTTTTACCAAGTTACTGATTAATTGTTATATGCTTCGCAGGATCTGAAAGTAGATATCGCCAAAGAGTTGAGGAACTTGAAGCTGAAAAAGAGGTACTCGCAAAGAATCTTTCTTCTCGCAACGACAAATATTCTAGACTAAAGAATCAAACTAATATCACCGTTGCGAACTTTAAGAACGACGCTACGCATTTTCGCAATCAAACTATTCAAATGGTTTGTGATGACCATAATATTCCTCATTCTGATTATCCTTGTCTCTTGGAGGAGATCCCAAAGAACATTCCTAGTCTGATCATCTCTGATAGCAAAGCTGATGATGAAGAATCTGATAGTGATGAAGGTTCTGATGGAGATAAAGGTTCTGATGCTGACGAATAAGAGAACAAGTCCGATGAAGATGATAAAGGATCAACTAAGACGTAGTCTTTGTTTCTTTCTTTGATCTTCTGTAATACTTGTACATTTATTCCTTCTTTTTGTATATTTGTGAATTCTTTTGGTTCCCCATATTCCTTAATATATGAGTTTCTTTCATTTCGACCTGCATTCATTAAAACAATTCTTCCTTGCAATATGGTTAATCAACATAATAATTAATTTTTGAATTTTTGCGTAAATCTATCATGTGGAGACAAATAAAATTTTCTAATTTCATTCATTCCCATACTTGCCTCTGTTATTTGTTTCATAATGAGAGATTTTGCAAATTTCTCTTATTTTGTGCCTCAACTTCGCAGTTGTTTATGTATAATTTCGCAATTATATGCGAAGTGAATTTTGATTCTTTTATAACATTTCTTTCCTTCAACCCAATCTCCTTTTATAATTCCTACACCGCTGGGGTGAGGGAATTTGATGCAATGGTGGAAAGTTGAAGATACACCTAGAATCCCATGTAGCTAAGGTCGACCAATTAATGCATTGTAGGATGATTCTACGTCAACAACACAGAATAAGATTTCAGAAGATATTCCCTTCAATGGAATTCGCATAGTAACCTCCCCTTTAGGCTTGTTGGCAGTACCATTAAAACCATATATCTTATATGTTAATGGTATAAGATCATCATTTATCCCTCCCATGGTTTTATAAGTATGATAGAATAAGATGTTCACAGAGCTTCCAGTATCGATTAGATACCTATTAATTGCCCATGAGTCTTCAGATTCATCATCTTCATCTTCTTTCGGCTTTGGATTAATTTCTAATTTTACCACCAATGGATTGTCATGTACCTCTCCACCTTCGGGGACTTCTTCTGCGATAAAAGAAATAGTCGGATTCTGCCATTCCTCTAGTGGAGAGATTTTCGCAATGTTCATAATTTCTCTTCCATCACTGTCTCTTGCGAACACTCTACTCAAAACATTGTCATGAAAATATTCAATTGTCTTGTATGAATGTACGATAGAGTGACAGAATAGATTCTTTGCTTTTGCACCAACTTCTACGAAGAACGTTTCCTTCTCTTTCACCGTGTTTACTCTGTGATGTTCTGGTGGTGGTGGTAGTAATTGTTGAGATTGTGGGTGACCTACCAGAAAGTGGTTTAGTTTTCCTTGATCTATCATTCTCAGAATAATTCTCTTTATATTTCTGCAATCATTTGTAGTATGTCCGTGAAAATGATGATAAGAACAGAACTCATGACTTCTGCGGCTTTGAGGTGGTTCCGTTCCCATGTTCCATGGTGTTGGTATATTCTCCATCAAAATTATAGCTTCCCATATTTTCTCCACACTTGCATTCAGAGGTGGCATCTTGATTTCTTCCCATACTACCTTGTGACCTCCTTGTCCTCTATTATAATTTTGTCTTTGACCTCCATAAGTTTCTTACAGCTGATCAAGTCTTTGAATCTTATTGTTTCCACCACGATTGTAGAAATTTCTTTCTCTTTCATACTCCTCTTGATCTCGGCTTCCCATAGCCACCAGTTTCTGTTGATTGTTGTTGATCGTAACCTTTTCTTGTTGTACTTGCGAAGTGCTCGCCACTGTGTTTATTAGTTTAGGTAAATAAGCTTGCATTCGCTGCTTGTGAATTGGTGTTCGCAACTAGGTATGATTCCATTTCATTTTGCCTTTCCTCTAGACCAATATACTCTTCCTGAAGTTCTCGCAGTTAAGTCATTGTGATTGTATTCTTGACTCTGAAAATTTGGATATACAATAGATTGGTTGCGAACATAGCATTGATAAATGATAAGATAAGATATCTCTCATCCACACGGCCAGCCATTTCACTACACATAGTTCTCCACCTTTTAGTTAGGTGCTTCAAACTTTCGCCAATCCTTTGTTTTAATCAAAACACATCTTCAATACCAGGTCGCGAAGAATTGTTACTTATATATGCCCCCAAGAATGTGGCATGCAAATGATTGAAAGATGTTATTGTATTTTTTGGTAAACCTTCGAACCATTTTAACGCCTCTCCTGTTAGACTGGATGCAAAATACTTGCACAATACGGCATCATGATTTTCCCACTGTAACATGCATATCACATAGGCTTTGATGTGTTGAATTGCACAAGTTGTTCCATCAAAGATGTTGGTCAATGCGGGCAAATTGCATTTCGGAGGGATTCCTCCTAATTGTACTTCTCTTGTAAATGGAGTTTTCACAGCTTCTTCTATAGCTTCATCTAATTGTCTTCTGCCTACTTCTCCTCTATTATTTAGCATTCCTCTCATTTCTTCCAATTCTTTTAAGATTTGTTCATTTGCGCCTGAATTTTGATCCATTGGTCTTTTTAATTTCGCCTCCCTTCTTCTGCGTTCATGTTTTTCTTCTCTCGTGAAATTTTGCATTTCTTCTTCATCATCCTCGTCTCGTCTTCTCCTGCGGTTCTCTTCCTCATCTCTATCTTGAATTCATATATGATGATGTCTCTCATTTTCCCCTCCATGATTTTGTTCATTTCTTGTCAATTACATTCGCTGTCTTTCATCCCTCCTCTGTACTCTATCATACTCTTCATTGAGATTACCGTTATTCTGGTTTTGTGTACGCCTTCTTTCTCGATTGTCATGATTGTTCTGGCGAATTGCCTCCTGAAGTTCTTGTTCTTCCATTTCCGCTCTCAATCTTTCACGTTCGCAAGTTAAACGTGTTTGTTCAGCATAGTGTCTTTCAATTTCTTCTTCAATCATTTGTTGATTTCTTTGAGTTTCTCTCTCATGTAAAATTCTCCTTCCTTCCTCTCGATTCCCTTCTCCATCTTGATTATTTCGTCCCCGACGTTGTCTATTCTCTTGATTTCTATCATTTTGCCTATCATCAAAAATTTTATTTTTTGGAACATAACGATCATCAGTCCTTTCTCTATCTTCGCGATGTTCTTCATTAGGATTTGGTATTTCTTCTCAAATATTATTTCCAGCATTAACTGTGGGTGAGTTTAGCCTCATCTCTCTTCTAGTCTATCTTGAATATGATCTTGTAGTATTTCTCGATCTTCTACTTTGTAGTCTCATATTTTCCATCCTCAATTCTTGATTTCGCCTTGTTAGATTTGCACGTTCTTCTGCCTCAGCTCTTCTTTCTTCATGTGTTCTTCGTCTAAACGTTTCTAACACTCCAATTTCATCATCTCCATGAATTATTCCTTCATATGCTTCTTGATTTCTCTCTTCCTGTCTATGGTTCCTAGTTTGCTGCTCTTCTTCTACTTCTTCTGCTGAATTTGATCGCCAAGTGTATACACTCACTCTATCTAATCTGTTGTTCCATTTTGTACCGGTGTTTGCTGAACTGGCGGTTGAACTTGATTTTCTCCATTATTTCTCCTTCTAGTAGATTCTCCCATTTCACTTCTCTCCCTTCCAGCAAGTCTTTTACTTCTTCTTCTAGCAGTTGTCGGTTGTTCCGATACATTTCTCCTTCTAGCCATTCTTTCAATACTAATAAATTGTAAGAGATTATGTAAGTTTTTTCACCAATTACTTTCAATTCTAATATTTCACAATATTAATCTTCAACTTTTTATAGAATAATCTTCAATCTTCAACCCCTCCCTGTTTCTAGCGCCATTATGTCGTTGCAGGAAATCCTACACTACACCCCTCATAAGATTTCATTAACATTCAACTCATTTTTAGATTAACAATCCTAATTTTATTGATGAATCTTTAAACAACCTTACAAGAAAAGATAAAGGAATCAAGAATGACCACTGCTCTAAATTTTCTCTCTCCTATTTAGTTGCTTCTCACTCAAAAAAGATCTCTCTCTTTTTCCTTACAACTGAACGACTATTTATAGGGAAATACATAGTGGATGACAGCTAATCTGTCTTTTATTTTCGGATATGACTTGTGACATTCTCGCAACCTTATAAATATCAATCTCGCAAACTTCCTTATTTTCGCAGGATCGTCACACTTTTCTCATGATTTGGATGATGCCGTTTATTACGTCATTTCTGAAGTTGTTCTGCGACACTATCGTGTTGCGTTGTTAATAATTTCGCTGAGGCATTATTGCTGCGAGATTCTGATCCTATATATACCGTTAAAGATCATGAAGAAGAGGTTCGCTCAAAAAAACTGAATGCGTTAATCTACTTCGTAACCTCGGTGTGTTAAAAGAAAGTCTTGATGAAACTGAAGCAAGATATGAATCTCAGCATAAATGGTTCAAGGACAAAGAACATCAGTTTCTTACCAAAGAAAAATCCTTGAAAACTGAACTTGCGGCTGCTCTTGAGAAGGTAAAATCTCTGGAGAAAAATCTGAAGAGATTCAACACTAGCTCTACAAAGCTATCATCTGTGCTTGGAGCATGTAAAGAACATCGTGATACACGTGGTTTGGGATATAAAGGTATAGACACTCCAAGCACAAGTAAGATCAACTTTGTTAGAGCCGTTAATAATTCTACATGTGAAAGACATGTGTCAGCTTGCAAGAACAAGGATTCTACTCCAACAAAGTCTGCTAGTAAGAGAACCACTGAATATAAATCCTTTCACTGCTATTTCTGCGGGAACAAAGGACACTCTGAGCAAAGGTTTCGTCTTCGGAAAAGGAATGAAAAACTTCGTAACATTCTTACATGGATATCTAAATAAGTTGTTAAACATGTATCACAGATTGGCAGAATTAAGGACTTTCGCTATCAAGGGATGAAGTGTGATAAATTTGATCCTTGCCATGTTCCTTCGAAGGATTTCTACAAAGGAAGAAAAAAGAATGGCAAAATTTTAACGGATCTGTTAAATTAGTCTGAAAAGAGAAAAAGGAACAGAAGGAAGAAAAGGTCAGGTTCATCTAATTCTCTCAAAAAGGACTGTGAATCCAAGACTTCCAATTCAGACTTCTTACATGTCAACAATCGAGTCTCTGATCTGAATATTCACATAAACAAACTAAGACGGAATATCAAGAAAACATGGAATGTTGTTAACCCAGGTACTTCTAAATCCTCTCTTGATAATGCTTCTTCAATTAAACCAGGTAGTTTTCTAAATACCGATAAAAAGGAAAAAGAAGAAGTGTATGATGATGAGCAACATGCTCATCTTATTACGCCCTGACATGTTCATAATTGCATCTCTTTTTTATGATGATTTGTTAAAAAGGGATGCTCATGATTCTCAGGATTTTCATCTTGAGAAAACTGTCAGGATTGTACTGCATTCGATGTCACCTGTTCCGTTTGCTCCTCAATATCTACTTCTCCTTCTCTTTGGGCTTCTTTGGTCTTTCATAGGCCCGTGTTTCTAGTACACGCACCAACCCTCATGAACGTCTTTTTTCCTAGGGTTTGATGGAATCCCTTATTTGTATAATGTGTTCCATAGGTGCAAAAAGATTTTCTAAAAAGTCTTTGTGGTGCACAATGGAGGGAAGCAACAAGGTTGATGATGTTGAGCTATGTCCTATTGATATTTCCTTCTTTCATGCTCTTGATCATGAAAACGAAGACAAACTGTCAGTTCAGATTTTTTCACAACTGGTAGGAAATCTTCTTGGAGACTTCAAAGTCGTTCGCGAACAACTTGGTATCGCAACACGGAATCTAGACTACCTAAAAGACGAACTAAGGAAGGCAACTGAGGAACTCGCTCTTGTTCAAACCCTGGTTGCAGGCAGGATTTAATTTTTTCGTCTGATCTTGGTTCTAGTTGTTTGCCTAGTATGTCTTGGATTAGTTGGAAGAATAACTAGTGCTTTGAATAACGATGATTGTGACTACACATAGCTATTTTTGTTTTCATATTCTTATCTTATTTTTTAGGTTTATTGGTATTAAGTTCTAAAAATATTTGGAGGATGATGTTTATTGCAGTATTTTAATGGTTTGTGATATTGCAATATTTTTATGGGATATGTATTGCTTACGTCCGTGAACTTGAAGGTCCCATATTGCAGTCAAAAGTAAAGTCGCTCATGAATCGGTATTCGTATTGATGAAAGGACGAATGGACTTTTGACATATACAAAAGTTATGCCTATGCAGTCATGTATTTGATGGAAAATAGGATGATATCTTTTGTTTGACAAGGATAAAGTCTATTATATCGTTATGATGGAAAATAGAATAGATCCTTGTATGTTATCCACGGTATTAATCTTCATTGATCCATTTTATTATGTTTTACCGTGAAGGATCCATTGTGTGTCTTATGTTGAGCACCTTACAACTAAGTCGATTTACCTTGACTTTGCTGGTTGTTCCATGAGATGATATATGTCGAGCATTAGGAACTAAATTAATCAACTAGTTTGGTTATTTAGTTAGTACTCCATAAGTTTTCTTTCTTATGTTGAGTACATGTACGATTAAGGTTGTCATATTCTATGATGAACTTAGTCGGAGTTCCATAAGTTCTTTTATGTTGAGCCCAAAATAATTAAATTGATTACTTCGGTGATTAGTTTGGTTATTTGTATTCCAATTAGATTAATTATAGGTTCTCTTGTAATTAATCTAGTTGAGTTTTCATATATTCCACAAGTTCTTGTGTTGAGTATATGAAAGGCTACACTATCATGTTTTATTGGTTAATGTAGTCGTATATTCTGTAAGGTTTTACTTATGTTGAGTATTTGAACGGTTACGTTAGTCATCTCCGTGTGATTGACTTAGTCGTAACTCCGTGAGTTTACTTATGTTGAGCACTTTCAATTAAATTGATCACTTTTAAGGTTTGATTTAGTTGCGTATTCCAATTGAATTAATCATGGGTTTACTTGTGGTTAATTTGGTTGAGATTTGGATATAGAAAATCATTCCTATGGTTTTTGGTAGGGCTGCACATGGATTGAATTGGGTCGGGTTTGGTCTCACCCACCACCCAACCCACTGATGGTGGGTAACAGAAGTTGTCACCCGCAACCAACCCAACATTACAATGGGTCGGTTTTCACCCGACCCACATTACGGTGGGTTGGATCGGGTGGGTGGCGGGTTACCCACCATAAAATACAATGAACATTACATTAAAGTTACAGACTTATTCTCTTTGCAGTTTCTACTTCATATAATGCGGCTTCAGTTGATGGTAATATAGTATTGCAGCTTGCTGCGAAGAAGAAACAAAATTGAAATAAGAATTAATAACCCAGTCGAAATAAGCCAACCCAAAATCAATCTTAGGAAACAAAACCCTAATTAGTAATTACAATGATTCCTAGTCTCACCTTCGGTTGTTGGTTTGCTACTGTACTGGTGACGATGTTGATTGATTGTTGCTGGTGATGCTGTGATTTTATTTACAAAGCGAAGAGAAAGTGAAAAAAAAACTGAGTCTGAGAGGGAGAGAAGAGGCTTCCGCTGAAGGGAACTGAAGAGAAGTTAACAATGATTAGGATGAGGGAATTATATATCATTACTTCAACGGCTATGGTTCATCTAGGATAGATAATCTAAGGGTTAGAATTGACTTAGAAATATTTAGGCGGGTGGGTGGGTTGGGTCGGGTGAGGGAAGATCTCACCCACAGTCGACCCACCATACGATGGGTTTTGATGTTGTGACCCATAGTCGACCCGCTCCTAGGTGGGTTGGGTCGGATGCAGGTAATTTCAGGCGGGTGTGGGTTGGGTTGGTGGGTTGAGTCGGTTTTGTGCAACCCTAGTTTTTGGTGTCCAATAAAAAAAATCCTTCTTTTCTTTCGAAATTAAGGTCGCTCTTGTTGTTCTCTCGGGAATGACATCAAATGGGGGAGAGTTCTTTTGAACTTGTGCTTAATGGTAATATCTTGCGGGGAGTGCGGATGTGGAATTTTATAGGGGTTATCTTGTATCTTAAAACTCCTTGATGAATGTTGTTAGCTTCGGCTATTATATTGCATCTAAATTAAGTTGGTATGTATTTTTCTTTTGGTCATGAAATGTCTCTTTTGGAAATTTCATTATGATCCTATTCTTGTACCTTTGCCAATTTTATTGACAAAAAGGGGGAGAAATATTGTAGTTCACACTACAAAAACATATGGTTTTCGGATCATTGTGTAAGGGGGAGTGGTTTCCATGATCGAGATGGAGTATTGACTAAGGGGGAGTGATACATATCATCGTAGTATTATTGTTAAAGTCGTGATACAATTGGACTTTGATGTTATATAATAATACTATGACACTGTATAATAATGATCGAGAATCTCGATTTCTCTCATTGTTATAGCTACGGATCTTCAACAACGATGGTGCTAAACTTACAACCTTTGGGATCATTGGAGTACTTGGAAGGACGAAGATTTCAAGGAACGTTGAAGACTAGACTATGGAATAGAGCCACTAAAGTTTATATTTTTTGTATTCCATATGTATTAATAGTTTTGTCACTAAAATTGACAAAGGGGGAGATTGTTAGAGCATAGATCAGTCAACCTCGGATGCGTTGCTATCTCAAGCATGTTTGTCAATGTTAGTGATCAAAACTATAAGTCTTGATTTCTATCCTACATAGCCAAGTCTCGGACTAGGATAGAAAAGTGTAGTTGAGCTCAAGGAATTCATGGCGATTCATCATACAACGACGAAGATCTATACAAGGAACCATGGAACTTCATCAACAAAAAGGTATGTGGAGACTTGAACTTATCTATCACTCAAAAGTATATCTCTTCTATCTCCTACTTCTTATGAGATAAAAGTCGTATGCTATATAGACTAGATCATACACATTTGATATTTCGAGCAGAGCATTCATTGCTTATCTTTTATCTCGAAATCGTGTGTTGGTAAAGCGTTTCGTTTTGATCAAGTTTATCTTCACCTAGTGACGAAAGTCATGAAAAGTTTCAATCACCTTGAGAATTGCTCTGACGTGAATCGGTCTGTGAATAACGGCTACATAGCGTCCTCTAAGAATGTCTTAATGATTGGAATGAGAGTTTAGATCCAATAACCATGTATTCTTTGAACCAGAGTTTTCGAACTTTGTTGATCAAGAGAAATCGGGAGGATTGTGGGATTGGCTTGCCAAGTCCGCGAACTGACGGAAGTTCTCGACCGAGAATTTCTACTGGATTTTCCAAAACTCATTTGTGTGCTAAGTCCGCGAACTCAGTCCGCGAACCCAGTCCGCGAACTGGCGGAAGTTCTCTTTCCAAGAATTTCTGCTGAGTTTGGAAAACTCAACCGATTAACTTAAGTCCGCGAACTTGTTTGTGAACTTAAGAGGTTATAATCTAAAGATATGCTCTGAACATGAATCATTAAATTACTAAGGAATTCTTTATGCAAACCGTGGCTATAATGTTCATGAGCCGATTCAATCGAATCGAATCATCTTTGATTCAATTGTGTCTTGTGTAGTTACATAAGATCTCATAGCAATTGAACAACTCTTTAACTAGTTCATTTGAGTCAATTGAACTAGTTATAGTTAAGAAGAACAAGGTTAATATGAAATGCTCATATGGTTAACCTTTTTGGTTACTATGTTGAACCAACATACACGTACACGTTTGGGCATGGCTTTCACGAACCCAGTAAACGTCTACCAAAGTGTGTGTGACAAGCTAAGTTTTCGAACTAACGGTTGAGAAATATTAACTTGAATCTAAATCAGGTTTTCATCTAACGGTGAATATGGACTGCTTTGTAACTAAGGCAAAACCCTGATTTGAAGGCTATATAAAAGAGACATCTAGCATTGTGCAAAACTACTCCCCATACGTCTGTGTGATACTAGTGCGCTCGCTAGAGTGGATTCTCCTTTAACCTTTGGTTTTCTTCTCTAAAACCAGGTTAAAGACTTAAAGACTTCATTGGGATTGTGAAGCCAGACCGATACTACTTTTATCATAGTTGTGTGATCTGATCTTGCATCTTCTATCGTACGAGTACAATCTTTGATTGGCTTGAGATCGTGAGAGTTCTCCGATAGGAAAGATAAAGAAGTCACAAACATCTTCGTCTCACTGTTTGTGATTCCTCGACAAACCGCTTGTGTAGTCAGGAAGGATTGTAGAGAGGTGATTGATTAATCTAGGCTGTTCTTCGGGAATATAAGACCGGATTATCAATTGTTTTCTGTTCACCTTGATTTCATATCTTAAGACGGAACAAAACCTAGGGTTTATCTATGGGAGACATATTTATCCTTTGATAGACTTTTCTATGTGACACAGATTTGTTTATTATCAAGTCTGCGATTTTGGGTTGCAGCAACTCTTGGTTGTGGGTGAGATCATCTAAGGGAATCAAGTGCGTAGTATCCTGCTGGGATCAGAGGCGTGGGAGTACAACTGTACCTTGGATCGGTGCGAGACTGATTGGGGTTCAACTATAGTCCAGTCTGAAGTTATCTTGGAGTAGGCTGTATTCTGTAGCGGCTTAATAAAGTGTGTATTCAATCTGGACTAGGTCCCAGGGTTTTTCTGCATTTGCGGTTTCCTCGTTAACAAAACTTCTGATGTCTGTGTTATTTCTTTTCCGCATTATATTTTATATAATTTAAATAATACAGGTTGTGCGTTCGTGATCATCAATTGGAAATCCAACATTTGATTGTTGATTGATATTGATTGATCCTTGGACATTGGTCTTTGGTACCGTCCAAGTATTCTTTGTATTCGATAAAGACTCGCTATTGTTTTTAGCTTGAGTGAAAATCAAATCAAGAGAGAGATATTAACTCCTTGAGATACTTTTATCTAGATTGAGTCTGACTGTCTAGTTGATTCTCTAGCAAAGTATTTAGGAGTTAGTCCATACAGATTGCTAAGCGAAATATTGGGTGGTGTTGTTAGACCCCCACTTTTTCATTTGTGATTACTTTTATATCTTGTTTTAGAGCATATCTCGGTCAACCTCGCATACGTTGCTATCTCAAGCATGTTTGTCAATGTTAGTGATCAAAACTATAAGTCTTGATTTCTAGCCTACATAGCTAAGTCTCGGACTAGGATAGAAAAGTGTAGTTGAGATCAAGGACTTCATGGCGATTCATCATACAACGACGAAGATCTACTCAAGGAACCGTGAAACTTCATCAACAAAAAAGTATGTGGAGACTTGAACTTATCTATCACTCAAAAGTCTATCTCTTCTATCTCCTACTTTTTATGAGACAAAAGTCGTATGCTATATAGGCTGGATCATACACATTTGATATTTCGAGCCGAGTATATCTCGCCTATCTATATCTCGCAATCATGTGTTGGTAAAGCGTTTGCTTTTATCAAGTTTATCTTCACCTAGTGACGAAAGTCATGAAAAGTTTCAATTACTTTGAGAATTGCTCTGACGCGAAACGATCGGTGAATAACGGCTATATAACGTCCTCTGAGAATGTCTCAATAATTGGAATGAGAGTTTAGATTACATGACCATGTATTCCTCAATCCGAAGTTTTCGAACTTTGTTGATTGAGAGAAATCGGAGGAATTGGCTTTTCCAAGTACGCGAACCCAGTCCGCGAACTCAGTCCTCGAACTGACGGAAGTTCTTGTACCGAGAATTTCTGCTGGGATTTTCCAAAAACTCGTTTGCGTGTAAGTCCCCGAACTCAGTCTGCGAACTGAAGGAAGTTCTTGTACCGAGAATTTCTGCTGGGATTTTCCAAAAATCGTTTGCGTGTAAGTTCGCGAACCTAGTCCGCAAACTGGCGAAAGTCTCTTTGCCGAGATTTTCTGCTGAGTTTGGAAAACTCCACCGTTTGTCTTAAGTACGCGAATTTGTTTGTGAGCTTAAGAGGTTATGATCTAAATATTTGCTCTGTACATGAAACTTAAATTACTAAGGAATGCTTTATGCAAACCGTGGCTATAAAGTTCATGAGCCGATTCAATCGAATCGAATCATCTTTGTTTCAATTGTGTCTTGTGTAGTTACATAAGATCTCATAGCAATTGAACAACTCTCTAACTAGTTCATTTGAGTCAATTGAACTAGTTATAGTTAAGAAGAACAAGGTTAATATGAAATGCTCATATGGTTAACCTTTTTGGTTACTATGTTGAACCAACATACACGTACACGTTTGGGCATGGCTTTCACGAACCCAGTAAATGTCTACCCAAGTGTGTGTGACAAGCTAAGTTTTCGAACTAACGGTTGAGAAATATTAACTTGAATCTAAATCAGGTTTTCATCTAACGGTGAATATGGACTCCTTTGTAACTAAGGCAAAACCCTGATTTGAAGGCTATATAAAGGAGACATCTAGCATCGTGAAAAACTAATCCCTATACGTCTGTGTGATACTAGTGCGCTCGCTAGAGTCGATTCTCCTTTAACCTTTGGTTTTCTTCTCTAAAACCAGGTTAACGACTTAAAGACTTCGTTGGGATTGTGAAGCCAGACCGATACTACTTTTATCATAGTTGTGTGGTCTGATATTGCATCTTCTATCGTACGAGTACAATCTTTGATTGGCTTGAGATCGTGAGAGTTCTCCGATGGGCAAGATAAATAAGTCACAAACATCTTCGTCTCACTGTTTGTGATTCCTCGACAAACCGCCTATGTAGTCAGGAAGGATTGTAGAGAGGTGATTGATTAATCTAGGATGTTATTCGGGAATATAAGACTGGATTATCAATTGGTTCCTGTTCACCTTGATTTCATATCTTAAGACGGAACAAATCCTAGGGTTTATCTGTGGGAGACAGATTTATCCTTTGATAGACTTTTCTGTGTGAGACAGATTTATTTATTATCAAGTCTGCGATTTTGGGTTGCAGCAACTCTAGGTTGTGGGTGAGATCATCTAAGGGAATCAAGTGCGCAGTATCCAGCTGGGATCAGAGGCGTAGGAGTACAACTATACCTTGGATCGGTGGGAGACTGATTGGGATTCAACTATAGTCCAGTCCGAAGTTATCTTAGAGTAGTCTAGTGTATGTATCGGCTTAATACAGTGTGTATTCAATCTGGACTAGGTCCCGGGGTTTTTCTGCATTTGCGGTTTCCTCGTTAACAAAACTTCTGGTGTCTGTGTTATTTCTTTTCCGCATTATATTTTACATAATTGAAATAATACAGGTTGTGCGTTTGTGATCATCAATTGGAAAACCAACCTTTGATTGTTGATTGGTATTGATTGATCCTTAGACATTGGTTTTTGGTACCGTCCAAGTATTCCTTGTATTCGATAAAGACTCACTATTGTTTTTAGCTTGAGTGAAATTCAAATCAAGAGAGAGATATTAACTCCTTGAGATACTTTTATCTAGATTGAGTCTGACTGTCTAGTTGATTCTATAGCAAAGTATTTCGGAGTTAGTCCATACAGATTGCTAAGCGAAATATTGGGCGGTGTTGTTAGACCCCCGCTTTTTCATTTGTGATTACTTTTATATCTTGTGTCAGAGCATAGCTCGGTCAACCTCGCATACGTTGCTATCTCAAGCATGTTTGTCAATGTTAGTGATCAAAACTATAAGTCTTGATTTCTAGCCTACATAGCTTAGTCTCGGACTAGGATCGAAAAGTGTAGTTGAGCTCAAGGACTTCATGGCGATTCATCATACAGCGACGAAGATCTACTCAAGGAACCGTGGAACTTCATCAACAAAAAAGTATGTGGAGACTTGAACTTATCTATCACTCAAAAGTCTATCTCTTCTATCTCCTACTTCTTATGAGACAAAAGTCGTATGCTATATAAACTGGATCATACACATTTGATATTTCGAGCCGAGTAGATCTCGCATATCTATATCTCGAAATCATGTGTTGGTAAAGCGTTTGCTTTGATCAAGTTTATCTTCACCTAGTGATGAAAGTCATGAAAAGTTTCAATTACTTTGAGAATTGCTCTGACGCGAAACGGTCTGTGAATAACGGCTATATAACGTCCTCTGAGAATGTCTCAATGATTGGAATGAGAGTTTAGATTACATAACCATGTAGTCCTCAATCCGAAGTTTTCGAACTTTGTTAATTGAGAGAAACCGGAGGAATTGTCTTTGCCAAGTCCGCGAACTCAGTCCGCGAACTGACAGAAGTTCTTGTACCGCGAATTTCTGTTGGGATTTACCAAAAACTCGTTTGCGTGTAAGTACGCAAACTCAGTCCGCGAACTGACGGAAGTTCTTGTACCGAGAATTTCTGCTGGGATTTTCCAAAAACTCATTTGCGTGTAAGTCCGCGAACCTAGTCCGCAAACTGGCGAAAGTCACTTTGCCGAGATTTTCTGTTGAGTTTGGAAAACTCCACCGGTTGTCTTAAGTCCGCGAACTTGTTTGTGAGCTTAAGAGGTTATGATCTAAAGATGTGCTCTGTACATGAAACTTAAATTACTAAGGAATGCTTTATGCAAACCGTGGCTATAAAGTTCATCAGCCGATTCAATCGAATCGAATCATCTTTGTTTCAATTGTGTCTTGTGTAGTTACATAAGATCTCATAGCAGTTGAACAACTCTCTAACTAGTTCATTTGAGTCAATTGAACTAGTTATGGTGAAGAAGAACAAGGTTGATATGAAATGCTCATATGGTTAACCTTTTGGGTTACTATGTTGAACCAACATACACGTACACGTTTGGGCATGGTTTTCACAAACCCAGCAAACGTCTACCCAAGTGTGTGTGACAAGATAAGTTTTCGATCTAACGGTTGAGAAATATTATCTTGAATCTAAATCAGGTTTTCATCTAACGGTGAATATGGATTGCTTTGTAACTAAGGCAAAACCCTGATTTGAAGGCTATATAAAGGAGACATCTAGCATCGTGCAAAACTAATCCCTATACGTCTGTGTGATACTAGTGCGCTCGCTAGAGTCGATTCTCCTTTAACCTTTGGTTTTCTTCTCTAAAACCAGGTTAACGACTTAAAGACTTCGTTGGGATTGTGAAGACAGACCGATACTACTTTTATCATAGTTGTGTGATCTGATCTTGCATCTTCTATCGTACGAGTACAATCATTGATTGGCTTGAGATCGTGAGAGTTCTCCGATAGGCAAGATAAAGAAGTCACAAACATCTTCGTCTTACTGTTTGTGATTCCTCGACAAACCGCCTGTGTAGTCAGGAAGGATTGTAGAGAGGTGATTGATTAATCTAGGATGTTATTCGGGAATATAAGACTGGATTATCAATTGGTTCCTGTTCACCTTGATTTCATATCTTAAGACGGAACAAAACCTAGGGTTTATCTGTGGGAGACAGATTTATCCTTTGATAGACTTTTCTGTGTGAGACAGATTTGTTTATTATCAAGTCTGCGATTTTGGGTTGCAGCAATTCTTGGTTGTGGGTGAGATCAGCTAAGGGAATCAAGTGCGCAGTATCCTGCTGGGATCAGAGGCGTAGGAGTACAACTGTACCTTGGATCGGTGGGAGACTGATTGGGGTTCAACTCTAGTCCAGTCCGAAGTTAGCTTGGAGTAGGCTAGTGTCTGTAGCGGCTTAATACAGTGTGTATTCAATCTGGACTAGGTCCCGGGGTTTTTCTGCATTTGCTATTTCCTCGTTAACAAAACTTCTGGTGTCTGTGTTATTTCTTTTCCGCATTATATTTTATATAATTGAAATAATACAGGTTGTGCGTTCGTGATCATCAATTGGAAATCCAACCTTTGGTTGTTGATTGATATTGATTGATCCTTGGACATTGGTCTTTGGTACCGTCCAAGTTATTCCTTGTATTCGATAACAACTCGCTATTGTTTTTAGCTTGAGTGAAAATCAAATCAAGAGAGAGATATTAACTCCTTGAGATACTTTTATCTAGATTGAGTCTGACTGTCTAGTTGATTCTCTAGCAAAGTATTTCAGAGTTAGTCCATACAGATTGCTAAGTGAAATATTGGGTAGTGTTGTTAGACCCCCGCTTTTTCAATTGGTATCAGAGCAGGAAAACACGTTTAAGACCTAACAAGTCCTTGTTTGTAGCGATATGAATCTATGGAAAGAGGTCCTATCTCTATTAACGTACCACCAGTCTTCGATGGCTCCAATTACTTATGGTGGAAAATTGATATGCGAGCTTTTCTTCAATCGCGTGATTTTCAATCATGGGTATATGTGGTTAATGGCTATGATTCTCCCGTTGTGGCAGTGGGTGATGTGAATGTTCCCAAACTTATTGGTGAATACACCATTGTTGAGATAACTGCTGCAAAGCAAAATTCCGACGGTTTGAATGCTATCATACATGCCATTACCCCAAATCTTCAGCATCATGTGACAAAACTGCACTAGATCTAAACATGCTTGGGATATCTTAGAAACCGTATTTGTAGGCAACTCCAGTGAAAAGGATGCTAGGCTTCAAAACCTTAATTCTGATTGGGAGAACCTCCGTATGGCAGATGAAGAAACATTTGATGAGTTTAATCACAAAGTGTCTGAAATTATTAATGAATCTTTTGCATTGGGTAAGACTATTCCTGAAAAGGACATTGTGATGAAAATTCTCAGATCGCTGCCATCTAGATACGAGTCTAAGACGCATGCCATCGTTGAGGGGAATAACCTCGATAATCTTTCCAGAAACACCTTGGTTGGAAAGCTTAAGATCTTTGACCATGAGCATACATCCAAAGTCGGTAAGGATATTGCCTTTAAAGCATAGAAGAACACTAAATTACTGGTCAAAGGTAAGAGTGTTCATGTCTCTGAGGATGATCAGTCTAGGATGATTTTTCGGATGAAGATCTTGACAAATCAGTCTCCTTGATCACAAGACAGTTTAGGGATCTTCTGTTGAAGAGAAGTAAACGGTTTTCAAGAGACAAACCTAAGTCATCAGACAAACCTCACGGTCGCGTACCTCCTAAAAACAGGGATGCTGACGAGGCTGATGACGAGGACATGCCTCAGTGCTTTAAGTGTAAGGGTTTTGGCCATTTTGCTAACGAATGCCCAAATCGTAGAAAATACACTGGGAACAAAGGTCGTAACACTTGATGAAATGTCTGAAACCTATGATTCCGATGAAGATAGGAAATCAAGTGTAGGGCTTCTTTGTGAAAACATCGATTTTGATACTTGTAGCAATACATATATCAACCTCAATGGGTTCGGAGAAGAAAACCCAATCAAGCTGGAAGATTCTTTGAATCCGATAACTGGAAACCCTGTCAGTGATGTTTCAGGATCAACTGTATGTCTGTCTGCTTGCACATCTCAGATGCCTGAATACTATCCAAGTTTGACGTGCTCGTTTTGTTCGATGAAGGGACACGAACTATCAAGGTGTTACAAATACAAGCACCAAATAAGGCACGCCAGCAAACTTCAACGAAGAGCAGATCGATTAGCAAGGAAGCTGAAACTTGCTCAGAAGACCGCCGAGGTATGTAGGATCTTATCGTCTAAGAAGTTGGTTTCCAAGGATAGAATAAGACCATTTGAAAAGAAAATATGGTCAAATCGTTTTGATAGACAAAGATCAAGGATTCCTCCCATGAGGAAAAAGATGGACAAATCGTTGTTCATCGCAACACAACTTGATTGTGTTGTTGGGAAAATCTTGTCTCATGTGCCTGTTCGAAAAGAGACAAGATTGAGTGCTGATCCAGGCTTCAGAAGAGTTTTTCCTTCTTTTCTTAGTTTTGTTTTTTTTTTTCTATCAAATAAAAAAAGGGTTATTATCGACAATTCTACTCTTTATAGGGTTTTAGAGTTGGGCGTATACGAACCTGTCAATAGGTTTCGAACCCTACATTCCTTTTTCCTCTTGACATCCTATATAAGACTGCTTGTTGAGTTAAGTGATTCAATCACACAAATCCAGTTGTTTATAACTGTTCTCAAAGCACTATGTCGTCAGATGGAAAGGATGTCAACATGATTGTTAAGTCTTCAATCAAGGAAAAAGAAAAATCTCCTGTCTCTAAGTCCCTGAAAAGAAAAAGAAGGAATACAAGAAAACCCAGGGTTTTCCTTCTAACTCTCAGAAGTTTTCCGATGTTCTTGATGAGTTAAAGGAAATAAGAAGGGAGATTTATGAAATAAAGACGTTCGTGTCTAAATCTTTGGAAATTCAGAGGACCCTAATTCGACCTCTTCAGCCAAGACAGTTCGTGGGTATTGACACTTATCTCCGTGAACCTTATGTCCCGATGGTTGTCGATAACAAGGAGTTCGGGAATGATAAAGAATTTCTCAAAGGAATTGTTGCCTAGTATATCTTCTTTTTGGATTAGTTGGAAGAATAAGTGCTTTCAATAGCGATGATTGTGACTACACATAGCTATTTTTGTTTTCATCTTCTTATGTTATTTTTTAGGTTTTTGGTTTTTAAATTCTAAAAATATTTGGAGGATGATGTTATTGCAGTATTGATCGTTATGATTTTGTGATATTGCAATTTGATTATGGGATATGTATTGTTTGCGTCCGTGAACTTGAAGGTCCCATATGCTGTCAAAAGTAAAGTCGTTCATGAATTGGTATTCGTATTAATGAAAGGACGAATGGACTTTTGACAATTACAAAAGTTATGCCTATGCAGTCATGTATTTGATGGAAAATAGGATAAAATCTTTTGTTTGACAAGGATAAAGTCTATTATGTCGTTATGATGGAAAATAGAATAGATCCTTGTATGTTATCCACGGTATTGATCTTCATTGATCCATTTTGTTATGTTTTACCGTGAAGGCTCCATTGTGTGTCTTATGTTGAGCACGATACAACTAAGTCGATTTTTCTTATTGGCTTTGTTGGTTGTTCCATAAGATGCTATATGTTGAGCATTATGAACTAAATTAATCATCTTGGTTGGTTATTTAGTTATTTGCTCCGAAAGTCTTCTTTTGTCGAGCAAATACTTTGACAATTAAATTGATTACTTTTGTGATTAGTTTGGTTGTTTGTATTCCAATTAGATTAATTATAAGTTCTCTTGTAATTAGTCAAGTTGAGTTTTCATATATTCCACAATTTCTTGTGTTGAGTATATGAACGGCTATACTAATCATGTTCTATTGGTTGATGTAGTCGTATATTCCGTAAGGTTTTTCCTTATGTTGAGTATGTGAACGATTAAGTTAGTCGTCTTCGTATGATTACCTTAGTCGTAGCTCCGTAAGTTTACTTATGTTGAGCACCTTCAATTAAATTGATCACTTTTGTGGTTTGATTTAGTTGCGTATTCCAATTAAATTAATCATGGGTTTTCTTGTGATTAATTTGGTTGAGTTTTGGATATAGAAAATCATTTTTGTGGTTTTTGGTGTCCAATTTAAAAATTCTTCTTTTCTTTCGAAATTAAAGTCGCTCGTGTTGTTCTTCCGGGAATGACATCAAATGGGGGAGAGTTCTTTTGAACTTGTGCTTAATGGTAATATTTTGCGGGGTGTGCGGCTGTGGAATTTTATAGGGGTTATCTTGTATCTTAAAACTCCTTGATGAATGCATTTAGCTTCGGCTTTATGATTGCATCTAAATTAAGTTGGTATATATTTTTTCTTTTAGTCTATGAAATGTCTCATGTGGAAATTTCATTATGATCCCGTTCTTTTACCTTTGCCAATTTTATTGACAAAAATGGGGAGAAATAATGTAGTTCACACTACAAATACATATGGTTTTCGGATCATTGTGTAAGGGGGAGTGGTTTCCATGATCGAGATGGAGTATTGACTAAGGGGGAGCGATACATATAACCATAGTATTGTTGTTAAAGTCGTGATGCAATTGGACTTTGATGTTACATAATGATACTATGACACTTTATAATAATGATCGAGAATCTAGATTTCTCTCATTGTTATAGTTACGGATTTTCAACAACGGTGATGCTAAACTTACAACCTTTGGGATCATTGGAGTACTTGGAAGGACAAAGATTTCAGGGAACGTCGAAGATTAGACTATGGAATAGGAGCCACTAAAGTTTATCTTTTTTGTATTCCATATGTATTAATAGTTTTGTCACTAAAATTTACAAAGGGGGAGATTGTTAGAGCATAGCTCGGTCGACCTCGCATGCGTTGCTATCTCAAGCATGTTTGTCAATGTTAGTGATCAAAACTGTAAGTCTCGATTTCTAGCCTACATAGCTAAGTCTTGGACTAGGATAGAAAAGTGTAGTTGAGCTCAAGGACTTCATGGTGATTCATCATACAACGACGAAGATCTACTCAAGGAACCGTGGAACTTCATCAACAAAAAGGTATGTGGAGACTTGAACTTATCTATCACTCAAAAGTCTATCTCTTCTATCTCCTACTTCTTATGAGACAAAAGTCGTATGCTATATAGACTGGATCATACACATTTGATATTTCGAGCGAGTATATCTCACCTATCTATACCTCTAAATCATGTGTTGGTAAAGCATTTCGCTTTGATCAAGTTTATCTTCTCCTAGTGACGAAAGTCATGAAAAGTTTCAATTACTTTGAGAGTTTCTCTGACACGAAACTGTCGGTGAATAACGGCTATATAACGTCCTCTGAGAATGTCTCTGTGATTGGAATGAGAGTTTAGATTACATAACCATGTATTCCTTAGTCCGAATTTTTCGAACTTTGTTGATTGAGAGAAACCGGAGGAATTGGCTTTGCCAAGTCCGCAAACCCAGTCCTCGAACTTAGTCCGCGGACTGACGGAAGTTCTTGTACCGAGAATTTCTACTGGGATTTTCCAAAAACTCGTTTGCGTGTAAGTCCGCGAACTCAGTCCGCGAACCTAGTCGGCGAACTGGCGAAAGTCTCTTTGCCGAGATTTTCTGCTGAGTTTGGAAAACTCCACCGGTTATCTTAAGTCCACAAACTTGTTTGTGAGCTTAAGAGGTTATGATCTAAAGATGTGCTCTGAACATGAAACTTAAATTACTAAGGAATGCTTTATGCAAACCGTGGCTATAAAGTTCATGAGCCGATTCAATCGAATCGAATCATCTTTGTTTCAATTATGTCCTGTGTAGTTACATAAGATCTCATAGCAATTGAACAACTCTCTAACTAGTTCATTTGAGTCAATTGAACTAGTTATGGTGAAGAAGAACAAGGTTAATATGAAATGCTCATATGGTTAACCTTTTGGGTTACTATGTTGAACCAACATACGCGTACACGTTTGGGCATGGTTTTCACAAACCCAGCAAACGTCTACCCAAGTGTGTGTGACAAGCTAAGTTTTCGATCTAACGGTTGAGAAATATTAGCTTGAATTTATATCAGGTTTTCATCTAATGGTGAATATGGATTGCTTTGTAACTAAGGCAAAACCCTAATTTGAAGGCTATATAAAGGAGACATCTAGCATTGTGAAAAACTAATCCCCACACGTTTGTGTGATACTATTTCGCTCGCTAGAGTCGATTCTCCTTTAACCTTTGGTTTTCTTCTCTAAAACCAGGTTAACGACTTAAAGACTTCATTGGGATTGTGAAGCCAGACCGATACTAATTTTATCGTAGTTGTGTGATCTGATCTTGCATCTTCTATCGTACGAGTACAATATTTGATTGGCTTGAGATCGTGAGAGTTCTCCGATAGGCAAGATAAAGAACTCACAAACATCTTCGTCTCACTGTTTGTGACTCCTCGACAAACCGCCTGTGTAGTCAGGAAGGATTGTAGAGAGGTGATTGATTAATCTAGGCTGTTCTTCGGGAATATAAGACCGGATTATCAATTGGTTCATGTTCACCTTGATTTCATATCTTAAGACGGAACAAAACCTAGGGTTTATCTGCGGGAGACAGATTTATCCTTTGATAGACTTTTCTGTGTGAGGCAGATTTTTTTATTATCAAGTCTGCGATTTTGGGTTGCAGCAACTCTTGGTTGTGGGTGAGATCAGCTAAGGGAATCAAGTGCGCAGTATCCTGCTGGGATCAGAGGCGTAGGAGTACAACTGTACCTTGGATCGGTGGGAGACTGATTGGGGTTCAACTATAGTCCAGTCCGAAGTTAGCTTGGAGTAGGCTACTGTCTGTAGCGGCTTAATACAGTGTGTATTCAATCTGGACTAGGTCCCGGGGTTTTTCTGCATTTGCCATTTCCTCGTTAACAAAACTTCTGGTGTCTGTGTTATTTCTTTTCCGCATTATATTTTATATAATTGAAATAATACAGGTTGTACGTTCGTGATCATCAATTGGAAATCCAACCTTTGGTTGTTGATTGATATTGATTGATCCTTGGACATTGGTCTTTGGTACCGTCCAAGTTATTCCTTGTATTTGATAAAGACTCGCTATTGATTTTAGCTTGAGTATAAATCAAATCAAGAGAAATATATTAACTCCTTGAGATACTTTTATCTAGATTGAGTATGACTGTCTAGTTGATTCTCTAGCAAAGTATTTCGGAGTTAGTCCATACAAATTGCTAAGAGAAATATTGGGTGGTGTTGTTAGACTCTCTCTTTTTCATCTTGCCTATTGGAGATATCAATCTCAAGACAATTATTACAATTGTACTCGTACGATAGAAACAGCAAGATCAGATCACACAACTACAAGAAATTAGTATCGTTCTGGCTTCACAATCCCAATGAAGTCTTTAAGTCGTTAACTTGGTTTAGAAGAAGAAACCAAAGGTTAAAGGAGAATCGACTCTAGCTTATCACAACTAGTATCACACAAAAGGTATGGGGATTAGGTTTCCCAGTTGCTAGAGTTCTCCCTTATATAGTCTTTCAAATCAGGGTTTGCAATCAATGTTAGCTTGGTAACAAAGCATTCAATATTCACCGTTAGATGAAAACCTGATTAGATTCAAGTTAATATCTTTCAACCGTTAGATCGAAAACTAGCTTGTTACACACAAATGAAATGCACGTTTCTAGGCTTGTGTAACCGTACCCAAACTTGTACATTTGTTGGTTCAACAATAGTTAACCAAATGGTTAGCCATATGATCACCTTCATATCAACCATATTTTTCTTCACCATAACTAGTTCAAGTGACTCAAATGAACTAGTTAGAGAGTTGTTCAATTGCAAGGAAATCTTATGTAACTACACAAGACACAATCGAAGCAAAAACGATTTGATTCACTCGAATTGGTTCATGAACTATGTATCCACGGTTTGCAATTTGCATTCCTTAGTTTATATAAGAATAAGTTCACAAACATCGTTTTTAGATATAACCTACTCAAGTTCGCGGACTGGGTTCCCGGACGGAGTTCAAAAACTCCAGCAGAATTTCTCGGGTCGAGAACTTCCGCTAGTTTGGGGAATGGGTTCGCGGACTGAGGTCGCGGACTTAGCTCACGCCACTATTCTGGTTTTCTTGATCAACAAAGTTCGCAAACTTCGGTTCAAGGAATAAGAACTTATACATATATATATTTCCGCAATAATGCTTATATCCTCCAATGGTTATATTATCTAAACTCTCATTTCAATCATTGAAACATTCTTAGAGGACGTTGATATTCTATAGTTGTTATTGACAAACTATTTTTCGTCAAAGTAAGCAATTTTCAAAGTGATTGAAACTTGTCATGACTTTCGTCACTAGGTAAAGATGAACTTGGCTAAAGCGAAAGCTTACCAACACATATTTTGAGAAATAGATAGGCGAGATAAACTCGGATCGAAATAGCAAATGTGTAGAATCTAAGTCTATATAGCAAAACGACTTTTGTCTCAAGATAGGAGATAAATAGACTTTTGAGTGATAGATAAGTTCAAGTCTCCACATACCTTTTAGTCGATGAATATCCACTGGTTCCTTGAGTATTACTTCGTCTTGTATGATGATTTCCATGAAGTTCTTGAGCTCAACTACACTTTTTATCCTAGTCCGAGACCTTATCTATAGTAGACTAGAAATCAAGACTTATAGTTTTGATCACTAACATTGACAAACATGCTTGAGATAGCAACGCATGCGAGTTCGACCGAGCAATGCTCTAACACCTTACATGATTGTTGAGAGGGAAAAACGCCTTCAGGACATCGGAAACACTCGTTGTTTCCTGACTATGCACCTTTCAGAATGGGTATGACGCTTTAACTGGCTTATATTCCTTTTGCAATAGATGAATTCTACCTTGACATTCACCACTGAATTCCTAGAAGATAATCTATTTTATCTCATTACTCCGATTTCATGATCGAATCCACGACTGATCTCATGGAATGGTAATAGATAATCTCATTACTCCGATTTCATGATCGAATCCACGGCTGATCTCATGGAATGGTAATAAACAATTTTATTACTTCAATTATGTAGTCGAATCCATGAACCTATGAGACGGTAATGCTCATTTTATTATTTCGAATCCATAATCGAATCCACGGCTGATCTTATAGATTGATAATAAATAACTACTTAGTTTCATGAATCATTCTCTACTAAATTTCATGAATTAGTAATAAATATTCAACAATCGGGCATCTAGACTATCACTGAGTAAGCCCCATAAAATGGTGCAAGTGTATTCCACAATGATGCACGAACGAGCACCCAAATGCACGAACGAGCATTCGAAATATGGACAAACGAGGAATCCTACACAAAATAGGAGAGAGGAAATAATACTAAAATAACAAAAGTGGTGCCGAGGGGACCGGGCCCACCGGCCGGCCGGTCATGCCGCCGTGGCCGGTCCCTCATGCCTTTTCCTTTATTTTAAATTATTTTATTATTTTCATGAACTCATGAAAACTCCTTCATTCTAGCAATTTTTCTTGTTTGAGCAAAACTCATGGTTTCTCCATATTTTCACGGTTTCATGAAAAATAATAAAAACTAGGGAAAGGTGTCGCGGGACCGGGCTACCTGGATGGTCCCACACCTTACAATCCCTAATATTTCATAATTATTGTTTCCCTCATCTCATGAAACTCCTCAGTTTGAGCAAAATCATGGTTTCTTCATATTTTCTCAAATATTGCTCAAACCATGAAAAAGCCAAAAAGCCAAATGGTCACATGACCGACTAGGATACTTACGCGAAATATTAAAATATCATTATTTTAATATTTTCCAAATTTTGATCAAACGAGCAAAGTTCTACTTGCTCATTCGAGTAAAATCAAGAATTTCAGTCAAACATCAAACTCTTCTAAAAATCCAAGATATTGCTCGAACGCACATCATAAAATACTGGAACTCTCAGGATTGAGACACAAACATAATGGTGGCACGGGCATGCTTCCTTGACCGACCCAGGCTGGCCCTAAGGCTTGCAAGGATCCGGCCCCACACATTCTTATAATTTTGACCTAATTTGCTCAATTGCTCATATTGGGTCCAAACTCTTTCCAACCAACTTGGAATTTGCTCAATCGACCATCAGCTGGTCCCACACCACCAAGGGCCGGTCTTATGCCCCCTTGGTCGGTCCCTCATTTTTCCATAATTAGGTTTTATCACCTAATGCTCAATCGAGCACTATTTCAATAAATGATGAAACCGGCATTTAATCATCATTCTTTCACCAACTGGTCAACTCAGAACCCTGGTGCATGCTCACTCTAGAAATTTGGCATCATATGGTCGTCCATTATCCCATGTGGTCGGTCTCCCCCTCACTCATGACCTATTTTCAGCAATTCATCAATTGACGAACAATTTATCAAAAATTAGGGTTTTGAACAAACGCTCCACAAATCATCATTCTGAGCAAGTTCAAACACTAATAAATTTATGTTGATCCAATAATCAACATCTGAATTAATTATATAATATTCAGTAGTCTACCAATATTTTAATTAATATTTTATTGGGTCGCGTCGTCAATAAATAATTCGTCGAATTGAGCAATACTTACTTAGTTGCTCTAATATTGATCCAATTATCAATATTCAGTAATTTATCAGTAAATCGCCGAATTGAGCAACACGTGCTCAGTTGCTCGAATATTGATCCAACTGTCAATATTCAGTGATTTATCGACTTTAATAATACTTGCTCAGTTGCTTGAATATTGATCCAACTATCAATACTCAGTAATTCATTGAATCGATGCTCAGTCGTCAAATTTACGATCTTTGCTAATACGCGCAATGTCAACATCATTCAAAGAACTATACGTCTCAACAAACATGTTCGATCCATGAATCACTGAGCACTCATCAATCATGCTCAATTCAACGAAACCTAGACTCATTGTCTAATCAGTCAACAACTGACTAATAAAATACACGTATGTCATGCAGACTCCACGATTCGTGAGACATCAATCACGTCACATGGGGGATATCAATTAGGGTTTTGGTCTGGCGGCCTACGACATGTGGATTCATCCACGATGAGAAATGTGAGTAAGTCGTGCAAATGGTTGAATGAGTTAGTAAAGTAGTGGGTGGACGGTTAACCATGTCTCCACACGACCTGTAACTGGTTTCACCACGATCTTCCACTTTCTCACTCTTTCACTCAAGAAACCGTCACACTTACAGGGATCAGTGTGTTCATCATTCTGGCAATAAAAATAAGTCCTAAATCGAGGACAAAAGACATCAACATTCGTCCACACAACAACTCGATCGAAACTTATTCACAGAACTCAACATTCAGTAGTTCATCAATTTTGCAGAAACCTTCAACACATCGACAATCCTTGATCATCATTGATCCCACATAATTCTCAGCTTCCCTCCTACAGATCAACCCATCTCCCTCTTTGTGACCGAATTGACTCTGGAACGGCCATTGACTTGGTTTAGGCCGGAGTCCTACAGATCGATCTCTCGAATCTAAGCACTCCCTTTGCATTGCATATGTGTGAGGTTGAACAGTTTTCTCGGTTGAGGAGTCTCGACAACACGTCCGTCTCTTCACTTCCCTAAAAAACCAGTAAATCGGTTTTCCCCATCTACAGTGTTTAAGATTCTTAAATGTTCAGGGTCGAAAATAGTAGTCCGGGATGTTTGTCCTTCATGGTACACATACCATGTCTGCATACCATCATTTAATATCAAAATCCAGGGATTTCAGTTCGCATACTGGTATGCAAACTGATCCAGGTCACGAAATCCGTTTGCGAACACCGTTTGCAAACTAGCCTGTATACGTTGATATTCGGTAAACTTATTTTGGTCGTAACTTCTTCGTTCGAACTTGGAATGACCTCATTATTTTTTCATTCTCTTCCTATTTGAATTCTCTTCAAAATGGTGATGAGAATTCCTGAATTTGGATGAGTTAAGATTGGTCTTTGTCCCGTCTATTATTTTTGAGTGTTTTGCTCCATTTCGTCGCACTTGTACCACTTATCTTGGATTTGGGCATTTGGATTATTGGAGTACTTCTCTTCTAAGCTCATTTGTAGCTTTGTTAAGAATGTTGTTAGTGAATCACAAAGAAGAAAGTTCAAGAATGGGCAGTAGTACGCGTTACTCTGGGATTCTTGAATGTTCACAATCCTCTTATGTAAATTTCGGTGCATGGTCGTTAATGACTTTGTATTTTCTTCTTTGTTAAGAAAATCTTTTTATACGCCTTTGGTATCCGTTCTTGGTGTAAATCCGCGCGAAAATGATTGATTATACCTTCTAAGGGCAAATCATCTTCTATGTTCTTTACAAGTCTGTTTCTTACAAATTTGTCTCTTTGTTTTGTTTTTTAGGAAAATTCTTATGAGAATTTATTCTTGTGTTTTAAGAAGGATAACTAGGGTTTGTGTTAGAGCACTGCTCGGTCGAACTCGCATGCGTTGCTATCTCAAGCATGTTTGTCAATGTTAGTGATCAAAACTATAAGTCTTGATTTCTAGTCTACTACAGCTAAGTCTCGGACTAGGATATAAAGTGTAGTTGAGCTCAAGAACTCCATGGAAATCATCATACAAGACGAAGAACTACTCAAGGAACTGGTGGAACTTCATCGACTAAAAGGTATGTGGATACTTGAACTTATCTATCACTCAAAAGTCTCTCTACTCTATCTCCTATTTTGAGACAAAAGTCATTTTGCTATATAGACTTTGATTATACACATTTGTTATTTCCAGCCGAGTTTATCTCGCTTATCTATTTCTCGAAATACGTGTTGGTAAGCTTTCTCTTTGGCCAAGTTCATCTTTACCTAGTGACGAAAGTCATGTTATGTTTCAAATCCAAAGTATTTTCCAGTAGCAAGTATCGATTCGACTGGAGAATATCTCCTAAGAGTCCAAGATAGGTTTTACGCCGGCCTATCCGAGCCTCGCACAACTTGCACTACGGCAAGCAATAACTTCCGGGAAAATTGCTTGTGTGGTTTGTGAATAATTGCTTTGACGAAAAATGGTTTGTGAATAACAACTATATAACGTCCTCTAAGAATGTTTCAATGATTGAAATGAGAGTTTAGATTATATAACCATTGTTGGATATAATCATTGTGTGGCAACACATATATGTATAAGTCTTTATTCCTTGAACCAAAGTATGCGTACTTTGTTGATCAGGAAAACTGGAACAAGAGCTGAACTCAGTCCGAGAACCCAGTCCGCGAACTAGCGGAAGTTCTCATCTCGAGAATATCTGCTGGAGTTTGTGAACTCCTTCCGGGAATTTAAGTCCGCGAACTTGAGTTGGTTATATCTAAAGACGATTTTTGTGAACTTATATTTATATTAACTAAGGAATGCATTTTGCAAACCGTGGCTATAAAGTTCATGAACCAATTCGAGTGAATCAAATCGTTTTTGCTTCAATTGTGTCTTGTATACTTCTATAAGATTTATACAATTGAACAACTCTCTAACTAGTTCATTTGAGTCATTTGAATTAGTTATGGTGAAGAAGAATATGGTTGATATGAAACATATGGCTAACCATTTGGTTAACTATTGTTGAACCAACAAATGTACATGTTTGGGTACGGTTATACAAACCTAAAATTGTGCATTTCATTTGTGTGTAACAAGCTAAGTTTTCGATCTAACGGTTGAAAGATATTAGCTTGAATCTAATCGGATTTTCATCTAACGGTGAATATTGAATGTTTTGTTACTAAGCTAACATTGATTGCAAACCCTGATTTGAAAGATTATATAAGGGAGAAATCTAGCAACTGGGAAACTTAATCCCCAAACCTCTTGTGTGAAACTAGTTGTATAAGCTAGAGTTAATTCTCCTTTAACCTTGGGTTTCTTATCGAGACCCTGTAGGTTAACGACTTGAAGACTTCATTGGAATTGTGAAGCCAGACCGATACTACTTTCTTGTAGTTGTGTAATCTGATCTTGCTGATTCTATCATGTTCAGTACAATCGTAACGATTAGCTTGAGATTAATATCTCCGATAGGCAAGATATAAAAGTAGTCACAAACATCTTCTTCTCATCGTTTGTGATTCCACAATATCTTATTTCGCCGCGTCGATTAAGATTATTGTGAGGTGATTGATAATACTAGGTTGTTCTTCGGTAATATAAGTCCGGGTTGTCAATTGGTTCCTGTTCACCTTGATTTATCAAAAGACGGAACAAAACTTGTAGGTATTTCTGTGGGAGACAGATTTATCTATTATCATAGACTTTTCTGTGAGATACAGATTTGTCTATTAAAGTCTTCGACTTTGGGTCGTAGCAACTCTTAGTTGTGGGTGGGATCAACTAAGGGAATCAAGTGCGTAGTATCCTGCTGGGATCAGAGACGTAAGGAGCACAACTGTACCTTGGATCAGTGTGAGATTGATTGGGGTTCAACTATAGTCCAAACCGAAGTTAGTTTGTAGTAGTCTAATCTCTGTAGCGACTTAATACAGTGTGTGTTCAATATGGACTAGGTCCTGGGGTTTTTCTGCATTTGCGGTTTCCTCGTTAACAAAATTCTGGTGTATGTGTTATTTCTTTTCCGCATTATATTTTGTTATATAATTGAAATATCACAGGTTGTGCGTTAAGATCAATCAATTAGAATATACAACTTTTGGTTGTTGATTTACATTGATTGACGCTTGGACATTGGTCTTTTGTACTGTTCAAGTTATTTCACATAATAATCAGGCTCACGGATTTCTATCTGTTCGATTTGCTGATTACATTGTGAAATAGAGATATTAGAACTCTTTGATATACTTTATTAAGATTGAGTCTAGTTGATTCTCTTGAAAATATATTGGAGTTTGTCCATACAGATTGCTAATCGAAATATTGGGTGAGGTTGTTGTACCCCCCCGCTTTTTCAATTTGTATCAGGGCATGAAAACACGTTCAAGACCTTATAAGTCTGTGTTTGTAGCGATCTGACTCTATGAACAATGAGAATATCTCCGACAACGCAACATCAGCCCAGAGTCACCCTCGTGAGTTTCAAAGTCCTGAAGCTTTTAAGAAAGACTCTGTTACTTGTTGGTTGTCTGAATCTGCATTTAACTGGGAGAAATCTCTTGATGAACAGTTGGATGACCTTTCGGATGACAGTGATTCAGAAGAAGGACAAAGTCTTTATGAGGAAGTCTCTCAGTATATCAAGCTGTTTGACCGTGAGTTGAAAGAAAAGAAGTTAACAACGTGCTTGAGTAAATACATGGCTCCTCTTTGTCAAGAAAACAAAAAATTGAAAAAACTCTTTAAGAGATATGATTGTGGATATAAACCCTTACAATCTATTGTTAAAGATCGTGAAGAAGATGTATGCTCGAAAGCTCCGAATGTGATAATCTTATGCGAAATCTCTTTGTGTTGAAAGAAAAACTTGCAGAATCTGAAGCAAGATATGAATCTCAACAAAAATGTTTTTATGACAAAGAACTCAGTCTTCTCGCCAAAGAAAAATCCTTGGAGACTGACCTTGCTGCTGCTGCTCTTGATAAAGTGAAGTCACTGGAAGAGAGTCTGAGTAGATTCAATTCTAGCTCTAAAAAATTATCTTTTATGATTGGAGCATGTAAAGAACATCGTGATACACGTGGTCTGGGCTATAAAGGAATAGACGCTCCAAAAAGTAGTAAGATCAATTTTGTTAAAGCTAATGATAATTCTTCATGCGAGAAATCTTTTGCATCTTGTAATGATTCTGGAAACAAGGATTTTGCTCCTTCTAAATCTACTCACACGAGAACGGTAAAGAATAATTCCTTTAACTGTTATTATTGCGGAAATAAAGGACATTCTGAGCGAAGATGTCGTTTTCGTTTAAGGAATGAAAAACTTCACAACATTCTTGCATGGATGTCAAAATAATTTATTAAACCTGTCTCTCATATTGTTGGAGTAAAAGGCATTGTCGACAATCAAGAAAAATTCTGTGATAAGACTTTTCTTAATTGTGTTTTTGAAACAAAAAATACCGGCAATGGCAGAAGGGCAACTGACTTCTTAAATAACTCTGAAAAGAGAAAAAGGCATAGGAGAAAAAAAGAAAATTTGAGTTCCTTTTCTCTCTCTAAAGAAGACTGTGGATCCAAGTCTTCTGCTCCAGACTTCATTCATATCAACAATCGAGTCTCAGAGCTTAAGATCAGCATAAACAGACTCAAACGGAGCATCAAAAAGACAAGGAAAGTTGCTGGCTCAGGTACTTCTTGTTCCTCTCTTGATAAAACTTCCTCAAGTAAGTCATGTGATTTTTCTGTAAATCCTCTTGAAGGAGAAAAAGAAGAATTCAATATTGATGAGCAAAATGCTCATCTAAATACAACATGACCGCTACCCAATGTAGCATTCTTCTTGTAGTTTAAGAAGGATGCTCATAGCCTCAAGAAGTGTGTCTTGAGAGTGTTGTCAAGGTTGTATGTTTTCCTTTCTTTCTTCCTTTGTTGTTGATGATCTTAAAATCTGTTGAGCTCCGCTCCAGTTCTTCTCTTGAAGATTTCTGATCATCCTCCTTTGAAAAACAAATTCCCTGTTTATGTGTTCTTCCTCCAAATTGTTGGTTCTCAACTATTAGTCTTGACACACGAATTTCATGCTTTGTTTATTTTGGCCTCTGTCCACTTGGTCACACATTAGGGTCGTGACCACAAGTGCACGAACATCTGACCCACACGGACGTATACAAGTTTTCCTAGGGTTTTCCATGGAACTTATTTATACACACTTATGTGTGTTCTCTTGATACAGACATAGTTCTGTAAGGTCAAAAGGTTCTACCGATTTTTGGTGTGCACAATGAATGGAGGTAACAAAGATGATGAAGTCAAGAAGGGGAAGACTATCGAGTTTCACAAGAATCCTTTTTTCATAACATGCTATCATGCTATTTACCATGAAAATAAGCTACCAGTTCAGATGTCTTCACAACTGGTAGGAAATCTTCTTCAAGATTTTAAAGTCGTACGTGAACAACTCGAAATTGCAACAAAGAATCTTGATTTTCTGAAAAACGAACTGAAGAAAGCAATTGAGGAGCTCGTCCATGTTCAATCTCTAGTTGTTGACCGGGTCTAGCGTTTTATCAGTTCATGATTCTCTATGTCTAGTAGATCTTCTATTTTCTTGTTTTGTTGAGAAGAAAAACTAGAGTTTGGAATATCCATTATTGTGATTACACATAGCTATGACCAACGTTTTCATCTTCATATTTTTAGGTTTATTGGTTTATATTCTAAAATTGTTTGGAAGATGATTTTTGCAGTATTAATCTTTATGGTTTTATATATTGCAATTTACTATGGGACATGTGTGTTTGCATCCGTGAACTACGATTGTCCCATACCTTGTCAAAAGTTAAGTCTTTTATATGTTGATATGCATGTATTGATAAAAGAATGAATGAACTTTTGACAATGCAAAAGTTAAGCCTATTATGTCATTTATTGATGGAAGATAGGTTAAAATCTTTTTTTACAAGGATTATGTCTATTGTACGTCATTGTGAGAATAGTGATGGAAAATATAATGAATTCTTATATATTCCGCAGTATTGATCTTCCCTGATCTATATTTTTATGTTTATACTGTGAGGCTCCGTAAGTTCTCTTATGTCGAGCATGCCCAATTAAATTTATCACTTTTTGTGGTTAATTTGATTGTATATTTCAGATTAGATTAATTATGGGTTCTCTTGTGATTAATCTAATTGAGTATTTTGGATTCAAATTCATACTCGTATGTGATTTGTTATGTCAAAAAGAAATCCTTCTTTTCTTTTGAAATTAAGGTCGCTCTTGTTGTTCTTTCGGGAATGACATATTATGGGGGAGAGTTCTTAATTGAACTTGTGCTTCATTGCCAAATCTTTGTGGGGAATGTTATAGGGGTTATCTTGTATCTTTATAAACTCCTTGATGAAAGCAGTTAGCTTCGGCTATATGATTTCATCTAAATAAGTTGATATGTGCTTTCTTTTGGCCATGAAATGTCTCTTTTGGAAATTTCATTAGGATCCCGTTTTCGTACCTTTGCCAATTTTGTTGACAAAATGGAGGAGAATTAATATGTAGTTCACACTACAAATACATATGGTTTTCAGGTCATTATGTAAGGGGGAGTGGTTTCCATGTGAGATGGAGTATTGACTAAGGGGGAGTGATACATATCACCATAGTATTATTGTCGAAGTTGTGATACAATTGAACTTTGATGTTGTATAATAATACTATGGCAATGTATAACAATGATTGAGAATTCTTGTTTTCTCATTGTTATAGCTACGGATTTTCAACAACGATGATGCTGAACTTACAATCTTTGGGATCATTTGAGTACTTGGAAGTGACGAAGATTTCGAGAAATGTTGAAGATTAGGCATGTGGAATAGGAGCTACAAAAGTTAATTCATTTATTTTTGTATTCCATATGCATTGATAGTTTTGTCACTAAAATTGACAAAGGAGGAGATTGTTAGAGAACTGCTCGGTCGAACTCGCATGCGTTGCTATCTCAAGCATGTTTGTCAATGTTAGTAATCAAAACTATAAGTCTTGATTTCTAGTCTACTATAGCTAAGTCTCGGACTAGGATAGAAAGTGTAGTTGAGCTCAAGAACTCCATGGCAATCATCACACAAGACGAAGAACTATCAAGGAACTGGTGGAACTTCATCGACTAAAAGGTATGTGGAGACTTGAACTTATCTATCACTCAAAAGTCTATCTGCTCTATCTCCTATTTTGAGACAAAAGTCATTTTGCTATATAGACTTTGATTATACACATTTGCTATTTCGAGTCGAGTTTATCACGCTTATCTATTTCTCGAAATACGTGTTGGTAAGCTTTCGCTTTGGCCAAGTTCATCTTTACCTAGTGATAAAAGTCATGTTATGTTTCAATCACTTTGAAAATTGCTTTGAAGAAAAATGGTTTGTGAATAACAACTATATAACGTCCTCTAAGAATGTTTCAATGATTGAAATGAGAGTTTAGGTTATATAACCATTGTTGGATATAAGCATTGTGTGGCAACACATATATGTATAAGTCCTTATTCCTTGAACCAAAGTATGCGTACTTTGTTGATCAGGAAAACCGGAACAAGAGATGAACTCAGTCCGCGAACTGGCGGAAGTTCTCATCCCGAGAATATCAGCTGGATGTGAACTCCTTCCGGGAACTTAAGTCCGCGAACTTGAGTTGGTTATATCTAAAGACGATTTTTGTGAACTTATATTTATATTAACTAAGGAATGCATTTTGCAAACGGTGGCTATAAAGTTCATGAACCGATCCGAGTGAATCAAATCGTTTTTGCTTCAATTGTGTCTTGTATACTTCTATAAGATTTATACAGTTGAACAACTCTCTAACTAGTTCATTTGAGTCATTTGAACTAGTTATGGTGAAGAAGAATATGGGTTATATGAAAGTGCTCATATGGCTAACCATTTGGTTAACTATTGTTGAACCAACCAATGTACATGTTTGGGTATGGTTACACAAACCTAAAATCGTGCATTTCATTTGTGTGTAACAAGCTAAGTTTCCGATCCAACGGTTGAAATATATTAGCTTGAATCTAATCAGGTTTTCATCTAACGGTGAATATTGAATGCTTTGTTACTAAGCTAACATTGATTGCAAACCCTGATTTGAAAGACTATATAAGGGAGAAATCTAGCAACTGGGAAACCTAATCCCCACACCTCCTGTGTGATACTAGTTGTATAAGATAGTGTCGATTCTTCTTTAACCTTAGGTTTCTTATTGAGACCCAGTAGGTTAACGACTTGAAGACTTCATTGGGATTGTGAAGCCAGACCGATACTACTTTCTTGTAGTTGTGTGATCTGATCTTGCTGATTCTATCGTGTTGAGTACAATCGTAACGATTGGCTTGAGATTAATGTCTCCGATAGGAAAGATATAAAAGTAGTCACAAACATCTTCTTCTCATCGTTTGTGATTCCACAATATCTTTTTTCGCCGCGTCGATTGTTAGAGCATTGCTCGGTCGAAATCGCTTGTGTTGCTATCTCAAGCATGTTTGTCAATGTTAGTAATCAAAACTATATGTCTTGATTTCTAGTATACATATAACTAAGTCTCTGTCTAGGATAGTTAGGAATAGTTGAGCTCCAGATTCCATGGCGATTATCTTACAAATACGAAGAACTACTCAAGGAACCAGTGGAACTACATCCGACCAAAAGGTATGTGGAGACTTGAACTCACCTGTCACTCAAAAGTCTATCTACTATATCTCCTACTCTTGAGACAAAAGTCGTATAAGTACGATAGTTTTCATACATACACATTTGCTATTTCGAGCCGAGTTTACTCGCCTATGTTTTTCTCGAAATAAGTGTTGGTAAGCTTTTGCTTTAACCATTTTCATCTTTACCCGTGACGAAAGTCATGATGACGTTTCAATCTTGAAAATAGCTTTGATGACCATAGTCGATTCTTTATGTCTAACGACTATGATAACATTATAGAAGAATGTTTCAATGATTGAAATGTAGAGTTGAGATTACGTAACCAACTATGGATATAAGAATATATAGTGTGTCCGCACATTAGTGTATATATCCATGTACCGGAAACCAAGTGTGTGCATATGTGTGCATACGGTATTGGTGAAAGAGACGGGTTAGGTACGCGTACCCGTATGCGTACTGGCGGAACTTTTCCTCCCGGAAAATTCTGCTGAGTTTGGAGTTTAAGAACTCATGAACCAGTCACCTTAGGTACGCGTACCCGTACGCGTACTGGCGGAACTTTTCTACCCGAAAAATTCTGTTGAGTTTGGAAACCAAAAGCCAACTCAAATCCGATAGCTAAGGTATGCATTCCCGTACGCGTACCCAAGCTGGATATATTTCTCAAATCGGTAGTTTTATGAACTTAAACAATAAATCAATAAGGAACGCAATCTTTTCAAACCGTGGCTATATTGTTCGTGAATTGATTCAAATGAATCAAATCGATTTTGTTTCAATTGTGTCTATGTATAAAGATCTAAGCAATTGAACAACTCTTGAACTAGTTCTTATGAGTCATTTGAACTAATTATGAAGAAGATGAATACGGTTAATATGAAAGTGCTCATATGGCTAACCATTGGTTAACTATTTGTGAACCAACTAAGTGTACACGTTTAGGTACGGTCACTGTTAGAGCATTGCTCGGTCGAACTCGCATGCGTTACTATCTCAAGCATGTTTGTCAATATTAATGATCAAAACTATAAGTTCTGATTACAAGCCTATTAGAGCTAAGGTCTTGGATTAGGATAGAAAGTGTAGTTGAGCTCAAGACTCCGTGGCAATCATCATACAAGACGAAGGACTACTCAAGGAACTGGTGGATCTTCATCGACTAAAAGGTATGTGGAGACTTGAACTTATCTGTCAATCAAAAGTCTATTTACTTTATCTCCTACTCTTGAGACAAAAGTCGTTTTGATATATAGACTTTCATTATACACATTTGCTATTTCGAGCCGAATTTATCTCGCCTATCTATTTCTCGAAATATGTGTTGGTAAGCTTTCGCTTTAGACGAATTCATCTTTACCTAGTGATGAAAGTCATGTTATGTTACAATCACTTTGAAAATTGCTCTGACGAAAAATGGTATGTGAATATCGGCTATATCCGTCCTCTGAGAATGTTTCAATGATTGAAATGAGAGTTTAGATTACATAACCATTGGTAGGATATAAGCCTTGTTGTGGAAACACATATATGTATAAGTCCTTATTCCTTGAACCAAAGTTTGCGAACTTTGTTGATTGTGAGGTGATTGATAATTCTAAGCTGTTCTTCGGGAATATAAGTCTGGTATTATTGATTGGTTCTTGTTCACCTTGATTTATCAAAAGATGGAACAAAACTCGTAGGTATATTCGTGGGAGATGGATTTATCTATTATCGTAGACTTTTCTGTGTGATACAGATTTGTTTATTAAAGTCTTCGACTTTGGGTCGTAGCAACTCTTAGTTGTGGGTGATATCAACTAAGGGAATCAAGTGCGCAGTATCCTGCTGGGATCAGAGGCGTAGGAGCACAACTGTACCTTGGATCAGTGTGAGATTGATTGGGGTTCAACTACAGTCCAGACCGAAGTTAGTTTGGAGTAGGCTAGTGTCTGTAGCGGCTTAATACAATGTGTATTTAATCTAGACTAGGTCCCGAGGTTTTTCTGCATTTGCGGTTTCCTCGTTAACAAAATTCTGGTGTCTGTGTTATTTCTATTCCGCATTATATTTGTTTATATAATTGAAATATCATAGGTTGTGCGTTTTTCAATCAATTAGAATATCCGACCTTTTTGGTTGTTGATTTAAATTGATTGACACTTGGATATTGGTCTTTGGTACCATCCAAGTTATCTCTCTTTGATAAAGACTCGCAGATTTCTATTTTTCTTGAGTAAAGATCAAATCAAGAGATTGAGATATAAACTCTTTGATATACTTTTCATTGATTGAGTCTAACTGTCTAGTTGATTCTCATAAAAGTATATCGGAGTTTTTCCATACAGATTGCTAAGCGAAATATTAGGTGTGGTTGTTAGACCCCCGCTTTTTCAGTTGGTATCAGAGCAGGCAAACACGTTTAAGACCTTATAAGTCCGTGTTTATAGCGATCTGACTCTATGAACAGAGGTGATATCTCTATTAATGTATCACCAGTCTTCGATGGCTCTAATTACTTATGGTGAAAAATTTATATGCGAGACTTTCTTCAAGCGCGTGATTTTCAATCATGGGTATATGCTGTTAATGGCTATGATCCTCCCGTTGTAGCAGTTGTAGATGTAAACGTTCCCAAACCTATTGGTGAATACAGCCCTGCTGAGATACTTGCTGCAAAGCAAAACTCCGACGGTTTAAATGCGATCATACATGCCATTACCCAAAATCTTCAGCACCATGTGACTAATTGCACTAAGTCGCAAGAAGCTTAGGATATCTTGGAAACCGTATTCGAAGGTAACCCAATGAAAAGGAAGCTAGGCTTCAAAACCTTAATTCTGATTGGGAAAACCTTCGTATGACAGATGAAGAAACATTTGATGTGTTTAATCATAAAGTGTCTGAAATTTTTAATGCATCTTTTGCATTGGGTAAGACTATTCCTGAAAAGAACATTGTGATGAAAATTCTCAGATCGCTGCCATCTAGATAGGATTCTAAGAAGCATGCCATCGTTGAGGGAAATAACCTTAATAATCTCTCCATAAATACGTTGGTTGGAAAGCTTAAGATCTTTGATCACAAACATTCATCCAAATCTAAGGATGTTGCGTTCAAAGCACTAAAGGACACTAAATTACTTGGTAAAAGTAAAAAAGTGTATATCTCTGAAGATGATCACTCTGAGACAGACTCATCAGATGAAGATCTTGACAAGTCAGTCTCGATGATCACAAGACAGTTTAGGGACCTTCTACTGAAGAGAAGTAAACGGTTCTCCAGAGATAAGCCTAAGGCATCAGTCAAACCTCATAATCGTGTTCCTCCTAAAAATAGGGATATTGATGAAACTGATGACGAGGATATGCCTCGGTGCTTTAAGTGTAAGGGATTTGGTCATTTTTCAAACGAGTGTCCAAATCGTAGAAAATACATTGGGAACAAAGGTCTTGCTGCAACTCTTGATGAAATGTCTGACAACTATGATTCTAATGAAGATGAGAAATCAAGAGTTGCACTTCTTGGTGAAAATATTGATTTTGATAATTGTAGCAATACATACATCAATCTTGATATTCTTTTAGAAGAGAATCCAACTAATTTGGAAGAAAAAGTTGACCCATTCTTTGGAAACTCTGTTTGTAATGTTTCAGGTTCCACTATGTGCTTAGCTGCCTGCACATCTCAGATGCCTGAATATTATCCTAAATTGACGTGTTCATATTGTTCTCTCAAGGGTCATGAGATTTCAAATTGTTACAAGTATAAAAACCAATTGAGGTACATCAACAAGCTTCAACGAAGAGCAAATCATTTAGCAAGGAAGCTTAAACTTGCTCATAAGACCGTTGAGGTATGTAGGATTTTATCTTCGTCTAAGAAGTTAGTTTCCAAGGATAAACCAAGACCATTAGAGAAGAAAGTATGGTCAAGTAGTTTTGATAGACAAAAGTCTGTGGATTCCTCTCAAGAGGAAAATGGTGGACAAATTTTTGTTCACCACAACGCAACTTAATTGTGTTGTCGTTGGAAAAATCTTGTCTCATGTGCCATATCAAAAGAGACAATGATTTTGTATTCTCAGGCTTTAGGGAAAGTTTTCTTTCTTCTTTTCTTAGTTTTTGTTCTTCCTGTCTATCAAAGGAGGGTTATTATCGACAATTCCACTCTTTATAGGGTTGTGAGTTGGACGTGTGCGAACCTGTTTAAAGGTTTTGAAACCCTACATTCCTTTTTCCTTCCTCAAAACCTCTTTTTATCTCAAGACTACTTGTTGAGTTTAATTTGTGATTTCCTCTCACAAACCCATACGTTATGGATACTCCAAGCATGATGTCTTCTGATAAAAAAGATATTAATGTGATTGTTAAGCCATCAATCATGAAGGAAAAAGAAAAATCTCCATTATCTCCTACCTTGAAAAGAAAAATAAGGAATGTGAGGAAGCCAAGATCCGTTCCTTCAAACTCTCAGAAGTTTTCTTGTGTTCTTGAAGAGTTGAAGGAGATGCGAAAGAAGATTCAACAAATAAAGGCTTTTGTGTATAAGAATCATGAGATTCAGAAGGCCCTGGTTCGACAACATCAGCCGAGAAGATTTATTGATATAAACTCCTACCTTAATGAACCTTATGCCCCAATGGCTGTTGACGACAAGGAGTTCGGAGACGATAAAGAATTCTTCAAAGGACTTATTGCCTAGTAAATCTTCTATTTTCTTGTTTTTATTAGAAGAATGACTAGAGTTTGGAATAGCCATTATTATGATTACACATAGCTATGTCCAACGTTTTCATCTTCATGTTTTTAGATTTATTTGTTTAAAGTCTAAACTTGTTTGGAAGATGATTTTTGCAGTATTAATATTTATGGTTTTATATATTGCAATATTGTTATGGGATATGTGTGTTTGCCTCCGTGAACTTGATTGTCCCATATCTTGTCAAAAGTAAAGTCGTTCATGAATTGATATGCATGTATTGATGAAAGAATGAATGAAATTTTGACAAATACAAAAGTTAAGCCTATATTGTCAATCTTTGATGGAAGATAGGTTAAAATCTTTTGTTTGCAAGGATTATGTCTATTGTATGTCATTGTGCAAATGGTGATGGAAAATAGAATGAATCCTTGTGTATTCAGCAGTAATTGATCTTTCCTGATCCATATTTTATGTATTACTGTGAGGCTGCGTAAAGTGTATTATGTTGAGCATTAAACAACCAAGTTGATTATTTTTTATTGGCTATGTTGTTGTTCCGTAAGGTACTTTATGTCGAGCATTTTCAACTAAATTAATCACCTTGTTTGGTTATTTAGTTGTTGCTCCGTAAGCTTTCTTATGTCGAGCATGACCAATTAAATTGATTACTTTTGTGATTAATTTGGTTGTGCATTTCAATTAGATTAATTATGGGTTCTCTTGTGATTAATCTAATTGTAGTTTTTAAGTCTCCATAAGTTTACTTATGTTTGAGCATTTGTCGATTAAATTAATCATGGGTACTCTTGTGGTTAATTTAATTGAACTTTTTGGATTCAAATTCATACTAGTATGTGATTTTTTATGTCCAAAGAAATCCTTCTTTTCTTTCGAAATTAAGGTCGCTCTTGTTTTTCCCTTGGAAATGACATTTTATGAGGGAGAGTTCTTTTTGAACTTGTGCTTAATTGCCAAATCTTTGTTGGGAGTGCGGCTGTGGAATATTATAGGGGTTATCTTGTATCTTTAAACTCCTTGATGAATGCATTTAGCTTCGGATTTATGATTGCATCTAAATAAAATGATGTGTGTTCTTTCTTTTGGTCATGAAATATCTCTTTCGGAAATTTCATTAGGATCCCGTTCTTGTACCTTTGCCAATTTTATTGACAAAAATGGGGAGAATTAATATGTAGTTCACACTACAAATACATATGGTTTTCGGATCATTATGTAAGGGGGAGTGGTTTCCATGTGAGATGGAGTATTGACTAAGGGGGAGTGATACATATCACCATAGTATTGTTGTCGAAGTTGTGATACAATTGAACTTTGATACTATATAATGATACTATGACACTGTATAACAATGATTGAGAACTCTTGTTTTCTCGTTGTTATAGCTACGGATTTTCAACAACGATGATGCTGAACTTACAACCTTTGGGATCATTGGAGTACTTGGAAGTGACGAAGATTTCGAGTAATGTTGAAGATTAGGCATGTGGAATAGGCGCTACAAAAGTTAATTCATTTATTTTTTGTATTCCATATGTATTGATAGTTTTGCCACTAAAATTGACAAAGGGGGAGATTGTTAGAGCATTGCTCGGTCGAACTCGCATGCGTTGCTATCTCAAGCATGTTTGTCAATATTAGTGATCAAAACTATAAGTCTTGATTACTAGACTATTAGAGCTAAGGTTTTGGATTAGGATAGAAAGTGTAGTTGAGCTCAAGAATCCATGGCAATCATCATACAAGACGAAGGACTACTCAAGGAACTGGTGGATCTTCATCGACTAAAAGGTATGTGGAGACTTGAACTTATCTGTCACTCAAAAGTCTATTTACTCTATCTCCTACTCTTGAGACAAAAGTCGTTTTGATATATAGACTTTCATTATACACATTTGCTATTTCGAGACGAGTTTATCTCGCCTATCTATTTCTCGAAATATGTGTTGGTAAGCTTTCGCTTTAGCCGAATTCATCTTTACCTAGTGACGAAAGTCATGTTATGTTTAAATCACTTTGAAAATTGCTCTGACGAAAAATGGTCTGTGAATCTCGGCTATATCCGTCCTCTAAGAATGTTTCAATGATTGAAATGAGAGTTTAGATTACATAACCATTTGTAGGATATAAGCATTATTGTGGAAACACATATATGTATAAGTCCTTATTCCTTGAACCAAAGTTTGCGAACTTTGTTGATCAAGAGAAATGCAAGTGGCGTGAGCTAAGTCCGCGAACTGGCAGAACTTCTCGGCCCGAGATTTTCTGCTGGAGTTTGTGTACTCTTTCCATGAGCTTAAGTCCGCGAACCTAGTTCGCGAACTTGAGAAGGTTATATCTAAAGTCGGTTTTTATTGAACTAATGTTTAAATAAACTAAGGAATGCTTTTTCAAACCGTGTCTATAAAGTTCATGAACCGATTCGAGTGAATCAAACCGATTTTGCTTCAATTGTGTCTTGTGTAGTTACATAAGATTTCCTTGCAATTGAACAACTATCTAACTAGTTCATTTGAGTCATTTGAACTAGTTATGGTGAAGAAGAATAAGGTTGATATGAGAGTAATCATATGGCTAACCATTTGGTTGACTTGTTGAACCAACAAATGTTAATGTTTGGGTACGGTTCATAAACCCAAAATTGAACATTTCATTTGTATGTGACAAGCTAAGTTTTCGATCTAACGGTTGAGAAATATTAGCTTGAATCTAAACAGGTTTTCATCTAACGGTGAATATTGAATGATTTGTTACTAAGCTAACATTGATTGAAAACCCTGATTTGAAAGTGTATATAAGGGAGTACTCTAGCAACTGGGAAACCTAATCCCCACACATTCTGTGTGATACTAGTTGTGCTAAGCTAGACTCGATTCTCCCTTAACCTTTGGTTTCTTCTTCTAAACCAGGTTAATGACTTAAAGACTTCATTGGGATTGTGAAGCCAGACCGATACTAATTTTCTTGTAGTTGTGTGATCTGATCTTGCATCTTATATCGTACGAGTACGATTGAAAATTAATCACAAACAAACTTCGTCTCATCGTTTGTGATTCCACAATATCTTTTTTCGCTGCGTCGATTAAGATTATTGTGAGGTGATTGATAATACTAAGTTGTTCTTCGGGAATATAAGTCTGGTATTTTTGATTGGTTCCTGTTCACCTTGATTTATCAAAAGACGGAACAAAACTCGTAGGTATATTCGTGGGAGACGAATTTATCTATTATCGTAGAATTTTTTGTGTGATACAGATTTGTTTATTAAAGTCTTCGACTTTGGGTCGTAGCAACTCTTAGTTGTGGGTGAGATCAGCTAAGGGAATCAAGTGCGCAGTATGCTGCTGGGATCAGAGGCGTAGGAGCATAACTGTACCTTGGATCAGTGTGAGATTGATTTGGGTTCAACTACAGTCCATACCGAAGTTAGTTTGGAGTAGGCTAATGTTTGTAGCGGCTTAATACAGTGTGTGTTCAATCTGGACTAGGTCCCGGGGTTTTTCTGCATTTGCGGTTTCCTCGTTAACAAAATTCTGGTGTCTGTGTTATTTCTATTCTGCATTATATTTGTTTATATAATTAAAATATCACAGGTTGTGCGTTGTTCAATCAATTAAAATATCCGACCTTTTTGGTTGTTGATTTAAATTGATTGACACTTGGATATTGGTCTTTGGTACCACCCAAGTTATCTCTCTTTGATAAAGACTCGCAGATTTCTATTTTCTTGAGTAAAGATCAAATCGAGAGATTGAGATATAAACTCTTTGATATACTTTTCACTGATTGAGTCTAATTGTCTAGTTGATTCTCATAAAAGTATATTGGAGTTTGTCCATATAGATTGTTAAGCCAAATATTGGGTGTGGTTGTTAGACCCCCGCTTTTTCAGTCACTCAAACCTAAATGAATACATTTCATTTGTGTGTGACAAGCTAAGTTTAGATCTAACGGTTGAAAGATATTAGCTTGGATAAATCACATTTTTCATCTAACGGTGAATATTGAATGCTTTGTTACCAAGGTAACTTGGATTGCAAACCATGATTTGAAAACTATATAAAGGAGACATCTAGAAATTGGAAAAACTAATCCCCACACCTCTTGTGTGACACTAGTTGGTTTTTCTAGATTCGATTCTCCTTTAACCGTAAGTTTCTTCCCGAGACCCTGTCGGTTAACGACTTGAAGACTTCATTGGGATTGTGAAGCCATACGAAACTATTTCTCTTGTAGTTGAGCGATCTGATCTTGCCATTTTCTATCGTATGAGTTCAATTGTAAGATTGGCTTGAGATTGTATCTCCGATAAGAAAAGATAAAAAGAAATCACAAACATCTTCGTCTCATCGTTTGTGATTCCGCAATATCTAGTTTCGCTACCATACGATTTAGATTATTGTAGGGTGATTGATAATTCTAAGATGTTCTTCGGGAATATAAGTCAGGGTTATCGATTGGTTCCTGTTCACCTTGATTTTATCAAAAGACGAAACAAAACTATTAAGTTTATCGGTGTGATACAAATTTGCTTATTAAAGTCTTCGACTTTGGGTCGTAGCAACTCTTGGTTGTGGGTGAGACCAGCTAAGGGAATCAAGTGCATGGTATCTTGCTGGGATCAGAGACGTAAGGAGCGCAATTGTACCTTGAATCTGTGTGATATTGATTAGGGTTCAAGTACAGTCCAGACCGAAGTTAGTTTGTAGTTGGCTAATGTCTGTAGTGGCTTAATATAGTGTGGTGTTCAATCTGGACTAGGTCCCGGGGTTTTTCTGCATTTGCGGTTTCCTCGTTAACAAAATTTCTGGTGTCTGTATTATTTCTATTCCGCATTATATTTTGTTATATAATTGAAATATCACAAGTTGTGCGTTTGTATCGATCAATTGTGAAATCCAACCTTTGGTTATTGATTGGAAATTGATTGATCCTTGGATATTGGTCTTTGGTACCATCCAAGTTTTTTATCCTTGTATTTGATAAAGACTCGCAGATTTCTATTTGCTTGAGTAAACATCAAATCAAGAGAGAGATATTAACTCCTCGATATACTTTTCTCTAGATTGAGTCTGACTGTCTAGTTGATTCTCTAGAAAGTATATTGGAGTTAGTCCATACAGATTGATAATCGAAATATTGGGTGTGGTTGTTAGACCCCCGTTTTTTCAATTGGTATCAGAGCAGGAAAACACGTGAAACCTTATAAGTTTGTGTTTGTCCGATCCTCAAAAGTCTATCCTTATGGGAAATATTTTTGGGAGACTTGCTCATGGCATCTGTAACGCACACCAGAGCTCCTTTAAGACTGCTCAGAGATTATTGTTCAGACCAACCGTCTCTCATGATAATCTTATGCCATCTAGATTATCGGAAAATCTAGATGTGAAGAAATAGTCTGAAGGAAAAACTAAAAATTTCTCTAATGAGAATCGTCAAAGAACACATGATCAACGCTCAAAGGTATGGACCCTCACAAGAATGACACTTAATCTTTATGAGGAATACTATCATAAAGGATCTATTGACAAGGATTTATTTAGAGCGTTTGAGAACATGTTAAAATTCTTAGAAAATCTTAACTCCATAGAAGAATTGAATCATTCTGATAAAAGTTTTGTACCTGTCAAATCATGTTCTAATGATGTACAAACTGTTCCAACTACCAACTCTCTTGAAGTTAATAAAAAGATTTCTTGTAAGATTGGTAAAGGAACCATTAATCAGAAAATGTCTTCTCTGTGTCATAAGAAAAAAGGACCAACGGATTCTGAGTTAATCATTATGGTTTTACTCCCGGTTCTGGTCACAAATGTCATTCAAAAAATTTGCATGAGAAATTCTATGCATACTACACCACCTGATTTCAGGAATGGCATCACCCCATTTGTATATAACTTGAAAAGGGGCAAGTAAATGGTTGACTTTGTTTAAAGATTTTTCTCCGTGTGACAAAAGCTTTTCAAGAAGGGTTTGTACAGTACTTAGCTCTAAAAATCCTACATTCCTTATGTGGGTCGCGGTTCATGAACGGGTCCAAGCCCAACTGTGGGTATAAAAGAAGAACGGGTACGCTTACCTCCCTTCCTCCCTCATCAGTCCACGTACGTGAACCTGATGTAGTTTTTACAGTGGTAAGAAAGGGTTTGATTCTCGGACTTGTGAAGTTTTGATTTTAGACTTAAATAAAATTAATCTAGCAATTAAGAGAAAAGATAATGACAATATTGAGAGATTACTGGGAATCAGGATTTCACCAAACTCATGTTCTTATGGTTCAATTATTAATTCTTAGACAATTATAGCTCCAAAAACAACAATTATTGACTCTTAATCTTTGCCAGGGTAGATTTTATAAAAAATTAATTATAAATGGTAAGCATGGGCTATAAAAACACTAAAGCTAAGCATAACCCATCAAACTAAATGACAACTAATTAATTTAAAATCATAATTCAATTTATATTAATGCAAAAGTCATAAAAAGAATTAAATAAATGAGAATTGGCTGCCTTCGTCATCCCAGTGATGGGGTTTAGCTCCTCATGCTCAAAACACACCCAAAATAATAATTCATAGCTCAAAAAGGTGTTTTATTGAAGAAATTGTATAACACAGAGATTTGTAAAGATGCACTGATGTTACTGACGTCACTGTTACAATAGAACCCTAATGAGTGTTGCAGATTTGAAAACGGCTGTTACAACTGATTGTCGTAGACACTATTGCATTAACGACCCTTATTTTATTCGCGACTGACCTTAACAGGCCTTTGTTCTTCAGCTTCTTTTTCTCCACCTGCTGCTGCTGCAGCTCTGCAACTCTAATTTCTTCACCTCTGCAACCTCTAGTTCCTCTCCCAAACTCTCGACAATCATTCTCTAACCTGTACAACTCCTTTTATACACCACAACCTTCTAAAATATCGAGTGAATCCTTATTCTCTTCGGCCAAAGTCTCGGTCTTTCCTTCTTTTTGTTCTTTCTTTTCTATGCAGTTTCAAAGTTACCCTGTTAATACAAACTCTTCTAAAGATAGAGTAAAATCCCATATGGCGTATATTCTTCTCCCAAACCTTACGCAATTTCCAAGTATAACAGGAATCCGAGAATAAATCCACCTCCCTGTTTTATCGAGTAAACATGGAAATATATCCCCTTTTTACGATTCTGTAGGGATTATCTTCCCTGTTTTGGTTTAACTAACCAATCCCAATCAATAACTGCCAATAATTCCGAGAAGAACTCGTGAAAATCATATCCAGGAAAGTTCGCAGCTGATAATAGTTTTCCCGCCATTTTCGGTTTTCAAAAGGTAGGGGATGACCTCCCCTTATTCGGACTGGGATGCCTATAGCCGTGGGGGTGTAAATAACAAACTAGGGTTCCCCTTATCAATGGAGTGCCCCTTAGTAATTGATGTGTCCCTTATCCAAAATGAGAGTCCGAATATTAGGTGTCCTCCGGGTGCAACTTTTCAAGCCGATTTCTCCAAAAACGTTTATTGCCCAACAATACCTACAAACACATAAAACACCATAATAAGAACAAAAACGGGTACTAATAATGTAGAAAATCGAGATGAAAATAGACACATAAATGCATCTATCAAATACCCCCAAACTTATTATTTGCGGGTGCCGAGCAAATCAAATCTACAAAATAAAATCCTAACTCACTGTCGCAGGCATCGTCGGTTGCATTTAGCGTATGCAACAAGCCTTTAAACCCCTAGGTGGCTCTAGTGGCCGAGTTATAGTCTCGGGAGGGCTTACAAGAGATATACCCACAAAACCTTTACATTCCAAACCCCTAGATATCTACGCAGAACCTTGGAAGGCACTAAAGAATCTCCTTGGTTGGCATACTTATTGATTACAGGAGGAACTACCCTGATGCGAAATTCCAATTGATGTACACGAGTTTGCACTCAAGCATACTAAAATTCATATATAAGTGACAAAGCTCTACTCAGATAGTCGCACTATGGACATCAGATTAAGAAGATGGATATAGATAAAAACGTAGATGGTTTGATGTTGACCAAGATGAACAGTGTTTCCCATATCTGTCTGAAGGCCACTGCCAAGATGAACCTATCCTAATGGATTGAGATACTGGTCTGACTAATATCAACGCAGCTGGCATATACAAGGGAACCAATGGTCGATTTTATTGAACAATTTATTCCGTTTGGTCTGATGGTCTGGTCTCAATTTCTTTCTTCTTTTTTTCTTTTTCAACTTTTTTCAACTTTTTTTTTTTTTTTAATATCTCAATCATTCTATTTCACCCTAGCAGTGGTTTCATGAGCCCCACCTAATCACTTAGAGAAACATATTTCAAAAGAAAACAAAATAAAAACATAAGTGAAAAGGACTCAACGAGATGTGGCGAAACTACCATGTTATTTCTAACACCTGAGCTATGTGCTTTTATGAATAGACTCTTTAGATGTTTCCATCTAATCAGATTGGTTCCTCAACTCCTACAACCAAGATGCTTCCATCCACTTAGATTAGTTAGTGCCATCTTTAATAAGCATAAATTTCTAGGCTCTGGAGTTTAATTAGGCAACTAAAAAGTTTCTCCCATACCCCCAAACTTAAATCTAACATTGTCCTCAATGTTCTAAAGATAAAATTAAAAGCATGAACGAGCAAAAACTGTTACCACTTGAGGGAAAATAAATAAGGAAGGATATTACCGTATTGCATGAGCATAGGTTACCTCCCAAGAAGTGCTAAATTTAAATTCTTCAGCCAGACGTCAAATACCACAAAATGGCTAATTACCTTTCAAATCATATATCAATAGTCGAAACAACTGTGGGTCAACAAAATCAAATAAAACTGCCACAATTATTAGACAACTGCACCAAATCAGAAAAATGAACAAACGGAGCACATCCTCATCCAAGGTTTCCTGCAAAACAACTGGGTTTTTCTGTGGTGCCCACTTGGGCTTCATATGAGTGTCTTGACAAACAGATTCTTCTGAACTATGGGTTTCTAGTTCCTGGATTTCCTCCTGGACAGTATCAGGAGGATCAGGTTGTGGAGTCGGAAGAGACTCAAGTAATACCTCAGACACACTAGGCTCGAGTCCCAAGTTAGGGATTTTTAATGGGGATACTTGACCATCACTACCCCCAAACTTAAGGTAGTCAGTATTCTCGGACAAACCTCTAATTATTGCTTGAATTTCTGGATCCTCAGAGTCTTTAAAATACTCAAGAGCTTCTTCTAGTTCATTACCCCCAAACTTAGGGTCATCATTATTCTTCATAAGACCTAGCACTATGGCTTGAATTTCAGGGTATGTAGAGTCTTTAAAGTACTCGAGATCTTCTTATATTTCATGAGTTTGGTCACTTAACTGACTTAAGAGAATCTCATCAAATTCATCCAAAGAATCATCCAATAAAGTGTCGTCCCAATTATCCTGAACTAGATCCTGAACTAAAGTACTAATCATATTCACTTCCTCTAAACCATCAGAAGGTTGTCTACTAACATTAAACACATTTAGTTCAGTGGTCATATTACCACAGGATATGTTCATAAGTCCGGTCCTACAGTTGATGACTGCGTTAGCTGTGGCTAAAAATGGGCGACCTAAAATACCGGAATTTGAGCACTAGGGTCCTGAACAGGCTGAGTATCTAGAACAACGAAATCCACCGGATAAATAAATTTATCAACCTCAATCATAACATCCTCTATGACACCATGAGGGACTTTGACAGACCTATCAGCTAATTGTAGTGTCATTTTTGTCGGTTTCAACTCACCAAGACCTAGCTGGGTGTACACATGGTACGAGAGTAAGTTAACATTGGCTCCTAAGTCAAGTAATGCCTTATCAACCATTGATTACCAATTGTACAAGATATGGTGAGGCATCCAGGGTCTTTATACCTAGGGGATGTTTGGTTCAGAAGGATTGAACTTACCTGACCAGCTAAAAAGGCTTTCTTATGGACATTAAGCTTACGCTTTCATGTACAAAGATCCTTAAGGAATTTGGCATAAGCAGGCATTTTCCTAATTGCTTCTAATAAAGGGATGTTAATGTTTACCTGCTTAAATATCTCCAGTATTTCGTTGAAAGTCGACTCTCTCTTTGTTGGAGCTAACAACTTTGGATATGGGGCTCTGGGCACAAAACGAGACCTATCGGGAACCACATTGGCATCACTAGAAATTTCGGTCTCTTCAGCTAGTGGCTCCTTCTGGGGCTCATCTTGGGAACTAAAAGGTAGATCTACAGTATGTCCACTATTAGGCATGGCTACCTTATTGTCTACCGTTTGCCACTCCTAAGGGTTTTCATTGAATGGATTCCTCTAGGATTAGGTATTGGTTGACTAGGAAACTTACGTTTTTCTCTCTCTTGCAAGGACTCAGCAATTAGACTAACCTGGTTTTTTAGCTCGGATATATCCTGACAGTTTTCCTGTAAACCTTTCTCAACCGATTTCTTAAGCACTGCAGTGTTATGAGATAAGATAGTGAGAGACTATTCTAATCTCATGATCTTCTTATCCGACAGGTTCTGATACTGATCTGGCCCTATATGGTTCTTAGTATACCCAAAACCCGGGAGAGTATGAGAACTACTAGACTGACCTTGACTCTGGCCCTTAGACCAAGAGAAATTCGGGTGGTTTCTCCAACCAGGGTTAAAAGTATCTGAATATGGTTCAAATCTCTGACGATTTTCAAACCTAAAGTTGTTATAAAGAGCATAGGCTTGCTCTTCGTATCTAGCATGATGTGATCCTTGATTCATTTCTAAGGCCTCTAGACGCCTAAGAATATCTGACCCATAATAAACTTTATCTACCCTATGGATAGGATTTCTAGATATTTCTGGTTCTCTCATTGAATCCTATTGACGAGTCTTCTCAGCTAACTCGATGAACTCGTCAAAACATTTATCTGGGTCTTGATGGGTAAATTCTCCACCACTAATTGTTTCTACCTGCATATGGGTTTCACTAACAAGGCCCTCATATAAAATTTGAGCCATGTGGGCTTTTTCAAACCCGTGATATGGACACCGGTATAACAATTCACTAAACCTTTCTACATAATCATGAAGTTTTTCACCTAATTTCTGCTTAAAGGTTTGGATAGACTGTCGAAAAGCAGCAGTCTTTTGGTGTGGGTAGAATTTCTTAACAAATACCTCTACAATACCATCCCAAGTGGTAATTATTTTAGACAGAATAAAATGATGCCACTCTTTAGCTTTCCCATCAAGAGAGATGTGAAACAAACGTAACCTAAGCACATCTTTGGAGACATTCAGATAGTTCATTGTGTCACAAATCATTTCAAAGTCTCTTATGTGGGTATACGGGTTCTCATTCTCTAACCCCCTAAAGGTACGAAGCATGCCAATAGTCTCAGGTCTAATATCAAATTGGGTCGTAGAAGCTGGTAGAACTACACCTGGATCACGCAATACTCTAGACGGGTTCAAACGATCCCTAAGGGTTTTTACTGGGACCTCATCATCCTTTTCCTCAACCATTTCGTCAAAAATAAAAGTATTACGGATATTTTCCTCACCGTGAGAAGAACGTCCAAAAATAGGACTTTCAAGATTAAGGTAGTCAAAATTCTTGTTTCCTAAAATATCACTTCTAGGTTATTCACTCATAAACCGTCCTAGAGCGTCTCTCTTACGTTATGGCATACAAGAATTCAACCAAAAACTACGCACATGCAAATGTTGGGCTAATTAATTTAGGTAGGCTTGGGTTACCTTGAGAAATATATACCAACAGCCAGAGACTGGTCCATGGTACGAGGCTAAGGTTTGTGGACTTTCAGCTGGTAACTCCCATAAGGCCCAAGGAACGGGTTCAGCTTACTAATCCACGAGTTTTCCTAAACTCGGTAGTCTGACGAAGATGTAATTGGTGTGTGCACGTGTATTTTTTTTTTTACAATTAATAAAATACTTAAAATAAACAAACAAATAAACAAAAATTACAAATAAATAAATAAACTACTAAAAATAAGATAAAAGTCTAAAAATAAAATCTTCAGTTTCTCCCTTTTTGTAAGGCAAGTTCAACTTTCCACGTTTCGCTTCAAGCCAATCCTGCGCAACAAAAAAAAACCAAAGACGTAAAATAGAACAAAAAAAATAATCTAAAAAAAAATATATACAAAACCTAAAAAAAAAATGAAAAATCTAAAACCTAAACCTAAATACAAGTCCGCGTCGGCGGCGCCAAAAACTGATGTAGTTTTTACAGTGGTAAGAAAAGGTTTGATTCACGGACTTGTGAAGTTGTTGATTTTAGACTTAAATAAAATTAATCTAGCAATTAATAGAAAAGATAATGACAATATTGAGAGATTACTGGGAATCAGGATTTCACCAAACTCATGTTCTTATGGTTCAATTATTAATTCTTAGACAATTATAGCTCCAAAAACAACAATTATTGACTCTTAATCTTTGCCAAGGTAGATTTTATAAAACATTAATTGTAAATGGTAAGCATGGGCTATCAAAACACTAAAGCTAAGCATAACCCATCAAACTAAATGACAACTAATTAATTTAAAATCATAATTCAATTTATATTAATGCAAAAGTCATAAAAAGAATTAAATAAAGTTACCATAGTGATGAGAATTGGCTTCCTCCGTCATCCCAGTGATGGGGTTTAGCTACTCATGCTCAAAATACACCCAAAATAATAATTCATATCTCAAAAAGGTGTTTTATTGAAGAAATTGTATAACACAGAGATTTGTAACGTTGCACTGATGTTACAGACATCACTGTTACAATAGAACCCTAATAAGTGTTGCAGATTTGAAAACAGCTGTTACAACTGATTGTCGTAGACACTGTAGCATTAACGACCCTTCTTTTATTCGCGACTGACCTTAACAAGCCTTTGTTCTTCAGCTTCTTTTTCTCCACCTGTTGCTGCTGCAGCTCTGCAACTCTAATTTCTTCGCCTCTGCAACCTCTGTTTCTTCTCCCAAACTCTCGACAATCATTCTCTGACCTATACAACTCCTTTTATACACCACGTCCTTCTAAAATATCGAGTGAATCCTTATTCTCTTCGGCAAAAGTCTCGGTCTTTCCTTCTTTTTGTTCTTTCTTTTCTATGCAGTTTCAAAGTTACCCTGTTAATACAAACTCTTCTAAAGATAGAGTAAAATCCCATATGGCGTATATTCTTCTCCCAAACCTTACGCAATTTCCAAGTATAACAGGAATCCGAGAATAAATCCACCTCCATGTTTTATCGAGTAAACATGGAAATATATCCCCTTTTTACGATTCTGTAGGGATTATCTTCCCTGTTTTGGTTTAACTAACCAATCCCAATCAATAACTGCCAATAATTCTGAGAAGAACTCGTGAAAATCATATCCAGGAAAGTTCGCAGCTGATAATAGTTTTCCCGCCATTTTCGGTTTTCAAAAGGTAGGGGATGACCTCCCCTTATCCGGACTGGGATGCCTATAGCCGTGGGGGTGTAAATAACAAACTAGGGTGCCCCTTATCAATGGAGTGCCCCTTAGTAATTGATGTGTCCCTTATCCAAAATGAGAGTCCGAATAGTAGGTGTCCTCCGGGTGCAACTTTTCAAGCCGATTTCTACAAAAACGTTTATTTCCCAAAAATACCTATAAACACATAAAACACCATAATAAGAACAAAAACGGGTACTAATAGTATTGAAAATCGAGATGAAAATAGACACATAAATGCGTCTATCAGAACCATTCTAGGGTTCATGTATTTTCTCCATTAAAAGCTTCTTGGAGAACTTTTTGTAAAGGGATTTCTCAAGATAAATTTAAAGTAAGTAATCTCTTGTCCACTCCCTTATTTCCTTCTAGAATTATGAAGAATGTTAAGGGTTCAAAAGGTTTTTCAAACAACCTAGGTTCTTCATATTCTTCAATTGATCTTCCTGTTGATCAAAATTCTATTAGGATCAGATTTGTGAATGAATCCTGTAGCAAAGTATTTGAAAAGATTTCTACTTCTGGGTTTATTTTAGAAAATAAATTGGATTTTACAAGTGGGCATAAGGATCTTGTTTTGAAAAATTCAAGCTTGGAAACATCTTTGATGGCCTTGGTGAAGGCTTTGATACTCTTACTAGGATCTTCTATGCCAACATTTATGATGTTGTCCCTGAGGACATGGAAATCAAGACCATGGTTAATAGAGTGAGGATTCTAGTTAATAGAGAATTGATTTCGAAAATTACCGGAATTCCGTTGGTGATTTTCGCCTTCCTAGACCAAGTGACGAACGACCTTCACAAGAAGTTATTTCAAAAGTGCTTTGTGGAAAGAGTATTGTGTGAAATGGAGGAAAATTTCCTACTAATCAACTATATTTTCCTATAAGGTATTTTGGAAAATTGGGTATTTCTAACCTTTGTCCTTCCACGGTTGAGAATTCTCGTTGGAGTCGTGAGTTTGCGGAATTGGTCTATTACCTTGTGATGGAAACCAAAGGTCTTGATATTTGTGGATTCATTATTTTTCAAATGTTAGACATGACTTCCACTGACAAGAAGTTAGGCTATCCATGCTTGATTGAGCGTATTTGTTTCAACTTCTCCATTGAACCCATTGGGAACTCCATTGGAATCCCCAAGCTTGTTCGGCTGTGTACTTTCAATCGAATGAAGGAATATGCTTGCAAGAGGCAAAGGTGTGACACAACTAATGGCTCAAGTGATCCTTCTACGAAGCTTCTTCGCCAAATTTACAAAGGTGTTTGTAAATTGAATACCAAAGTAAGTTGTGTTCAAGAACAATTACTTGTGATTCCTACCAAGTATTCGATATTAAAGAAGACATGGACAAAGTTCGTTCCACCTTCGTGATCTCCGAAGATGAAGATGATGAGTAGCCTCTTATGCTTCTTTATATTGGTGATTAGATTGTTCTATTTATGTCTAGTAAATCTTCTATTTTCTTGTTTTGTTTAGAAGAAAAACTAGAGTTTGGAATAGCCATTATTGTGAGTACACATAGCTATGTCCAACGTTTTCATCTTCTTGTTTTTAGATTTATTTATTTAAATTCTAAAGTTTGTTTTGGAATATGATGATTGAAATTTTAATCTTTATGGTTTTATATATTGCAATATGTTATGGGATATGTGTGTTTGCGTCTGTGAACTATTATTGTCCCATACGATGTCAAAAGTTATCTCTTTTATATGTCGATATGCAAGTATTGATACAAGATCGATGAACTTTTAACAAACAAAAGTTAAGCCTATTATGTCATTTATTGATGTAAGATAGTTTAAAATCTTTTATTTACAAGGACTAGGTCTATCATATGTCATTGTGCAAATAGTGATGAACATATAATGAATCTTTGTATATGCCGCAATATTGATCTTTCCTTGATCCATATCTTATGTGTATACTACAATGCTCCATAAGGTTTTCTTGTGTTGAGCATAAAACGATTGAGTTAATCATTCTTTTATGGTTAACATAGTCGTAGATCCGTAAGTTCTCTTATGTTGATCATGTTCAATTAAATTGATCACTTTTGTGTTTAATTTGATTGTGTATTCCGATTAAATTGATCATGGTTTAATTGAGAATTTTGGATATAGAAAATTATTTCATTATGGTTTTTAGTGTCCAATAAAATCCTTCTTTTCTTGTAAAAGTAAGGTCGCTCTTGTTGTTCTCTCGGGAATGACATCAAATGGGGGAGAGTTCTTTTGAACTTGCACTTAATTTCCATATATTTATGGGGAGTGCGGTTGTGGAATTATTTAGGGGTTATCTTGTATCTTTATAAACTCCTTGATGAATGCATTTAGCTTCGGCTTTATGATTGCATCTAAACAAGTTGATATGTACTTTTCTTTGGTCTTGAAGCGTCTTCGTGGAAATTTCATTAGGATCCCGTTTTCGTACCTTTGCCAACTTTATTGACAAAAGGGGGAGAATTAATATGTAGTTCATACTACAAATACATATGATTTACGTGTTTTACGGGTCATTATGTAAGGGGGAGTGGTTTTCATGTTGAGACGAAAGTATTGACTAAGGGGGAGTGATACATATCACCATAGTATTGTTGTTGAAGTTGTGATATAAGAACTTTGATGATGTGTAACCATACTATGACATTGTATAAGAATGATCGAGAGCTTTTGTTTTCTCATTGTTATGGCTACGGACCTTCAACTACTATGATGCTGAATTGAACATCTATGGAATCATGGGAATACTTGGAAAAGACGAAGTTTTTGAGTAATGTTGAAGCACCAAGGAGATCAATCATGTGGACGAGAAGCTACAAAGTTTTATCTATTTTGTAATCCATATGTATTGATAGTTTTGTCACTAAAATTGACAAAGGGGGAGATTATTAGAGCATTGCTCGGTCGAAATCGCATGCGTTGCAATCTCAAGCATGTTTGTCAATGTTAGTGATCAAAACTATATATCTTGATTTCTAGTATACTTATGACTAAGTCTCGGTCTAGGATAGTTAGGAATAGTTGAGCTCCAGACTCCATGGCGATTATCTTACGAAGACGAAGAACTACTCAAGGAACCAGTGGAACTTCATCAAACCAAAAGGTATGTGGAGACTTGAACTCATCTGTCAGTCAAAAGTTTATCTACTCTATCTCCTACTCTTGAGACAAAAGTCGTATAAGTATGATAGTTTTCATACATACACATTTGCTATTTCGAGCCGAGTTTACTCGCCTATCTTTTTCTCGAAATAAGTGTTGGTAAGCTTTTTCTTTAACCATTTTCATCTTTACCCGTGACGAAAGTCATGATGACGTTTCAATCTTGAAAATAGCTTTGATGACGATAGTCGATTCTTTATGTCTAACGACTATTATAACATTATAGAAGAATGTTTCAATGATTGAAATGTAGAGTTGAGATTCCGTAACCAACTATGGATATAAGTATATATAGTGTGTTCTCACATTAGTGTATAAATCCATTTACCGGAAACCAAGTGTGTGCATACGGTATTGGTGAAGGAGACGGTTAGGTACGCCTACTGGCGGAACTTTTCCTCCCGGAAAATTCTGTTGAGTTTGTAGTTTACGAACTCATGAACCAGTCACCTTAGGTACGCGTACTGGCGGAACTTTTCTACCCGAAAAAATCTGCTGAGTTTAGAAACCAAAAGCCAACTCAAATCCGGTAGCTAAGGTACGCATACCCGTACGCGTTCCCAAGCTGGTTATATTTCTCAAATCGGTAGTTTCATGAACTTAAACAATAAATCAATAAGGAATGCAATCTTTGCAAACCGTGGCTATATTGTTCATGAATTGATTCAAATGAACCAAACCGATTTTGTTTCAATTGTGTCTATGGATAAAGATCTAAGCAATTGAAAAATTCTTGAACTAGTTCTTATGAGTCATTTGAACTAGTTATGAAGAAGATGAATATGGTTAATATGAAAGTGCTCATATGGCTCACCATTGGTTAACTATTTGTGAACCAACTAAGTGTACACGTTTAGGTACGGTCACTCAAACCTAAATGAATATATTTCATTTGTGTGTGACAAGCTAAATTTCGGTCTAACGATTGAAAGATATTAGCTTGGATAAATCAGGTTTTTCATCTAACGGTGAATATTGAATGCTTTGTTACCAAGGTAACTTGGATTGCAAACTTAGATTTGAAAACTATATAAAGGAGACATCTAGCAATTGGAAAAACTAATCCCCACACCTCATGTGTGATACTAGTTGGTTTTGCTAGAGTCGATTCTCCTTTAACCGTAGGTTTCTTCTCGAGATCCTGTCGGTTAACGACTTGAAGACTTCATTGGGATTGTGAAGCCAGACGAAACTACTTCTCATGTAGTTGAGCGATCTGATCTTGCCATTTTCTATCGTACGAGTTCAATTGTAAGAGTGGCTTGAGATTATATCTCCGATAGGGCAAGATAAAAAGAGATCACAAACATCTTCGTCTCATCGTTTGTGATTCCGCAATATCTAGTTTCGCTACCATACGATTTAGATTATTGTGAGGTGATTGATATTTCTAGGCTGTTCTTCGGGAATATAAGTCGGGTTATCGATTGGTTCCTGTTCACCTTGATTTTATCAAAAGACGGAACAAAACTATTAGGTTTATCTGTGGGAGAAAGATTTATCTATCATCGTAGACTTTTCTATGTGATACAAATTTGTTTATTAAAGTCTTCGACTTTGGGTCGTAGCAACTCTTGGTTGTAGGTGGGATCAGATAAGGGAATCAAGTGCATAGTATCCTGCTGGGATCAGAGACGTAAGGAGCCCAACTGTACCTTGAATTAGTGTGATATTGATTAGGGTTCAACTACAGTCCAGACCGAAGTTAGTTTTTAGTAGGCTAGTGTCTGTAGCGGCTTAATACAGTGTGGTGTTCAATCTGGACTAGGTCCCGAGGTTTTTCTGCATTTGCGGTTTCCTCGTTAACAAAAGTTATGGTGTCTGTGTTATTTCTATTCCACATTATATTTTGTTATATAATTGAAATATCACAGGTTGTGCGTTTGTTTCGATCAATTGTGAAATCCAACCTTTGATTGTTGATTGGAAATTGATTGATCCTTGGATATTGGTCTTTGGTACCATCCAAGTTTATTATCCTTGCCTTTGATAAAGACACGCAAATTTCTATTTGCTTGAGTAAACATCAAATCAAGAGAGAGATATTAACTCCTCGATATACTTTTCTCTAGATTGAGTCTGACTGTCTAGTTGATTCTCTAGAAAGTATATTGGAGTTATTCCATACAGATTGCTAATCGAAATATTGGGTGTGGTTGTTAGACCCCCGCTTTTTCATCGATTAAGATTATTGTGAGGTGATTGATAATACTAGGCCGTTCTTCGGGAATATAAGTCCGGGTTATCAATTGGTTCCTTTTCACCTTGATTTATCAAAAGACGGAACAAAACTTGCAGGTATTTCTGTGGGAGACAGATTTATCTATTATCATAGACTTTTCTGTGTGATACAAATTTGTTTATTAAAGTCTTTGACTTTGGGTCGTAGAAACTCTTAGTTGTGGGTGAGATCAACTATGGAATCAAGTGTGTAGTATCCCGCTGGGATCAGAGACGTATGGAGCACAACTGTACCTTGGATCAGTGTGAGATTGATTGGGGTTCAACTACAGTCCAGACCGAAGTTAGTTTGTAGTAGGCTAGTGTTGTAGCGGCTTAATACAGTGTGTGTTCAATCTGGACTAGGTCCCAGGGTTTTTCTGCATTTGCGGTTTCCTCGTTAACAAAATTCTGGTATCTGTGTTATTTCTTTTCCGCATTATATTTTGTTATATAATTGAAATATCACAGGTTGTTCGTTAAGATCAATCAATTAGAAATCCAACCTTTGGTTGTTGATTTACATTGATTGACACTTGAACATTGGTCTTTGGTACCGTTCAAGTTATTTCCCATAATAATCAGGCTCGTGGATTTCTATCTGTTCGATTTGTTGATTACATTGTGAAATAGAGATATTAGAACTCTTTGATATACTTTATTAAGATTGAGTCTAGTTGATTCTCTTGAAAGTATATTGGAGTTTGTCCATACAGAATGCTAATCGAAATATTGGGTGAGGTTGTTGTACCCCCTCTTTTTCAGTTTGGAATAGCATATATTATGGTTACACATAGCTATTGCTAAAGGATTTTCATATTGCAATGTTTTTAGATTTATTTATTTAAATTCTAAGTTTTTTGGAAGATGATTTTGCAGTATTAATCTTTATTGGTTTTCTATATTGCAAAAATATGTTATGGGATATGTGTCTTTATGTCCGTGAACTTTAATTATCTCATATACGTCAAAAGTTAAGTCTATTATATCATTATGCAAATATTGATGGAAAATATAATGAACTTTTGAATATTCCGCAGTATTGATCTTTCCAGGATCCACTTTTATGTTAAAGTATTGTATGGCTCCGTAAGTTTTCTTATGTTGAGCGTTTTGTTATGTACCTAGATGTACAATAACATGATTTGGATCATAAACACTGATAATATCTCAATTCTCACGAATCAAGCCTATTTGTTCCGAAGTACACAACTTAAATCGATAAATCGATTATTTGATTATAATTTGCTTGAGAGTTTCAGTACAGAGATACTAGCCTTATAAAGCTAGGTTTACTCAACTCGATCTAACGATCACAAGCCACCCAGATGGTTACATCACAACCATCTATTACACTACTAATTAACTCTAATTAAACTATTAATCAACAATTAATATTAAAGACTAACTAACACCAGGACTATGATAAGGGAGACCTTATTCTCTTATGCAGGTACATGACAATCCCCTCCCCTTGAGAACATCCTTGTCCTCGAGGATGTGAACGGTGCAAAACTGGTCAGAAGCAAGGAGTCATATGTGGTTGCAACTATAAGAGCAGCAATGGACGAAAAAATCTGGGTCAACGGTATGCGAAAACTCCCAAGAGTTAATAAGGTCAATAATTGGACTGAACTCACTTGTTCTTGGCATCCACCACTAACCACGGCTAGAAGCTTCAGAACTTCCGGTCCCTAGTAACTGGTTGGTAAAGTTGTTGACACAATATCGGAAAAAGTCTCGCATTACTGCCGACAGATGGCTCTTCCTCGGGAATGGTACTCGCAGGTACAGTTGTAGCCATAGACCCCTTGTGGAGAAAGTGGAATATACAACCGTTGCTTCTCTAGAAATGGTGTGCCAAGACTTGTGGAAATTTCCAGTGGTGCCCAGATTTGTTGAGTAGATGGTGTCGGGTACAGAATTGCCACCACGAAGTACTTGTTACAATGTATGCTTCTTGTAGACACACATAACTGCTGCCACCCATGACTTAAAAGGAAACTAACAATTGCAAAGTTAGGTAGCTCAATTAGTTCCTTGAGAGAAGTCGATAACCCCTGAAAAACTATAGCATAGGTGATAAACTGGCCTAGAGATGGTCCAGCTGTAGTAGCAAGAACTTGACCATTCCAGCCAAAAGCTTTGTGCGTGTAAAGTTTCATCATGTGAGCCAGACTCGTAACTTGGAGAAGCAACTGGCTATACCGTTCTGGTGCACTTCCAACCTCCGCTTTCCTTGCCATTTGTACTATCACAATAGACCAGAGAATATACCTTGCTGCGGCATTTCAGTAACCAGCTGACTAGCATCACACCTTTTGAGGATCGATGAAAAGACAAGACATCATCCGTCCATCCTCACCAACCTCCATACTGCCATACAGAGGATTCCTATTTCAAAAGGTTATACCGCTCCAACATTCATTCTTTATGATGGAACATGCAATACTGAAAAACATATTTCTCGGTTTCTGGAATTATTGGGCGAACACGAGCACAACCATGTCGTCCGTCTGGAGGAATTTTCAAAATCCTTGAAAGGCAGGGGATACACCTGGTACAACAACATCGCACCCGGAAGTATCACCGATTGGGGAGAGATGATTAATGCTTTCTACAGAAAATACTTCTTCGTGTCAGAGCAAGTCGCTCTCTCTGATCTAGGAAGGATGATTCAAAGGAGCAGTGAACATACCGATGATTATGTGAAAGGGTTCAGAGTTCAATCCTTGGACTGTCATTGTCCAAACGTCACGGAGCAGCAACTGGTAGACTTGTGTATCAACGACATGATCCCGATCTACAAAGCTTTATTGGAAAATCTTCGTTTCCAGACCTTCTCGGAGATTCATGAAGCGGCGAAAAGATCGGCAACTACTGTGCCCGCTTTACTGGAAAGAACAAAAGCTACAAATTCTGAAGAACCGCGAGACACTCGAGATGGCGGACGTTTGATCAAGAAGCAGTAAATCCTCCAGCCTTCCACAAACACTATTGGAGAAGGGAGCAAATGGAAAGCCAAACCCTGCGCAAGCATACCCCATCTCCTTCAAAAGCACAAAGGAAGGATGAGCAAGATGCACAAGCCTCTGACCAACGCACAAGAGTTCCTGATCAAGAAGCACCTGAATTTCCTTTTTCCATTAAAGAGGTGATCAAACTCCTGGATGTTTGGGTCCAAGATGGTGCAATCAAGTTGCCATATGTCAAGAAATAAACAACTGAAGAAGACATGGAAAGTCCTCGTTACTGCCGCTTCCACAGGTTCGTCAATCATCCCACAAGCGATTGCGGAGTTTCGAAGCACATTTTCAAAGAGAAGGTTGATCCACAATAGCTTCAACTAGGGACTGAAGGAGTACACAAGAATCCTCTCCCAGTCAGAACCTTTACACTATTTGAACAACCTATCAAAGTGGCAGTTCAATCCGTCGAATGTGAATTGCTTTATCTGTCGAAGGCACAAAGGAGAGACATGTTCACAGAACCACGTCGTGTCAAGAAGTCTATTCCGGAAATACTTCTTGAACCTCCAGCTGCAGATCAAGAGATGTACGACCGGGAACTGCTTACCACAGTCAATCTAAAAAGAAACGAATTTGGAAGAACGTTGATCGATGCTGGCACCGCCGTCAACAACATTCCACTGAAAACCATTGGATCCAAGGGCATCACTCGACAAGAAGCTACTCATGCTCCCATCTCAATCATAGGCCTTGAAGGAGCGCTCGGAAATACTTATGGCTGCATCACTCTCAAAGTGAACATAAGTTCAACCTGGACAGAAACCAAGTTTCACATAATCAGGAAGATCCAGGATATGACATATCCTTCAGACGAGCGTGGATCCACGCTAAAAATATGGGTACTTACAAAGCGCCTTTGGTTACACATCTCTCCAACGAATAAAGTTCTGATCCAGAAGATTTGACGGAAATTCCATCATCAGAGTACTTTGAGGAATTTCAAACATTGACGAGGTTGAAGCAAGAACCTGCAAAAGATGCATAGACATTCATCAAGAGGTTCCGCACTCAGACAAGTCACATTCCATGTCTATGTCATTTATTTACTCACATGCTATCCTAGCACGGGGACTTAATTATGCTAGCAACTCTACAAGACGTTATGAATGGTAGCTTCACCGCATTAGTATTTTACCAAGTGGTTGAATCTGACGTTTCTTCGAATCAAGCACCGAAATATTCATTAATAACGTCCAAACATGGCAAAGAACACTTTGGGCGTTTCTCCTGCAAGTCCATGTGTTCCACAAAATCAGAAAGCTCTGATGTCTGCACAAGTGTCGAATCCCACTACTGCAATGAAAGGTATGTTGAATCAACAGAAGATACTCCAGGGTCGAGACGATCAAATCTAAGACATTCGATGCTTAAGTAATATGCGCTTCAATGCTCAAGCACCTAAGAAGTCTTCAAATTGTACTCCCAATCAAAGAGTACACCTTCTCATCTGGCTTCAGCATCAATATCTCGACGATGATACACTGATTCAACACCAGCACGATCAAAGTGTAACTAAACTACAATCGATAAGTCTTCATTATCCCAGGATAAGACTTCCGAAGAAGATGCAACATCATTCATACGTGGATGGCGCTAATTCCTTCAACATACACTGGGCAACCTGAGGTCATTCCATGAAACTTCATCAACAGGATTTCTCTACATCACAAGCCCCTGCACGATTGATGAACTTCCTTTATTCACCAAACACATCCAGTATGAAAACTGCCGCTTCTATCTACTGCAACAACGTCGACTTACTGACAAAGACATTTCATGATGGAGTTATGCTTTCAAGAGCATTCAAGTTGAACTCTCAGTACACCTTCATCTTAGGGGATGCTCAGTAAAAGGCTCACTGGATGGAGGAGAAAAGATACTAGTCTTTTCGGTCTTTGGAGCAACTTCAACCATGGTATCAGCATCAACAATAATCTCCAGAGGAACACAATCCATGATCTCAGCATCGACAAAGATCTCTGGAGTGTAATCATTCATGGTTTCAGCACCAACAACGGTCTCAGGAGCAACATCCTCAGGGCTTCATCAACTAATCATTCTCTAAAGTGTTACATATGAAACAGACTTCTCTAAGAACCAATGATTCATATCAAGATGTGTAGACCTAATAACATGAAAGTCTTCCCAAAGCTGGCACGACTGGTGGGCATAATCCAGAGTCTTCTACAAGATGTTCTCATCACCTCTACAAATGAGATACAACACACTTCAGGCCATGGATTTGCAAAAACGTACCAATTGGTGAGGAATGGGACAATGTTTCCTCAACAAAAGATGTTCGTCTATGTCTCTTTTACAACATACCAAAAGGGTGCGTCAATCGGGCATATGAGATGAAAGATATGGCCTTTACCGTCAGGTCTACGAAATCTGAAAAATTTGTACGGGATTACAAATTACAAATGTGCACGCTTCGCTGGATGACCTTTACAACTAAAAATTGATTGATTCGTGTCTCATTAGACAACTCAGTCTCTTAGCTTCAAAAGTTGGGGTCAAGCATCAAATTCCGACGTCGTATGAGGTTCCTACAGCATCCAGAGCGTACAACATGCATGCAGCAATTCTTAGACGGGATTCATAACTTCCACAGTCGATCGGTGTCCACCAGGTCTTTTCGCTAAGTCCTTCATCAAGGTACCTCCAACTTCGAACACCTGGGTCTTTACATCAATTTTCTACCTGGGTCCTCTATCCAAGTCTTACCAGAAGAAGAGGAAACGAAAAGGAGAAATTTAACAAAATACTGGGGACTGACGATCAGTTTTACAGTCCAAGACTTGTGACGCCAGACTCTCTTGTGCTAATCATTCATCATAAAAGTGATGCTACCGCCGGGACATGAAACCATGGTCATTACATCATCCCCTCTCGAAAGCAACCTCATCTATGGTCCCGTGACCAGGGTTTCAGACGTGATGTTTTACGGTTGAGAAAGACAAGATGGCTGCAAGCACCATGCTCATGTACCAATCAAAGGGTCCCGATCTCAAATGAATCAATAGCATAGAAATCCTCCACCAACCAGTTCGTGGTATGGGAGTGATGCATCGAATGGAGGACCAAAACAACCCCTGCACTTGGGTGTTAATACACCACTATACGATTCTCAGTTACTGGGGCAGCCTCTACAATCAGGGCAACGGTTTCTTCAGTATTCTCTGCTGGTGGCTCGGTTTCTTCTATCACTGAAGCAGCAACAATCGAAGTTTCCATAACTTCAGTGACAACCTTCTCATGGACTTGAAGTGCAAGGATGGTTGTCTCTTCATCAACAACTCCTAAACATCTCGAGTTATCCTTATTGGTTTCAATATCCTCAACTTCGGTATTTGACACCTAATACGAAGATTACATGAGGTTAGAGCAATCTAAACATGATACCAAATGAGATCATAAAAATACATTATACAAGCAGTCCAACATCATCAGGGTTCATCATTATACACTCGAGGCACGAGAAAATAGCATGAAAGTCATGAAAATACGTTTTGTGGCAAGCTCGTCTGAAGAGACTTTACTCTGCCCTGTGCAAGATTACTAACTGGGATCAATATACAAGGAATCTGAGGGTTCGTTATATACCATTCTCTTCGCATGGATGTCCTCTACCACATGTCAAAATTTCATAACAATCCGATGAACAAGCAAGGAGATACGGTCAAAATATTAGACAACGTACAGTCTCAAAAAGTTCTGAAAGTCTCCTGGAAGTTTACTGTTTTGCCTTTTTTTAGGCCCTGGACGTGCTCAAAACTTAAAAATCTTCCTTGTTAAAGCTTGGACATTTCCTGGGCATAAGGATACATGGTGGATCGCGAAAATCTGACATCGGACGAAGATTCTACAACATTTTTGCTAAACAGCTAAGTTCTGAATTTTCTGGTGACGTATTTCGGCAAAGCTTTTCATATATTCGCATGGATTCTCATTCATCCATTCATGAATCAACAAGTTTATACTTCTATGGATAAAATTCAATAGAAATACTTACTTGGGTGGGCTCTGAAGCGTTCAAAGAACCAGAATTACTTGTCTCAACATTAACAACAACATTACTTTCATTCGGTTTTGAGCTTTAGGAGTTTTCTTTATCGTCATTCTCCAAACGAGCATCACCAGTACTCTCTACTTCCATGGAGACATCCTCTTGGACATATTCTCAACAATGAACATCTTATCTACGAATTTATATTAAGAAATACTTACTTCGGCCTCTTCTTCAACACTCGAGTCTGAAACCGTCTGCCCAGCAGCATAGAATTGAAGACCGTCAATACTTGACGGAGCAAAATTCTGCAAAGGAATAACAAACCTTGGTCTCGTGATCCTAATTGCACGTACAAGAAAAAGTCATGATGTGAGGAGCGCTAACAACTCACCAAAGAGACATGGGACTTTACAGTGCTCGAACCTGGATGCCGTTTTTCGGGTTTATATTTGACCAAGAAGAATTCATCATTCGCATTTGGAGAACTCTTAGTCACCGCTTCTTCCTCTTCATCAACTGAAGGAGTCTCATAACCGCCGTTTGTCATCTCTACAAAGTAGGTGCGGCATCCATGTGATATTTTTACTTCAGAATATCATTCAAAGGTGCAAATTTCATCAAAGCAGTGAAATTAAAGCATAACGAAGGTGCTCACATCAGCGTCTGCAAAAATGGTAACAATCCAACTCTTACCTATTTACAAATTTCACTACCTGTAGTGATTATAAGGTCAGAATTTCGAAAACTTGCTCGTTCCGTCAAACCTGCAAAGACGAGCAAAATTCATTATTCAAAATCATGACTTGATGTTCATTGAACCGTGAACAACTCACGTGAATTTAACATCCACTGGTTTTTCAAAAATTGGACAGACGTCCATTCTACAATTTTGAAAACTCACATACAGACATTATTTCACCATTTATAATTGTCTACTTTCAACTGTTGTTCAAAATCAAAACATTGATTTTACAAAATATATGTATTTAACGTGAAACTCACGTAAATTTGAAAAATATATCTATATATTTTTGCTCCCTCGCACGAGCATCTGTCTTTTAAGTGAGAGTATGTTTTCAAAGATTTCCGAAAGCTCGAAGATAAAATTTTCATGAAAGCTCATAAACAAAATTTTATTACTAACAGACGCACGTCTATTCAAAAAAAAAAAACTTTTCTCTCGTACGAGCATCCACCTTTGAAACGAGAGTTTATTCCACTTTGTGAAATCTCACATATAAAATAAAATTTTGGTTTTCGTGAAAGATCATAGACAGAATTTTATATCATTAGACTCAGGTCTATTTTGTTTGTTCCTTAAACTAACGAACGAACAAGCGTCTATTCCTAAAACAAGGATTTATTTTTTGGGTCGGGCCCGTGAATCCTGAACCAACCAAGATTTCATCATCGAATCAGCGGTTCAACACCAATTTATGCTCATCAAACGACGCTCCAATCATGACATTGAAGCCTGCATCAAGTCGTGGTTTGCTCATGCTCTCTAAATCCGGTAACGTCTCAACTTACGACTAAGTTCAATTACTGGTATTATTATTTATGGCCGGAAAATCACCATTTAATGCTGACTGAGGAACACAGCTTTCCTCAGTAAGCAGGGGACTTAATGTAGATGGTGGATTTTCGACAAGGGCTAAAATCGTAAACTCATAATTATACGAAGCTCTGATCCAGCAATCAGACGTGAGTATTGAGACATGGGTCTCTCATCGAATTCTCAACGGAGAGTAATTTTTCTCAGAGTACATGTAGATATGTAGTCTCACGACCGGACAACGACATATCTCATGAATAATGAACACTTTCAGTGATTATTTCTATATAGTATCACGAGATGGACGGCTCCTGGACAACTTGCTCTGCTAGTATAGAGCGATAACGTCTTCAGGAACAAACAACGAGTTTACCCTGACTATATAAAGGATATGACTTACCGAAAAGCTCATATCGGGATAATTAATGCTCCTAGACAGCTTTCTCTGCTAGTATAGAGCCACAAAGTTAATTATTCCTAATTACAATTGTTCATATTCCATGGTCGAATCCACGACTGGTCCCATGGAATGTCAATAACAATTGCTCCTATTCCATGGTCGAATCCACGACTGGTCCCATGGAATGGCAATAACAATTGATCCTATTACATGGTCGAATCCACGACTGGTCCCATGGAATGGCAATAACAATTGCTCATATTCCATGGTCGAATCTGCGACTGGTCCCACGGAATGGCAATAAACAATTGTTCTGATTCTATGATAGAATCCACGGCTTGATCTCATAGAATAGCAATAACTATATTATCTCATTACTCTGATTTCATGATCGAATCCACAACTGGTCTCATAAATGGTAATAGATAAATCTTAATTACTCCGATTCTATGGTTGAATCTACGATCCCATGAAATGGTAATGCTCACTTTATTATTCTGAATTCGTAGTCGAATCCTCGGCTGATCCTATGAATTAATAATAAACATCTTATTACTCAGTTTTGTGAATTATTCTCCACTGAATTCCATAATTAGTAATAAATAATCAACAACCGGGCGTCTGAGCTACCTCTAAGTAAGCCCCGATTCAAATGGTGAAAGTGTATTCAACGACGATACACTAACAGTCACCGCATTAACGAGTATTTCAAAATACAACGAAACGATGAACCTATGCAAAATAGGGAAGAAAATAATAAATAATTAAAAATATTGACCAAGGTGCTGGGAACACGGACACACGACCTACCGACCTTGTCGTGGTCAGTTCCACGCCAGTTTTATATTTTTAATACATTTTTATTAATTTCCATGATTTGATGAAAATTCTCTCATCTGATCAAATCTCCTTCGTCTCGAGAAAGCTCTTCGGTTTCATGGTACTTCCATAAATCCATAACAAATAATATAAAATTAAGGAAAGGAGTGTGGGGCGTGACCATTGGCCAACCGGCCATGCCTTGGTCCCAGCCGGCCCCACACCCCACGGTTCCTTATTATTTTATTATTATTATTATTATTATTTCTCTAATTTCATGAAAAAACTCCTTGATTTCATGGTATTTTTTGCACAAATCATCATATAATAATAAAATAAAATAAAATTATGAAAACTTGTGGGACCAGGCCACTAGCCGGCCAGCCTTCCCCTAACCGGTCCCACACGCCCTTTGCTTTATTATTTTATTATTATTTATCCTATTTTTCCTTGAATTCATCAAATTCCTTGATTTCATGGTATTTCTCTCAAATTAGGAAAAATTCCCTCAAATCATGAAAAAATACCTACAAAAATACCTAAAAAAATATTAAAAATTATGAAAACTCGTGGGACCGGGCCCAAGACGTCCGACCGCGCCTCCACGGTCCCAAACGCCCTTGTTTTTATTATTTTAATATTTTTTGCTTCCCTGAACTCATGAAAACTCCTTCAATTCATGGAAACTCCCTAAATTCATCAAATTTCTCAAAATTCATGATTTTTTCATAAAATCATCAAAATATTATAAAATTAAGAAAAAGTCACCACGGGACCGTGGCCACGACCAGCCGACCATGCCTTGGCCTCGGCGGTCCCACGCCTCCTTATTCCTTATTTTATAATTATTTTCCATCATCTCATGGTGTTTTCCTCAGTTTCGTCGAAACCCTAATTTTGGCATATTTTCTCGAATGGATGCTCAATTGCACGCCAGAAAATATCAAAATTCTCAGGACTGAGACGTGGACGCCTTGGGGACACGAGCGCACTATCTTGACCGACCAAGATTGGCTCTTTGTCTTACAGAAGCCGGTCCCATCAAGTTTCACAGTTTTGACCTAATTTGCACAATTGCACGTATTAGGTCCAAGACTCTTCCAAACACTTTGGATTTTCATGAAGTGATCATCAGGTGGTCACGTGACTACCCAGGGACGGTTTCATGACCCCATGGTCGGTCCCTCACTCCGTCATAATTAATTAGGTTTTCTCACCTAAGGACAAGCATTTTCGAATAAATGATTAAACCAGCATTTAATCATTCTTTCACCAACAAATCGTCAAATTTTCAGGAGTTCTTCGTATTTGCTCACGTGAGCATATGGAAACTACATGGTTGATCCACGGTCCCATGTAATTCCCTCCTTCGTCCCATGGTTACACTTCTGACGAACCATGAATTGATCATCAATTGATCAAATTAGGGTTTCTGAATCCAAGGATCATCATTCCAGATTCCAACCTTAATAATTTTACGACGACCTCATGGTCATTAATTTTATTAATTATGCTCGGTTCAACGACCAGTATTCTAATTAATATTTTTGGTACGCTGCCAATAATCCATCAGATGAGCAACACATGCTCAGACGATCAAATATTCAACAATTCATCACATGAGCAACACTTGATCAGATGATAAATATTTGCTCAAACCAAGGAATATTGGTTCAACAATCAATATTCAACGGTCCATCGAATGATAAATACTTGCTCACTTCATCATAAGAACTATACCTCTATCTCATGACATGTTCAATTCATGAGTTTCAGAACATCATGTTCAACTCAGCAACTACATGGACTCATCATCTCATCAAACCACGAAGTCATCAATTGACTAACAAACCACGATACGTCAATCGTGTCACTTTGGGGGGATATCACCTAGGGTTTTGGTCTGGCGGTCTACGGCACGTGTGTTCATGCACACGTTGGAATGTGAGCAAGTCGTGCAATCAGTTGAAGGAGTTCACAAAGTAGTGGATGGAAAATCGACCAAGTCATCATACGATGAGCAACTGGTCTCAAACACGATTTCCATTTCCCCACTATTTCATCCCATCAACTGTCACACTTCACGGAATCATGGTGTCTAAAATTCCAACAATATAAATAAGTCTCTGAATCATGATTGAATCATCAACATCAACAGTATCATCAATCTCACGTATCATCGACAACACGAGATCATCAACTCATCAATTGAGCAACTACTCTCAATTGAGCAATTTCAATCATTCAGAGCTTATCATATTCAGAATTCACACACCCACAATCTTTGATTACCATTGATTCCACACATTTCTCAGCTTCCCTCCTACAGATCAACCCATCCTCTCTTGTGACTGAATTTACTCTGGAACGGTCATTGTCTTGATTTAGGCCGGAGTACTACAGATTGATCTCTCGAATCTAAATCACCCCCTTTGCAGCGGTGCATCTATGTGAGGTTTAACATTTCGCTCGGTTCGAGGAGTCTCCTCCGTACGGTCGTCTCCACAATTCCTTAAAAACCAGCAAATCGTTTTCCCCCATCTACATAAGGATATATTTATTGGGTGTCAAAAGTAGGGACATATAAATAATGTACCCTTGTTTGATCGCGGATTTAATTAAGAGATTGAGATGTAACTCTTTGATACACTTTTCTTAAGATTGAGTCTGATTGTCTAGTTGATTCTCTTGAAAGTATATTGGAGTTAGTCCATACAGATTGCTAAGAAAAATATTGGGTGAGGTTGTTAAACCCCCGCTTTTTCAATTGGTATCAGAGCTTGCAAACACGTTTAAAGACCTCATAAGTCTGTGTTTGTAGCGATCTGACTCTATGGACAAAATTCTATCTCCATAAACGTACCACCAGTCTTTGATGGCTCAAACTACTTGTGGTGGAAAATCAATATGCGTGCTTTTCTTCAAGCTCGTGGTTTTCAAACATGGGTACGTGTTGTTAATGGCTATGATTCTCCGGTTAGTACAAAAGGTGATGTATCTATACCTAAGGATATTGGTAGATATAGTCCAGAAGAAATCCTTGTTGCAAAGAAAAATTCTGACGGCTAAAATGTTATCATACATGCCATTACCCCAGATCTTCAGCATCATGTGACTATTTGCATGAAGTCTAAAGAATCCTGGGATATCTAAGAAACCGTATTTGAAGGGAATACCTGTGAAAAAGAAGCTAGGCCTCAAAACCTAAATTCTGATTGAGAAAATCTTCGTATGGCAGATGAAGAATCATTTGATGAATTTAATCACAAAGTGTCTGAAATTGTTAATGCATCTTTTGCATTGGGTAAGATTATTCCTGAAAAGGACATTGTGATGAAGATTCTCATATCTCTGCCATCCAGTTACGATTCTAAGAAGCATGCCATCGTTGAAGGAAATAACCTTGATATGCTTTCCAAAAATAATCTGATTGGAACTCTTGATCTTGATCAGAACACAGTCAGAACATCTGCGTTCAATGTTGTGACCAACGCAAGTGAATCTCCTAACTTGTCTTGGGTTGATGAATATTGTTCCAATCATGTTGATTTTGATAAATCACTGATGACGGAAAAGATCAAAGAATTTGTAAAAAGGAGCAATAGATGTGATAAACGTCTCTCTCCAGTTAATGCTTCAGATGATTCAATACAAAAATCTTCTCTGGGTGTCAACAGCTTGTATGCTTCTGATGGGTGCAATGAACATTCAGCTCTTGCAGCAGAAACCTCCGCCTACTCAACTTCTGATTCAGAACTTGGGTATGACACAAATATTTCTTAATTCTTGAATAGAGAGGTTCTCCAAGAAAATATTCAACTAAAGGATACGTTGAAGAAACTTGAATCATCGCTCCAGGTGAAAAATCTTGAGATAGATTGTCTTAATGATGAATTCACCAGAACCATGTCCCTAAAGGATAAGGATATTAATACTCTTAAGGATGACCTGCAAAGGTTATCTGGAAGTTCTGACAAAATCTCAGCAATGTTATTCGGTCAGAAGTCCTTTGGGAACACAAATGGTTTAGGGTGTAAAAGCAAAACTAAAAGCAAAAACAACTCTTTTGTTCCGACTGATCATGGAACAATGGTTGTTGACTGTTGTGTTAAATAGGAGGTACTTCAACAGAACAAAAAATCTTTATTGAATTGTTCGTTCTGTGGAAGTGCAAATCATGTTCAAAGCACGTGTTGGAGATTCAAAAGGAACAATAAAAGAATTGCCAAACTTCAAGAGAACATGCAAAAGATGAATCTGGCATTGGATAATCAATAAGGTTTTCCTAAAAAATTCAGAAATTCCATATCCATACGAGGTAAGAAATTTGTTTACACAACAAATCTTGATAAGCCACTAGGTGGTTGATAGACACATTTTTGTGTCTAATTTGATCTCAATACTATATATTGTTGGCACTCGATTTTGTACTTATTATGGTGTTTTTCGTGTTTGTAGGTATTTTTGGGAAATAAACGTTTTTGGAAAATTCGGCTCGAAAAGTTGATTTTGGCACCCGGAGGACACATGCTATGCGGACTCTCGTTTTGGTTAAGGGGAACCACAAATACTAAGGGGCACCTCAATTGGGCACCTTCTATTCGCACCCCAGAACAGGATAGGGGGACACCATCTTCTTCATTCAAATTTTTGTTTTTGGCGGGAACTTTTGCAGCATACGACCAGAATTAGGGTTCGGATTTTGAAGGTGTTCCAGTGCGATTCAATGGCTGAAATTCTTTGGGAAGTTCTATTTGAGCATAACAGAGATGGTATGGGCTTTAGAATCAATTAGATTTGGTTGGATGATCAGTTCGAAGTAAAACAGGGAAGACACGGAAACTAGCTTTCACCAGCGATGATTTCTGACATGATTTCGAGAGAGTTTGTGTTGGACTTTCTCTCGGATTTTGTTTGATTTGGGCCTGTTTTATCCAAACAGGGATGGTAATGAGATTTGATTCGACAAAATGAGTTGGTTACTTGGATTTGGGTGAATCAGAGCACGAGAATATCTCGTGCTGTCTCTCTCCTTCCCCGTGTATTACTGAATAATGGCGTGTGATCGGAGAGAGTTTCACTCAATCTTTGGCGTGATAGTAACATGTTTGGAAAGTTTCAGCTACCACAGACGCATGAGAGAGGAGAATAAGAGATTATTTCCTTAACAGGGCAAGCGAGAATAATATCAAGTAATTGAGTATTATGTGCTGTTATTACGAGTTGTTCTTGGTGTTGTCGAGTATATATAGCCTGCTGGTATGTTTTAGAGAGAGGATGGAGAGTTGGGGGAAGAGAATAGAGATCTACAGAGAAGAGATTGGACGAGTTGCAGAGAATATTTTTCTGCTGCTGTAGAACACGAAGAACACGAAGAACAGACTGCCAAAGACAGTCGTTTTCCAACAGTGACAACGACGCTTAACGCGGGTCTTAGAGCAACAGTATCAGTGACACATACTGTGAGTCGTAGTTCTCTGGTTTGTAACAAATATAATTGTTACAAACCCGGTTTTGAATTATTTCTCCATTTTCTCCTTGTAAGCACCTTTTTGAGCAAAGAAAAATTCCTTTGAGTGTGTTTTCACCATGCGGAGCTAGACCCCATCACTGGGACAACGGAGGAAGCAACTTTTCATGATTGTGGTAAATGAATTAATTCTTTTATTGACTTTTTGCATAGATTTAATTGCTTTATGATTTCTATTAATTATTTTTTATTTTGTTAGATGCCGCATGCTTAGTTCTAAATACTTTAGATGCGTCATGCTTTTAACTTACAAATAATATTTTACGAAATCTATTTTTGGCAAAGAACTAGAGTCACAACTTCTTTTGTTTGAGCTATATTGTCTAGAGTTAATGACTGAACCATAACAATATGAAAAGTAGTGGAATCCCGCGTCTCAGCTTCTCTTCATCTTGTGACATAATTTGTATATTTTTAGTGTTTTTTGCTTTATTAATCCTAAAAACAATTTCAAAAAGTCTGAGTGAGCGAATCATCTTACTACAACTCAATTGAAAAACATATCATTTTTGGCGCCGCCGACGCGGATTTGTTTATAAATTTGTTTTTAGTTTTTTTTTTTATTTGTTCCTTTTTACGCATTTTGGTATTTCTTGTTTGCTTTCAGATTTGGAACTGAGCTAAAGAAAAGGGGAGAAAGTGCTGAAAACAAAAGCGAAGCCAAAGAAGAAAAGAAAGGAGGAATCCAAAAGGAGTGAAGAAGAAAACTTTTGTATATAGATATTCTATTTTTATTTTATTTTTTTAGGAACTGTAATTAAGTTTTTTATTTTTGTAAAGTTTTATTTTTGGACATTTTTATTTTTGGACATTGGATATTTTTTTTATTTTTTTTAAAAACCCTACGGAAGGGTACTTTTAAATAAACTGTTTGCAGAGAAGGACGACGATTACGATATCGCCTCGGACCCTCGGGTTCGTACATGACATAGGAGTCGTGGCCCGAGTCGACTTCAACGGTTCATCCCCCGTCTGGAACGGGAGGTAAGAATTCTAAACACCCGTGAATCCCCTGTCAGCGGGTTTACTGGATGATTTTGTATGCTTATATGTTGAGGACCTGAAATCGGATTTAATTTTCTAGTAAAGGGCAAGGCCTGGCCAAATCAAGATAAGGACTCGGATTTCATCACCGTTTCCTTCTTGCCCGCCTTAGGAACACGTAACCTACGCGAACCTAAACCTTAAAATTTGGACTAGAACGAGACCGATAGGGTAACGAGCTTAATAGGAAAGTCATTCGAAAAATATTGGTTACTCTTTTAAGCATACTTCAAAGTTCATGATGGTTTCTGTGAGTTGAATGCGTGACTGCGCCGCCTTGTAATGCGGTGAGGCCTTGGGTATCAAAGCTCTACGCAGCTTCCCTCGCCTCTATTCAACTTACTTTGACTTGGATTGATTTCAGAGGGGTTTGCTCAAATTGTAACGAATTCCCTTTCGAAGGATTAGAAGTTGGTCTAGAAACAATCTAAGTGGAGCCATCATGCTTTTTGTTTGCTAGATAAATTAGGCTTGTTGTGGTCGAGTCAGCCTTCTTTGTGTTTTTTTAGAATTCCCTTGCAGTTAGGATGTCGAACTGGTATTATAATAGCCAATACAATGAGTATCCGACTGAGCAGCTTAGACATTATCCTTTTTATGACCATAGTGTGAATAGTGTTTGGGAACGCGAAACCTTTGAAGGTTATGGTCCATACCATTTTGAGCCCAATTACTATCCACATACCCACAGGATACGAGCAAAACAATCCTTCTATTTCTCTAGAAGAGTCTCTCAAGAGTTTCAATGAGTCAGCACGGAAGTTATTTATGAAAGATACTTATAATATTCTTCTCCCAGAAGAGTCCGTAGAGCGGTCAACTAAGTTATCTCTAGAAGAGACCCTCAAGCAATTTACTGAGAATACAAATAAGATCGTGGAAAAACTTGCTCAGGATAGTCTTAATTTCCAGTGTAGTTTTCCCAATACCACCCTCGAAAATAAGGATAGTTTTTATTCACATAATCAAGATGACGAGGTTAGAATTGGTAACACTACTTGTTTTGATAAGGTTCGATCATTTTCATGTTATTATAATGATGATTATGATGAGGATAGTATTGATGAAGAACATGAAATATGTAGGCATAGTGATCAGGAATTTGTTGCTCCGATTGAGCTTTATAACGATAGTGTTGTTTCTAGTACAAATCCAAATAATTTTAATAATTATTCACCTATTCAAAAGGATGAGGATTTGACTAGAGATACCACCGTTTTAGACGATGTAGTTCATGATCCTTTAGCCTGCAGTATGTTGGATAATCCATTATTTGATGTGCCTATCAGTGAATCAAAGGAGGTAACTATGAATAAAACCTTAGTTGATGAGCCTTTATATGAAACTTTCTCTGATAATCCTTTATATGATTGTGATGATGGTTTAGAGGAAAGAGTTTACCCTGAGAATATTGTTTTAGAATCTAGAGATTTAGAAACACTAGTCTTAGAAGATGATAAACTCGTATAAATGAGTGAGGATGAACCCAACTTAGAAGAATCTATTGACCATTTCCAGGAATCTGATGACCTAGAAATTAGGGAAGTTGTGACTAGTCTTTCTAGAAACACAGAAAACTCTAAGTTTGGGGGTGATTATCATTCTCCGTGTGCTTTAACTCTTATAAAGTACCCTCCTGTAGGACTTGACATTTGTGCCTCAACCATCTTAAAAGATTATCTTCATATACGTTTTCCCGAACCTAATGATGTCCAGAAAGAAGTTCAATTGTTAGAAACCCATCCTCTGGTTGATGTGGTTAACCCAGGCTATGATACCAAGATTGACTTTGTTTTCCCACCAAAAACTTTTCAACCAATTGTGAGAACATATGATTTTCAGATGTGTCGGTTATTAAGTTTTGAGACTAAGCCTAATTACTTTAGGATATTAGGGTCGACACATTTTCTTAAGGAAGACTACCTCTTTCATTGTGGTCAGCTGTGTGGGTCAAATATGATTGACTTAGAGGATCCCCAGTTATTTAGGCTTTTGTTATGCGCTTCTAAGTTCTTACTTGAGTACTTCCAGACTCTTCATCCTGATCTTCAGAATGCCTTTGAGGAAATCCATTCCAGGAAAACTTCTTATTTAGACCCTTTTATAGAGCCTGAACCTGAACCCCAACTAGATGTAGTTGTCTTAAGCAAGGGTATGTTCGGTATTTTCTTGGTCTGTTGCACTTTCCTCTTCTTGTGGGTAACACTTTTTGATCCAGATGACCCACAGTTATTCCGGATACTTCTATATGATTCTATGAGGTGACTAATTCTTCCAATGTCTGGCTGAAGACTTTAAACTTAGCACTTCTTGGGAGGTAACCCAATATTCTTGCGACACGATAATATGTTTCCTTATCTCTTTTGCTTCAAGTAGTAACAATTTCTCCTTGTTCATGCTTTTAATTTTATCTTTAGAACATTGAGGACAATGTTAGATTTAAGTTTGGGGGTATTTTAGTCGCATTTTTGAAACTTCTAGCGTCACATGGTATCCGGTTAGCTAAGTTTACATACTGTTTCTCACCGAAAAGATAGAAATTGGAATGCTAGAGATAACAATCTATTGAGACATTAGAGAAAAAGACACTGAGATCCTTGAAATTCAGGAGAGAACTTGTTCCTTTTAGAGGGTAACCGTGATGGACCTAACCATACATGATGGAAAGGCAAGTAGGTCAGGAAATGCCAGAAAGACAAAGCAACCTCACAATGTAGTCTTAGTTACTGGATTACGACTCTCTCTCAGTAGAAACTTTTCATCATCAACAAGCAGAGCGACATCAAAATTTATGAAGAAAGTTGAAGACGTTTAAGGTTTAGAAGCAACAATAGAAAAGAATAATTCAAAAAAATAAAAAATAAATAAAAAATAAAAATCAAAGTTGAAGACTTAGTTGCAAAAAGTTATAAGAGCAAATGATATAAGTTGTTGAAGTTCATGATACCAAGACATCACAAGTTGCGAAGATCCAAGTTCTAAAGTCCTTCTATCATGGCCATTTAAATTTTTGTCTTGTTATTTTTGTGTTAAAAAAAAAAATGAAATGAAATGAAAAATGAAAAAAAAATGAAAAATGAAAAATGAAAAAAATCATCGTTACGTTTTGTTCAATAAGGCCAAAGGGAAGTAGAAATTTATAAGTCAAGCAAGAAATCGAAGAGAAGAGTTAATTGTCAAGGTTCTATGAGGTTCGATAGTTTATCATCAACAGTTGAAGACCGAAGAAGACGTTGTTTCTACTGAGCACTATGAGAGATTCGAAGAAAGATACATTTGGTTGCTTTGTTAGTCCGCTTTCCATCTGGCACAAGATCTTTCTAGCACTGGTTCAACTCATCACACGTAATTAGTCCAGCTGTATAGCAGATGTCCCTCTCATCTTTATCTCTCTCCTAATCTTATCCAGCTGTAAATCAGTGGACGCATCTTACAATGTTTATCTAGATGTGTAGCGGATATCTCTTTATCTAGCAGTGTTGCAGATGTGTCTCCCCTTTGCTTTAGTCAGCTTTAGAGCTGGCACCTGTAATTTATCTGGCATTCTAGTTGCTTGGAGATAGGTTGAGAATTTGTATGTCCTCATAGCTCTTTGGATACTTGTGACCAATTAGAAGTCATGGTTTTGTGGTTACACCTCTGGTAAACCCTCCCGAGTTTACAACTCGGTCTTTTTCTTTTCTAGAATAAATTTGCTCGAGGACTAGCAAATAATAAGTTTGGGGGTATTTGATAGACACATTTTTGTGTCTAATTTGATCTCAATACTATATATTGTTGGCACTCGATTTTGTACTTATTATGGTATTTTTCGTGTTTGTAGGTATTTTTGGAAAATTCGGCTCGAAAAGTTAATTTTGGCACCCGGAGGACACGTGCTATACGAACTCTCATTTTGGTTAAGGGGCACCTCAAATACTAATAGGCACCTCAGTTGGGCACCTGCTATTCGCACCCCAGAACAGGATAGGGGGACACCATCTTCTTCATTCAAATTTTAATTTTTGGCGGGAACTTTTGGAGCATACGACTAGAATTAGGGTTCGGATTTTGAAGGTGTTCCAGTGCGACTCAATGGCTGAAATTCTTTGGGAAGTTATGTTTGAGCATAACAGAGATGGTATGGGATTTCGAATCAATTAGATTTGGCTGGATGATCAGTTCGAAGTAAAACAGGGAAGACACGGAAACTAGCTTTCACCAGCGATGATTTCTGACATGATTTCGAGAGAGTTTGTGTTGGACTTTCTCTCGGATTTTGTTTGATTTGGGCCTGTTTTATCCAAACAGGGATGGTAATGAGATTTGATTCGACAAAATGAGTTGGTTACGTGGATTTGGGTGAATCAGAGCACGAGAATATCTCGTGTTGTCTCTCTCCTTCCCCGTGTATAACTGAATAATGGCGTATGATCGGAGAGAGTTTCACTCAATCTTTGGCGTGATAGTAACATGTTTGGAAAGTTTCAGCTGCCACAGACGCATGAGAGAGAAGAATAAGAGATTATTTCCTTAACAGGGCAGGCGAGAATAATATCAAGTAATGGAGGATTATGTGTTGTTATTACGAGTTGTTCTTGGTGCTGTCGAGTATATATAGCCTGCTGGTATGTATTAGAGAGAGGATGGAGATTTGGGGGAAGAGAATAGAGAGCTACAGAGAATAGATTGGACGAGTTGCAGAGAATATATTTTTTGCTGCTGTAGAACACGAAGAACACGAAGAACAGACTGTCAAAGACAGTCGTTTTCCAACAGTGACAACGACGCTTAACGTGGGTCTTAGAGCAACAGTATCAATGACACATATTGTGGGTCGTAGTTCTCTGGTTTGTAACAAATATAATTGTTACAAACCCGGTTTTGAATTATTTCTCCATTTTCTCCTTGTAAGCACCTTTTTGAGCAATGAAAAATTCCTTTGAGTGTGTTTTCAACATGCAGAGCTAGACCCCATCACTGGGACAACGGAGGAAGCAACTTTTCATGATTGTGGTAAATGAATTAATTCTTTTATTGACTTTTTGCATAGATTTAATTGCTTTATGATTTCTATTAATTATTTAATATTTTGTTAGATGTCGCATGCTTAGTTCTAAATACTTTAGATGCGTCATGCTTTTAACTTACAAATAATATTTTACGAAATCTATTTTTGGAAAAGAACTAGAGTCACAACTTCTTTTGTTTGAGCTATATTGTCTAGAGTTAATGACTGAACCATAACAATATGAAAAGTAGTGGAATCCCGCGTCTCAGCGTCTCTTCATCTTGTGACATAATTTGTATATTTTTAGTGTTTTTCCTTTATTAATCCTAAAAAAAATTCAACAAGTCTGAGTGAACGAATCATCTTACTACAACTTAATTGAAAAACATATTAGTGGTAAAAGATGTGAGCATTCGACTCACTCTGTCACTGTCTAATACCAGAGACGTCCGCATCCTCATCTTTAACTTGAGAAAATGAGGTATGCATCAAGGTGGCTCAAATCCTTGTATTTGTGTATTTTTTTTCTTATTTTTGTTAAGAAATTATTCTCCTAATATTTTAGATAATGGATAATAAACCATGAAAGACTTGTTCAAAGCTCTTTTAGGGTTTGGGTGTCCATAAGTCTATTTATAATCATTTGTAATCAAGTTCTTCTTCTCTTTTCTCCTTGAAAGACACAGTTCCATGGCTCCTGTAACTAGAGGTACCACAAAAAGGGATGCAATTGAAGCAGTTAATGTGTATCTGTGTAAAGGAATCACTTCCTCAAGGAAGTTGAAAGAGAGGTCTATAAATGATGGAGAAGGTTCTTCCTCTAACTGCCTCTTGTCAGTTTATCATTTTGATGATAACTTTAGAGGTTATCTTGTTGTTCTTTCGAGAATGACATTTTATGGGGGAGAGTTATTAATTGAACTTGTGCTTAATTGCCAAATCTTTGTGGGGAGTGCTTCAGTGGAATATTATAGAGGTTATCTTGTATCTTTATAAACTCCTTGATGAATGCATGTAGTTTCGGCTATATGATTGCATCTAAAAAGTTGATATGTGCTTTTCTTTTGGTCATGAAGTATCTCTATGGAAATTTCATTAGGATCCCACTAATTTTCGTACCTTTTATTGACAAAGAGGGGGAGAATTAATGTGTAGTTCACACTACAAATACATATGGTTTTCGGATCATTATGTAAGGGGGAGTTGTTTTCATGTGAGATGAAGTATCGACTAAGAGGGAGTGATACATATCACCATAGTATTGTTGTCGAAGTTGTGATACAATTGAACTTTGATTGTAACGGACAGAGAAAATTTCCTTCCAAACGGGTTGGATTTAGACCCGTCTAGCAAGGTTATCCTCCCGTTCCGCCACACGAAATATAAAATGGTACAAAAAAAATGCAAATTTCTTAAATAAACATTGACAGTATAAATAAATTGATACAAATTTATCTGATCACATATACAAATGGAGTATGCATCAAAAATTTAAGAGTATATGTTAGAGCATAGATCGGTCGACCTCGCATGCGTTGCTATCTCAAGCATGTTTGTCAATGTTAGTGATCAAAACTATGAGTCTTGATTTCTAGTCTACATAGCTAAGTCTCGGACTAGGATAGAAAAGTGTAGTTGAGCTCAAGGACTTCATGGCGATTCATCATACAACGACAAAGATCTACTCAAGGAACCGTGAAACTTCATCAACAAAAAGGTATGTGGAACTTGAACTTATCTATCACTCAAAAGTATATCTCTTATATCTCCTACTTCTTATGAGACAAAAGTCGTATGCTATATAGACTGGATGATACACATTTGATATTTCGAGCCGAGTATATGTCGCCTATCTATATCTCGAAATCATGTGTTGGTAAAGCGTTTCGCTTTGATCAGGTTTATCTTCACCTAGTGACGAAAGTCATAATGTTTCAATCACTTTGAAAATCACTTTGACAAGAAATAGTGTAACAACTATATAACGTCCTCTAAGAATGTTTCAATGGTTGGAATGAGAGTTTAGGTCTATATAACCAATGATGGATATAAGCATTGTGTGGAAACACATATGTGCATAAGTCCTATTCCTTAATCCGAAGTTTGCGAACTTTGTTGATTGAGAGAAACTGGAGGAATTGGCTTTGCCAAGTCCGCGAACTCAGTTTGCGAACTCAGTCCGTGATAAGATTTTTTATTGTTATTGTAGTAATAAGATTCGAACTCTAAGACTTGTGAAGACTAAATTTAAATGTTTAATAAAAATAATAAAAGGGAGAGTTACTGGGTCTAGGATTCTACCGCATTCATATCATAGGGCTCAATTATTTATTCTCAACAATTATCGCTCAATAAATAAATAAAACATTGACTCTTGTTTTGCCAACGTAGATCCTCAAAATATTGGTTATAAATCGTAAGCATGGGACATCAAACATTTAAGCAAGCATGACCCATCTAATAAAATAATAACTAATTAATTCAAATCATAAATCAATTTAAAATAAGTGCAAAAGTCATAAAAAGAATAAAATAAATTCACCAATGTATGAAGTTCGGCTTCCTCCATCGACCCAGTGTTGGGGTTTAGCTTCTCATGATGAAAACACACTCAAAAATATAATTCATAGCTCAAATGGTGTTTTTATTGAAGAAAACTAAAAAGTACAATGAATCTGCAACGCTGTATTGGCGTTACAGAAATCACCGTTACAAGAGTTGTTGCAAATTTAAATTAAGCATGTCAAACTGACTGTTACGAGTACTGTTTATAAACAACAGTTCTCTACGACAGTCAATGGACGTCAATATTCTTCTTCTTCTTCTCGGCAGCAGCAGAGAAATCTGCTCTGCAACCCTCTACTTTTCTCCCCAACTCTCGATATCCTTCTTCTCGACCCCAACAACCTATTTAAACTCGACAGCCTTAAGAATAATCTGTAATAACTCTCCAAATCTTCTTCTTTTATTCTCTGCAATTACGGGAATACATATTTTCTTCTTAATTGTTCACGCGTCAACCAACAGATTCTCTCGTGTTTTCCTGTTAATGGCACGTTCCATGCTCGTCTCAGTTGAGAAAAACCTCCGGATATCTCAAGAAAATGCAATAATATTCCCTTTATTACCTCTGCCAAATCACCGAGAAAATCACCTGAGATTTCATTCCTTTATTTTCTTCTCTTCTTGCGCGTGTCTGCAGCTGTCGAACTATCTTCAGGATAATAATAAATCAAAACAGAATATATCCCTTCCATTTTCTTCCCACATAACTCCCAAAATAGTAATCCAAAACAGAATATACCCGAGTTATTTTCTCTTCCCTGTCTCGTGAAATCTTCCTTATTGATCGCAATCAATGCAGTTACCAATCCTGTTATGATACGACACAATATTTCCAACCAATCCAAGACAATATTTCCGACTATAATTCTCCAAATCTGGTCCATGCAGTTACGCAACAAACTGTCACATTTTCCCGCCAAAAAGTTTCTCAAACTGTGAAGAAGATGGGAGCGCCCCCTATCCAGAGTAGGGGTTCCCTTAGCAGGTGGGTGCTGAGAATGAATTTGGGATGTACATAACCATGGGTGCCGAGAATGAATTTGGGTTGTACATAGCCATGGGTGCCCCTTATCCAAACTTGGATTCCTCTTAGCAAATGTCCTCCGGGGGGCCTTTAGCAGTTTTTCGAGCCGATTCTTCCAAAAACGTTTATTTCTTAATAATACCTACAAACAAGTTTATTAGTGATAAAAAGAGTCCCAACTAATGTATTTATGGGTGAAAATACGTCGCACTTTCGTGCTTATCAAATTCTCCCACTCTTACATTTTGCTAGTCCTCGAGCAAAACAGAAAATTGACCCGCTACACAGCTGGTCATATAATAAGAGAGAGAGACCCGCTACACAGTTTTTTTTTTTTAGACCCGCTACATAGATGGTCATAACATGCAAGAAAGAAAAAGAAAAGACCCACTACACAGCTGGTCATAATATGCAAGAAAATAGAAAAGACCCGCTACACAGTTGGTCATAATATGCAACAAAATTCCTGAAAAAGAAAAATAAAACGTTAACCACTCCCCCACACTTAAACATTACATTTTCCTCAATGTAATTGAGTCATCCAATGCAAAACTTAAGATGGGAAATCCATAAGATGCAAAAAAAAAGTAAACGAAAATACAAAAATAAAAAATAAAAATACACCTACTGGAATGTACAAAAAGGATCCCCATAAACTATTAACCTGAAAACTTGGGGATCGACCCAAAATACAATATTTACAAACGACAGCTTCACACTTATGTCATGAAAACGCAGAGACGCTGAAACTATCAAAAACCAAGATGTACCCCTAGACCAAGTTTTTACTGCACAAGGAAGTGCGTAAAGAACAAAATATGGGGATTCTATTGAGACTGGGGAATTATCAATCGGCTCATGCACTGTATCAGGAATAGGCAAGTCCTATGGGTATTTAGATGCAAAGTACTCCAATAAAATTTTAGAAGCACACAATTCTAACCCTAAATTAGGTAACTTTTGGAAGTCTACGGGTCTAGAAACAACCTCTAAGTTCGGTGAATTATCATGTGAGATTTATTCAGCTATGGAATTAGGCAAATCATCTACACAATCATCCACAGGGTCATCTACAAATTCTGTCTGGAACGGAGAGTCACTACAAGACTGATCATCATCATCATTAAATAATTTTTGGCATTCCAATATTCTCAGTCTTTGTTCCAAACTAGGTGGTGTGTGTTTATAATACTTCTCATATATCTCTAGAGGAGATTCTTCACTTACCTCATGTGGAGCAGAAACTCCATACCATTGCCTACGCTTATATTCAGCAAGCGTCATCTCAGATGAGGTTTCCTGATAATTTGACTTTCTACGCTTATATTCCGCCAGCGTCATCGTAGGTGACGTCTCCTCATAAGAAGTCATCATCTTCAAAATGTCCCTGAAAAGAAATACAAAAAGAAACGCATAAAAAGGAAAAAATAAAATCTAAAAAAAATTAAAATACTGTACAAAATTAAAAAATAAAAAAAATAAACCTAAAAATTAATCTAAAAACAAATCCGCGTCAGCGGCGCCAAAAATGATAAGATTTTTTATTGTTATTGTAGTAATAAGATTCGAACTCTAAGACTTGTAAAGACTAAATTTAAAGGTCTAATGAAAATAATAAAAGAGAGAGTTACTGGGTCTAGGATTCCACCGCATTCATATCATAGGGCTCAATTATTTATTCTCAACAATTATCGCTCAATAAATAAATAAAACATCGACTCTTGTTTTGCCAACGTAGATCCTCAAAACATTAGTTATAAATCGTAAGCATGGGACATCAAACATTTAAGCAAGCATGACCCATCTAATAAAATAATAACTAATTAATTCAAACCATAAATCAATTTAAAATAAGTGCAAAATTCATAAAAATAATAAAATAAATTCACCAATGTATGAAATTCGGCTTCCTCCGTCGACCCAGTGTTGGGGTTTAGCTTCTCATGATGAATACACACTCAAAAATATAATTCATAGCTCAATTGGTGTTTTTATTGAAGAAAACTAAAAATTACAATGAATATGCAACGCTGTATTGGCGTTACAAAAATCACCGTTACAAGAGTTGTTGCAAATTTAAATTAAGCGTGCCAAACTGACAGTTACGAGTACTGTTTATAAACAAAAGTTCTCTGCGACAGTCAATGGACGTAAATATTTTCTTCTTCTTCTCTGCAGCAGCAGAGAAATCTGCTCTGCAACCTCTACTTTTCTTCCCAACTCTCGATATCCTTCTTATCGACCCCAACAACCTATTTAAACTCGACAGCCTCAAGAATAATCTGTAATAACTCTCCAAATCTTCTTCTTTTATTCTCTGCAATTACGGGAATAAATATTTTCTCCTTAATTGTTCACGCGTCAACCAGCAGATTCTCTCGTGTTTTCCTGTTAATGGAACGTTCCATGCTCGTCTCAGTTGAGAAAAACCTCCGGACATCTCAAGAAAATGCAATAATATTCCCTTTATTACCTCTGCCAAATCACCGAGAAAATCACCTGAGATTTCATTCCTTTATTTTCTTCTCTTCTTGCGCGTGTCTGCAGCTGTCGAACTATCTTCATGATAATAATAAATCAAAACAGAATATATCCCTTCCATTTTCTTCCCACGTAACTCCCAAAATAGTAATCCAAAACAGAATATACCCGAGTTATTTTCTCTTCCCTGTCTCGTGAAATCTTCCTTATTGATCGCAATCAATGCAGTTACCAATCTTGTTATGATACGACATAATATTTCCAACCAATCCAAGACAATATTCCGACTATAATTCTCCAAATCTGGTCCATGCAGTTATGCAGCAAACTGTTACATTTTCCCGCCAAAAAGCTTCTCAAACTATGAAGAAGATGGGAGCGCCCCCTATCCAGAGTAGGGGTGCCCTTAGCTGGTGGGTGCTGAGAATGAATTTGGGCTGTAGATAACCATGGGTGCCGAGAATGAATTTGGGTTGTACATAGCCATGGGTGCCCCTTATCCAAACTTGGATTCCTCTTAGCAAATGTCCTCCGGGGGGCCTTTAGCAGTTTTTCGAGCCGATTCTTCCAAAAACGTTTATTTCTTAATAATACCTACAAACAAGTTTATTAGTGATAAAAAGAGTCCCAGCTAATGTATTTATGGGTGAAAATACGTCGCATTTTCGTGCTTATCAGTCCGCGAACTGACAGAAGTTTTCTTGCCGAGAATTTCTGCTAGGATTTTCCAAAAACTCGTTTGCGTGTTTAGTCCGCGAACCTAGTCCGCGAACTGGTGGAAGTCTCCTTGCCGAGATTTTCTGCTGAGTTTGGAAAACTCTGCCGGTTGTCTTAAGTCCACGAACTTGTTTGCGTACTTGAGTGGGTTATGATCTAAAGATGTGCTCTGAACATGAAACTTAAATTACTAAGGAATGCAGTATGCAAATCGTGGCTATAAAGTTCATGAGCCGATTCAATCTAATCAAATCATCTTTGTTTCAATTGTGTCTTGTGTAGTTACATAAGATCTCATAGCAATTGAACAACTCTCTAACTAGTTCATTTGAGTCAATTGAACTAGTTATGGTGAAGAAGAACAAGGTTAATATGAAATGCTCATATGGTTGACCTTTTGGGTTACTATGTTGAACCAACATACACGTACACGTTTGGGCACGGTTTTCACAAACCCAGTAAACGTATATCTCAAGTGTATGTGACAAGCTTATTTTTCGATCTAACGGTTGAGAAATATTAGCTTGAATCTAAATCAGGTTTTCATCTAACGGTGAATATTGATTGCTTTGTAACTAAGGCAAAACCCTGATTTGAAGACTATATATAGGAGACATCTAGCATTGGGAAAAACCAATCCCCACACGTCTGTGTGATACTAGTGCGCTCACTAGAGTCGATTCTCCTCTAACCTTTGGTTTTCTTCTCTAAAACCAGGTTAACGACTTAAAGACTTCATTTGGGATTGTGAAGCCAGACCGTGTGATCTGATCTTGCATCCTTTATCGTACGAGTACAATCTTTGATTGGCATGAGATCGTGAGAGTTCTCCGATAGGCAATATAAAGAAGTCACAAACATCTTCGTCTCGCTGTTTGTGATTCCTCGACGTCCTCTTGTGTATTCAAGTAAGACTGTTGAGAGGTGATTGATTAATCTAGGTTGTTCTTCGGGAATATAAGACCGGATTATCAATTGGTTCCCGTTCACCTTGATTTCATATCTTAAGACTGAATAAAAACCTAGGGTTTTTCTGTGGGAGACAGATTTATCCTTTGATAGAATTTTCTGTGTGAGACAGATTTGTTTATTATCAAGTCTGCGATTTTGGGTTGCAGCAACTCTTGGTTGTGGGTGAGATCAGCTAAGGAAATCAAGTGCGCAGTATCCTGCTAGGATCAGAGGCGTAGGAGTACAACTGTACCTTGAATTAGTGGGAGGCTGATTGGGGTTCAACTATAGTCCAGTCCGAAGTTAGCTTGGAGTAGGCTAGTGTCTGTAGCGGATTAATACAGTGTGTATTCAATCTAGACTAGGTCCCGGGGTTTTTCTGCATTTGCGGTTTCCTCGTTAACAAAATTTCTGGTGTCTGTGCTATTTCATTTTCCATATTATATTGTTTATCTTTATAATTGAAATAATACAGGTTGTGCGTTAAAGTTTAATCGATTAGAGATCCGACGTTGTGGTTGTTGATTTCATTGATTAACACTTGGACATTGGTCTTTGGTACCGTCCAAGTTATTCCTTGTATTTGATAAAGACTCGCTATTATTTTTAGCTTGAGTAAAAATCAAATCAAGAGAGAGATATTAGCTCCTTGAGATACTTTTAACTAGATTGAGTCTGACTGTCTAGTTGATTCTCTAGCAAATTATTTCAGAGTTAGTCCATACAGATTGCTAAGCGAAATATTGGGTGGTGTTGTTAGACCCCCGCCTTTTCAATTGGTATCAGAACAGGCAAACACGTTTAAGACCTCATCAGTCTGTGTTTGTAGCGATCTGACTCTATGGACAAGAGTACTATCTCTGATAAACACGTCACCAATAATAAAGATTCTCTCTCGTATAAATCTATTAAAAAGAAAAGTTCAATCTCGAATATAGAGAAACCTTGTGGTTCGACGAGACAGACAAACAATGGCATGAGTGTTCATGATTACCCTTCGAAAGAGACCTTCTCTTCTAATGAATGGGATACAGCTGAAGAGAGTAAATTAATTCTAAATCTTGTTAGAATTCAATATGTTAGAATGAATCAGTTAAAACACCATGTCAATTCTCTTCTTGGTATTGTAAGAGATTGCAAAGTCCATGGCAACGCTGAAGATCAGTCTTCATGCTTGACTCTTGAGGACAGCCTCGAAAAGGATGCCTTGGATATTGAACGCCGCTTGAATAAACTCTCCATTCAAGGATGTTCAAAGCAATCTAATGTACCAAGACTTCTGATGCTTTACATTCAGAAGTAAATACAGATGTTCCTAATGTTTCCTCCAATCATGAACTTGGGACATTCTGTAAAAGAGACAACTCTTCTAACGGTAATATTAAGACTACATCCTCCAATCATTCCTATGATCAAAAGGTATGTCTTGTTTGTGAGACCAAGTGTTCTGTTAGACATAAGAGAACTCCAAGTTGAATAAAGACTCCTTAGTTCAACTTCAACACACCCTAGATTTGATTCTCAAAGGTGTGACTGACATCCGTATGATTGAGCCAATTGGTTTTCATACCTATCCTGTGTATGCAACCAGGAAAGTCAGTACAGTGAGTTCCTCCAATGTTCAAGGGCAGAATAGACGTCTTAATAAACATCGTCCTAAGGAAGTTCAATGATTTGTCTCTAAATGCAACATTGTTCCTGTTGAGAAGATCATTCCAGAAGAAAGGAAAATTGATAAGATAAGAAAGGATATTAAAGAGATAATTGTAAGATACAAAGAGGTTGTCAACAAATTATCTTCTTCCTCATGTCAAGGCACTTCTGGTAAGAACTCTAACTATGTCTCTTACTTTGACGACAATAAATTTTATGATAATTTCTCATGTCAAACAGGATCCCTCTCTAAGACTAAGAGGAAAAACAAACTTAACCAAATACATAAACCTCGTAATGAGCCTGTGGCTCGTACTTGTGCTAATTAATCACAAGGTTCGAGAACTTACTCATATAAAATCCTGTTGAGTAAGTTGTGTTAAAAACAGGTATACTTGTTGCTTTCATCTGTTAAGTTAAGATATTTTCTTATCATCCACAACTAAACTTGTGTTGACAGATCTGCTAAGATCAAGTATTGGTTAAGTCAAAAGAAAATGTTGCATACCGTCTTAAAATTTGTTTTTAGGACCTGTTTTCAAATGTTTGAAGGACTTTATTTCTTTGGTATTTGTTGTACGCGAACGAATTTCGTTCTGGCCCGAGTCAACAGTTTATTTGAAACCCTAAATTATTGTCCCCAAGGATAAAATATCCAACCTCTTAGGGCTACAAGTCACGTAAGTGTACCTCTGGTGGTTTTTGGATTTTCAAAGAATGTCTTCCTCCTCTTCTTGCTATGGTGGTTTCGGAAAAGGATTTCTTGACAAAAGTGTTGAGGTTGATTCCAGGAGGAACATAACACTTGTAGATGAAGATCATCCCAATGCTTCATGCTTCTTTGCTTATTCTCATGAAGATGTTGAGAAGGATGATATGATCTCTGCTGAAGTTGTTCATGACTTTCTTAAGTACTTTTGGGAAGAAAACAACAGCTTGTTGATACTTTAAAAGGTCTTGATAAGGTGAAAACTGAGTTGGAAAAGGTTGTGTCTGACCTTGGTCTCATAAAATCTCAAATCAATGACCTAAGTAAAGAGAATCATCTCTCTAATGAAACAGAGAAGGATGACGTTCACAAGCCCGAAGACTCCATGTCTTGTGAGGATCTTGTACTGCCCATATCCCTATTCGCTGTCAGGGAAACGATGGAGTCTGATTCTCTCTAGCTTGTCTTTTTGTTGCCTAGTATGTCTTATTTTTGGATTAGTTGTAAGAATAACTAGCATTTTGAATAGCGAAGATTGTGACTACACATAGCTATTTTGTTTTCATCTTCTTATGTTTATTTTTTTAGGTTTATTGGTTTTAAATTCTAAAAATATTTGGAGGATGATGTTATTGCAGTATTAATCTTTATGATTTTGTGATATTGCAATATTTTTATGGGATATATATTTTTTGCGTCCGTGAACTTGAAGGTCCCATATGTTGTCAAAAGTAAAGTCGTTCATGAATTGGTATTCGTATTAATGAAAGGACGAATGGACTTTTTATTAATACAAAATTTATGCCTATGCAGTCATTTACTTGATGGAAAATAGGATAAAATATTTTGTGTGACAAGGATAAAGTCTATTATGTCATTATGCATATAGTGATGGAAAGATAGAATAGATCCTTGTATGTATTCCGCGGTATTGATCTTCTTTGATCATTCTTTTTGTATTACCGTGAAGGCTCCATTGTGTGTCTTATGTTGATCACGATACAACTAAGTCGATTATTCTTATTGGATTTGATGGTTGTTCCATAAGATGTTATATGTTAAGCATTATGAACTAAATTAATCATCTTGGTTGGTTATTTAGTTATTTGCTCCGAAAGTCTTCTTTTGTCGAGCAAAACTTTTGACAATTAAATTGATTACTTTCGTGATTAGTTTGGTTTTTTGTATTCCAATTAGATTAATTATGGGTTCTCTTGTAATTAGTCTAGTTGAGTTTTCATATATTCCACAAGTTCTTGTGTTGAGTATATGAACGGATATACTAACTATGTTCTATTGGTTGATGTAGTCGTATATTCCGTAAGGTTTTCCTTATGTTGAGTATGTGAACGATTAAGTTAGTCATCTCCGCATGATTACCTTAGTCGTAGCTCCGTAAGTTTACTTATGTTGAGCACAATCAATTAAATTGATCAATTTTGTGGTTTGATTTAGTTGCGTATTCCAATTAAATTAATCATGGGTTTACTTGTGATTAATTTGATTGAGTTTTGGATATAGAAAATCATTTTCCTATGGTTTTTGGTGTACAATTAAAAATCCTTCTTTTCTTTCGAAATTAAGGTCGCTCTTGTTGTTCTCTCGGGAATGACATCAAATGGGGGAGAGTTCTTTTGAACTTGTGCTTAATGGTAATATCTTGCGGGGTGTGCGGCTGTGGAATTTTATAGGGGTTATCTTGTATCTTAAAACTCCTTGATGAATGCATTTAGCTTCGGATTTATGATTGCATCTAAATTAAGTTGGTATGTATTTCTTCTTTTAGTCTATGAAACGTCTCTTCTCGGAAATTTCATTAGGAACCCGTTCTTGTACCTTTGCCAATTATATTGACAAAAAGTGGGAGAATTGATGTGTAGTTCTACTACATATACATATGGTTTTCGGATTACTGTGTAAGGGGGAGTGGTTTCCATGTGAGATGGAGTATTGACTAAGGGGGAGTGATACATATCACCGTAGTATTATTTTTAAATTCGTGATGCAATTGGACTTTGATGTTACATAATAATACTATGTCACTGTATAATATTGATCGAGAATCTCGATTTCTATCATTGTTATATCTACGGATCTTCAACAACGGTAATGCTAAACTTACAACCTTTGGGATCATTGGAGTACTTGGAAGGGCGAAGATTTCAGGGAACGTTGAAGATTAGACTATGGAATAGGAGCCACTAAAGTTTATCTTTTTTGTATTCCATATGTATTAATAGTTTTGTCCCTAAAATTGACAAAGGGGGAGATTGTTAGAACATAATGATGCGTGTCGTAAGTGCAATCAAATTAATAATCTTATTTCCACACAATTAACTGGTAATATAATGGAAGTAAGGATCGTTCCCACGAAGAGCAGTGAGTTTTAGTTGTCAAAGTGTCACAAGGGGGGTTTTGTTTTAGGTTGTGAACAAAATAAATAATCAAAGCAAATAAAATTGTATTGTAATCAATAGAGAGAGATATGATCGAGGAATCCTTCTTCGTATATAAACCGTCAATGAGTTATTATAATTGCCTATTCGTCGTTAATCATAGATTATCACCAACCGTGGCATAACAGCTAGCTCAGTGTTGTTCCCTAAATTCCTTTTATCACTGAATACGGAAGCTCTCCAATACCAGATTCTAATCGCCTAACCACCTAGTAGTAGCTCACTCAAGGTGTAATTAGATCGAATGCTTTATCTTTTGTGAATTTATAGGTTGATCCTAATAGTTAGACTCTTAGCTCAAGGTCCACTTTTTAGTGTTGTTTATACACACAATCACTCCACAGAATCCCTCTGCAAGGTTTCGTGTTCTATACTTGTGTAAAGGTTATTCGACGATTACTTATCTCCTAACTCAATACTAGCAATAGATTGAATCAACAAATCAATCCAGTTGGCCACCTAGACAATCTATCAATCAATCATAAATATTCAAGTAGTATAAACAAACGATAATCATATGAAGAACTTCAAAGTAGATTAATATAATAACTCAAATCTTGTTTACAACTTAGAATTCATCCTCAATCAATAGGTGTTTAGATACTCATGGATGTAGAAACACCCATGATAAACATATGAGAAAAGTAAGAGATAATGTTACGATTGATAATCGCTCCGTGTGATGTTTCTTCTCTCCAAACCCTAACAATTTCGTGAACTATTGATATCCTCTCTTTCACATAACCTAATACCTTTTTATAGGTTTTACATTGCTTGGCGTTCACGTATTGGGTTCGGTTCAAGAACCCGACCCAAAATAACGAAATAACGTTCCCAAACGTGCCCTTAGGTCTTCCAAGGAGTAAATACACGTTTCCCCTTTGCTAGGTGCGCGAACCCTGTCCGCAAAATTCAAAATCCAGCAGAAATTTTCGGAATAAAGTCTGCGAACCCCGTCCGCAAACCCAGTTCGCGGGCTGCACTATCTTCGGTATTCAATCAAAACTGTTTTGGCCACAACTTCTTCATCCGAACTCGGAATGACCTCATTCTTTTTGAATTATTTTTATATTTCAATTATCTTCAATATGGTGATGATAAATCCTTAATTTGAATGAGTTAATATCGGTCTTTGGCCTGCGTCTTGATTATGAGCGTTTTGCTCCTTTTCGTCGCTTTTCTTCCACTTCTCTTGGACTTTGGCGCTTGGATGCTTGGAATAATTCTCTTCCTAGATATTTTCAGAACTTTATAGATCCTTTTTGGATGATTCACATATTATAGGCAAACAAGAGAAAACAAGAGTTATAATACGAAAATATGCAAGAATAATAGCTAAAACAAGTATGGAATGGACACTAAAATCATTTGAATTATGCACTTATCAAATTCCCCCACACTTAGCTTTTGATAGTCCTCGAGAAAACTAAATAAAACTAATCCTAAATACAACAACTCCATCTCGTGAGGATACGGTTACTCTTAGCATGAATAACAGGCCTTTAAACCCCTAGGTGTCCCTAGTGGACGAGTTATAGTCTCGTGAGGGCTTACAAGAGGTATACCCACAAAACCTACTCCAATTTCTCGCCTTGGAAGAACCACTAAGGATAGATACAAAGAAAAGAGCCAAATAATTAGCTTGCATAAGTTCTTTAGCTCCATACATTCCAATCATCACACATAGGCAATTACTTGCGTGTGACATTCAACCTGATTGCAAAACTCTACTAAGATAGTCATTGTACTTGTTGCAACATTTGCTACAACACTCGCATACTGAAATCACATGGATAGATAAGTGAATGGAAATAGCAAAGTGAAGTTTGCAAGTGTTTACTTAAGTGAAAGATGTTACCCACAATACTTGTATGAATGTCGTCAAAGGATATGTATTTATAGCGCACTAGTTGAGAGAAGCACCTATTTAACTCTACCACATGATTATATACTCTAAGCGCATGTTCCTTTTCAGCAAGTACATGATAGTTGCCTTGGATCCTGCACTCCATGCTTGCTTAGGCGACGGAGACAGGGACAACGTTTCACAAATACTGCTATCCAAGTGTCAAGAACCTCATCAATAGTCTTTTGACTTGCTATATAATGATGAAATGGTTTTTGTTTTCATGAACTATGATTAGTCCGAAATTCCGGACCTATCATTTATTAGTGTCGAGTGTAGGATCAGAATTTCGCGACAACGATACGCTCGCGATATTCTTAACAACGCATTACAAAAATGTCGCAGAGCACTTTGAGAAACGACACAATAGGTGATATTAGCTTAAACATAAGAAAAATGTAATAACTTTGCGAAGATTAGAAGATCTGCGAAATTAACATTTGTAAGCTTGCGATATCATCGCATGCCAGATCCAAAATTAGGGGAAATCTTAGTTGTATATGAGCTGTCATCCACTAGGTACCATCCTATATAAAGAGAAAGGTAGGAGAGATAAAAATAACTTGTATTATTATTATCTTCTTATTCTTACCCAAAAACCAGAGAGAGGGAGAGAGCTCCATATACTCATTAATGGAGTCTCAATGTAATTCATATGTAATTCAATGATCATAGTGAAACCTAACCCCGTGGATGTAGATCAAATTGATCGAACCACGTAAATCTTGTGTCTTATTTTCTATTTTCATTATCTTTATCTTTATTTTCATATCAAATAAGTTTATATCTAAAAATCGTAGTCATGATAATACAACGGGTGTGTTGTACGACTACAAAGATTTCATGGTTACCATGTATTATAATTTCTCTTGAATATTTATTTTGATTCACATGATATGATATTATGAGAATGAAAAAATGAATGAAAGAGATGACATAAATGAAAGAATGAATGGAAGATATGACAGAAATGAAAAGATGAATGGGAGAATAAAGAAACGCGAAAATTTCGCAGAAACAAAAAGAGAAAGGGACGAACCTTTATGGCGTACACCCTAGTTCGCGAATACAATTTCGCAAGAGGAATATGTAAGACCTAAAGTACGTCATATAATGGGGTACCTGTTGCATGGCTCAGGGAAAGGTTACACCGCCCCCGGAACCTGAGTCATGGAGATTTGGGGTCAATAAAGCCCATCCGGGAGAGGCACCTTGGATTCTCAGCTTAAGCTTATGACTTAGGTTGGGCGACTAAGGTAATAAGGACTCTTACAAGGAGTGCAGAATCTGATCAAGGCGCCGAGGTACACGGTTGAGTCAAGAGTGCCATGGGCGTCTGGAGCGTACCTTGACATTCTTGACAAGTCTTGGCTTATACTGCACTCGGCCCGAATAAAACCCCACTTAGGGTGCAGTCTCGTAACCATAAGCCCTGTAGGTAAAAGGGACAAGAGGCTGCGAAAACAACTGGTTGTTGTTAAGACCGGATGGGAGGAGCTAATCTTGTATGGTAGAAGTACGCCTCCTTAAAGGGGCAACCAGGGGGGAGATAAGGGCGGAACCCTCCATTATGGAGATGATAAGTGTCTTAAGACGCAAATGTCATGAGGCTTTTTACTCGCAAGGGTATTAAGACTTGTCATATTTGTGCGACAATCCTGAAGAGGCAATAATACTAGAGAAAAAGATAAGACGAGATCAATGGGTCATTACATGAAAGTGTGAAGACGTCCTGCGATTTCGTCGCAAGACGACAATGTCATGGGGCTTTATTTTCGCAAGAATATTTAGGCCTGTCATATTGTCGCAACAATTCTGAAGAGGCAATAATACAAAAGAAAAAGTTAAGGCAAGATCAATGGGTTTTTGCATGAAAGTGCAAAGACGTCCTGCGATTTTGTCGCAATGACAAGAGGTGGCAAAATAAGACCTTTAACTAGGAAGGCAAAATAAGACCATATAAGAAAATGAGTAAGCAACTAAGCTTGCGAGAATGATTATATGTAAGCAAACAAGATTGCGAATATGTATATGGAAATGAAACTGAGGCAGTGAAAATGCCGCAGACTTGATACTATGATCATACTGTTATGAGATACTAATAGTGCATGAAAGAGGAAAGATGAAACACAAGTAAGAACTTGTGAGGAACAATAACTACACGAAGAGGAATGCATACACTAAATAAAAAACAGAGAAAGGCAGAATGGAGGCAATTTAAAGCTACATCAATTTTAGCGTGCAAAATGAGCTAAGTAACACAAACATTAGCTATACATTGCAATAGATAAGCATTCTCATCATACAAGCATCATACTCGCATCATAAAAGCATTGCATAAGCATTTCATAACATAAACATCGCATACACATTTCATAACATAATCATCACATAAGCATTATATTCGCACAAGTACTTTACAAAACTGTACGGAATAATATTACAGAACTTCGCAATAATATCGCAGAATTTAGCAGAATTATTCAGGATTACTCATAATTTCACAGGATTATTCAGAATTTCGCAAGATTATTCAGAACTTCGTAGAATGATTCGAAATTTCATAGAATGTGTCAGAATTTCGCAGAATGTGATTATTTCGAATGACGTGATTATCTCGCTCAATTATTTCGCACAATTATAAGCAACTTGAAGAGATTATACTATCGCATGAGCGCAAAACATGAGACGGAGGCAAAGATAAGAATAAGGAAACAATTCGTACATTCAACATTTTCTCAAGGATTCTACCCTCATAGATAAAGAACAGGGGAAACTATGGATTACCAAGAAAACATTTTATGTTCTTTATATCCTCGGCAAGAATCGCCAAAAATGGAGTAATAATTTCGCATGAATATAGGCAATACTTATTATTCTCATTCAAGGACAGATACTTCTTATATTTCGAGGATTGAATACTTCTTATACTTCTCAAAGGATACTTCATACTTCATACTTCTTATATATTTCGAGGATTGAGTACTTCTTATACTTCTTCAAGGATACTTCATACTTCGCATACTTCAAGAGATAATACTTCTTATTTACTTCGCAACGCTCCGGAACTTTACAAAAGAATAGAGGAAAGTACGTACTTTTCAAGTCCAGTATTCTTTCGCTCGTTCCTTCATCAACAAAGATCAAAAACTACTCCAACAACACGTATCTCGCTCCAACAACCACAACAACGGATTTTTTCCTGAAGATCGCTCTTCAAGCACTATTCAAGAAAAAACAGGCAAGATGTAGGATCAAAATTTCCGACAACGATACGCTCGCGAAATTCTTAACAACGCATTACAAAAATGTCGCAGAGCACTTTGAGAAATGACACAATAGGTGATATTAGCTTAAACATAAGAAATATATAATAACTTTGCGAAGATTAGAAGATCTGCCAATTTAACATTTGTAAGCTTGCGATATCATCGCAAGCCAGATCCGAAATTAGGGGAAATCTTAGATGTATATGAGCTATCATCCACTAGGTAGCATCCTATATAAAGAGAAAGGTAGGAGAGAGAAAATAACTTGTATTATTATTATCTTCTTATTCTTACCCAAAAACCAGAGAGAGGGAGAGAGCTCCATATACTCATTAATGGAGTCTCAATGTAATTCATATGTAATTCAATGATCATAGTGAAACCTAACCCCGTGGATGTAGATCAAATTGATCGAACCATGTAAATCTTGTATCTTATTTTCTATTTTCATTATCTTTATCTTTATTTTCATATCAAATAAGTTTAGATCTAGAAATTATAGTCATGATAATACAAGGGGTGTGTTGTAGGATTTCTTGCAACTACATCGAGAAATGAAGAGGAGCCTTATTTATATATAAATATATATTTTTTCTTTTCTTTTTCTATTTTTTTTTCGGCTCACTCTTTACTCTTTAAGAGTGTAAGACAATTGTCTTATGAGGCTTCCAAATATCTCAACCAATGATTACCTTGCTACAACATCCATGGCAGTATCAGGATCTCACCAAATCACTTTAGAGAAACATAAAACTGCAAAAATAAAAAGAAAGTGATTCAGTAATGATTAATTGCGAGGATGACTCTTTCAAACAACTACGATAGCTTAGTTTTGCATTCAATTATGAACGTATATATTAAAGGATTGTGGAATGACAAAATGGAACTCAATCTATAGTCGTAAGAACTGTTTCAACCTTAAAAAAGTTTAGAGTGTCATCCTAAATAGCTCATAATTAACTCCAAAAGATGAAGTCTCAAGAATGCAAGAAATCAAAGAGTATTATTATTTTGTGTATATGCATAAAGTATGATACTAAATGCTCCCCCACACTTAAACTCAACATTGTCCTCAATGTTTAGAACCGAAAATTCTGAATTCTGACATAATAGCCCCGAAAAACTCAAAAACTGTACCAATGGGTAGGGAACTAGGAAAAACATCCTAAACAAAATTTGTTCGCCTACGTCTTTTATACAAGGTGTAAAAAGGGAACAGTGTTTCGAAAAACGGTCTGACTTTGATGGCTTCCGGACTGACTGACATGCAATCTGAAAAAGTTCTGGAAAAATTCCGAAACTCAAATGTCCAGGCCTATCTCTCCAACTTAACAGACTCCGAATTCAAATTTTCTTTCTTTAAAATAAAGGTATGTCTGTCCACTTTAAAATTTGGGGTCAACCACTCAAATCGGACTCCGTATGAAGTCTCGAGAGCTATTTTCGTGACAACTGCGCAGTCAGAATTTTCTGACGAGAATTCGTCAAAACTTTCATTATAGATATAGGACTTGTAAAATCTAATATGGGAATGCAAGATATGATATGCAAAACTAAGAAAACTAAAAACAAAAGGATAGAGATACAAAACCGATGGGTTGCCTCCCATTTAGCGCTTAGTTTAATGTCCTCAGCCCGACTTGGCATCCTTTCTCCAAACTACTTCTCCAGAGGAAGTAAATCGTGAAGCTCAATTTCTTCCATGTTCACATAAGCAATGCTTTCATAATATGGCTTCAATATACGGCCGTTCACCTTTAAATTTGTTCCATCTCTAATACTAGAAATTTCAACTGCACCATAAGAGAAAACATTAGTAACAACAAACGGTCCAATCCATCTGGACCTTAGCTTCCCAGGAAATAGTCTAAGACGAGAATTAAATAAAAGAACTTTTTGTCCCGCAAAAAAATTCTTTCGAGAAATCATTTTGTCATGGAAAATCTTCGTATTTTCTTTGTAGATACGAGAACTCTCATATGCATCATTACTATCTCCTCTAGCTCATTGAGTTGTAGCTTCCTTTGTTTCCCCGCATTGTCATAATCCATGTTGCACATCTTTATCGCCCAATAAGCCTTGTGTTCAAGTTCAACCGGAAGATGACAAGCTTTGCCATAAACCAACCGATATGGAGACATACCAATTGACGTCTTTTACGCTGTTCTATATGCCCATAATGCATCATTAAGCCTATAACTCCAATCTTTCCGTGTAGTGTTCACGGTTTTCTCAAGAATGGACTTAATCTCACGGTTTGAGATTTCGGATTGCCCACTAGTTTGTGGGTGATACGGCGTACCAACCTTGTGTGTCATGTTGTACTTATTGAGTAGAGCATGGAAGGAATTCTGAAAATGCGAACCTCCATCACTGATAACCACTCTTGGTGTACCATATCTAGAGAAAATATATTCCTTCACAAACTCACAAACAACTTGAGAATCATTAGTAGCGGTGGCTTTAGCTTCCAGCCATTTCAAAACATAATCCACAACAAGAAATATATAATATTTTCCATAAGAATTGACAAAAGGACCCATAAAATCTATGCCCCGCACATCAAAAATATCTACGGTAAGAATAGGATTGAGTGGAATTTGATTTCGAGCACCTAGATTGCCAGTTCGCTGACATCTATCACAAGATTTGCAAAAAATATATGCATCCTCAAATAGGGTAGGCCAGTAAAATCCACTTTCAAGAACTTTGAATCGGTACGTACCAAAGTGACCACCACATGCATGAGTATGACAAAAAGTAAGAATAGATTGAAATTCAGAATTAGGTATGCACCTGCGGATGATTTGATCAGAACCGTATTTCCACAAGTAGGGCTCATCCCACACATACTGCTTGGCTATTTTCTTAAGCTTAAGCTTTTGAAAATTAGACATTGTACTAGGTACTTGTCTTGTAACCAAGTAGTTCACTATATCCGCGTACCAAGGTGTTGAATCTTCAATTGAGAGAAGTTGTTCGTCTAGAAAACGATCTTGTAAAGGAAGTTTTTCTTCGGAAACAACAAGTCTACTAAGGTGATCAGCAACAGTATTTTCAACACCTCTTTTATCCTTAATTTCATAATTAAATTCTTGCAATAGTAGAATCCACCGTATAAGTCTTGGCTTAGCTTCTTTCTTCTTTAGTATGTACCTAAGTGTTGCATGATCAGAATATACAACCACTTTTGAACCCACTAAATAGGATCTAAATTTTTCTAGTGCAAACATTGTAGCCAAAAATTCTTTCTTGGTGGTGGAATAGTTGATTTGTGCATCGTTAAGGGTCCTAGATGCATAATAAATCACATGAGATAGCTTGTCTACTCTTTGACCCAAAACGGCTCCAACTGCATAGTCACTTGCATCACACATAAATTTAAATGGCAAACTCCAATCCGGTGACTTGATAATTGGTGCAGTTGTCAACAACTCTTTCAATTTATCAAAGGCATCCTTGCACTGTTGAAGTCAAAAATAACCTCTTTTTGCAATAATTGCACATCGGCATTGAGATTTTGGAGAAATCCTTGATAAACCGCCTGTAAAAACCTGCATGACCAAGAAAAGAACGAATTTCCCTCACCGAAGTGGGATATTGTAAGTTTCTTATTAATCTATCTTTGCTTTGTCAACTTCAAGCCCTCGAGAGGACACAATGTGACCAAGCACTATGCCATGGTTTACCATAAAGTGACATTTCTCCCAATTAAGAACAAGATTAGTGTCTATGCATCTTTTAAGCACAAGTTCAAGATTTTGTAAACAAAAATCAAATGAATCACCATAAACACTAAAATCATCCATAAATACCTCAATATGCGCTCCACTAGTCAGAAAATATACTGACCATACACCTCTGAAAAGTGGCAGGTGCATTGCAAAGACCAAACGACATTCGTCTATAGGCAAACGTACCAAAAGGACAAGTGAAAGTAGTCTTCTTGATCTCCGGCAATAACAATCTGATTGTAGCCCGAAAACCGTCCAAAAAGCAATAATGTGATGTCCAGCTAACCTCTCTAACATCTGATCAATGAAAGGCAAAGGAAAGTGATCCTTTCGGGTTGCGGCATTAAGCTTTCTGTAGTCTATGCACACTCTCCATCCTGTTTGAACTCTTGTAGGAACAAGTTCATCATCTTGATTTCTAACAACAGTGACACCTGATTTCTTAGGCACCACTTACGGGCTAACCCATTTGCTGTCAGAAATTGGGTAAATCACCCCCACACTTAGTAATTTGAGGATCTCTTTCTTCACGACCTCCATCATTGGGGGGTTAAGCCTACGTGAGCATCACGTACTGGCTTAAAATCATCTTCCATTAGGATTCTATGCATGCACATGGATGGACTAATGCCTTTGATATCAGCAATTGTCCAACCAATAGCCGTTTTGTGCTCTTTCAGAACCCTAAGTAGACGTTCTTCTTGTATTGGGTGAGGTTCTTTGCAATAATCACCGGAAGTTCTTCTTTATCACCCAAGTATGCGTACTTTAGGTGGTCTGGAAGCGGCTTCAATTCTAGTTTCGGTGCCTGCACAATAGAAGGTAAAGGAACCTCATTAGTTAGGGTAAGAAATATAAGAAATATTACCCTTTTTGCTTTGTAGTGCTGTTAAGCACCACACATCTCCACCAGTTCTTTGGCTAACTAACGTCCAGGTTCGGTTGTCCATGAACGTCCAAATCAATATGTTCCGTACACAACTCCAAGTTCATCTTCAGCATTCAATCAAACATTTTTGTGCTAACGAACCAATAACATCAATAGAAGCTGAGTGAACATCACTAGGATACGCATGGTTTCAAAAATATTGAACGTATATCTCCTTATCAAATTCCATAGTGAGTGCACCACTATCAACATCAATCTTCGTCTTTGCATTTCATGAACGGTCTCCAAGAAGTAACGAAGTAGATGAACAATTATCTCCATTGTGCATATCCACAATGTAGAAATCAACCGGAAAGATTAACTGATTCACTTGAACTAACACGTCCTCCACGACTCCCTTAGGATATATATTGGACTTGTTAGCCAATTGAATAGTGATCTTTGCCTCTTTTAAAGGTCCGAGATTCAAAGAATCATAAACATCGGCTGACATAACACTTATGGAGCTCCCAAATCAAGCAAAGCACGCTCAAATCGTCGGTTACCAATGGTAACTGGAACTGTGAACCCCAGGATCTTCACACTTTGTAGGCATCTTATTTAGTAACATAGCTGTAGCACTTTCCACTTGAGTAATCTCATTATCAATCAACCTATCCTTCCTTGTACAAAATCCTTCAAAACCTTGGCATACCTGGGTACGGTTTTGATGGCCTCAATAAATGGAATGTTGATGTATCTTGCTGAAAATATCCATGATCTCCTTGTCTTGAGCTTCTTCGGATTTGGAAAACGACTAGGAAAGGAGGTGGTATGGTAAAAGTGGGAACCGTGTCCTTAGGTTGGCCGTTTGAGGTTGGCTTTTCCTTTGGGACGGTTTCCTCTTCTACTTCCTTTTCGATGTCGTTACTAACCTCTTTTTTTGATGTGGCTCTTCAGTTTGTCTCCACTCCTTAACGTACGCATTAACGTGCTCTCTTGGTTCACGAACGGTTGAGATGGTAATTTTGTTGATGCTTGTGCTTCCAACTTACCCACTGTTGTAGCCAAATGCCCCATTTGTCTGAAATCTTAATAGCATTATCAGTTTTTACTGATTCTGTTGGCTTGTATGAACTGATCAGTTTTCTGCTGACTTTGTTGATATGAAGATGCATCAAACTTGCGTCCTCATTCTGAGGTTGTTGTTGTTGAAAACCACCTTGCCTCACATATGGATTGGGAGCTGCAGCTTGCTTGTTAGCATAACTAAAATTGGGATGTCTTTCCAACCAGGGTTATAAGTATTCGAATAGGGATCATACCTTTGCCTCTGATTAGGAAATATAGCATTTACCTCGGCCTCGTCTTCGTATGGTGGAGCAACTACAGAGGCTATACGATGAATTGCCTTTTCAATAGTACTCAATCGATGCTCTGTATTTGAATCTCCAATCTCGCTCACTCTCCTGACATTTGAGTCATGTCTGGTGTAAAATTGTTGAGCATTGAAGCCATACTCTCGATCAAACTAGTCGCCTGCAAGATTGTCTTCTCAGTAAGTGAACCACCACGGCATCAATCAAATTTCGTTGCTCTGGAAGTAATCCTTCATAGAATATTGAATGATGAGTGTTGGAGATATGTTGTGATGGGGCAACTTGCCACTAACTTTTTGTACCTATCCCAGTATTCATAGAGAGACTCCCCAGTAATCTGGAGAACACCACTAATCTCTTTACGAATGGATGTTTCCTTAGAAGAAGGAAAATACTTCTCTAAAAATAGCTTTCTTATCTCCGCCCATGTTGTAATACTCCCTGGAGGAAGGTAATACAACCATTCTTCTGTTGAATCTATTAAAGAGAATTGGAAGGCTTGCAGCAATATTGTATCAATATCTTCGGTAATTTGCCTGAGACTTGTCATCTTCTGTTGAAATTTTCGAAGATGACAATTCGGATCTTCACCTGGAAGTCCCTTGAACTTTAGCAGATGATGAAGTAAGCTCAATTTCAGCTCCACTGGGTTAGTGATTGTAATACACAGTGGTTGCGAATCTAAGCATGGAGATTTCAACTCTCCTAACTTCTTCTCCGCAGGTGGAGGTGGTGGAGTATTTGTACCGCCTACCATTGTTGATGTAGAAGTTTCTTCTTGCAACTATGGATGTGCTTGTAACATCGTTCCCCTACGAGTTTGGATTCCACACCTCTGGTATTCCCAGTCTTTAGGTGCCAAGATTAAGTACCTGAAAACAAAAAATCTAGAAAACTAAATTAAAAACTAAAAAGAAATTCTAAAAAAACAAGATTAAAACTAATAAAAATAACAACTAAAGCTACCGACTGCTCAAAGTTTGATGCATGTCGTAAGTGCAATCAAATTAATATTCTTACTTCCATACAATTAACTGGTAATATAATGGAAGTAAGGATCGTTCCCACGAAGAGCAGCGAGTTTTAGGTTTCAAAGTGTCACAAGGGGGGTTTTGTTTTAGATTGTGAACAAAATAAATAATCAAAGCAAATAAAATTGCATTGTAATCAATAGAGAGATATTATCGAGGAATCCTTCTTCGTATATAAACCGTCAATGAGTTATTATAATTTCCTACTCGTCGTTAATCATATATTATCACCAACCGTGGAATAACAGCTAGCTCAGTGTTGTTCCCTAAATTCCTTTTATCACTGAATACGAAAGCTCTCTAATACCAGATTTTACTCGCCTAACCACCTAGTAGTATCTCACTCAAGGTGTAATTAGGTCGAATGCTTTATCTTTTGTGAATTTATAGGTTGATCCTAATAGTTAGACTCTTAGATCAAGGTCCACTTTTTAGTGTTGTTTATACACACAATCGCTCCACAGAATCCCTCTGCAAGGTTTCGTGTTCTCTACTTGTGTAAAGGTTATTCGACGATTACTTATCTCCTAACTCAATACTAGAAATAGATTGAATCAACAAATCAATCCAGATGGCCACCTAGACAATCTATCAATCAATCATAAATATTCAAATAGTATAAACAAACGATAATCATATGAAGAACTTCAAAGTAGATTAATATAATAACTCAAATCTTGTTTACAACTTAAACTTAGAATTCATCCTCAATCAATAGGTGTTTAGATACTCATGGATGTAGAAACACCCATGATAAACATATGAGAAAAGTAAGAGATAATGTTACGATTGATAATCGCTCTGTGTGATGTTTCTTCTCTCCAAACACTAACAATTTCGTGAACTATTGATATCCTCTCTTTCACATAACCTAATACCTTTTTATAGGTTTTACATTGCTTGGCGTTCACGTATTGGGTTCGGTTCAAGAACCCGACCCAAAATAACGAAATAACATTCCCAAACGTTCCCTTAGGTCTTCTAAGGAGTAAATACACGTTTCCCCTTTGCTAGGTGCGCGAACCCAGTCCGCAAACTTCAAAATCCAGCAGAAATTTCGGAATTAAGTCTGCGAACCCCGTCCGCAAACCCAGTTCGCGGACTGCACTATCTTCAGTATTCAATCAAAACTGTTTTGGCCACAACTTCTTCATCCGAACTCGAAATAACCTCATTATTTTTGAATTATTTTTATCTTTCAATTATCTTCAAGATGGTGATGATAAATCCTTAATTTTAATGAGTTAAGATCGGTCTTTGGCCTGTGTCTTGATTATGAGCGTTTTGCTCCTTTTCGTCGCTTTTCTTCCACTTCTCTTGGACTTTGGCGCTTGGATACTTGGAATAATTCTCTTCCTAGATATTTTCAGCACTTTATAGCTCCTTTGTGTATGATTCACCTATTAGAGGCAAACAAGAGAAAACAAGAGTAATAATACGAAAATATGCAAGAATAATAGCTAAAACAAGTATGGAATGGACACTAAAATCATATCAATTATGCACTTATCACATAGCTCGGTCGACCTCGCATGCGTTTATATCTTAACCATGTTTGCCAATGTTAGTGATCAAAACTATGAGTCTTGATTTCTAGTCTACATAGCTAAGTCTCGGACTAGGATAGAAAAGTGTAGTTGAGCTCAAGGACTTCATGGCGATTCATCATACAACGACGAAGATCTACTCAAGAAACCGTGGAACTTCATCAACAAAAAGGTATGTGGAGACTTGAACTTATCTATCACTCAAAAGTCTATCTCTTCTATCTCCTACTTCTTATGAGACAAAAGTCGTATGCTATATAGACTGGATCATACACATTTGATATTTCGAGTCGAGTATATCTCGCCTATCTATATCTCGAAATCATGTGTTGGTAAAGCGTTTCGCTTTGATCGGGTTTATCTTCACCTAGTGACGAAAGTCATAATGTTTCAATCACTTTGAAAATCGCTTTGATGAGAAATAGTGTAACAACTATATAACGTCCTCTAAGAATGTTTCAATGGTTGGAATGAGAGTTTAGGTCTATATAACCAATGATGGATATAAGCATTGTGTGGAAACACATATGTGCATAAGTCTTATTCCTTAATACGAAGTTTGCGAACTTTGTTGATTGAGAGAAACCGGAGGAATTGGCTTTGCCAAGTCCGCGAACTCAGTCCGCGAACTGACGGAAGTTCTCTTGCCGAGAATTTCTGCTGGGATTTTCCAAAAACTCGGTTGCGAGTTTAGTCCGCGAACTGGCGGAAGTCTCCTTGCCGAGATTTTCTGCTGAGTTTGGAAAACTCTGCCGGTTGTCTTAAATCCGCGAACTTGTTTGCGTACTTGAGTGGGTTATGATCTAAAGATGTGCTCTGAACATGAAACTTAAATTACTAAGGAATGCAGTATGCAAACCGTGGCTATAAAGTTCATGAGCCAATTCAATCGAATCGAATCATCTTTGTTTCAATTGTGTCTTGTGTAGTTACATAAGATCTCATAGTAATTGAACAACTCTCTAACTAGTTCATTTGAGTCAATTGAACTAGTTATGGTGAATAAGAACAAGGTTAATATGAAATGCTCATATGGTTGACCTTTTGGGTTACTACGTTGCACCAACATACACGTACACGTTTGGGCACGGTTTTCACAAACCCAGTAAATGTATATCTCAAATGTGTGTGACAAGCTAAGTTTTCGATCTAACGGTTGAGAAATATTAGCTTGAATCTAAATCAGGTTTTCATCTAACGGTGAATATTGATTGCTTTGTAACTAGGCAAAACCCTGATTTGAAGACTATATATAGGAGACATCTAGCATTGGGAAAAACCAATCCCCACACGTCTGTGTGATACTAGGGCGCTCGCTAGAGTCGATTATCCTCTAACCTTTGGTTTTCTTCTCTAAAACCAGGTTAACGACTTAAAGACTTCATTGGGATTGTGAAGCCAGACCGATACTACTTTTATCGTAGTTCTGTGATCTGATCTTGCATCTTCTATCGTACGAGTACAATCTTTGATTGGCTTGAGATAGTGAGAGTTCTCTGATAGGAAAGATAAAGAAGTCAAAAACATCTTCGTCTCACTGTTTGTGAGTCCTCAACGTCCTCTTTCATATTCAAGTAAGACTGTTGAGAGGTGATTGATTAATCTAGGTTGTTCTTCGGGAATATAAGACCGGATTATCAATTGGTTCCTGTTCACCTTGATTTCATATCTTAAGACGGAACAAAAACCTAGGGTTTTTCTGTGGGAGACAGATTTATCCTTTGATAGACTTTTCTGTGTGAGATAGATTTGTTTATTATCAAGTCTACGATTTTGGGTTGCAGCAATTCTTGGTTGTGGGTGAGATCAGCTAAGGGAATCAAGTGCGCAATATCCTGCAGGGATCAGAGGCGTAGGAGTTCAAATGTACCTTGAATTAGTGGGAGACTGATTGGGGTTCAACTATAGTCCAGTCCGAAGTTAGCTTGGAGTAGGCTAGTTTCTGTAGCGGCTTAATACAATGTGTATTCAATCTGGACTAGGTCCTGGGGTTTTTCTGCATTTGCGGTTTCCTCGTTAACAAAATTTCTGGTGTCTGTGTTATTTCATTTTCCGCATTATATTGTTTATCTTTATAATTGAAATAATACAGGTTGTGCGTTAAAGTTTAATCGATTAGAGATCCGACCTTGTGGTTGTTGATTTCATTGATTAACACTTGGACATTGGTCTTTGGTACCGTCCAAGTTATTCCTTGTTTTTGATAAAGACTCACTATTGTTTTTAGCTTGAGTAAAAATCAAATCAAGAGAGAGATATTAACTCCTTGAGATACTTTTATCTATATTGAGTCTGACTGTCTAGTTGATTCTCTAGCAAAGTATTTCGGAGTTAGTCCATACAGATTGCTAAGAGAAATATTATGTGGTGTTGTTAGACCCCCGCTTTTTCAGTACAGTTTGAAGCTCACACCAAATAGGATCTCCGAGAAAAATTCAGTTAAACACAGTAGTTAAGAACAACAGAATTAAATAAATCGAATTTTAATTTCACAAGGCAACATTTAGCAGAGAAGTGATTAAACAAAAGGGTCTAAAATTGCACACTAAAATTCCAAGGGACCATTTAGTTTGATAGTAGACATGTAACATTTTTTTGAAAATTAAGGGAGGTCGTGAACCCAGTAGACCAATTATTTAAACACTATTTGAAATCATATCAAAGCTTAAGAAAAAACAAAAGGACTCCTAACTTAATATTGCTTTGTTATTATATCAATAGAGACAAGTTCAGAGAAGTTCGATAGTGGTTCAAATGTACAAAATTGTTAAGTGTACAATTCAAAATGATCCAAAGAATGTACAACACAACTGGTCCATATGAGCTTATTAGTTCAAAACGTAAATCGAGCACTAATAGCGTTAGTGCTACTCTTTCAAGGGATAAAAGCATAAAAATGCACAGATGGAAATCCAAACATATTGTAATGACATGAAAGAACCTGCTAGTATAGTAATACTAGACAACAAGAATCTCCAAAAAAAAGTGCAATATATATATCAAGACCTGCGAGCATGTTGAGGACAAAGAAAGTTCTAAATGCAGGTTAAATAAACATCCAAAATGAGATTCAGGCCCTGTGTTTCCAGCATAACAAAGTTTCCACTTACAAACCATGCTAGGACTTCCAAATAGATCCCATCGCATATAAAATAGCAAAATACATCAAAACAAACATGGGACAACAACCAAATAAATTATCCAGATGCATGGGCCAAGCAAGAAATTTAAAACCACACAGAGAACCTCAACCGTGTTAGGATTGGGTAATTTGCGCGCCTGCTGCCTTCCTTGGATGTGGTAGCCGTTTCTCAGGCTCCCTCTCCGGAATCGAACCCTAATTCTCCGTCACCCGTCACCACCATAGTAGGCCACTATCCTACCATCGAAAGTTGATAGGGCAGAAATTTGAATGATGCGTCGCCAGCACAAAGGCCGTGCGATCCGTCAAGTTATCATGAATCATCTGAGCAACGGGCAAAGCCCGCGTCGACCTTTTATCTAATAAATGCATCCCTTCCAGAAGTCGGGGTTTGTTGCACGTATTAGCTCTAGAATTACTACGGTTATCCGAGTAGCAAGTACCATCAAACAAACTATAACTGATTTAATGATTTAATGAGCTACGGTTATCCGAGTAGCAAGTACCTCATGATATACACATTATAGACAAGCAAAAATACCAACTTTTGCTCAGACTCCCAGACGCAAGCTCTTCCAAGCTTACTGCCTCAACCTTGCCTCGTACTCTATGGGAAACAAAACCAAAACGAGATGATCCACAATCCAGAGGTTACGGAAATAACGTACCGAAAGATAAAACCAACTTAATATAAATCAAAGTAAAAGAATGAGCATGTCCACATTCAGAAATAGATAAATCTCAACAAATCCGCATTCATTCGAAACAGTAGAAATGAATTATTTGTCAACCGGTGAAGAAATTAACGTATGGTACTAGTGAGGACCAGTCTCTAATGTTAGGATAGTCAGGATATCAGCCACCGTCTCGGACGATCTTCCGCAGGTAGCCACATTAGTGGGATGCCCCTATGGTCCTAACAAACTCACATGTAGCCTTTCAAAATTTCTCCCAAACATGCTCAATAAACAGTTACGGCAAACGCAGTAAACTCCAAGGTGAGACCGTGCTCAAAAGCCGATTACGACAAACCCAAAAGAACCCCAATGTGAAATTATAATTCTGAGATCAAGGTTTGCTGACAAGCCGCCAAAATGGAAAAGAGAATGGCACTACTGTGTATTAGTTTCTGAAATACATGTTAAACTAAAAAATCCATATAAAGCAACAGTAAGGTATCAAAGATGGTTAATGACTTAAAGATAGTAGTGATAATGACCAACAGTAATAACAAAAGAAAACTTAAGTATACAAAAGTGGTTAACCAATTAAACTTCATGGAATTTACATGAGATGAAAAATGAGATCAAAATGAATTAAAGTAATTTATCTTGTTTAGGGTACAGAAGAGCGAAACAAGAAATAAATCTAGAAAATGGTTTCAACTGTTTGCCAAAAATTGAGTTTTTCAAATACGAAGTTCATTTTGCCATTGTCATTTTAATGAACAGTAAAAAGGAAATGCTCCAAAACGAATTTCAACTGTTTAAAGTCTCAATATAAAACTTGATTTTTTTGATGGAAATGCTCGAAAGCATTTTTAATCTTCATAAACATTTGAAATCGTTTATGTTTCAATACACATGGAATAAGTGTAAAAAGGTATAGTTTCAGGCCAAATGCCAAAAATCACCAAAAGGGTATGCATGGATAGTTTAAACTAAAAATCATTAGTAAAATTGGTTAGATTATAATCCTCGTAAATACCCGTTTGGTGAAACTGAAAAGTTCAGGGATTATCCCAGGAATAAATCAAACCACTATCCATGCAAGTTGGTTCTCATAAACTAAGAGAGAAACTCCATTTAAACATTTTATCGAACAAGTTAAAGGTCGTACTTATAAAAATTCAAGACGTATACAAACCATATTCCGCTTAACTTATACAAAATAAAAACTTATCAAATTCTTCAATGTTTTCAAATTCTTACCCAAGAACAACATGCAGTATAATCATTAAAAGTTGCAGGGATTTAAACACAAAATATAAACAAGAGTTTAAATCCCATTTGTAGAATTTTGAAATAGAAATTGAAGAGAAAGAAACTCCTTCCTCAATTGTAACAAGTGGTCCAAGAATGGATTAGCAAAATCTCAATGCAAGAATGGAATTTTCCTTGGTTTGGTCTCAGTAAAGCAAACGGAATGAACGAGAAAGTGAATAAGAAAGTAAACCTAGCATCCGGGGTTTTAAGAAAAATACAATGAAATTCTTTAATCTCTCTTAAACACGTGTTATTCATGCTCGGTGTTTCTAGAGTTTACCCCGACTCCTGCTAACCATGTACGCGCACCCTAATACTACTAAGAGATAGATAATCTAGCTAAGAACACCCACATTTAGTTTAGGGCACTCGCCACGTCTATACGCACCCTATATTAGGATAGCACGCGCACTCTATACAGTTCTAGCTTTCCACTAAAATGGGTTCAATTCCGGTTTGGATCCGAATAGAGATTTTTAGTGGTGTTACACCATCAACCCCTAAAAAAAGAATTTCTCCTGAAATTCAAAACCAAACTAAGGGCAATGAGGATTACCTTTGATCACAGGGTCCTCCGCTTCCTCTTTAGTCTCGACGAAGTGGTTCAACTTCCATTGAACAATTCCTTGTGCACTGGGTTGGCGTTGTCTTGGCTGGAAAGAATTTCTTCTGATCTGGCGATACATGGCAATCTCTAGCACAGTGGCCATCTTCTGCGCAACGGTAACATTCAGTCCCCTTGCCTCTCCTGGTTGCATTGTCAGTTCGTGGGCGCTTCCGTTGTAGTGATGAATTTCTATCTCGCCCCTTAGTCTTCTTCTCTTGGTCTCGCTCTTCTCTCTCTTTCTGACTTTGCATCAAGCTAGCCTCAACTGCTAATGCAGAATTAAGAACATCTTTGTATGTCTTTAGTCCAACTGCGACAACTCTATCACGAATCACATCCTTGAAAATGCGGGGGTCTAACAACCTCACCCAATATTTCAATTAGCAATCTGTATGGACTAACTCGAATATACTTTTAAGAGAATCAACTAGATAGTCAGACTCAATCTTAATAAAAATTATATCAAGGAGTTAATAGCTCTATCTTTCGATTTGATCTATACTCAAACAAATAGAAATCTGTGAGTCTTTATCAAATACAAGAGATATAAACTTGGATGGTACCAAAGTCCAATATCCAAGGATCAATCAATTTCCAATTGACGAGGTGTCAGACTAGCAAATAATATTTTCTACTTTTCTTTACACTAGCAAGTAATAGAATGAAAACGGATTCATCCCAAGGGAGGTCTTTGAGCAAAAAGTTGTTATAGAATTACTCTTAACAAGATTATTTTTTTTTGTAGAAATTCTGAAAATCACAAAGTTGTATTTAAATATAAGATGGAATTGATTGAGGAATCATTCTCGACCACGAAACGTAAACCAAATTGATATATAGCATGTTCTTCGCATTATCTTGTTACTAACAACCCTAGGAAAATTAGTACGCTCAACTATCCCGTTATTATCTCCTAAGCTCACCGGATACGGAAGCGCTCGGCTACCGGATTCTACTTGCCAAGTTTCCTAGAGGTACGCTTACTAGGTGTGACTTAAACAAATGCCCTAAGTTTTATGAGATAAAAGATTGTTCATAGTGATGAACTCAAAAGCATGAATCACCTACTAGTGTCAATTTCTACATATGGGTACTTAACAAAGTCCCATCATCAATACCCACATATTGCTACTTGTGTTTAATTCTCTAGACAATTACGGGTCGAATAAAATCTAAACTAGCAATAAGATTGTGACATAACTATTTAATTTCGAACTTAAACAATTAAGGAACAATCCATAAGCATTATTAGCATGGTAGAAATCAAACAATAACTAAACTTGCGAGAAAATGAGCTATTGCATATCAATCATGAGTTCATATTTCGGGATTTGAAATCACCCTCAATCAAAAATAGTTTTAGTTACTCATAACTATGGAGTTCATCGTAATCACAATAATGATAATGAAAAGAAGATGGAAAATAAATATGAAAGCAAACCCTAGTTGCGGCTATCTCCAAAAAGCTCCAAGTAGAATACGTGATAAACAAAGAAGTAGAAATCTTCCCTTTTATGTCTCTTCTTAGGTTAAGTCTTCAATAGCCCATCTCCAATGTGTCCACCAAGCCCAAATAAGAGAAATACCCATGTAGAAGCTCTGCCCAAAAGTGCAGCTCAAAGTCCCAAGAATTGATCGGAAAAACTGGCCGGCTAAATCTAACAGTCAAGTTAACAGTCAGTGGATTGAGTAAGTTACTGAGTCAGTTTCCCTGACTCAGCTGAATCGACTTGGCCTAGGCCATAGTTGCACATGCCAATCTTAATGCCACGCCATGATGCCTCTGTATTCCTCCTTGTAACCTGAAGCTCATCACCATCTGCAATTACAGAATCTTCAAAATGCAAACAACAGTTGCAACCATTCCACTTCTCAGACTCAGGCCATACTCCACTCCACTGCACTTCAATATCTTTCTCAGCTTCTGCAACACTCAACAGCATCACCCTAAAGTTATTCTGCATGTAGCCTTCATAAACATTCATCACCAGCTTTCTATTTCTCTTCTCATTCCGCACCTGCAATTCATTCACACACAGCAAATTCCTTCGGTAGTCAGCTGAACCACCAACTCAGCTCAGTCCATTCGCAACAGCAACAGTTCAACACCAAGCTTAATATCGACACCAACTACTCATATATTCAACACCGTACACAACATCAGTTCCATTGCAACTTGCTACCTTTTTCAGTACATATCAACATCACATAACTCCTTGACCTAGCTGTCTCCAATTGCAACCACCAGCTCAATATTTCTCAGTTCCATCTGAACTGCAATCACCTGTAAACCTAACATTCATCTACACCATCATGTTGCACAGTTCACAATCATTTATACATTCATTCATTCAGACCTCCCATGCACAATTCAGTACCATCAACAGCTAAGCCAACTGCAACATTTCTTCTCAGGCTAAGTATCGTCTCTGCATAACTTGCACATCTCCATCCCTGGCTGCAACACAACATCCATTATGCAATCTCAACTTCAGGCCAGTTCATAACCAGCTGCAACTCATTCTTGCAACTGATTTCTAAACAAAATTTGTTCAATACCACCACCATTGTGTGCCTGAACCCCCTGTAAACTCCAGCCATCTACCCTTCCAAACAATCCACCAAAATCAGACAGCAAAACACACGTCTGTAGATTTCTCTTTGAACTCCAGATTAGACCACTGAAGTGTACCCATCTCCTATTTCATCACAGATTCACAAGAACTCCAGTTTCAACTCCTCTTGAACCCTGTAAACAACCACACATATTCAATCAAAGCAGCATCATATTTCAGCTGAAATTGAGCTCAGAACTTCCATTAATTCAGCCTGCAATTCGATCTACACCCTTCTTTGTTCTTGTAAGCAGAAACTACTTCGAATCCTCCCATTCCTAGCTTGCCTGAACTGCTCTGGATTCCTGTATTGATTCTCATTTCTTCTCTTGGCTGGTTCTGACGGAACTGCTGATCTTTATTAACCCATCTCGATCTCCGGCAAACAACATGACGAAATGCTGTGTCTCCTAGCTTGAAGTGATGAAGGATTCGATCCCCTTCTTTGCTTGTAATAAGGCCTAATTTTTCTCTTCTACATCTGCACATGTGCGGTGCCTTGGTGGTGAAATCCAATTCTTTAGCTGGTACAAATGAGCCCCTCCAGTGTTAAGCCCATTGTAGTTGCAGGAAATCCTACACTACACCTCTCATAAGATTTCATTAACATTCAACTCATTTTAGATTAACAATCTTAATTTTATTGATGAATCTTTGAACAATCTTACAAGAAAAGATAAAGGAATCAAGAATAACCACTGCTCTAGATTTTCTCTCTCATATTTACTTGCTTCTCAATCAGAAAAGATCTCTCCCTTTCCTTTACAACTGAGCGGCTATTTATAGGGAATTACATAGTGGATGACAGCTAATATGTCCTTTATTTTCGGATATGGCTTGCGACATTCTCCCGACCTTAAAAATGTTAATCTCGCAAACTCTCTAATTTTCGCAGGACCGTCACATTTTTCTCATGATTTAGTTGACGTCGTTTATTATGTCATTTCTGATATTGTTCTGCGACGCTGTTGTGTTGTGTTGCTGATAATTTCGCTGAGGCATTATTGCTGCGAGATTCCGATCCTACATCTTGCCTCTTCTCATATCTTCTCTGCGAAGTAGAGAACGATGTGAGAAATGCCGCACCTGTCCATCTCTTCATATTCTGCATTTATCACACTATCCTTTCTTCCATCTATTTCTTGACACGTCTTCTGTAACCGTTGTTTTTCAACCTCTCACGTCTTTTTCGTATTAATGGTGTTTATTTCTTCAAGTAAAAAAATCTTCTCTATATATTCTTCTTACTCTTCTTTCCATTTTCTTTTTACTTTCTCTTCTCTTTTTATTCTCTCATCTCTGCAACTCTATTGTTCTTCCATAAATTCTGCCATTGCAACTTTTTCTTTTTTCTTCTTCTTTTATTCTTTTAAATTTCTTCTTCATCTCCATATTGTTCCCTCTGTAGATCTTCACTGTTCGTAACTTTCTTCCTTTTTAATTTTTACGAATTAATCTTCCTGCTGGTGTTTTCCATGGATTCATCGAGGTTAGTTTTCTTTTTTCTTTCTTATGGGTTTTGCTGAAATTGATCTTGCTTACTGCTTTATTTGATGATGTTGCTTATGTGATTCCCATACTGTTTTTATTTCAGCAAAAACGCCTCTAACACCAAATTTACGGTTCAGAACCCTAATATTCCCAAATCGCAGCATAAGATTGTTGTAAACAAAAGAAAGTCTGCGAATCAGAAGGTAGTAAGAAACATTATTCTTTTCTAATAACAATATTGTTGCCTCTGTTTCTTATCTGGATTGTGATTCGCAGGGTGATAAGGATGCCAACAAACCTCTCAAGAAATCTCGCCACCTTAAAACCGTTGAAACCTCTGTTCCATTCCACTTACTTATCTCTTCTAAATCTCCTGCGACATCTTCGCAAGTTAAACCATTATCTCCAATTCGCGAAAAGGCTGCCTCAGATTTCATTTCTTCAACTGACCTTTCAATGATTGAAACCCCCTTATTAATCCTTCTGTGAATGAAACTTCTTCTCCTCCTATTGATAATGTTTCTCAACCTTCTATCATTGCCAGTTCTCTACCTGAGCCTCTTCCTTTTTCGAAAGAAACCGTGGAAGGAATAGATATTGCTTTCAAAGTTTTGTCTGAGGTCCTGGATGATGGCAAGAAGTCTCCCATTGATCCTGTCAAGTCTGGTATTTGCGAAATTCTGAGTAAGTATTTTGGCTCTGACAGAGCTGCTTCGCAAACAGCTTTGGAAAAAGAGTGTATGCTCTTCGTCTCGAAAATCAAAAGCTCCAGAATGTTTCGCTGGATCGCGACAATCTTCGCAAGAAGAATGATGAACTGAGAGGTATGATTTCCTTATCTGTGTCTTCAATTTGCCTTTCTAATGATTTTATCCTTTCCATATTTAATTATCCTTGAAATCCCTCTTTCGCATGTTAAGCCTTAAACCAGAAACGAATAATGGAGAGATATCAATTTGAATCTGTTGAAGAAGCCCGTGTTGATAAAGAGATTTTGATGGATCAATATAACCAATTAGATAACCTCTATTCATACTCTGTTGATCATATAAATAATCTTACCAATGAAAATACCCAATTAGTTCGGAGGCAAGATTTATTAAGTAATGAAATATCTCGCCTCTCTTATTCTTTAACTAAAGCTAATCTAGGGATGGAATCTTTATCAGATGAGAATAAAACTCTATCTCAAGAGAAGCGAATTTGTTTAAATAAGATGGCGATATCTTCGCAACAACTTAGCATCCTTCAGAAAGTATGTGATGACCAAGAACAATCTCTTCGCTCTTTGAGAAATGAACTTAAAGAAGTAACAGAGTCATCTATCGCTGAAAGAGATACACTCATTCAAGGTAGAATAGCTTTAAGTGTAAAGGCGAATCAACTTAAAGAACAATATTCCAAATTAGAAGAATCTTATTCTTCTCTTGCGAAGAAAAATGCCTTTCTTATTTCTAAAGAGAAAAATCTTCAGTCTCGACTTAAAGGTTTAGTTGGAGATAAATTTGATGATGCGATGGACCGTTGGGAGAATAGTTGTCTGACCTTGATTCAACACCTTATTTCGCAAAAGGAAGGTAGTCATAATAGTTTGACTGCCTTAACTATCTTTTCTTTGTCATATCTTTTTGAGTTCTTCATCTTACTGAAATTTTGTATTCTACTTTTCGCAGAGTCTGAGAAAAATCTTCATTCCTCCATTTCTGTTTTGGAGGCTAAATATGCCAAAATTCGCAAAGAAAATGCACTACTCGTCTCTGTCCTTACTGGTTCTCGCGACCGAGCAGAAAGAAGACTTGATTATCTTGCTTACTTTAAGGATATTCAAGATAGGAATCATCAGAGAGCACTTCTTCGTCAAGTTCATCTCCGGGCTGAAGTCCTTGTAAATGATATTTTATTGTCCAAATCTCTTCCTCCTACATCAATCGAACCTTTGGAAGTAGATGATGATGAAATTCCTCGTCCTGCTGACAGTGATTATGATTATGAAAGTGGTGGAGAGAATAGTCTTTTGGAAGATGGAGAAGAGATCCCTTCTAAGGAAGCAACTGCTGGTGCTAATCAAGATGAAAACAAAAGAAATCTCTTCTAAAGAAGTAATTGCTGGCGATAATCAAGGTGGCGCGAAAAAGAAGTCCCTCTCAAAGGAATTATTTGGTGAAGATCAGAATCGAAATGAAGAGAGGTTGGCGATAATGAGAACATTGGCGAAGAGCGTCCATTATCTCCTTCTACTGGAATTAATACTGAAGCATGAGCTTCTTATCTAGTTCTATCTTCTTGAATTGTTTCATCTTTATTATTTCTTGCGAATAATATTCTTCAACCAACTTTGGAATTAATTTTCTCTTTTAGTATTTTGCTGGCGAGAAAGATAATGCCTCTTGTTTACTGATTCCCATACTTGCCTCTCATTATCTTTCTTGCGAGAAATGATCTGTTATGAATACTTATAAATATTTTGTTTTGTCATGTGGTCTTATTTTTCCTTCCTAATTAAAGGTCTTATTATGCCACCTCTTGTCATTGCGACAAAATCGCAGGACGTCCTTGCACTTTCATGCAAAAACCCATTGATCTTGCCTTAACTTTTTCTTTTGTATTATTGCCTCTTCAGGAATGTTGCGACAATATGATAGGCCTAAATATTCTTGCGAAAATAAAGCCCCATTACATTGTCGTCTTGCGACGAAATCGCAGGACGTCTTCGCACTTTCATGCGAAAACCCATTGATCTCGTCTTATCTTTTTCTTGTATTATTGCCTCTTCAGGATTGTTGCACAAATATGACAAGCCTTAATACCCTTGCGAGTAAAAAGCCTCATGACATTTGCGTCTTAAGACACTTATCACTCCCTAATGGAGGGTGCCGCCCTTATCTCCCCCTGGTTCCCCTTCAAGGAGGCGTACTTCTACCATACAAGGTTAGCTCCTCCCATCCAGTCTTAACAACAACCAGTTGTTTTCGCAGCCTCTTATCCCTTTTACCTATAGGGTTTATGGTTACGAGACTGCACCCTAAGTGGGGTTTTCTTCGGGCCGAGTGCAGTATAAGCCAAGACTTGTCAAGAATGGCAAGGTACGCTCCAGACGCCCCTGGCACTCTTGACTCAACCGTGTACCTCGGCGCCTTGATCAGATTCTGCACTCCTTGGGAGAGTCCTTATTACCTTAGTCGCCCAACCTAAGTCATATGCTTAAGCTGAGAATCCAAGGTGCCTCTCCCGGATGGGCTTTATTGACCCCAAATCTCCATGACTCAGGTTCCGGTGGCGGTGTAGCCTTTCCCTGAGCCATGCAACAGGTACCCCCTTATATGACGTACTTTAGGTCTTACATTTGCCTCTTGCGAAATTTTATTCGCGAACTAGGGTGTACGCCATAAAGGTTCGCCCCTTTCTTTTATGTCATTGTTCTATGATTATCTCTGCGAAAGTTTCGCACATCATGATCTTGTTTTGATATGAATAATCTCGCAACTATTCTTTCAGAATCCATAACTTCTCAAAGCTTCTTACGGATAATATCTTTTTAAGTACAATCTGTTCCATGGTCTGTCAAGTCTATGACCAACATCTCTACCTTCTGGATCCATTAATTTATAAGCTCTGTTCCAACTATCTCCTTAATGATGTAAGGTCCATCCCATTTTTTCGCTAACTTTCCACCATTTTCTCGCTGATATATTGGTGTCTCTCGCAGAACTAAATCTCCTGGTTGGAATTCGCGTACTTTGACACGTTTATTATATTCTCGGGCTAATCTTCGCTGATAATTCTCCATATGTTGTAAAGCTCTTTCTCTTTTTCTTCTAATTCATCAAGTTTGCTTAAGATCAAACCCGCACTAAGATTTTTCTCCCAAGCTTCTCTCTTTGTTGTCGGAATAACAACTTCTGTTGGTAACACCGCTTCAACTCCGTATGTTAAACAAAAAGGTGACATTCCAGTAGCTTCTCTTCTAGTTGTATTATAAGCCCATACTGCATTATGTACTTGTTCGCACCATGCTCTATGATGTCCTTCTAATTTCTTCTTTAATATATCTGCAATTGTTTTGTTTGTTGCCTCTGCCTGCCCATTAGCTTGTGGATACAAAGGAGTAGACTTTCCACATTTTATCTTAAATGCATTAAGTAACATTTCTATGTTCTGTCCTTCAAACTGTTTCCCATTATCAGATACCAACTGCGCAGGAATTCCGAATCTGCAAATGATATTTTCGAATATGAATGTAAAGATATCTTTGTCGCGAATATGTTGTACTGCCTTCACTTCTGTCCATTTTGTGAAATAATCTGTTGCGACTATTAAGTATCTTCTTTGTCCAGATCCTGGTAAAAATGGCCCCACAATATCTAAGCCCCACTTTCCAAAAGGCCACACACTGGTTGAAGATGACAATGGTGCTCCAGGTGCATGTATTTTCTTTCCATGCCGCTGACAATCTTCGCAACGTCTTGATATTTTTTTTGCATCTTCGTGCATGTATGGCCAGTAATAGCCTTGCATTTTTGCTCTATGTGCCAAAGATCTTCCCCCGCTATGATTGCCAGCATCCCCACTATGTAACATTTTTAGCACCTTTTCTCCTTCTTCTCGTGTCAAACATCTGAGTGATGGTCCATTAAAGGATTTTCGGTATAGCAACCCATCTCTTAATTCATAATTTGTTGCGCGGATTTTTAACTTGTGTGCTTCCAATCTATTTCTTGGTGTTTCTCCTTTCGCCAAATATGCATGAAGTTCTGTTCTCCAATCTGCGATATTGTTCGTTTGTTCTTCTTCTCCACCGTCTATTATCATCACGTTCACTTCTTCTTCTTCTTTATTGATTGATGGTGACAGAAGTGTCTGTATTTTTATGCATCTCGCAGTTGGATCTGTCATCATGCTTGAGATGAAAGCAAAAGCGTCTGCGAGTCTGTTATCCTTCCTTGAAATGTGCCTCCATTTTATTTTTGGGATTTTCGCTGACAATTCTTCAACGAGCTTCTTGTATTTCTTCAAGGATGGTTCATTTGTAGTGTACTCTCCCTTTATTTGGCGAATAACTAGCTGCGAATCACTAGTGATCCTGGCATTTTCTAGTTTCATTTCTATTGCGAACTTTAAGGCATGTATCACAGCTTCATATTCCGTTTCGTTATTAGTGGATGCGAATTCCAATCTGAATGAAAAAGCCATCTTCGCTCCTTCTGGCGAAATTAAAACAATTCCAACTCCATTGCCTTCTCCATTTGATGATCCATCTACCAATATCTCCCATCTATTTGGTTCTGTTAATAAGTCTTTTGGATCTCCGTGTTCTTCTTCTATATCCATCATTTCTTCTACCGCTTCATCTTCTTCTAAAGGAAATTCTGCCAAGAAATCTGCAACAACTTGTGATTTTGGTGAAGACAAAATTTCATATTTAATATCAAAGTGGCCTACTTGTGCATTCCATCTCTCCACTCTTCCTGATCTTTTTGAATTCTTCATCACTGATTCAATTGGTACTTTTGTTAATACCTTTATTTTGTGCGCTTGAAAATATATGCGGAGCTTAAATGATGCATAAACTAATGCTAAGATTAGCTTCTCAATCTTTGAGTAATTCTTCTCGGCAGTATTAAAAGTTTTGCTAATGTAATAGATGGGTTTCTCCACTCCTGCGTCTATTCGCAATAACACGACACTTAATGCATGCGACGTCGTCGCAAGATAGATTAATAACTCTTCTCCTGATTCTGCTTTTTGTAAAATAGATGTATTCATAAGATGTTCTTTGATCCCTTGAAAAGCTTTTTCGCATTCATCAGTCCATTTGAATTTCGCACCCTTCTTGAGTATATCGAAAAAATACTTGCATTTGTCTGATGATCGCGAAATGAATCTCCCTAGCGAAGCTAAAAGTCCATTCAACTTTGTACATCTTTTATTGTTGCTGGTGTTGGCATGTCACGAACTGCTTGCACTTTTCTGGATCAACCTGTATTCCTTCCTTTGATACAATGTAGCCTAAAAAATTTCCTGATGCAACTCCAATGGTACACTTCTCAGGATTCAGTTTAATGTCATACTGCCGCATTTGTTCAAAAATCTCCCTCAGGTCCTATACATGGTCTTTGGCTTCTTTACTCTTTAACATGTCGTCCACGTATACTTCTAATGTTTTGTGTATCCATTTCGCGAACACCTTCTCTACCATTCTTTGGTATGTTGCTCCCGCATTTCGCAAACCAAATGGCATTTTCGTGTAACAATATAAACCTCTAGGGGCGAAAAAAGCAGTATGCTCTTGATCTTCTTCAGCGAGAGGGATCTGGTTATATCCTTTGTACCCATCTAAAGACGATACCCTATCATTTCCCGCTGCTGATTCCACCATTTGAGGAATATCTGGTAACGAAAAGCTATCTTTAGGGCAGGCTTTGTTTAAATCAGTGAAATCTATGCAAATCCTTATTCCTTTGTTTTTCTTTGGAACAATGACCATGTTCGCTATCCACTCTGGGTATTTAGCTTCTCTTATAATTCCTGCATCAAGCATTTTCTGTAGTTCTTCTTCTATTTGGGAATGGTGGGTTGTTGTGATTTTTCTTATTCTTTGTTTAAATGGTCTCACATTCTTGTTAATCTCCAGCTTGTGACATGTAATTGATGTATCTATTCCCGGTATATCATTCATGCTCCCTGCGAAAATGTCTTTATATTCTCGCAAAAGGTTAACAGTTCTTTCTTTTTCTTCTACATCCATCTTGGTTCCAATTCTCAATATTAGCGGTTCTTCTATAGTCCCAACGTTTACTTCTTTTGTTGGTTCTGCGGCAGTGTAACTGGACTTGGGTTCTCCCATTGGTGTTGGTTCTTTTATTGTTTTCAGAGGTCCTTCTCCTTCTTCCGAAATTTCACTGGGTATTCCCCTGCCTTCTTTTTCCCTTATCGTGTACACTCTAAATTCTTCTTCTTTCTTTGCCTCCTTTGCCAACTTTCTGCGAAATTGTTACTTTTTTGCTCGTCCTTCATAATGCTTTACTTCAATTTGATGACATAATTTCGCATTGTCAACATCTCATCTGATTTCACCTATTCCATTTGGTGTGGGGAATTTAATACATTGATGCAACGTTGATACTACAGCTTTTATCGCATGTATCCATGGTCTTCCTAGCAACATATTATATGGCGATTCCATATCCACCACGCATAGTGTCACTTGTGTTTCGATCTCTCCTAGTGGAATTCGTACCACTATTTCTCCTTTAGGTTTTGTTGTGGATTTTCCAAAGCCATGAACAAGATATGTTGAACTGGACATTTCTTCATCTTTAAATCCCATTCCCCTGAACGCATGATAAAATATTATATCCACTGAACTTCCTGTATCGACTAAAGTTTTGTTCAATGTTCATTCTTCCGTGGATTTTGTTGTTGTCCCCTTCTCTTTTCGCGTAATAGGCACTGTAATAACCAATGGAGATGTGTGGTTCAAATTTTCTTTTGGTATTTCTGCCGCCATGAATGTGATTTTTTGCTTTTCTCAATCTTTCAACGGTGATGTCTTTTCTACCGCCATAACCTTCCTTCCTTCAAAATCTCGTTTATGTATCCTTCCTTTGATGTTTTCATGGAATTCATTAACCATTGTTTTTTTTATCATATTATACACCAATCTTTTGTCATCTTTATTGACTCTAATCATTTTTCTTTTAACTGGTTCACTGATTTGTTTAATCACTTTCTTGATTTGAACAATCTCAACAACAATCTTCAGCCTCCCTGTTTCTAGCGCCATTATGTAGTTGCAGGAAATCCTACACTACACCCCTCATAAGATTTCATTAACATTCAACTCATTTTAGATTAACAATCTTAATTTTATTGATGAATCTTTGAACAATCTTACAAGAAAAGATAAAGGAATTAAGAATAACCACTGCTCTAGATTTTCTCTCTCCTATTTACTTGCTTCTCAATCAGAAAATATCTCTCCCTTTCCTTTACAACTGAGCGGCTATTTATAGGGAATTACATAGTGGATGACAACTAATATGTCCTTTATTTTCGGATATGGCTTGCGACATTCTCGCGACCTTACAAATGTTAATCTCGCAAACTCTCTAATTTTCGCAGGGCCGTCATATTTTTCTCATGATTTAGTTGGCGTCGTTTATTATGTCATTTATGATATTGTTCTGCGATGTTGTTGTGTTGTGTTGCTGATAATTTCGCTGAGGCATTATTGCTGCGAGATTCTGATCCTACACCCATGACTGCTTTCAAATAAGCATGTGCAGTCCAACTAGCTCGTGACTCAATTTCCATGAGTTCAGAGTTCATCTCCTAGTTCCCTGCCGCCAAGACTCCAGATTATTAGCATGGCGCTTTTGCTCTTCTTTGAATTCTCTTATTTCTCAAATTCACTTCTTCTCTTCAATGTCTCTTAATCACTAAAGTTTCCATGCTCTTCAGACATAAGAATTTGCATCACTAAAGTCGGCATGCTTTTCAGACAGAGATGAAGAAATAAAAGTAAATAATGAGAAATAATCCGCCTTTCCCTTTTATGCGACGTTTCTTCTTCTTTTGTTCCAAATGACTCCAAAGTACCTAAAACTCAAAAGCAAACATAAGATACATAATTTACAAGAAAATTTAGCAAAGAAAGCATAAACAATAGATGAATATTAAGGTGTTTTAGACACCTATCAAATTCCCCCACACTTAGACTTTGCTAGTCCTCGAGCAAACCAAACAAAATAATTCTAAAACATACATACAACTCCGTGTCGTCGAGGCTACGGTCACACTTAGCACGTATAACAAACCTTTGAACCCTAGGTGTCCCTGGTAAACGAGTTTTAGTCTCGTGAAGTTTTACAAGAGGTGTACCTACAAAACTTTTTACTCCAAATTCCAACTACCTGTGAAGAGTCTATGAACGAATCCAAAATGACTACAGGAGGAGGTACCTTAATGGAAATTCAATTCATATATAAACAAAGCTCTACTCAGAAAGTTGAACAAACCACAATACTCGGAATCTAACTAACCACAATCACAAATGAATAGATTAAGAAGATGGATATAGAGGTAGATGTTTGCGAATGTTAACAAGTGATCGATGTTTCCCAAATCTGTCTGAAGTTCACCGCCAAGATGAACCTATGAATCCTATTGGATTGAGATACTGGTCTGAATTCTAGTGTCAACACAGCTGGCATATACAAGGGAACCAGCGGTCGACAATCTTAATTCTAAATCAACTCAACTGGCATATACAAGGGAACCATGAGTCGATTTTATTGAACAATAATAACAAATTTTTTTCTTTTTTCTTTTTTTTCCTTTTAATTGACAACATGATTAGATCTTTTGGATCCAAGCGCATGCTTCTTGTCAGCAGATTACATGGTAATTCTCATGGATCCTGCATTCCACTCTTGCTTAGGCGACGGAGACAGGGAGAACACACACATATTGCATCAAAGTGTCAATCTGATTTTTTTATTTTTTTTTGTATATACGCTCCGATTGGTCTAATTGGTCTGGTCTTTTTTTTTTGTAACTCAGTCACTCTATTTCATCCTATCAGTAATAAAAATTCGATGCTAGTGACCCACCAAATCACTTAGAGAAACAAGAAAATATTTCAAAAATAAAAACAGAAGGTGATATGGTGACATTTCGAGATATGGTAACAACTATCATATTATTTCTAGCACATGAGCTTTGTCCGTCCTTTTAGTTAATGGGTTCCTCAACTCCTGCAATCAAGATGGTTCCATCCACTTATATTGGTAGTGTCATCCTAAAGGCACAAGTTTCTAGATTTAGGAGTTTATAAAGCAATTTTTTTTATATATTTTTCTTTTTTTTCTTTTTTTTTTAACTAAAGGCAACAAACTTTAAAAACATATAAATGCTCCCCCACACTTAAACTTTACATTGTCCTCAATGTAAAATTTAGTCATTCAAAGTAAAGTTCAAGGTGGGAAATTTCTCAAATGATATGCAAAACAAGAAAACAAAGATAAAATGCTTACAAATAAAAAGATAAAGATAAAGATACAAAACCGGTGGGTTGCCTCCCACTTAGCGCTTGGTTTAAAGTCGCCAGCCCGACTTTCAGCTCCAATTACTCCTCCAGAGGGAGTGGATCACTCAATGTGACCATATCCAGATTCTCCTTCACAAATTGATCATAGTATGGTTTCAAACGTTGGTCGTTGACCTTGGAAACCAGCCATGTTTTGGGACTAATAATTTCAACTGCACCATGCGCAAACACATTAGTAACAACAAATGGTCCAACCCATCTGGACCTAAGTTTACCGGGAAACAATTTAAGACGAGAATGGAATAAAAGAACTTTCTTCCCTACTTCAAAACTCTTTCGGGAAATCATTTTATCATGGAAAGCTTTGGTATTTTCTTTGTAAATGCGTAAACTTTCATATGCATCATTACGTATCTCTTCTAACTCATTGAGTTGAAGTTTCCTATGTTCACCAGCTGCATCTAATTCCATATTACATACCTTGATAGCCCAATAAGCTTTGTGTTCAAGTTCAACCGGAAGATGGCAAGGTTTACCATAGACAAGCCTAAAAGGAGACATATTGATGGTGTCTAGTAAGCTGTCCTATACGCCCACAAAGCTTCATTGAGTCTATAAATCCAATCCTTCCTTGTAACATTCACCGTCTTCTCAAGGATGGACTTAATCTCCCGGTTGAAAATTTCATCTTGACAGCTCGTTTGTGGATGATACGGTGTGCCAACTTTATGAGAAATATTATACTTCTTTAGAAGAGCGTGAAAGGATCTCTTGAAGTGCGAACCTCCATCACTAATCACCACTCGAGGTGTACCAAATCTAAAAAAGATATGTTCCTTCACAAACTCACAAACAACTTGAGAATCATTAGTCGGGGTGGCTTTAGCCTCCACCCACTTAGAAACATAATCTACATCAAGAAGTATATAAAATTTCCCATTGGAATTCACAAAAGTCCCCATAAAATTGATACCCCAAACATCAAAAATCTCAACAGCGAGAATTGGTGTTTGCGGCATTTGGTTTCTAGTACCTAGATTGCCTGTCCTTTGACACCTATCACAAGCCTTGCAAAATAAATATGCATCCTTGAACAATGTAGGCCAATAAAAACCACTTTAGAGAACCTTGAGGGCTGTCCTCTTGGCTCCGAAATGGACACCACAAGCATATGAGTGACAAAAATTCAGAATTAATTGGAACTCGGATTCGAGTACGCACCTGCGGATCATTTGATCAGAGCAATGCTTCCACAAATAAGGTTCATCCCATATATATTTCTTGGCAATCTTATTGAGCTTGTGTTTCTGAAATGTAGACATGGAACTAGGTACTTGTCCCGTCACCAAGAAGTTAACAATATCAGCGTACCATGGAGTTGTGCCAACAACCGCAAATAGTTGCTCATCCGGGAAACTATCATGTAAATGAATCGCTTCTTCGGACACAACCAATCTGCTTATATGATCCGCTACGGTATTCTCACTGCCCTTCTTGTCCTTGATTTGCAAGTTGAACTCTTGAAGGAGAAGAATCCACCTTATGAGCCTTGGCTTGGCATCCTTCTTTGTGAGCAAGTATCGAAGTGCAGCATGGTCGGAGAAAACCACCACCTTTGTACCCACCAAGTAAGATCTAAACTTCTCTAGTGCAAATACTATGACCAAGAGCTCCTTTTCAGTAGTGGAGTAATTGATTTGTGCGCCGTTGAGAGTTCTAGAAGCATAATAAATGGCATATGGAACTTTACCATCTCGTTGTCCCAACACGGCTCCAACGGCATAATCACTTGCATCACACATCAACTCAAATGGCTTTCTCCAGTCCGGTGGTTTGATAATTGGTGTGGTAGTTAACAACTCTTTCAAGGTGTCAAAAGCTTCCTTGCATTCTTTGTCACAATCAAAGGCCACATCTTTCTGCAAAAGTATACACATGGGCATTGCAATCTTGGATAAATCCTTGATGAATCTCCTATAAAAACCTGCATGACCAAGAAAAGAGCGAACCTCCCTCACAGTTGTGGGGTATTGTAAGTTCCGGATCAAATCTATCTTATCCTTGTCCACATCTAACCCCCTAGAGGATATAACATGGCCTAGTACAATCCCATGATTTACCATAAAGTGACACTTTTCCCAATTAAGCACAAGATTAGTTTCTACGCATCGTTTAAGAATAAGTGTAAGGTTATCTAAGCACTTGTCAAAAGAATCACCATACACGCTAAAATCATCCATAAACACTTCTATGATGCTTTCCACATATTCTGAGAATATACTTACCATACAACGTTGAAAAGTGGCTGGAGCATTGCACTAGCCAAATAGCATACGTCTATACGCAAAAGTGCCAAAGGGACAAGTAAACGTAGTCTTTTATTGATCTTCCGGAACTATTACAATCTGGTTATAACCTGAAAAACCGTCAAGAAAGCAATAGTGAGAGTGTCCATCCAATCTTTCAAGCATTTGAGCAATGAAAGGTAAGGGGAAATGGTCCTTTCGGGTGGTAGAGTTAAGCTTCCGGTAATCAATGCAAACTCTCCAACCGGTCTGAATTCTTGTTGGAACCAAGTCATTATCTTCGTTTTTCACCACGGTGATACCGGACTTCTTTGGAACGACTTGAACCGGGCTCACCCATTTGCTATCGGATATGGGATAGATAACCCCGACATACAACAACTTCAGGATTTCTTTCTTGACTACTTCCATCATCGGAGGGTTCAAGCGACGTTGAGCTTCTCTTGTTGGTTTTTCCCCCTCCTCAAGAAGTATTCGGTGCATACATGTGGAAGGCTGATTCCTTTGATATCGGCAATGGTCCACCCAATGGCAGACTTGTACTCTCTTAGCATTCGAACAAGTTTCTCCTCTTGCACCTTGGTAAGGTGATTGGCAATGATCACCGGCAACTCTTCCTTATCACCTAAATGTATGTATTTGAGGTGATCCGGAAGAGGTTTCAACTCAAGGATAGGTGCCTGCACAATCGACGGTAAAAGTTTCTCATTAGTAATCGGCAAGGAAACATAAGACGCATCATACTTTTGTGGAACTTCTTGTAATGAGTTAAGAGCTAAAACATCCTATTTAAGCTCATCACAAATAGACAATTCACTTTTGTAGAAGGTGGATTTTCGACAAGGGCTAAAATCGTAAACTCATAATTATACGAAGCTCCGATCCAGCAATCAGACGTGAGTATTGAGACATGGGTCTCTCATCGAATTCTCAACGGAGAGTACTTTCTCTCAGAGTACATGTAGATATGTAGTCTCACGACTGGACAACGGCATATCTCATAAATACTGAATACTTTCAGTGATTATTTCTATATAGTATCACGAGATGGACGGCTCCTAGACAGTTTGCTCTGCTAGTATAGAGCGATAACGTCTTCAGGAACAAACAACGAGTTTACCCTGACTATATAAAGGATATGACTTACCGAAAAGCTCATATCGGGATAATTAATGCTCCTAGACAGCTTGCTCTGCTAGTATAGAGCCACAAAGTTAATTATTCCTAATTACAATTGCTCTTATTCCATGGTCGAATCCACGACTGGTCCCATGGAATGGCAATAACAATTGCTCCTATTCCATGGTCGAATCCACGACCGGTCCCATGGAATGGAAATAACAATTGCTCCTATTCCATGGTCGAATCCACGACCGGTCCCATGGAATGGCAATAACAATTGCTCCTATTCCATGGTCGAATCCACGACTGGTCCCATGGAATGGCAATAACAATTGCTCCTATTCCATGGTCGAATCCACGACTGGTCCCATGGAATGGCAATAAACAATTTTTCTGATTCTATGATCGAATCCACAGCTTGATCTCATAGAATAGCAATAACTATATTATCTCATTACTCCGATTTCATGATCGAATCCACAACTGGTCTCATAAATGGTAATAGATAAATCTTAATTACTCCGATTCTATGGTCGAACCTACGATCCCATGGAATGGTAATGCTCATTTTATTATTCTGAATTCGTAGTCGAATCCTCAGCTGATCTTATGAATTAATAATAAACATCTTATTTCTCAGTTTTGTGAATTATTCTCCACCGAATTCCACAATTAGTAATAAATAATCAACAACCGGGCGTCTGAGCTACCTCTCAGTAAGCCCCGATTCAAATGGTGAAGGTGTATTCAACGACGATACACTAACTGTCACTGCACGAACGAGTATTTCAAAAATACAACGAAACGATGGACCTATGCAAAATAGAGAAGAAAATAATAAATAATTAAAAATATTGACCAGGGTGCTGGGAGCACGGACACACGATCGACCAACCGTGTCATGGTCAATCCCACGCCAGTTTTATATTTTTAATGCATTTTTATTATTTTCCATGATTTGATGAAAATTCTCTCATTTTATCAAATCTCCTTCATCTCGAGGAAACTCCTCGGTTTCATGGTATTTTCATAAATTCGTAAAAAATAATATAAAATTAAGAAAAGAAGTGTGAGGCGTGACCGTTGGCCAACCGGCCATGCCTTTGTCCCAGCCGGCCCCACACCTCACGGTTTCTCATTATTTTATTATTATTATTATTTCTCTAATTTCATGAAAAAACTCCTTGATTTCATGGTATTTTTTGCACAAATCATCATATAATAATAAAATAAAATAAAATTATGAAAACTTGTGGGATCGGGCCACTAGCCGGCCGGCCATGCCCTAGCCGGTCCCACATGCCCTTTGTTTTATTATTTTATTATTATTTATCCTATTTTCCTTGAATTCATCAAATTCCTTGATTTTATGGTATTTCTCTCAAATTAGGAAAAATTCCCTCAAATCATCAAAAATACCTAAAAATATTAAAAAATTATGAAAAAACTCGTGGGACCGGTCCATAGCCGGCCGGCATGCCTCCATGGTCCCACACGCCCGTGTTTTTATTATTTTAATATTTTGCTTCCATGAACTCATGAAAACTCCTTCAATTCATGGAAACTCCCTAAATTCATCAAATTTCTCAAAATTCATGAATTTTTCATAAAATCATCAAAATATTATAAAATTTAGGAAAAGGCACCACGAGACCGTGGTCATGACCGGCCGACCATACCTTGACCACGGAGGTCCCATGTCTCCTCATTCCTTATTTTATAATTATTTTTCATCATCTCATGGTGTTTTCCTCAGTTTCGTCGAAACCCTAATTTTGGCATATTTTCTCGAATGATGCTCAGTTGCACGCCAGAAAATATCAAAATTCTCAGGACTGAGACACGGACGCCTTGGGGACACGAGCACGCTGTCTTTACCGACCAAGATTGGCTCTTTGGCTCACGGAATCCGGTCCCATCAATTTTCACAGTTTTGACCTAATTTGCACAATTGCTCGTATTAGGTCCAAAACTCTTCCAAACACTTTGGATTTTCATGAAGTGATCGTCAGGAGGTCACGTGACAACCCAGGGCCGGTTTCATGACTCCATGGTCGGTCCCTCGCCTCGTCATAATTAATTAGCTTTTCTCACCTAAGGCTCAGAAGAGCATTTTTGAATAAATGATTAAACCAGCATTTAATCATTCTTTCACCAACAAATCGTCAATTGTACAAGGAGTTCTTCATATTTGCTCACTGAGCATATGGACACTACATGGTTGATCCACGGTCCCATGTAGTCGCTCCCTCCTTCGTCCCATGGTTAAACTTCTGACGAACCATGAATTGATCATCAATTGATCAAATTAGGTTTTCTGAATCCAAGGATCATCATTCCAGATTCCAACCTTAATAATTTTACGACGGCCTCATGGTCTCACACATTTCTCAGCTTCCCTCCTACAGATCAACCCATCCTCTCTTGTGACCAAATTTACTCTGGAACGGTCATTGTCTTGATTTAGGCAGGAGTACTACAGATTGATCTCTCGAATCTAAAGCACCCCCTTTGCAGCGGTGCATCTGTGTGAGGTTTAACATTTCGCTCGGTTCGAGGAGTCTCCTCCGTACGGTCGTCTCCTCAATTCCTTAAAAACCAGCAAATCGTTTTTCCCCATCTACATATTGGCGACCAAAGTCACAGGTTCACAAGATGGATGGTCTTAGGTCGTCTCCTCAATTTCTCTCGGTTGCAATCTCACAACTCCACAAGATGGATGGTCTTAGGTCTGGGTTAGTCACAGGTTCCAACGCAAACGGCGCTAGGACTAACAACAACAACAACGACAGCGAGGATATCCCGGAAACGATTCTTGCCTCTAACACTAACGGTGGTGACGTTACTCCTCCTCACGTCAACGCGGAGGGTCATCCTTTGTTCGGCCGACACCCTGAGGAAGTGAGGGGAAATCCACCACCTACCATTGCTGATCTCATCAAAATGCAAGAGACTCTTGCAAAGAATCAAACCGATATGGCTACAACACAGAAGGAGTTATTTAATCAATAGAAATCTCTTACTGATACAAGGAAGACCAAAGGAAAAGGAAAAGAGAAGGAAAAATCCTCAGACGCTGATCCTGAGGTAATTCCGATTCATACAGTAGATGATGATGAAGTATGCAAAGCTGCAGACGATCCATCGGCGAAGGAGTCATCAAACTTCATCACTCGGGAGGATTTGGAACGCCTTCTGGAGAACCGTGGAAAAGACAAAACCCCACATGTCCATCGTCACCATCCTCCGTACCCTGCTGCTACGCAAAGATTCCTCTTCCAAAAGGTTATACCTCCCCAACATTTGCACTATATAACGGAACATGGAGTGCTTGAGAACACGTCTCTCGATCCCTGAAGGCACTAGGATAGCATGAACAAAACGAAATGATCCCAATCTACAGATCCTTTCTCTGCGACTCCAGACTCTCTCAGAACTTCATGAAGCAGCCAAACGATCAACAACTATTACACCTGCTTTGCTGAGCAAAGTCTACAAGGTCGAGGAACCTCGGAGCAGCCGACGCCTGATCAAAAAACAGTACGATGTCCAACCTTCCATGAACGTTGTTGCTCAAGGAAGAAAAAAGAAAGCTTCTTCTCAAACATGTGACATCCAACACCTCTTCCTACAAAAGCATCACGGAAGGATAACCAATCTTGCACAAACCTCGACCTGGCATCAACGAACGGGAAAATGATCGGACAGACTCAAACTTCTCATGAAGGAGTGATCGAGTTACTGGAAGTCTGGGTTCAAGACGGTGCAATCAAACTGTTGCTCATCATAGAGATCCAACATGAAGAATCCAAGGTACTGTCACCTTCATAGATTTATCAATCATTCGACAAGTAACTGCAATATTTTGAAGCACGTCACCAAAGAGAAGGTTGATCCACAATAGCTTCAAATGGGCACTGGAGGAGTACACAAGAATTCTCTCCCAATCATAACCTTTACACTCTCTGAACAACCTATCAAAGAGGCAGTTCAATCCTTGGTCGAACGTGAATTGCTCTATCTGTCGAAGGCACAAAAGATAGACATGTTCACAGCACTGAACCATATCGTGTCAAGAAGTCCATTCCGGAAATACTTCTTGAACCTCCATCCACAAACCAAGAGATGTACGACTGGGGACTGCTTAGCACAGTCGAAGAAACGAATTTGGAAGAACGTTGATCGATGCCGGCACCGCCATCAACATCATTCCACTGAAAACCTCAGAGCCGCAGGCATCAGTCGACAAGAAGCTACTCATGTTCCCATCTCAATCAGAGACCTTGAAGGAGCGCTCAGAATACTTATGGCTACATCACTCTCAAAGTGAACATAAGTTCAACACTGGACAGAAACCAAGTTTCACATAATCAGGAAGATCCAGGATATGACATGTCCTTCAGACGAGCGTGGATCCACGCTGAAAATATGGGTACTCACAGAGCGCCTTTGGTTACACGTCTCTCCAACGAAGAAAGTTCTGATCCAGAAGATTTGACGGACATTCCATCATCAGAGTACTTGGAGGAATTTCAAACTTTGACGAGGTTGAAGAAAGAACCTGCAAAAGATGCATATACATCCATCAAGAGGTTTCGCACTCAGGCAAGTCTCATCCCATGTCTATGTCATTTATTTCCTCACATGCTATCCTAGCATGGGGACTCAATTCTGCTAGCAACTCTGCAAGAATTTATGAATGGTAGCTTCACCACATTAGTATTTTACCAAGTGGTTGAATCTGACGCTCCTCCGAATCAAGCACTAAAAAATTCATTACCGAGATGATGTCTAAACATGGCAAATAACACTTTGGGTGTTTCTCCTGCAAGTCCGTGTGTTCCACAAAATCAGAAAGCTCTGATGTCTACACAAGTGTCGAATACCACTACCGCAACAAAAGGGATGATGAATCAATGGAAGATACTCCAGGGCCGAGATGATCAAACATTCGATGCTTAAAGAATATACGCTTCAACGCTCAAGCATCTAAGAAGCCAAAAAATTGTACTCCCAATCAAAGAGTACAGCTTTAGCACAAATATCTCGACGATGACACATTGATTCAACACCAGCACATCAAAGTGTAACTAAACGATAAGTCTTCATTATCCCATGATAAGACTTCTGAAGCATATGCAATATCATTCATACATGGATGACACTAACTCCTTCAATATACACTGGGAAACCTGAGGTGATTTCGTGAAACTTCATCAACGGGTTTTCGCTACATCACAAGCCCCTGCATGATTGAGGAACTTTCTCTCTTCACCAATCACATCCAGTATGAAAACTTTTGATGCCATTTACCGCAACAATGTCGACTCACTGACAAAGCCAGTTCGTGGTAAAGTTATGCTTTCAAGAGCATTCAGGTTGAACTCTCAGTACACCTTCATCTTACGGACGCTCAACTCATCAACTAGTTCGTGAATGTAAAAGGCTCACTGGATGGAGGAGCAAAGATTATATATATAATCATGGTTCTAGCCTTTTTCGGTCTTTGGAGCAATTCCAACCATGGCATCAGCATCAAATAATCTCTAAAGGAATACTATCCATGATCTCAGCATCGACAAGGATCTCTGGAGCGTAATCATTCATGGTCTCAGCACCAACAACGGTCTCAGGAGCAACATCCTCAGGGCTTCATCAACTAATCATTCTCTTAAGTGTTACACATGAAGCAGACTTCTCCAAGAACTAATGATTCATATCAAGATGTGTAGACCTGATAACATGCTCACATGAAAGTCTTCCCAAAGCTGGCACGATTGGTGGGCATAATCCAAAGTTTCCTCCAAGATGTTCTCATCGCCTCTACAAATGAGATACGACATGCTACGGGCCATGGGTTTACAGAAACGTACCAATGGGTGAGGAATGGGACAATACTTCCTCAACAAAAGATGTTCTTCTATGTTTCTTCTACAACATACCAAAAGGGCGCATCAATCGTACATACGAGCTGAAAGATATGGCCTTTACCGTCAGGTCTACGGAATCTGAAAAATTTGTACGGGATTACAAATTGCAAATGCGCACGCTTAGTTGGATGACCTCTACAACTCCAAATTGAGTGATTCTTTTTTCATGTGATAACTCAGCCTCTTAGCTTCGAAAGTTTGGGTCAAGCATCGAATTCCGACCTTGTATGAGGTCCCTACAGCTTCTAGAGCGTACAACATGCAAGCAACAATTCTTAGACGGGATTCATGACTTCCACAGATCGGTGTCCACCAGGTCTCTTCGCTAAGTCCTTCATCAAGGTACCTCCAACTTCGACCACCTAGGTCTTTACATCAATTTTTCTACCTGGGTCCTCTATCTAGGTCTCATAGAAGAAGGGAAAACGAAAGGGAGAGACTTAACAAAATACTGGGGACTGACAGTCCACTTGTCAAGACGATCGATTTCACAATCCAAAACCGATCAAGAAATCAAGACAAGAATAAAACCTCACATCTCTCAGAAGTCCAAGGTTCAAGATATCATGGAAAGAAAACTAAAGAAATACAGCAAAATAAGAATTCTGCTTTTCTTCATCCATCTTCTTCAACACGGCATCACTGGTGGTGAAAGAAGTGTCACCTTCCACCGCTTTCCTTATAGCATCAATCTTTTGACGAAGCCACTTCAAATTGAAGCCAAGTTCTTAAGCTTTCTTCAAGTTGTACTCCCAATCAAAGAGTACATCCCGAGTGACAGTATTTCCAGTTGTGATGCGGATATCATTTATAACACGCAATATGGCTTCTACTTGCCTCGTCAAGAAATAACTATGCTCCGGATCCTTGGTAACGACGATGTGCCCATACATCTTCCACGGTTTCTCGTACAAGCCTGCATATCCAATGGGAACGCTGAATCCGCCAACTAGTTCATGATACGGGAGTGAAGCATCGAACGGAGGATCAAAAGCCACTCATTCACTTGGATATTCATGCACCACTATATGGTTCTCAATTACTAGAGCAGCCTCCATGGCAACAGTTTCTTCAGTATTCTCTACTGGTGTTTCGGTTTCTTCTATCATTGAAGCATCAACAATCTGAGTTTCCAAGACTTCCATGACAACCTTCTCATGGCCTTGAAGTTTAGAGATGTTTGTCTCTTCATCAATAACTCCAGGGCAGTTTGAGTTATCCTCATTGGTTTCAATATCCTCAACTTCGGTATTTGGCACCTAATACGAAGATTACATGAGGTTAGAGTCATTTAAGCTTGAAACCAAATGAGATCATAAAATACATCATAAAAGCAATCCAACATTATCAGGATTAATCATTATACACTCAAGGCACGAGCAAATAGCATGAAAGTCATGAAAATACGTTTTATGGTAACCTCGTCTGAAGAAACTGTACTCTTCCCTGTACTAAAAGAAGAACTGGGAGCAATATACGAGGAATATGAAGATTGGTTATATACCATTCTCTTCGTATGTATGTCCTCTACAACGTCTCAAAATTTCATGACAATCCGATGAACGAGCGAAGATATGTGGCTAAAACATGGAGCAACATGCCATCTGAAAAAGTTCCGAAGGTCTCCTGGAAGTTCACTATTTCGCCTTTTTCAGGCCCTAAACATGCTCAAACTTCAATATCTTCTTATCTAAAGCTTGGAAATTTCCTGGGATTGAAGATACATATGCAAACCGCGAAAATACGACTTCGGACGAAGATTCTACAGCGTTTCTAGTAAAATCTGAAGTCTGAAATTTTCCCGTGACGTATTTCGGCAAAGTTATCCATAAATTCACATGGATTTTCATTCATTCATTAACGAATCAGCGATATCATACTTCTTTGAAGAAATTACAGGATATATACTTACTAAGGGAGTCTCTAAATCATTTGAAGGCTCCACGATGCCAGAATCTCCGTTGACAACACCGCTATCTCCATTAGGTTCGGGAATTCTCCATATTCCCATCTCCCAAAGAAGAGTGCGCTTCATCAACATGATTCTTATCTACAATGATTTCTTCCTGGATTCATCAACAAAAATTATTATTATTTCATTAAAGGAGATGCCGCGATCACCTGCACGAAAGAGATATTTACATCGACTTCTTCATCAGTACTGGATTCCTGAATTGTTCGCCTGGGAACAAGTTGAAGACCGTCGATCGATGGAGAAAAGGTCTGAAAGGAAATAACAAAACCTTGGTCTCGTGATCCTAATTACACGGGAAGGAAAAAGTCATGACACAAGGATCGCTAACAACTCACCAAAGAAACAGCTGGGGACTGCACGTCATTTGCTAACATCTTGTAGTCCTTACTTCTGGGTGCTCCACCCCGAAGACTTTCTTCCATTTTCGAGGAGTCTACATTGATCTGAAACCTCACTACATGATCATCATGTGGTATATTTGATGAAATAACCAGGAGTACAACTCAGTATGAAGGATTTCTCACCATCACTCAGAGGTCCCAGAAGAACCATTTCTTGAAGTTACACTCGCGGAGACGTCATCCCTGGAAACATTGTCTTTGAAAGTGTCATCATGGGAGTCAGTCATTCTTGCAAAGTGGTTGTGACAGATGCATAACATTCAACGCATCATTTATACAAAGCGCAGGATTCAACAAAACAACGAATCATGGAATAAAGATGCTCACATCAGCGTCTGCAAAAATGAACGAGCGTCTGCGCTAAAACGGATTCATTTCTTGGGCCCGGCCCGCGAATCCTAAACGACTAAGGTCTCATCGTCCAAACCAGCGGTTCAACACCAATTTATGCTCATCAAACGACCCTCCAATCATGACATTGAAGCCTTTATCAAGTCGTGGTTTGCTCACGCTCTCTAAATCCGGTAACGTCTCAACTTACGACTAAGTTCAATTGCTGGTATTATTATTTATGGCCGGAAAATCACCATTTAATGCTGACTGAGGAACACAACTTTCCTCAGTAAGCAGGGGACTTAATGTAGATGGTGGATCTTCGACAAGGGCTAAAATCGTAAACTCATAATTATACGAAGCTCTGATCCAGCAATCAGACGTGAGTATTGAGACATGGGTCTCTCATCGAATTCTCAACGGAGAGTACTTTCTCTCAGAGTACATGTAGATATGTAGTCTCACGACTGGACAACGGCATATCTCATGAATACTGAATACTTTCAGTGATTATTTCTATATAGTATCATGAGATGGACGGCTCCTAGACAGTTTGCTCTGCTAGTATAGAGCGATAACGTCTTCAGGAACAAACAACGAGTTTACCCTGACTATATAAAGGATATGACTTACCGACAAGCTCATATCGGGATAATTAATGCTCCTAGACAGCTTGCTCCGCTAGTATAGAGCCACAAAGTTAATTATTCCTAATTACAATTGCTCTTACTCCATGGTCGAATCCACGACTGGTCCCATGGAATGGCAATAACAATTGCTCCTATTCAATGGTGGAATCCACGACTGGTCCCATGGAATGGCAATAACAATTGCTCCTATTCCATGGTCGAATCCACGACTGGTCCCATGGAATGGCAATAACAATTGCTCCTATTCCATGGTCGAATCCACTACTGGTCCCATGTAATGGCAATAACAATTGCTCCTATTCCATGGTCGAATCCACGACTGGTCCCATGGAATGGCAATAAACAATTGTTCTGATTCTATGATCGAATCCACAACTTGATCTCATAGAATAGCAATAACTATATTATCTCATTACTCCGATTTCATGATCGAATCCACAACTGGTCTCATAAATGGTAATAGATAAATCTTAATTACTCCGATTCTATGGTCGAATCTATGATCCCGTGGAATGGTAATGCTCACTTTATTATTCTGAATTCGTAGTCGAATCCTCAGCTGATCTTATGAATTAATAATAAACATCTTATTGCTCAGTTTTGTGAATTATTCTCCACCGAATTCCACAATTAGTAATAAATAATCAACAACCGGGCGTCTGAGCTACCTCTAAGTAAGCCCCGATTCAAATGGTGAAGGTGTATTTAACGACGATACACTAACAGTCACCGCACGAACGAGTATTTCAAAAATACAACGAAACGATGGACCTATGCAAAATAGAGAAGAAAATAATAAATAATTAAAAATATTGACCAGGGTGCTGGGAGCACGGACACATGACCGACCGACCGTGTCGTGGTCAATCCCACGCCATTTTTATATTTTTAATGCATTTTTATTATTTTCCATGATTTGATGAAAATTCTCTCATTTTATCAAATCTCCTTCGTCTTGAGGAAACTCCTCGGTTTCATGGTATTTTCATAAATTCGTAAAAAATAATATAAAATTAAGGAAAGAAGTGTGGGGCGTGACCGTTGGCCAACCGGCCATGCCTTGGTCCCAGCCGGCCCCACACCTGACGGTTCCTCATTATTTTATTATTATTATTATTTCTCTAATTTCATGAAAAAACTCCTTGATTTCATGGTATTTTTTGCACAAATCATCATATAATAATAAAATAAAATTATGAAAACTTGTGGGACCGGGCCACTAGCCGGCCGGCCATGCCCTAGCCGGTCCCGCACGCCCTTTGCTTTATTATTTTATTATTATTTATCCTATTTTCCTTGAATTCATCAAATTCCTTGATTTTATGGTATTTCTCTCAAATTAGGAAAAATTCCCTCAAATCATCAAAAATACCTAAAAATATTAAAAAATTATGAATAACTCGTGGGACCAATCCATAGCCGGTCGGCCATGCCTCCATGGTCCGACACGCCCGTGTTTTTATTATTTTAATATTTTGCTTCCATGAACTCATGAAAACTCCTTCAATTCATGGAAACTCCCTAAATTCATCAAATTTCTCAAAATTCATGAATTTTTCATAAAATCATCAAAATATTATAAAATTAAGGAAAAGGCACCACGAGACCGTGGTCACGACCGGCCGACCATGCCTTGACCACGGCGTCCCACGCCTCCTCATTCCTTATTTTATAATTAATTTTTCATCATCTCATGGTGTTTTCCTCAGTTTCGTCGAAACCCTAATTTTGGCATATTTTCTCGAATGATGCTCAGTTGCACGCCAGAAAATATCAAAATTCTCAGGACTGAGATGCGGACACCTTGGGGACACGAGCACGCTATCTTGACCGACCAAGATTGGCTCTTTGGCTCACGGAAGCCGGTCCCATCAATTTTCACAGTTTTGACCTAATTTGCACAATTGCTCGTATTAGGTCCAAAACTCTTCCAAACACTTTGGATTTTCATGAAGTGATCGTCAGGCGGTCAGGTGAAAACCCAGGGCCGGTTTCATGACTCCATGGTCGGTCCCTCGCCTCGTCATAATTAGTTAGGTTTTCTCACCTAAGGCTCAGACGAGCATTTTCGAATAAATGATTAAACCAGCATTTAATCATTCTTTCACCAACAAATCGTCAACTCTACAAGGAGTTCTTCGTATTTGCTCACGTGAGCATATGGACACTACATGGTTGATCCACGGTCTCATGTAGTCGCTCCCTCCTTCGTCCCATGGTTAAACTTCTGACGAACCATGAATTTATCATCAATTGATCAAATTAGGTTTTCTGAATCGAAGGATCATCATTCCAGATTCCAACCTTAATAATTTTACGACGGCCTCATGGTCATTAATTTTATTAATTATGCTCGGTTCAAAGACCAGTATTCTAGTTAAAATTTTTGGTACGCTGCCAATAATCCATCAGATGAGCAACACATGCTCAGACGATCAAATATTCAATAATTCATCACATGGGCAACACTTGCTCGGATGATAAATATTTGCTCAAACCAAGGAATATTGGTTCAACAATCAATATTCAACGATCCATAGAATGAGCAATACTTGCTCACTTCATCGTAAGAACTATACCTCTGTGTCATGACATGTTTAATTCATGAGTTTCAGAACATCATGTTCAATTCAGCAACTACATGGACTCATCGTCCCATCAAACCACGAAGTCATCAATTGACTAACAAACCACGAGACGTTAATCGTGTCACTTGGGGGATGTCACTTAGGGTTTTGGTCTGGCGGTCTACGGCACGTGTGTTCAAACACACGATGGAATGTGAGCAAGTCGTGCAATCAGTTGAAGGAATTCACGAGGTAGTGGGTGGAAAATCGACCAAGTCTCCACACGTTGAGCAACTGGTTTCAAACACGATCTCCACTTCCCCACTCCTTGATTCCATCAACTGTCACACTTCATGGAATCATGGTGTCTAAAATTCCAGCAATATAAATAAGTTTCTGAATCATGATATCAGCATCAACAGTATCATCAATCTCACGTCTCATCGACAACACGAGATCATCAACTCATCAATTGAGCAACTACTCTCAATTGAGCAATTTCAATCATTCAGAGCTTATCATATTCAGAATTCGCACACCCACAATCTCGATCACCATTGATCTCACACATTTCTCAGCTTCCCTCCTACAGATCAACCCATCCTCTCTTGTGACCAAATTTACTCTGGAACGGTCATTGTCTTGATTTAGGCCGGAGTACTACAGATTGATCTCTCGAATCTAAAGCACCCCCTTTGCAGCAGTGCATCTGTGTGAGGTTTTTAACATTTCACTCGGTTCGAGGAGTCTCCTCCGTACGGTCGTCTCCTCAATTCCTTAAAAAACAGCAAATCGTTTTTCCCCATCTACAACTTTCAAGGTCTTTGTATTTTCCATAACCTAAACCTTCCACTATGGTGTTTTCTAAAGCATCATCACCATTCAATTCAAAAATCTGTTGAGCTAGAGAATCAATAATATCAATAGAAAAACATGAATGCACATCACTAGGATATCTCATAGCCTCAAAGATATTGAAACTTATGATCTCATCATCAAATTCCATAGTTAAGGCGCCTTTTGAAAACATCTATCTTTGTTCTTGCGGTTCGCATGAAAGGTCTACCCAACAGCAAGGGAGTAGACGATGGTGAATCTTCATCTATCATGTCAAGAACATAGAAATCCGCCGGAAAAATGAGTTGATTAACCTGCACCAAAACATCTTCAATCACCCATTTCGGGTAGGTATTAGACCTATCAGCAAGTTGTATAACAATACCGGTATTTTTAAGAGGACCAAGTTTCAAGGATTCATAAACTGAAGCGGGCATGACATTAATGGATGCTCCTAAATCTAGCAAAGCACGTTCAAACCTGATTTTACCAATAGTACATGGTATGATGAAACTACCGGGATCTTTCAAATTAAGTGGGAGCTTCTTTTGAAGATATGCCGAAGCATTCTCCCCCACACTCATTACCTCATTACCGGTTAATTTGTGCTTGTTAGTGCACAATTCCTTCAATAACTTTGCATAGAGAGGAACTTGCCTTATCGCCTCAATGAGTGGAATGTTCACTTCAATCTTCTTAAAGATCTCCCAAATCTCTTGGTACAATATCTCCTTGTTCGACTTTGCAAACCTGCTAGGAAAAGGAGGAGGAGTAACATAAGTAGAAACACGAGTTTTAGAGTTAGAATTTGTTACCGGGCCAGCCTTTTTAGGGGCTGTTTCACCCTCTTCTTTCTCCAAATCAGGTTCATGGGACACCGGTGATGATGTCGGTTTCTCTACTTGCTTCCCACTTCGCAGGTCAATAGCATTGGCATTCTTCTTATGATTTAATGGTTGCGAAGGAAGTTTTCCAGCTGCTTGTGCTTCCAATTTGCTCACGGTAGTAGCTAGTTGACCCATTTGTGTTCGGATGTCCTTCATATCCATCTCTGACTTTTGCTTATCTTGCGTCATTGTGTTGAGAATGAAATTCAACTTGTCATCTATACTCGAACCTTGAGTTTCTTGACGTGGCTTTTGAAAGAATTGGTACCCACCTTGTTGATTAAAAGTAGGATTTGAAACTGCCGTTTGCTTGTTGGTGTAGCTGAAATTGGGATGATCTCGCCAACCCGGATTGTATGTGCTAGAGTATGGATCATATCTTTGCCTTTGCTGATTTTGATACATTGCACTTGCTTGCTCAACATCTTCGATGTATGATGATGGTATGACGGCAGCTGCTATGTGTTGCATCATCCTCTCCATGTTACCCATCAGTTGTTCCATATGTGAAGAATCACCAACTTCATTCACTTTCCTTACCACTGATTCACCTCGAGTGTAGAATTGTTGAGTGTTTGCAGCCATGTTTTCTAACAAGCTTGTAGCTTCAGCAATGGTTTTGTTGGTGAGGCACCACCACTTGCGGCATCGATCAAATCTCTATCATTAGAAAGCAACCCCTCATAAAAATATTGAATCACAAGTTGATCGCTGATTTGGTGGTGTGGACAACTAGCTAAAAGCTTCTTGTAGCGCTCCCAATACTCATAGAGAGTCTCTCCCGATACTTGTCTAATACCACAAATCTCCTTGCGAATCACAACTGCTTTTGATGCCGGAAAATACTTCTCAAGGAACAACTTCTTCATTCCATTCCATGTGGTTATACTTCCAGAGGGTAAGCAAAAGAACCACTCTCCCGCAGCATCTATAAGGGAGAAAGGAAAAGCTGTCATCATAGCCATATCGGCATCTGCAGTTGCTTGCTTCAAACTAGTCACAACATGATGGAATTGTTGTAAGTGACGACTAGGATCTTCTCCCGCTAAACCTCTGAATTTGGGCAGCAAGTGAATCAATTGCGGCTTCAACTCAATGGTTCCATTCAGCTGAATACATAAAGGATGCTGGTCAATGTTTGGAGAAGTGAGCTCCTTGAGTGTTCTTGGAGCAGGTGGTCGACCTCCCATTGTGTTGTCTTCCTCTTTGTCCGAATCTGAGAATTCACTAGATGAAGAACTAGGAGGAAGTGGAGTATTCACTGCTCGAATGAAGTCTCTTAGTAAAGTGCCTGAACGAAGACGTATACCAATAGGACTTGGTCTTCCCTCTCCACGCATTCACCAAAGAAACAGTACCTGAAAATCAGATTCTAAGAGATTGATTTAGTAAACTGAAATTGTAACGAAAACAAAAATAAAAACTAAGAAGAAAATAACAACTAAACTTGCCACTGCCTCCCCGGCAGCGGCGCCAATTTTGACGAGGTGTCAGACTCGCAAATAATATTTTCTACTTTTCTTTACACTAGCAAGTAATATAACGAAAGCAGATCCGTCCCAAGGGAGGTCTTTGAGCAAAAGGTTGTTATAGAATTACTCTTAGCAAGATTATTTTTGTTGTAGAAAGTCTGAAAATCACAAAGTTGTATTCAAATATAAGATGGAATTGATTAAGGAATCATTCTCGACCACGAAACATAAAAACCAAATTGATATATAGCACGTTCTTCGCATTATCTTGTTACTAACAACCCTAGGATAATTAGTACGTTCAACTATCCCGTTATTATCTCCTAAGCTCACCGGATACGGAAGCGCTCGACTACCGGATTCTACTTGCCAAGTTTCCTAGAGGTACGCTTACTAGGTGTGACTTAAACAAATGCCCTAAGTTTTATGAGATAAGATTGTTCCTAGTGATGAACTCAAAAGCATGAATCACCTACTAGTGTCAATTTCTACATATGGGTACTTAACAAAGTCTCATCATCAATACCCACATATTGCTACTTGTGTTTAATTCTCTAGACAATTACGGGTCGAAGAAAATCTAAACTAGCAATAAGATTGTGACATAACTATTTAATTTCGAACTTAAACAATTAAGGAACAATCCATAAGCATTATTAGTATGGTAGAAATCAAACATAACTAAACTTGCGAGAAAATGAGCTATTGCATATCAATCATGAGTTCATATTTTGGGCTTTGAAATCACCCTCAATCAAAAATAGTTTTAGTTACTCATAACTATGGAGTTCATCATAATCACAATAATAATAATGAAAAGAAGATGGAAAATAAATATGAAAGCAAACCCTAGTTGCGGCTATCTCCAAAAAGCTCCAAGTAGAATACGTGATAAACAAAGAAGTAGAAATCTTCCCTTTTATGTCTCTTCTTAGATTAAGTCTTCAATATCCCATCCCCAATATGTCCACCAAGCCCAAATAAGAGAAATACCCATGTAGAAGCTCTGCCCAAAAGTGCAGCTCAAAGTCCCAAGAATTGATCGGAAAAACTGGCCGGCTAAATCTAACGGTCAAGTTAACAGTCAGTGGATTGAGTAAGTTACTGAGTCAGTTGCTCTGACTCAGCTGAATCGCCTTGGCCTAGGCCATAGTTGCACAGGCCAATCTTAATGCCACGCCATGATGCCTCTGTATTCCTCCCTGTAACCTGAAGCTCATCACCATCTGCAATTGCAGCTGCAGAATCTTCAAACTGCAAACATCAGTTGCAACCATTCCACTTCTCAGACTCAGGCCACACTCCACTGCACTTCAATATCTTTCTCAGCTTCTGCAACACTCAACAGCATCACCCCAAAGCTATTCTGCATGTAGCCTTCATAAGCATTCATCACCAGCTTTCTATTTCTCTTCTCATTCCGCACCTGCAATTCATTCACACACAGCAAATTCCTGCGGCAGTCAGCTGAACCACCAACTCAGCTCAATCCATTCACAACAGCAACAGTTCAACACCAAGCTTAATATCGACACCAACTGCTCATACATTCAACACCGCACACATCATCAGTTCCATTGCAGCTTGCCACCTTTTTCAGTCCATATCAACATCACATAACTCCTTGACCTAGCTGTCTCCAATTGCAACCACCAGCTCCATCTTTCTCAGTTCCATCTGAACTGCAATCACCTGTAAGCCTAACATTCATCTACACCATCATGCTGCACAGTTCACAATCATTTATACATTCATTCATTCAGACCTCCCATGCACAATTCAGTACCATCAACAGCTAAGCCAACTGCAACATTTCTTCTCAGGCTAAGTGTCGTCTCTGCATAACTTGCACATCTCCATCCCTGCCTGCAACACAGCATCCATTCTGCACTCTCAACTTCAGGCCAGTTCATAACCAGCTGCAACTCATTCTTGCAACTGATTTCTAACCCAAAACCCCATTCATAACCTCTGTACCGCTAGCTTCATACAAATTCAGTTCAGTTCCATATTCTTGCATACTCCTGCTGTCCATACGAACCCCTGTAGAACAAACCACCAATCTGGTTGTAGCAGCATCATATTTCGGCTGTAATTCAGCTCAACAACTCGCCATATCACCTCCAGGTTCAAGCCAAAACCACCAACATCAAGCCATCTCTGTACCTAGCTCTTCCTTGTCTTCAAAACCAGCTCCAAGCCCTGTAAGACAGACCACAATTCCCATGTAAGCAGCAACATACTTTCCTTCACTGACTTATCAGCACATAACAGAACCCATAACCCCTGTAGTTCGAATCCTGATATGTGATGCAAATTAATGGTTCCAGCTGCTTCTTAATCCTTGTTTCTTCTCAACTGAACTTGACCTCACAGACCCATGGATTAGCCACGGCAGAACATGGCAGTAGAACTAACTCAGGCCTTTATACAAGCACCTGGTATGTGTTTTGCTGGTGATGACAGGGTACACTTGCAACTGAATTTGTAAACCTCCATATACTTCTTCCCTGCAGCAATTGCAATTCTAGAACAGACCCATTAAAATGTTCAAGCATTCAGACACACTTCCATTGCAAATTGCAGCTAATTCGAACCACAATTCATCCCCAAACTCGAGCTGCAAAACCAGCGAAACACAGCCACATCCCCTTGTTCTTATTGCAGTCGAAGTGCTCTCAAAAACTCATTGCTCCTGCTCATGAATTCAGGCTATAAAGATTTGGTTTTCTTCCTCTTTTTCGGCATCTCAAATCTGTTCAATACCACCACCAATGTGTGCCTAAACCCCCTGTAAACTCCAGCCATCTACCCTTCCAAACAATCCACCAAAATCAGACGGCAAAATACACGTCTGTAGATTTCTCTTTGAACTCCAGATTCGACCACTGAATTGTACCCATCTCCTATTTCATCACAGATTTACAAGAACTCCAGTTTCAACTCCTCTTGAACCCTGTAAACAACCACACATATTCAATCAAAGCAGCATCATATTTCAGCTGAAATTGAGCTCAGAACTTCCATCAATTCAGCCTGCAATTTGAGCTACACCCTTCTTTGTTCTTGTCAGCAGAAACTACTTCGAATCCTCCCATTCCTAGCTTGCCTGAACTGCTCTGGATTCCTGTTTCGATTCTCATTTCTTCTCTTGGCTGGTTCTGAACGGAACTGTTGATCTTTATTAACCCATCTAGATCTCCGGCAAACAGCATGACGAAATGCTGTGTCTCCTGGCTTGAAGTGATGAAGGATTCGATCCCCTTCTTTGCTTGTAATAAGACCTAATTTTTCTCTTCTTCATCTGCACATGTGCAGTGCCTTGGCGGTGAAATCCAATTCTTCAGCTGCTACAAATGAGCCCCTCCAGTGCTAAGCCCATGACTGCCTTCAAACAAGCATGTGCAGTCCAACTAGCTCGTGACTCAATTGCCATGAATTCAGAGTTCATCTCCTAGTTCCCTGCCGCCAAGACTCCAGATTATTAGCATGGCGCTTTTGCTCTTCTTTGAATTCTCTTATTTCTCAAATTCACTTCTTCTCTTCAATGTCTCTTCATCACTGAAGTTGTCATACTCTTCAGACATAAGAATTTGCATCACTAAAGCCGGCATGCTTTTCGGACAGAGATGAAGAAATAAAAGTAAATAATGAGAAATAATCCGCCTTGCCCTTTTATGCAATGTTTATTCTTCTTTTATTCCAAATGACTCCAAAGTACCTAAAACTCAAAAGCAAACATAAGATACATAATTTACAAGAAAACTTAGCAAAGAAAGCATAAACAGTAGATAAATATTAAGGTGTTTTAGACACCTATCACCAATCAACAACCAAAGGTTGGATTTCACAATTGATCGATACAACGCACAACCTGTGATATTTCAATTATATAACAAAATATAATGCGGAATAGAAATAACACTGACACCAGAAGTTTTGTTAATGAGGAAACTGCAAATGCAGAAAAATCTCGGGACCTAGTCCAGATTGAACATCATACTATATTAAACCGCTACAGACACTAGCCTACTGCAAACTAACTTCGGTCTGGACTGTAGTTGAACCCTAATCAATCTCACACTGATTCAAGGTACAGTTGCGCTCCTTACGTCCCTGATCCCAACAGGATACTACACACTTGATTCCCTTAGCTGATATCACCCACAACCAAGAGTTTCTACGACCCAAAGTCGAAAACTTAAATAAACAAATCTGTATCACACAGAAAAGTCTACGATAATAGATAAATTTGTCTCCCACAGATAAGCCTACGAGTTTGTTCCGTCTTTTGATAAAATCAAGGTGAACAGGAACTAATCGATAACCCAGACTTATATTCCCGAAGAACAGCCTAGAATTATCAATCACCTCACAATAATCTTAATCGTAAGGTAGCGAAACAAGATATTGCGGAATCACAACGATGAGACGAAGATGTTTGTGATTTCTTTTTATCTTGCCCTATCAGAGATATAATCTCAAGCCAATCTTTCAATTGAACTCGTACGATAGAAAATGGCAAGATCAGATCGCTCAACTATAAGAGAAGTAGTTTCGTCTGGCTTCCCAATCCCAATGAAGTCTTTAAATCGTTAACCTACAGGGTCTCGAGAAGAAACCTAAGGTTAAAGGAGAATCGACTCTAGCTAAACCAACTAATATCACACAGGAGTTGCTAGAGTTATCCTTCATATAGTTTTCAAATCAGGGTTTGCAAGCAATGTTAGCTTAGTAACAAAGCATTCAATATTCACCGTTAGATGAAAAACCTGATTTAACCAAGCTAATGTCTTTCAACCTTTAGATTGAAACTTAGCTCGTCACACACAAATGAAATGTATTTCATTTAGGTTTGAGTAATCGTACCTAAACATGTACACTTAGTTGGTTCACAAATAGTTAACCAATGGTTACCCATATGAGCACTTTCATATTAACCGTATTCGTCTTTCTCATAACTAGTTCGAATGACTTCAAGAGAACTAGCTGAAAAGTTGTTCAATTGCTTAGGTATTTATGCATAGACACAATTGAAACAAAATTAGTTTGATTCATTTGAATCAATTCATGAATAATATAGCCACGGTTTGCAAAGATTGCGTTCCTTATAATTTATTATTTTAAGTTCATGAACTACCGATTTGAGAAATAACCAGCTTGGGTACGCGTACGGGTACGCGTACCTAAGGTGACTGGTTTATGAGTTCGTAAACTCCAAACTCGGCAGAATTTTCCGGGAGGAAAAGTTCGCCAGTACGCGTACGAGTACGCGTACCCAACCTGTCTCCTTTACCAATACCGTATGCACACGTATGCACACACTTGGTTTCCGGCACATGGATTTATACACTAATGTGCGAACACACTATATATGCTTGTATCCATAGATGGTAATCTCAACTCCACATTTCAATCATTGAAACATTCTTCTATAATGTTATAACAATCATTATTCACAACTATCGTCATCAAAGCTATTTTCAAGATTGAAACGTCATCATGACTTTTGTCACGGATAAAGATGAAAAATGGTTAAAGCGAAAGCTTACCAACACATATTTCGAGAAATAGATAGGCGAGTAAACTCGGCTCGAAATAGCAAATGTGTATGTATGAAAACTATCATACTTATACGACTTTTGTCTCAAGAGTAGAAGATAGAGTAGATATACTTTTGAGTGATAGATAAGTTCAAGTCTCCACATACCTTTTAGTCGGATGAAGTTCCACTGGTTCCTTGAGTAGTTCTTCTTCTTCGTAAGATGATCTTCGTGGAGTCTGGAGCTGAACTACACTTAACTATCCTAGTCCGAGATTTGCTATAAGTAGACTAGAAATCAAGACATATAGTTTTGACAACTAAATTTGACAAACAAGCTTGAGATAGCAATGCTTGCGAGTTCGACCGAGCAATGCTCTAACAATCTCCCCCTTTGTCAATTTTACTGACAAAACTATCAATACATATGGATTACAAAATAGATAAAACTTTGTAGCTTCTCGTCCACATGCTTGATCTCCTTGTGCTTCAACATTAGTCGAAAACTTCGTCTTTTCCAAGTACTCCCATGATTCCATAGATGTTCAGGATCATAGTTGTTGAAGATCCGTAGCTATAACAATGAGAAAACAAAATCTCCCGATCATTGTTATACAATGTCATAGTATTATTACACAGTATCAAAGTTCAATTGTATCACAACTTTGACAACAATACTATGCTGATATGTATCACTCCCCTTTAGTCAATACTTTCATCTCAACATGAAAACCACTCCCCCTTACATGATGATCCGAAAACCATGTGTATTTGTAGTGTGAACTACATATTAATTCTCCCCCTTTTTGTCAATAAAATTGGCAAAGGTATGAAAACAGGATCCTAATGAAATTTCCACGGAGACGCTTCAAGACCAAAGAAAAGTACATATCAACTTAATTTAGATGCAATCATAAAGCCGAAGCTAAATGCATTCATCAAGGAGTTTATAAAGATATAAGATAACTCCTAAAATATTCCACAGTCGCACTCCCCACAAAGATATGGAAATTAAGCACAGGTTCAAAAGAACTCTCGCCCATTTGATGTCATTCTCTAAAGAACAACAAGAGCGACCTTACTTTTACGAGAAAAGAATGATTTCTTTGGACACCAAAAACCACAAAGAGAATGATTTTGTATCCAAAAAATCTCGACTAAACTAATCACAAGAGAACCCATGATTAATTTAATCGTAATACACAACCAAACTAACCACAAACGAATCTATGATTAGTCTAGTTGGAAATGCTCACATAAGAAGACTTATGGATCCGGACAATATATACATAAGATATAGATCAAGGAAGATCAATACTGCGGAATATACAAAGATTCATTATATTCTCATCACTATTTGTATAACGACATATAATAGACATAATCTTTGTAGACAAAACATTTTAACCTATCTTCCATCAATAAATGACATAATAGGCTTAACTTTTGTTTGTCAAAAGTTCATCGATCTTGTATCAATACATGCATATCGACATATGAAAGATATAACTTTTGACATCATACGGGACAATAATAGTTCACGGAGGCAAACACACATATCCCATAAAATATTGCAATATATAAAACCATAAAGATTAATACTGCAAAAATCATCTTCCAAATCAACTTTAGAATTTAAATAAATAATTCTAAAAACATTGCAAGATGAAAACGTTGGACATAGCTATGTGTACTCACAATAATGGCTATTTCAAACCCTAGTTATCCTTCTTAAACAAAAACAAGAATAAAAATTCTCTTAAGAAGTTTCCTAGACAAATAAAAATAAAACATCTACTAGAAACCGATCAGAAGCTAAATCAAAGTTCACGTTCGGTAGCTTCACGGGTTTCGAGACCTTTGAGCTTGTGATTCATAGTATCAACTGCGTCTTCGGAGAAGATATCCTCATTGAGAAGCTATTTGACATGTGACTTTATGAGACCAAGGTCAATGGTAACCTTTTTCAACTCAGTTCTAACCACATCAAGATTCTTCATAGTATCAACAAGTTGCAGTTTTGCTTCCTCAAAGTACTTAAGAAAGTCATGAACCACTTCAGCAGAAACCATATCCTCATCTCAACATCTTGGTGTGAGTAGACAAAGTAGCATGAGGCATTAGGTGCACCATCTTCTACAAGAGTTCTTTTCTTCCTCCCTTTTGATTCGAAACCAAAACCTTTCTCAAGAAATCCTTTTGCAAAATCACCATTGCTATATGAAGAAGAAGACATTCTTGACAACCCAAAAATAACCTAGAGTATGCGTACGTGACTTGTGTAACTAAATAGGTCGGGTAATTAAAGGTTTCTTAGGGAAGGGATTTTTAGGGGTTCCTTAATTGATTCGTGTCAGTAACACGGGTAACATGTACGAGTTCAATCTCGACCCAAAAGAGGGACAAGAGTCGACGTACACGACCCTGCTGAGACCTCTTGCAACAATAAGAAATCATAATGTCTCAAAAAAATCTATATCTCATAAGAGAAGCAATTTTTAGAGTACATAAGTAGCACCTTGTTTAACCAAAAAGTCAAAAAGAAATAGAGATTTTGACAACAACAAAACAAATACTTGTGCAAGCATTTTTGCAAAGATACTCATGCTAAAGACGATAAGAAAATAGCTCGTGAATCTGAAAACACCATTTCCAACAAGTATACCTGAACATATCTCTCAACCAGTATTTTTGCGTGAGATATTTCAACCTTGTGATCAAGTAGCACAAGTATGAGCTTTTAGCTCATCAAATGAATATTATTTTTGGTTAAACCTCTTTCTTCTGTTCTTTGGAGGAAGACTGTTATGATGTGAAAAATTATCATAAAATTTACTATCATCATAATACGACACATAGTAAGGATGTTTACCTGAAGAGTGTCGTCTAGATGGAGTACACAGTTTGTTTATGATTTCCTTATATCCCTCAATAATCAATTTTAGGTTGTCATCCATTTTCTCATATCTTCATTCTTCACTTGATACATGATTCACATCAGGGTTGTTATCATCTCCATTTCTGATAGGAGAGAGAACAAGAGTTCTTCTTGGACAATATTTGTCAAAAGGTCTATTATGCTTTTTTACATTTGAGGAACTCATTGAACTGACCTTCATGGTAAGAAACACAGGATGTGTACTAAAACCAATTGGTTTAGACATACGAATGTCAGTTATACCTTTAAGTATCAAATCTAATGTGTGTTGAAGTTGAACCAATGATTTGTTTTTCAACTTGGGTTTCCTCTTTTGTACTATATGCCCTTTTGAATCACAAAAGAGACACACTTTCTGATCATGGGAGTTATTAGAGATTGCAGACCTAACACTATCGATTGGACATTTCTTTTTTCCAGATGATGTGTGAAACCCCTGCACACCAATTTGAGTGGGAAGAGAATCTGAAATTACTTCTGAAACTGGAGATCTTTCAGTTTGAATAAAAGTACATGGTATAGCAGACTTTTCTGAACATCCTTGAATGGAGAGATTACTCAAGAGATGTTCATTTTCTAAAGCTTCCTTTTCAATTTTTTCCTCAAGTAAGATACGAGTTGATCGAATTTCAGGATTTTCCTTATAAGAAGCCTTTTCTCTGAAGCTACAGTCTTTTATTACACCAAGAAGGACATTGACATGTTTTTTCAACTGTTTGAATCTATCATCTTGAATTCTAACAAGATTTAGAATTAGTTTACTCTCTCTAGTTGTTTCCTCTTGAACAACAGAGTCAGATTCATCAGGATAACACATGTCAGTGTTAGTCTATTTCATTTGAACACTAGGTTCGTCTATAACAGAGATTTAAGAATCTTTCTATTTAATAGATCTATTAGAAAAAGAGTCTTTATTTCTGGTGACGCGTTTATCAGAGATAGTACATCTGTCCATAGAGTCAGATCGCCACAAACACAGACTTTTGAGGTCTTGAACGTGTTTGCCTGCTCTGATACCAATTGAAAATGCGGGGGTCTAACAACCTCAACCAATATTTCGATTAGCAATCTGTATGGACTAACTCGAGTATACTTTTAAGATAATCAACTAGACAGCCAGACTCAATCTTAAAAAAAAGTATATCAAGGAGTTAATATCTTTATCTCTCGATTTGATCTAAACTCAAACAAATAAAAATCTGTGAGTATTTATCAAATACAAGAGATATAAATTTTGATGGTACCAAAGACCAATATCCAAAGATCAATCAATTTCCAATCAACAACCAAAGGTTGGATTTCACAATTGATCGATACGACGCACAACCTGTGATGTTTCAATTATATAACAAAATATAATGCGGAATAGATATAACACAGAGACCAGAAGTTTTGTTAACGAGGAAACCGCAAATGCAGAAAAGCCCCGGGACCTAGTCCAGATTGAACACCACACTGTATTAAGCCGCTACAGACACTATCCTACTACAAACTAACTTCGGTCTGGACTGTAATTGAACCCTAATCAATCTCACACTGATTCAAGGTACAGTTGCGCTCCTTACGTCTCTGATCCCAGCAGGATACTACGCAGTTGATTCCCTTAGCTGATCTCACCCACAACCTAGAGTTGCTACGACCCAAAGTCGAAGACTTGAATAAACAAATCTGTATCACACAGAAAAGTCTACGATAATAGATAAATCTGTCTCCCACAGATAAACCTACGAGTTTGTTCCGTCTTTTGATAAAATCAAGGTGAACAGGAACTAATCGATAACCCGGACTTATATTCCCGAAGAACAGCCTAGAATTATCAATCACCTCACAATAATCTTAATCGTATGGTAGCGAAACAAGATATTGTGGAATCACAATGATGAGACGAAGATGTTTGTGATTTCTTTTTATCTTGCCCTATCGGAGATCTAATCTCAAGCCAATCTTTCAATTGAACTCGTACGAGAGAAAATGGCAAGATCAGATCGCTCAACTACAAGAGAAGTAGTTTCGTCTGGCTTCACAATCCCAATGAAGTTTTTAAGTCATTAACCTACAGGGTTTGGAGAAGAAACCTAAGGTTAAAGGAGAATCGACTCTAGCTAAACCAACTAGTATCACACAGGAGGTGTGGGGATTAGTTTTTCCAGTTGCTAGAGTTCTCCTTTATATAGTTTTCAAATCAGGGTTTGCAATCAATGTTAGCTTAGTAACAAAGCATTCAATATTCGCCGTTAGATGAAAAACCTGATTTACCCAAGCTAATATCTTTCAATCGTTAGATCGAAACTTAGCTTGTCACACAAATGAAATGTATTTCATTTAGGTTTGAGTATCTGTACCTAAACGTGTACACTTAGTTGGTTCACAAATATTTAACCAGTGGTTATCCATATGAGCACTTTCATATTAACCGTATTCATTTTTCTCATAAATAGTTCGAATGACTTCAAGAGAACTAGCTGAAGAGTTTTTCAATTGCTTAGGTCTTTATGCATAGACACAATTGAAACAAAATCGGTTTGATTCATTTGAATCAATCCATGAACGTCTTGTTGCTTTACTTGAATCTGAAATCTGCTCATTTATGTACCGTTGCTTGTAAACCTTGAACGTCTTCAACTTTCCTTCGAATTTGTGATGCTCCTCTTGTTGATGATGATGGTGTTTCTATGGACATGTTGGTGTAGAGAGAGATAAAGTGGATGGTGCTAACTGCGAACAAGATTACAAGTGGTATGTAAGTTAGCAATTCGATGTCACCATCATGATTGATAAAATAGCACTCAAGAGATCAAAACAGTGATTCTATTGGTGGGAGGTTGGGTAGCTCACCATTCTACCCAGAGTTTACGTACGGTGACACACACTCTAAAAGCACAAATTTAGACAGGTACAAAGAATTGAAGGTCGGTGCCTCTCATGATGTAACATGGGTAGTCTCCACTATAGGGGACCACAACTCTACTACCGAATTCAATCTGCACCTCATTTGCCACCGGCATGGTTAAATTCAACTTTAACTCTCATACAAGTAAGAAACCCGATCATGTTCTCTGTCATCTTTAAGTTCAGTCGCTCTTGTGAGAATTTCGATGTAATCTTAGCGACATGTATACTATGTGACTCTAAACTAACTACAAGTTGGAGTTTGTTTATTCACTATTTTACACAAAAGTTGAAAATTTCATGAAAAAATTACAATGCAAATGCTTAACCACTCCCCCACACTTAAACTTTACATTGTCCTCAATGTAAATTGAGTCATCCAAAGTAAGTCAAGGTGGGAAATCCTACATGATAATGTGACAAGAAATCAGAAAAAATAAATATAAGACAAGAAAATGCTAAAAACAAGACAAAAAAAATTAAAGGATAAGAGATACAAAACTAGTGGGTTGCCTCCCATGAAGCGCTTGGTTTAAAGTCGTCGTCCCGACTTGCAAGTTGAACTCCCCATACACCAACAATCTGAAAAGTTGGGGATCCTTCCATGTAACCTGTTTTGGAAATACTAGCTTCAAACAAATATTAGTACAAGAAAACATAATTGAAGTTATCACTCCATAGAAGTTTCCCCCACACTTATTCTTGTCTACACTTGGAAGTGTATAAAGAACATAAAATTCAGGAACTTCTATGGTTTCTTGTTCAAAATCCTGCATAGTATGAGAATCAAGTGTCTCTAATGGAGGATATCGAGAAACAAAGTCATTTATCAATGTTCTCGAAGCACATACATTCAAACCAATAAGAGGTAAAGGAGAAGAAACAATATGCAAAGGGTTAGACAAACCTTGCACTATCTCTTGTAGCACGGAATCCTCTTCATCCTTGAAAAATTCAAGTGAATTATTCACCTCTTGCATATCATGGTCCTCTATCAAATCTTGCAACCATTCTTCGTCCGTTTCTGCCTTAACCAAAATCTCAGCAGCAACATTTTCATTACAATCCTTTGCAAGCTTAATTGGGTCTTCCATAATATTGGTCAAACCGGTTTCATTCTCAACATACTCCTCTTAGTTGCATGACACATACTCTTTTGCGGATGCAATTCTGTCCATAAGGAATTTCTTTAGAGCACTCATTGCATCATCCTCAAGCTCTACTTTTTGAATAGGTTCTTGATCATTATAAAGATCAAGGCTTGAGTAAGCTACACTAGTGTCATCATATTCCTCTTCGTCTTGATCCTAAAAAGATTCCGCAGTATACCTTTGGGTTATGTCACCATGAGTTGCTTCAAGCAATGTGTCTTCACAATCATTGTCACTTTCATAGTTAACATAAGATGGGTTGTCGCTGAATTTAATGTTGCTAATCTCAAACTCATCCTTTTGAATATGCGAATGATCATTATTAAGATCAAGAGTTGAGTTAGCTACACAATTATCAACGAAAGTCCCCAAAGGTTGGCCTTCTTCAACATTAGCATCAACCAAATATTCATTACAAACCACAGGCACATTAGAATAGTTATTGCTTTGAAAACAAAATTCTTCTTCATACCTTTCTTCCTTGTATTCATCAATGCTTCTTCGTAAGATAGACATACCTTCACGAAGTTCTTGGAGTTGCTCGTTTGTAGTCTCTTTATCTTTTTGAAACTCCTGTCGTACAAAGTCGGAAAATTTGTCTAACAAGTTAGAGACTTGTTTTTCGCGAGCATAAGAATCCTCCAATCCTTGTGGTTGTTCGCACACATACCCGTCATAAGGTTGTTGATATGTATGAGGAACACAATATTCCGTAGGATATTAATCATAACCAATGAATTGGTTTTGACTGTACCCCTGGGATGGTTGGTAATTGTCATATTGTTGAGGTTGTGATCCGTATCCATTGTTCCAATATGCTCCGTCCATTAAAATTGGTACCTAAAACACGATTCTCAAAACAAGGTTAAAAACAAGAAAAAAAAAAAAAAAAAAAACTAAAAAAAAAAACAAAAAAAAGAAACCAAAAACAAGTGACAACCGCTGCCTCCCCGACAGCGGCGCCAAAATTTGATCGCCGTCGTATGCGTCAAAAATAAATTACACTTTCTCACTACTCAAAATATATAATATAGCAAGGGTAAGAAATGATTGTTCCCACAGAGAGATCTAGGTTGTCGTTTGTTTCGATTTCTTATATAAACAAAGGGGGGGATTTCTGATTTTTATATAATAAACTAAATAAAAGCAAACAATAAAGGTAAACAAATCAAATCAAGGATGAGAAAGTATTGGTCACGGATTTCATCTTCATTCACAAACATGTTTTCTACACAATAACTAGAATTGATATTTTAATCTCAACTTTTATCAAAGGCCCTAAGATACCTTGATCGCAAGAATATCCCGCAAATCTCCTCTTGTCATCAACAAACACATTAAAAGATGCGAATATGAATTCTACCTAAGAGAACAACCTAACGTGTAAAAGCACTAATCAAGTTTAATTCCCTAGATGCATTAAGTTCTATGAAATCAGGCCAATCAAAGCAATCGAATGTGTAAAAGCACTAATCCGATTTAGCAAAGGTTATGACTCACATGTGACTACTAGGATGTATCACTACAAGCAATAATCACAATTACGCTACTTGTAATCAGGAATCTATCACTTTTGCGTATAATAAATCCTAATCTAGCAATGGAGATGAACACAAAATCAACCGATTAGCGACTCGATCAAACAAGTATTCAAATCATAAGACAATATCAATAGTGAATCATAAACGATAATATGGAGACAAAACTAATTTATCATATCAAAAAGCATATTATGTGAAATCCAATTATTCCATAACCGATGATAAAATTAACTAATCATGTTAATAGGGTCCATAACAAGAAGAAAAATAAGAGTTTCCATGTCTAAAACCCTAGAACAAAAATAGAAGAAGAGATTAGATATTCAATTAGAACGGAACTCCTCTTTTTATATATACTGCCTTCACCTTCCATCTCATACTTTAGGTCGCATCCAAAAGTCAGTTACTGAACCAGCCCATGTGTGAAGCCCAGGTCCAAGTACATCTGAGTCATGCATGGATCGGTGAGTCAACTCGCTGAAACAGAATTCCAGCCGAGTTATGTCTGTTTTTGCTCCATTTCCCATTTCTCATTAGGTCATCCCCTGCAATCCTAGCATACATCTATACATTTGCTTCATATCCTCCCATTCGCCACTGTATCAGCCATTCTCTGTATCAACACCATTCACAAACCAGTCGTAGCAGCTTCTTAATCTCAACTGCAATTCAAGGACACCACCAATTTAGTCACCCCACTGAGACAGTAGCAAGCTCAACTCCACTGCAACAGCTCCACCAGTCTCCATTCCTGCATTGCACCACATGCGAGTCTCGAACTGCAGCTGCAATTAACATCTCAACCACCAACATCAATTGCAGTCACCATTTGCAGCTCAACTGCCATCTCAGACCAGCCTCTGCATCATTCTTTGTCTCAGCTTCCTACACCTGCTTCATTCATAATCATTCATCTAATGCAGCACTTCAAGAGGACTTCAGTTCTTGCCAAACCTTCTATTACAACTTCTCAGCAACATAATCTCCAGTAAACCCATTCTCACGGCCTTGAAACCAGAACTGCCATTACCAACTTGCATCTGCAACAACAATCACTCAGCACCAATTCATAATTCCCAGCTATTCAGTTAGGCCAACAGCAACATAGTTGAGCCAACATTACATTCCCATTGCCACCAGAACTCAGCCTAGTAACACAACGGCCTACTCCCTGTAATGCACAGACTCAATTCATCCAGCACCTGCTCATCAGCTTGCAATTCATTCCACCTCAGGCACTCGCCAGCCTTCTAAATTCAGGCAATTTCAGTTCACCGTTTCCTTGAGTTTTGCACTGCAACATCAACTGCACCAGCTACCACCTGCAATTTCATAAGCTTGAACCATTCAACCACCACAAACTTGTCCATTGCATCTCCAAAATAACACCACCAGGACCATCATCCGTTTCTCATTGAGGTTCTGCACCCTTCACAGCATTGTCATGTAACCCTGCATCACCTGCAACCAGCATAACCCATTTGTAGCTGCAACCACCACCTTCTCTGTTACTTCACAGCTCAAGAATGAGCTTAACCCTTCTTGTTCACCATTGAGCCGTACTCAGCTTTGCAATCGTTGTTCCCAGCCAACTGTACTCCAGTTCAGCTTCACCATTTGAACTCAGCACCACCAGATCCTCAAGCCCACAATAGCAACACTAATGACCCATAATTCATCAAGCTTCCATTGTAATGTCCTAGCTTACATCTAATACACTTCATTCTCATTGCAGTGCATCAGTCCATAACACCTTTGCAATTCAATTCCTCCATCTCATCAGCTCACAGCTTCTATCTCAGAACTCATTTTAGCTGTCTAGATCCACCAATTGTCACAGCCATATGCTCAACATCCATCCACCTGCAATCACCACTGCAACATTCTACTCAGTTCCATCTGAACTGCAATCATTTCCCAGCCTTAAGCGCCCACAATTCTTGTAATCTGAGCATCACCTCCATGCCATCTTCAATATCAAACACGCTGTCTCAAGCTCAACTCATTACAGAGTCTTCCATCTAACTCCGACTCAACCTGACAGCATCACCACCAACTTACAGCGCACAAGTCTTGCCTTTGTCGAACACACACCCGTTCTACTTGGCCCTTGAACCATGACTGGCAGAATCAACTGCAACAACTTCAGCTTTCCTGGTAACTCAGGCATTCACTCAAACACCTTGTGTGTATTACAAGCGGAGTTTGTCTATGGCTCATCAACTCTCCTCAACAACAGCATCTCTGATTCTTCTTGTCTTCAAATTACATGAAATCAAACCCTGAACCTTCTTGCCATCACTCCCTTAACAAGAAACTAACTGAAACCCTAATCAAATTACGGCCATGACATCACTGATTGATGCTCTCAACCCCTTCAAGAACAGCCACCAAACAAATCCCATTTTCGATGTTAAACCAAACCCGCGTCTAATCTCCTCCCTTTCTGTCGAATTGTAGCAGGAACATCAATACCTTCTTCTGGTTTCAAATCGAGCTCAATCCCAACTCAGTAATTCATTACAGAGCTTCAATTTCTCCATTTTCAGCAAACCCTAACTCCAACTGCTCCTTCTTCATCATTTCTTATTCCAGCAACAGGTCTTGCTAATTCTTCCTCTCTACGAGCTATGAACATCATCTTTGCTCTTATGTCCCTTCCAATCTCTCTCGATTTCAGCAGCAGCTGCGCTGCTTTCTTTTGTTTCTCAATTTCAGGTTCAGGTGTCAATAATGATTGAGAGGAAACAATTCTTCTCAATATTAGGGTTGTAAACTTGTAATGATTTGGGTGGGATTTAGACACCCAACTGTAGAACCACCCAGCCTCGACTGATCTTTGTCTAACACTCCTCTAAAAGGGTCTTCCTTTAACCTTTGCTTTGGCTCCGAACAGTGTTAAGCCTGCAAAATGATTACTTAGCCCTTTTTGACTCAACTTTGATGATTTCTTCTTCTTTTCCTCCGTATGATTCCAAAACACCTAATAACACTCAAAAGCAAACATAAAATACATAATTTACAAAGACAATAGTAAAGAAAGCATAAATACTAGATATAAAATTAGGTGTTTTAGACACCTATCAGTATACCAAAGTGATTAATCAATTAAACTTCATGGAATTTACATGAGATGAAAAATGAGCTCAAAATGAAATAAAGTAATTTATCTTGTTTAGGGTTCAGAAGAGCGAAACAAGAAATAAATCTGGAAAATGGTTTCAACTGTTTGCCAAAAATGGAGTTTTTCAAATATGAAGTTCATTTTGCCATTTTCATTTTGATGAAAAGTAAAAAGGAAATGCTCCAAATGAATTCCAACTGTTTAAAATCTCAATACAAAACTTGATTTTTTTGATGGAAATGCTCCAAAGCATTTTTAATCTTCATAAACATTCGAAATCATTTATGTTTCAATACACAGGGAATAAGTGTAAAAAGGTATATGTTTCATGCCAAATGCCAAAAATCACCAAAAGGATATGCATGGATAGTTTAAACTAAAAATCAATAGTAAAATTGGTTAGATTATAATCCTCATAAATACCCATTTGGTGAAACTGAAAAATTCAGGAATTATCCAAGGAATAAATCAAGTCACTATCCATGCAAGTTGGTTTTCATAAACTAAGAGAGGAACTCCATTTAAACATTTTATCAAACAAGTTAAAGGCCATACTTATAAAAATTCAGGACTTATACAAACTATATTCCGCTTATTATCTTGTAAAAATTCAGGACTTATACAAAACAAAAACTCATCAAATTCTTCAATGTTTTCAGATTCTTACCCAAGAACAACATGCAGTATCATCATTAAAAGTTGCAGGGATTTAAGCACAAAATATAAACAAGAGTTTAAATCCATTTTTAGAATTTTGAAATAGAAACTTAAGAGAAAGAAACCCCTACCTCAATTGTAACTAGTGGTCCAAGAATGGATTAGTAAAATCTCAATGCAAGAATGGAATTTTCCTTGGTTTGGTCTCGGTAAAGAAAACAGAATGAACGAGAAACTGAATAAGAAAGTAAACCTAGCATCTGGGGTTTAAAAAAAATACAATGAAATTCTTTAATCTCTCTTAAACACGTGTTATTCATGCTCGGTGTTTCTAGAGTTTACCCCGACTCCTGCTAACCATGTACGCGCACCCTAATACTACTAAGAGATAGATAATCTAGCTAAGAACACCCACATTTAGCTTAGGGCACTCGCCACGTCTATACGCATCCTATATTAGGATCGCACACGCACTCTATACAGTTCTAGCTTTCCACTAAAATGGGTTCAATTCCGATTTGGATCCGAATAGAGATTTTTAGTGGTGTAACATTGATGTTGTGTAATAATACTATGACACTGAATAACAATGATTGAGAGTTATTGTTTTCTCATTGTTATGGCTACGGATCTTCAACAACGATGATGCTGAATTGAATACCTTTAGAATCATTGGAGTACTTGGAAGTGACGAAGATTTCGAGTAATGTTGAAGAACCAAGGTGATCAAGCATTTGGAACAGAAGTTACAAAGTTTATTTATTTTATATTCCATATGTATTGATAGTTTTGTCACTAAAATTGACAAAGGGGGAGATTGTTACTCGCAAACGTTGCTATCTCAAGCTTGTTTGTCAAGTTTAGTTGCCAAAACTATAAGTCTTGATTTCTAGTCTACTTATAGCTAAATCTTGCACTAGGATAGTAAGTGTAGTTAAGCTCTAGACTCCACGGCGTTCATCATGCGAAGATGAAGAACTACTCAAGGAACTTGTGGAACTTCATCGACAAAAAGGTATGTGGAGACTTGAACTTATCTATCACTCAAAAGTCTATCTATTCTATCTCATATATTGAGACAAAAGTCGTATTGTTATATAGACTTCGATTATACATATTTGGTATTCCGAGCCGAGTTTATATCGCTTATCTATTTGTCGAAATATGTGTTGGTAAGCTTTCGCTTTGGCCAAGTTCATCTTTACTCGTGATGAAAGTCATGTTGATTATTTCAATAACTTGAAAATCGCTTTGATGAAAAATAGTTTGTGAATAACAACTATATAACATCCTCTAAGAAAGTTTCAATTATTCAAATGAGAGTTTAGAACATGTAACCATGTTTGGATATAAACATAGTGTATTCTCACATTTGTGTAAAAGTCCAAAATCGGGAACCCAAAGTAAACGTACCCGTACGCATACTGGCGGTTGTTGGAAATCCGGGTAAGTATGCGTACCCATACGCATATTGGCGGAAAGTTCACGTCCGTGAATTTCTTCTGGATTTTGAAAGTAAAAACAAACTCAATCCGGTTACTTAAATACGCATACCTGTTCGCATACTTAGGTAGGTTACTTTCTAAAATCGGTTTATTCATGAACTAAAACATTCAAAATAATAAGGAATGCAATATTTGCAAACCGTGGTTATAATGTTCAAGAATGGATTCGAGTGAACCAACTAAGTGAAGATGAATAAGGTTGATATGAAAGTGCTCATATGGCTAACCATTGGTTAACTATTGTTGAACCAACTAAGTGTAAACGTTTAGGTACGGTTACTCAAATTTAAATGAAGTTACATTTCATTTATGTATAACAAGCTAAGTTTGATCTAACGGTTGAAAGATATTAGCTTGAATCTAATCAGGTTTTCATCTAACGGTGAATATTGAATTCTTTGTTACCAAGGTAACTTAGATTGCAAACCCTGATTTGGAGACTATATATATAAAGGAGAACTCTGGCAACTGGAAAACCTAATCCCCACACCTCCTGTGTGATACTAGTTGTATAAGCTAGAGTTGATTCTCCTTTAACCTTAGGTTTTTCACGAAACCCTTTAGGTTAACGACTTAAAGACTTCATTGGGATTATGAATCCAGACCCAACTATTTTCTCTGTAGTTGCGTGATCTCATCTTGTTGTTTCTATCGTGTTTGAGTGCAATCGTAATATTGGATTGAGATTTATATCTCCAATAGGCAAGATAGAAAAATAGTCACAAACACCTTCGTCTTATCGTTTGTGATTCCACGATATCTTGTTTTGCTAGTCGATTAAGATTATTGTCAGGTGACTGATATTTCTAGGTTGTTCTTCGGGAATATAAGTCTGGTATATCAATTGGTTCATGTTCACCTTTATTTATCAAAATACAAAACCCGTAGATATTTCTGTGGGACAAACTTATCTATTCCCATAGACTTTTCTGTGTGAGACAGATTTGTATATCAAGTCTTCGACTTTGGGTCGTAGCAACTCTTAGTTGTGGGTGAGATCATCTAAGGGAATCAAGTGAGAAGTATCCTGCTGGGATCAGAGACGTAAGGAACGCAACTGTACCTTGAATCAGTGTGAGATTGATAAGGGTTCAACTACAGTCCACAACGAAGTTAGTTTGTAGTAGGATAGTGTCTGTAGCGGCTTAATACAGTATGGTGTTCAATCTGGAATCAAGTGCGCAGTATCCTGCTGGGATCAGAGGCGTAGGAGTACAACTGTACCTTGTATCAGTGGGATATTGATAGGGGTTCAACTATAGTCCAGTCTGAAGTTAGTTTGCAGTAGGCTAGTGTCTGTAGCGGCTTAATACAGTGTGTATTCAATCTGGACTAGGTCCCGGGGTTTTTCTGCATTTGCGGTTTCCTCGTTAACAAAACTTCTGGTGTCTGTGTTATTTCTTTTCCGCATTATATTTTGTTATATAATTGAAATATCACAGGTTCTGCGTTGAATCGATCAATTGGTAAATCCAACCTTTGGTTGTTGATTGAAATTAATTGATCCTTGAACACTGGTCTTTGGTACCGTTCAAGTTATCTCTCTTATATTCAATCGGGCTCGCAAATTATTGTTTGTTTGATTGCGGATTGAATTGAGCGATTGAGATATAACTCTTTGATATATTTTTCTTAAGATTGAGTCTGACTGTCTAGTTGATTCTCTTGAAAGTATATTGGAGTTAGTTCATACAGATTTCTAAGCGAAATATTGGGTGAGGTTTTTAAATCCCCGCTTTTTCATACCCGTTTGCAAACTTAGTGGTCAATGTTCTAAAATAGGTTTAGTATGTTTACATACTCATGAACAAATACATTTATGAAATAAGGAATGCAATCTTTGCAAACCGTGGCTTAATGTTCATGAACTGATTCTTGTACTTTGTACATTATGAATCATTCCATATTTTGCTTTAATTGGATCATATATACTTCTATGTGATTATCAACAATTGAACAACTCTATGAAACACAATTGGATTCATTTGATTATCTTTCATGATTGATTAATCATCATAGTTGATCTAGATGTGTTAGATGAATGTGGTTAAGACAAAAGTATTCATATGTGTTAGATGAATGTGATCCAACTCAATATACACGTTTAGGTACGGTTACCCATACCTAAATGAAAGTATATTTCGTTTGTGTGTGACAAGCTAAGACCATCTAACGGTGGAGAGATATTGCTTTGGTTTCAAGCAAACTTAGCTTGTATCTTAAATCAGATTTTCATCTAACGATGAATATGGAATGCTTTGTTTTTAAGCTAACTTAGCAAACCCTGATTTGAAAGGATATATAATGAGAACTCTAACAACTAAATCCCCACACCTCCTGTGTGATACTAGTTGCGACTATAGTCGATTCTCCTTTAACCTAGGTTTTTCCTAAAACCATTATAGGTTAATGACTTAAAGACTTTATTGGGATTCTGAAGCCAGATCCGACTGTTTTCTCTGTAGATTCGTATTCTAATCTTACTTTTTCTATCGTGTTGAGTACTATCTTCTCTAAGATTTGCTCGAGATTTATCTCCGATAGGTAAGATATAAAAAGTAATCACAAAGATCTTCGTCTCATCCTTTGTGATTCCACGATAACTTGTTATACCACCATATAGTTAAGTTATTGTGAGGTGATTGATATTTCTAGGCTGTTCTTCAGGAATATAAGACCGGATTATCAATTGGTTCCTGTGCACCTTGATTTATCATAAGACGGAACAAAACTTCATAGGTATTTCTGTGGGAGACAGATTTATCTATCAGAATAGACATTTCTGTGGGAGACAGGTTTGTTTATAAGTCTTCGACTTTGGGTCGTAGCAACTCTTAGTTGTGGGTGAGATCAACTAATGGAATCAAGTGCGTAGAGTCCTGCTGGGATTCAGAGGTATAAGGAAAGCGAATGTACCTTGGTTAAAGCTGAAAAAGCAGGGGACTAACAACCACACCCAATATTTCGCTTAGCAATCTGTATGGACTAACTCCAATATTCATTTTAAGAGAATCAACTAGACAGTCAGACTCAATCTTATGAAAAGTATATCAAAGAGTTATATCTCAATTTCTCAATTCAATATGCAATCAAACAAATAGGAATTTGCGAGCCCGATTGAATATAAGAAATAACTTGGACGGTATCAAAAACCAATATCCAAGTGGCCATCAATTTAATCAACAACCAAAGGTTGGATTCACAATTGATTGAACTCATGCACAACCTGTGATATTCCAATTATATAAACAAATATAATGCGGAAAATAAATAACACAGACACCAGAAATTTTGTTAACGAGTAAATCTCAAATGCAGAAAAACCCCAGGACCTAGTCCAGATTTGAACACCATACTGTATTAAGCCGCTACAGACACTAGCCTACTCCAAATTAACTTCAGACTGGAATGTAGTTGAGCCCTAACCAATCTCACACTGATCAAGGTATAGTTGCGCTCCTTACGTCTCTGAATGCCAGTAGGACTCTATGCACTTGATTCCCTTAGCTGATCTCACCCACAACTAAGAGTTTCTACGACCCAAAGTCGAAGACTTGATAAACTAATCTGTCTCACCCAAAAAAGTCTATTGAATAGATAAATTCGTCTCCCACAGATGAACCTATGAGTTTTGTTCTGTCTTTTGATAAATCAAGGTAAACAGGAACCAATTGATATACCAGACTTATATTCACGAAGAACAACCTAGAAATATCAATCACCTCACAATAATCTTAATCGTATGGTAGCGAAACAAGATATTGTGGGATCGCAAACGATGAGACGAAGATGTTTGTGACTACTTTTTATCTTGCCTATTGGAGATTATATCTTGAGCAAATCTTAGATAAGATAGTACTCAATCACGATAGAAACAACAAGATCAGAACATGCAACTACGGAGAAAATAGTTGGGTCTGGCTTCACAATCCCAATGAAGTCTTCAAGTCGTTAACCTACAGGGTTTCGTGAAAAACCTAAGGTTAAGTAAAATCGAATCTAGTCGCAAATAGTATCGTACAAGAGGTGTGGGGATTAGGTTTCCCAGTTGCTAGAGTTCTCTTTTATATAGTCTTGAAATCAGGGTTTGCAATCAATGCTACCTTGGTAACAAAGCATTCAATATTCACTGTTAGATGAAAACCTGATTAGACTCAAGCTAATATCTTTCAATTGTTAGATCGAACTTAGCTTGTTACACAAAAATGAAAAGTGACTTCATTTAGATATGAATAACCATACCTAAACGTGTGCACCTTGTTGGATCAACAATAGTTAACCGAAGTTAGCCATATGCAAACTTTCATATCAACCATATTCATTTTAACCATAACTAGTTCAAATGACTCGAATGAAGCGAGTTCTAGAGTTGTTCAATTGTTTATATTCTCATAGAAGTATACAAGAAACAATTGAAGCAAAATCGATTTTGATTATGTTAGATCATAGCTCGGTCGACCTCGCATGCGTTGCTATATCAAGCATGTTTGTCAATGTTAGTGATCAAAACTATGAGTCTTGATTTCTAATCTATTATAGCTAAGTCTCGGACTAGGATAGAAAAGTGTAGTTGAGCTCAAGGACTTCATGGCTATTCATCATACAACGGCGAAGATCTACTCAAGGAACCGTGGAACTTCATCAATAAAAAGGTATGTGGAGACTTGAACTTATCTATCACTCAAAAGTCTATCTATTCTATCTCTACTTCTTATGAGACAAAAAGTCGTATGCTATATAGACTGGATCATACACATTTGACATTTCGAGCTGAGTATTCACTACTTATCTTTTTCTCGAAATCGTGTGTTGGTAAAGCGTTTCGCTTTGATCAAGTTTATCTTCACCTAGTGACGAAAGTCATGAAAAGTTTTAATTACTTTGAGAATTGCTCTGACGTGAAACGGTCTATGAATAACGGCTATATAACGTCCTCTGAGAATGTCTCAATGATTGGAATGAGAGTTTAGATTACATAACCATGTATTCCTTAATCCGAAGTTTTCGAACTTTGTTGATTGAGAGAAACCGGAGGAATTGGCTTTGCCAAGTCCGCGAACTCAATTTGCGAACTCAGTCCGCGAACTGACGGAAGTTCTCTTGCCGAGAATTTCTGCTGGGATTTTCAAAAAACTCGTTTGCGTGTTTAGTCCGCGAACTGGCGGAAGTCTCTTTGCCGAGATTTTCTGCTGAGTTTGGAAAACTCTGCCTGTTGCCTTAAATCCGCGAACTTGTTTGTGAGCTCAAGTAGTTATGATCTAAAGATGTGCTCTGAACATGAAACTTAAATTACTAAGGAATGCAGTATACAAACCGTGGCTATAAAGTTCATGAGCCGATTCAATCGAATCGAATCATCTTTGTTTCAATTGTGTCTTGTGTAGTTACATAAGATCTCATAGCAATTGAACAACTCTCTAACTAGTTCATTTGAGTCAATTGAACTAGTTATGGTGAAGAAGAACTAGGTTAATATGAATTGCTCATATGGTTAACCTTTTGGGTTACTATGTTGAACCAACATACACGTACACGTTTGGGCATGGTTTTCACAAACCCAGTAAACATCTACCCAAGTGTGTGTGACCATCTAAGTTTTCGATCTAACGGTTGAGAAATATTAGCTTGAATCTAAATCAGGTTTTCATCTAACGGTGAATATGGATTGCTTTGTAACTAAGGAAAAACCTTGATTTGAAGGCTATATAAAGGAGACAGCTAGCATTATGCAAAACTAATCCCCACACGTCTGTGTGATACTAGTGCGCTCGCTAGAGTCGATTCTCCTTTAACCTTTGGTTTTCTTCTCTAAAACCAGGTTAACGACTTAAAGACTTCATTGGGATTGTGAAGCCAGACCTATACTACTTTTATCGTAGTTGTGTGATCTGATCTTGCATCTTCTATCGTACGAGTACAATCTATTGATTGGCTTGAGATCGTGAGAGTTCTCCGATAGACAAGATAAAGAAGTCACAAACATCTTCGTCTCATTGTTTGTGATTCCTCGACAAACCGCTTGTGTAGTCAAGAAGGATTGTTGAGAGGTGATTGATTAATCTAGGTCGTTCTTCGAGAATATAAGACCGGATTATCAATTGGTTCATGTTCACTTTGATTTTATATCTTAAGACGGAACAAAACCTAGGGTTTTTCTGTGAGAGACATATTTATCCTTTGATAGACTTTTCTGTGTGAGACAGATTTGTTTATTATCAAGTCTGCGGTTTTGGGTTGCAGCAACTCTTAGTTGTGGGTGAGATCAGCTAAGGGAATCAAGTGCGCAGTATCCTACTGGGATCAGAGGCGTAGGAGTACAACTGTACCTTGAATCGGTGGAAGATTGATTGGGGTTCAACTATAGTCCAGTCTGAAGTTAGCTTGGAGTAGGCTAGTGTCTGTAGCTGCTTAATACAGTGTGTATTCAATCTGGACTAGGTCCCGGGGTTTTTCTGCATTTGCGGTTTCCTCGTTAACAAAACTTCTGGTGTCTGTGTTATTTCTTTTCCGCATTGTATTTTATATAATTGAAATAATACAGGTTGTGCGTTAAGATCATCAATTGGAAATCCAACCTTTGGTTATTGATTGATCCTTGGATATTGGTCTTTGGTACCGTCCAAGTTATTCCTTGTGTTTGATAAAAGGCTCGCTATTGTTTTAGCTTGAGTAAATCAAAACAAGTGAGAGATATTGACTCCTTGAGATACTTTAATCTAGATTGAGTCTGACTGTCTAGTTGATTCTCTAGCCAAGTATTTCGGAGTTTGTCCATACAGATTGCTAATCGAATTATTGGGTGGTGTTGTTAGACCCCCGCTTTTTCAATTGGTATCAGAGCAGGCAAACACGTTAAAGACCTTATAAGTCTGTGTTTGTGGCAATATGAGTCTGTGGATAGAATCATACGCATACCAAAAATGCCTCCTAAAGCTGTCAACTTTGTCAAGTATCTTGGAAATACCTCAAAGGGTCACTCCTTAGATGATTCTTCCGAATCCCGAGGTAAGAAGATTGTTCCATCCTGTGTTTGTCATTCTTCCTCCATTGAGACATTGGACATAATAGCAAAGGCTGAAAAGAAGCTCACCAGAATTTCAAAAAAATTCTATAGAGTTTGTTGATCTCAAGGATCATGTATAGCTCATTGATGAATTTGAAAAGTCTATTGATCGTGAACAGGTACTCTATAACATTATAGGGTCATTCTCTAAGGAAATTGAGAAACTTCTTCAAGAAAATAATATACAGTGTGAAGAGATTTGTGATCTTGAAAAGCTGGTTAAAGAAGGCTCAATTAGAGAAAAATGTTTGATCAAGACACATTCATCTGATCTTGACAGACTTCGTGTTGAGAAAAAAAAACTTGAAGCATCACTTGTCATAGCCCATGGACAGTGCAATTCCTTGGAAAAGGAAAACTCTGTTTTAAATAAAAATTCTTCTGCACAAACTAATTCTCATGAGTTACTGTACAGAATGAAATTTTCTCCAGATGAAGATTGTGTCAAGAAAAGTTTTCATAACTTACAATCTTCTCTGGTGGCTATGAAGTTTAAACAAGTACCAGTTATTGCTTCTCCTCCACGAATCTGTACCTTCTGTGGAAAAGGAAATCACTATGTTATCCATTGTTTTGCCAGAAAGAAACGTGTTTCTGAACTTCACAAATTGCTTCTTTCTACTATCAATGGAGTAAATAGTCGGACGACTGCTACAGTGAAGGTCTATTTCAAAGGAAACCAGGCATCTTATAAAAATGATCTCTTTCTTAGAAATCATTACATGACATTTGTAAACTCTCGGGATACCAATGAAAGCATGTCCTGTGCTTATAAGAACAAATCTGGTAAATCTAAGTCTAGTGTGTGGAGACCAATTTCGGAAAATCCCCTAGAACCTATTTCTAGAGGTCCTAGACTTTGTTATCAGAAAGGTTTCTCACCAGTGATTCCCAGAAGGACTGCGAGACGCACCCTTTTTCCTGGAAGCTGCGGTGAAAGGACAAGAAATGCTGAGATAAGATATCCTGGAGGAAATTACAGCTACTCTCTCAGAACCTATGGTGAGACTATGTATCCCTCTGCTACCTAACAGCAGAATGTTCTATTCTTGTGTCTAACTTGAGAGATACAAGGATAAGGATTTGAGAGATGCTCAGGTATTGTGCTATTTTTCTCTAGATTGTATATCTTTTGATGTAATGCTCTTTTCTAGTTTCCTTTTCTTTTGTCACTATGACCTTTTGGGATGGAGAATCTTTGAAAGATGCACAGTGTGCAATATTTCCTCTTAGGACCATTTGTCTTTTGGTCGGCCCACGAACGTCCGCATCTCCTCAAGAAACTCTAGGGTTTCTAGACAGGGCATTCACAAACATATATAACTCTTATACGTGTTTCATTTTTCTTCAGAAAGGAGCTCTATGGAAACTGTTCCCAAAGAAGAAGTTAACCCTATGGTTGAGGATGATCTCAAAGGATGTGATTCTGGTCAAGAGTTTATACTGAAGAAGATGCTTGAAAGAAAAGAGTATAACTCTTGGATTGGAGAATCTGTCAAGGATCTGATTCGTGTTCAGAATGAAGTTAAGAAAATTTCAGATAAACCAGCTTATTGATAGACAGGCGAAAATCCTTGGTACTCAGAATATGTTGATCATAAATCAGAAGAAAGTTATCCTTGATTGTGCAAAGGCTCGTCATTATGCTCGCACTGTTGATCGGAAAGTTAATGTTCTGACTTATGAACATGGTGTGTCTACAGTCAACATGATTAAGGATATCAGTGACTCATACTTTGATGGACCATTTTAGAGGTATGAAATTATCAAGGAAAACTGAGGATATTTTCAGATACCTAGTATGTATTCTTTTGAATTAGTTGGAAGAATAACTAGCGTTGTGAATAGCGACGATTGTGACTACACATAGCTATTTTCGTTTTCATCTTCTTATGTTTATTTTTAGGTTTATTGGTTTTTAAATTCTAAAAATATTTGGAGGATGATATTATTGCAGTATTAATTTGTTTTGAAGTATTGCAATATTTTTATGGGATATGTATTGTTTGCATCCGTGAACTTGAAGGTCCCATATTGTGTCAAAAGTAAAGTCGTTCATAAATTGATATTCGTATTGATGAAAGGATGAATGAACTTTTGACAATCACAAAAGTTATGCCTATGCAGTCATTTATTTGATGGAAAATAGGATGAAATCTTTTGTTTGACAAGGATAAAGTCTATTATGTCGTTATGCAAATAGTGATGGAAAATAGAATAGATCCTTGTATGTTATCCACAGTATTGATCTTCATTGATCCATTTTGTTATGTTTTACCGTGAAGGCTCCATTATGTATCTTATGTTGAGCACCTTACAACTATGCCGATTAATATTGTCCTTGTTGGTTGTTCCATGACATGCTATATGTTGAGCATTCTTGAACTAAATTAATCATCTTGATTGGTATTTGCTCCGAAAGTCTTCTTTTATCAAGCAAAATATTTTGACAATTAAATTGATTGCTTCGGTGATTAGTTTGGTTGTGTATTCCAATTAGATTAATTATAGGTTCTCTTGTAATTAATCTAGTTGAGTTTTTCATATATTCCACAAGTTCTTGTGTTGAGTATATGAATGGCTATACTAATCATGTTCTATTGGTTGATATAGTCGTATATTCCGTAAGGTTTTCCTTATGTTGAGTATTTGAACGATTAAGGTAGTCATCTCCGTGTGGTTATCTTAGTCGTAGCTCCGTGAGTTTTCTTATGTTGAGCACAATCAATTAAATTGATCACTTTTGTGGTTTGATTTAGTTGCGTATTCCGATGGAATCATCACCCTGTGGCCAAGCCAGAAGTATGCCAATACAAGGATCATAGACTACTCATGCCTCCTGCCAAAGATTAGTCGAATTTTCCTGGCAATCTCTTAATGTCTTCCCTTTCGATTTTTATCCTCATATGTCACCATCTCATGCTTACCCCGCAACAATGCCACTGTTACGTGCTAAGCAGGGGACTTAATGTTGATGGTGGTTTTTAGTTCAGGGTTAAAATTATAAAACCTCACATTTAATGTGTCGTCACTCTGCAAAGAAACGGAGCCATGTAAAGTGATGAGTGTTCAACCTCTCCACTGGCATATTTATTGAGCAACTCAATATGTTCATATGAAATTTATCCATACTGATGCATGTAAGCAACAATCCTCCATGGATTAATAGGTGCAAAGTCCTACCCAAAATCAGAAAGCAAAGAATAAATGAGCCGCGGAGAAGGAGCAACAATGAGAGGAAGCGTGGCCATGCCATAGGCCAGCCTACGCCATTTGTCCATGGCCCATGCTACCCGACCGGCCCTTTGATCGCTGTCGTATGCGTCAAAAATAATATTACTTTCTCATAATATAGCAAGGGTAAGAAAGGATCGTTCCCACAGAGAGGCTTCTGTTGTTATAAAAATTTCAGTTTCTTAAGTAACCAAGGGGGGATTTTTTTTTATCTAAGCAATAAAAGTAATTGAAAGCAAAGTAAATAATTGGAATAATTAATAAGGAGAAGATATTGGTCACGGGATAGTATCATTCACAAACATGTATTTTCAGAAATGACTAGAATTGATATTTTAATCTCTCATTTATTAAAAGATCTATGATACCTTGATCGCAAGAATATCCCGCTAATTCCCTGATTTCATCACAACCATATTAAAAGATGCATATGTGAATTCTACCTAGAAAGCAACCTAAAGTGTGAAAGCACAATTAAGTTTAACTCCCTAAGAGCAATAAGTTTTATGGAATAAGACTAATCAAAGCAACCGAATGTGTAAAAGCACTAATTCGATTTAACTAAGGCTATGATTCATATGTGACTAGTAGGATATATCACGACAAGCACTACTCACATTTATGCTAATTGGAATCAAGGATAAACAACTATTTCGTATTGAAAACCCTAATCTAGCAATAGAGATGAAGACTAATCTAATTGATTTCGGACTCAACCAAACTAGCATTCAAATCATAAAACAATATAAACCATGAATCATAAACAATAAAGCCGAGACAAAACTAATCCATTGATTTAAATATCATGCTTGAGAAATCAACTTTTATCCCATAACCAATAATAGTATTTAGCTACTCATAGCTTTTGAGTTCATTATAATCATAATCATAAAATAATGAAATGAAAAATATGCGAAAAGCAAACCCTAGTAGAATCGTCGCTCTCCTCCAAACTCCAAGTAAAAAAATATGTGATACTCAAGAAAGTAGAAAACTTTTCATTTTGTAGCTCTTCTTAGGTCAAGTCTTCAAAATCCCATCACCAAGAAGTCCACCAAGCCCATGTGTGTGAAGAACCCATGTGAAAATATGTCCCAAAAGAGGTCGCTGGAAAACGGGTACATGTGCCGGAAATTGGCCAGAGAAGTAGCCGGAAAAGTGCTCAGGTGACCGGCAAAGTCAAACCCGGTGACTGGTCAACGAGTCAACTCGGGAAGTCAACTGAGTCAGATCGGTCAAACTCAGACCGAATCAGATCACTCAACTCAGTGATGTCATCAGGTGAGTCAGACCTGAGTCAGAAGCTAACTCAGCTGATTGGACTGAGTGGTCATGGCCTAAGCCATTTTGCAGGCCATCTTGCACGGCCACAAATTCTATTGCACCATGATCGTGCATCGTGCTTCTCAGCCAGCCATGTTGGCTCTTCATTTCTGCAATACTACAAACATACTTCTTCCCTTGCTTCCACTACTTCTGCCAATCCAAATTCTCCATTCCTTGCATCACCAACCCTGAACCCTGAAACAGTTCAATAACATCATTCCCATATTATGTGTTGCAACTCCTGCAACTCAATCAACACCACAATTCCATTCATTTCAGCACAGATTCAACACCAGTTCCACTTCAGACTTGGGCCATAACTAACTGTACTATTTGTAGCAACAGCTCATTTCAATTCCCTTTCCTCACAACCTAAGCATACATCCATAACATTCGTTCTTCCTCCTTCAGCATCAGAGCAACAACAACCCCTCTGCACCTTAATCATACATAACTCCAACATATCAGAACCAACATCAGTCTGCCACCACCTTCGCAACTCTCCCATGTACAGCTTAACTACAATATCATTCTCATTGAACTGTACCTAATACTTCATAACTGCACCTCCTTCTCAGTCAGGCCACCTACAACATCTTACTTCCAGGCAACAACATCAATTCAGTTCTGCATTATCAAATTCATGCACAACCCATACAATCCATTATGTAGCTACTGTACCAGTACAACCTTCACTAATTTCTTAGCACAAGACCATTTACATATTCCACCAGTTCCATTACCTGTAGCTCAGTTCAGTGTTAAAAATACCAACACAGATCTCCAACTGCAAACAGTTGCGAGACCACCTGCATTTCCAGTGTTCGTCTCCAGCATCATCAGACACTCTTGAGCCATTTCTGTGTAATGCAGCACCAACACATCCACAGTCATATCTCAATCCTAGCATACATCTAGGTTTACATTCTTCACAGCAAACACATAATTGCACTGCACTGCAGCTCCATTCAATCCTGCGCATTTCATTTCCATCTCGAACTCAGCACCATAGTGTGGTTCTTTCAGCTCAAAGCCACCACTGCCATTCAACTGCAGCTGCAACTCTTGACTGCACTTCAGACTGTCACTGCAATTCATGTAATCTGAGCATCACCATCTTGTCTCTGGAAGCAACAAATGAACCCAACTTACATTTCCTGTCTTGCAAACCCATTTAGCGGTTGCAATCACCAACAAGTCCACCTGCAACCTCAAATTCTCCATCTGCTTCAGGATTCCACAATACCCATCTTGTCATTCATTCCCTTCAATCAATATACAGACTCCAATCCATTTTCCGCAGCAATTTCAGATCACCAATTTCCTCTCATCTGTTTGATTTCAAAATCTCACAGATCCACTTTTGTTTCTTACTCAGAGAACCCCAAATTTAACCTCCGATCTGAATTTTTTGTTGTCTCACTTGAATTCAACCATCCATTCGAAGTTTCAAACGAACTTAACAATCAAACCCATCTTCTGAGATCAACAGCAAACCCTTTATCTTCAACCAATTCTTCATTTGAATCATCCACTGCCAATTCCTCCGTCGATTCCTGTTCAGCCGCATCTTCAAACCCTGATTCATTCTCAATTTCAAATTCAACTCGATAATCCATCACAAATTCATTCTCCATCTCAGAAGCAGGTTTATCTCTTCGATCTCACTGGTTTCAAGCTCAAGAAAAAAGCAATAGATCCTTCAACAGAACACCATCGTCGTCACAACTCTTTACTTCTCAGAATATTAATGGAGCCGCCGTCTCAGTTTAAGCAGAAGAAGAATAATGATTTCTCCCCTGAAATTTAGATATTTTGTAGAAAACTGGATTTACACACCCAGCTTTGGAAAAGGGCCTCCTTTTGGCCTTTCAGTTCCAGATAACCGACAGCCTATTTCTCTTTCGACTCAACTGTCAGGTATGCTAAACCGACAGTTTATTCTTCACCTCTGTCTTGTGTAACCTTAGACGGCTCCAAATATAACTCGACCATGAATTGACCTATTTGCCTTTTACGCTCCAAATGGATGATATCTCATTCTTTTGCTCCAAATGACTCCATTGCACCTAATAAACTCAAAAATAAACATAAGAGATGCGATTCACAAGGATAATAGCAAAGAAAGCATAAATACTAGATATAAAAATAGGTGTTTTACAACACCTATCAAATTCCCCCACACTTAGACTTTTCTAGTCCTCGAGCAAACCAAACAAAACTTATTCTAAAGGATACATACAACTCACGTGAGGGTTTACTAGAGAAACACCCACAAAACCTGCTTTTCCAACTTACTAGTTCCCCGTAATGATAACATCCAACGCGCTAAGAAGACATAGATATTCTGCATACTAGTCATAAGAAGTTAGACACATAAATGAACATAATCTCATCCTTAAAAGTTGAGAGAGAAATAACCATCTCTTCTCGAAAGAAATTCGGGTTCGGAGTGATCAAAAGTCTCGACTCTGCCTCACAAGAAAGGGTTTTATGATATTGCTCTCAATAATAAACAACTTTTTATGGGTCACACATGTGTCGAGGTAGGAATGAAGAGAGAATCCTGCGACACCTTGAATGGTAGGAAGGCAAAAACCCTCCGAATTGTTATGAAAACCCACATCTTTTATTCATTTTGAAAACCCTTTTTCTGACGATCTCTAAGAAAGAAAATCAACCACTTAACGAAGGTGGTAATATGCTTACTTATCTCGTTATACGTTCGGCGTGCAGTTAGCACCACTCTCACATCATCCATAGAAACGTCTTCGGTCTTCATCTTCGTCTTCGGTCTTCAACTTTTGATGATGAAATCTTGAACTTCGTAGAATCTTGACAATGTGATTCTTTCCTCTAATTCCTTGTTGCTTGAAACTTCATTATTGATATTCCTTCTTTCCGTTGGATTTATTGAATGAATACAAAACCAAAAACGAACTAAACAAACCAAATATGATGCAATGATTTTTTTTTCCATTTTTTTTGAGACAAGAGAAAATAAAATACAAATAAAATAAAATAAAATAACAATGCAAGTAGAAAGGCCATGGTGTAAGTACTTTACCGCTCAATTCTTCACAACTTGTATGTTTCGATATCACAAACTTTTTGAATTCTCACATTAATAATCTTCATTCTTGTACATAAAAATTCTGCTCCTTGTCTTGTTGCTTTACTTGAATATGAAATCTGCTCATTTTTGTATTGTTGCTTGTAAACCTTGAATGTCTTCAACTTTCCTTCGAATTTGTGATGCTCCTCTTGTTGATGATGATGGTGTTTCTATGGACGTGTTGGTGTAGAGAGAGATAAAGTGGATGGTGCTAACTGCGAACAATATTACAAGTGGTATGTAAGTTAGCAATTCGATGTCACCATTCATGATTGATAAAATAGCACTCAAGAGATCAAAATAGTGCTTCTATTGGTGGGAGGTTGGGTAGCTCACCATTATACCCGGAGTTTACGTACGGTGACACACACTCTAAAAGCACATATTTAGACAGGTACAAAGAATTGAAGGTCGGTGCCTATCATGATGTAACATGGGTAGTCTCCACTACAGGGGATCACAAATCTAATACCGAATTCAGTTTGCACCTCATTTGCCACTGGGATGGTTAAATCCAACTTTAACTCTCATACAAGTAAAAAACCCGATCATGTTCTCTGTCATCTCTAAGTTCAATCACTCTTATGAGAATCTCGATGTAATCTTAGCGACATGTATACTATGTGACTCTAAACTAACTACAAGTTGGAGTTTTCTTATTCACTATTTTACACAAAAGTTGAAAATTTCATGCAAAATTTACAACGCACATGCTTAACCACTCCCCCAAGCTTAAACTTTACATTGTCCTCAATGTAAATTGAATCGTCCAAAGAAAGTCAAGGTGGGAAATCTTACAATGATATGCGACAAGAAAAAGTAAATACAAGACAAGAACCAAAAATAAAAATAAGACAAGACAAGAAATACTCATCGTATGGGTTGCCTCCTATGTAGCGCTTGGTTTAAAGTCGTCAGCCCGACTATCTCCTTGTTTGCTACGCCTTAGCCGACTTCCAACACGTTATGGAAATCTGATTGAATGTTACTTGGGTGTTTCCTCGCCTCAAAGATGTTGAAGTGAATGACTTCTCCATCAAACTCCATAGTCAAGGTGCCATTATGGACATCAATCTTCGTTCTAGCGGTACTCATAAATGGTCTACCCAATAGTAAAGGTGTAGACGAGGATGGATTCACATCACTCATGTCTAAAACGTAGAAATTCACTGGAAATATTAGTCTTTTTACCGCACCAAAACATCCTCAACAATCCCTTTCGGGTAAACATTAGATCTATCGGCAAGTTGAATAACTATGCCGGTTTTCTTAAGAGGACCAAGGTTTAAAGCATCATAAATATAAGTAGGCATAACATTAATAGAAGCTCCTAAATCTAACATAGCTTTTGTAAACCTCGTTTTACCAATAGTGCATGGAATAGTGAAACTACCAGGATCTTTCAATTTAGGTGGGAGTTTCTTTTTAAGATACACAGAAGCGTTTTCCCCCACACTCATTACCTCATTACCGGTTAGCTTGTGCTTGTTAGTGCACAATTCCTTTACACACTTTGCATAGCGAGGAGATTGCCGAATTACTTCAATAAGTGGAATATTGACTTGGACCTTCTTAAAAACATCCCAAACATCTCTATCTTATTCCACCTTCTTATTAGCTTTAGCAAACCTGCCAGGAAAAGGTAGAGGGGGAACATAAGTAGAAACATGATTTTTAGAATTGGAAATAGGTACCTCGGAAGTTTTGGGGAAATCAACATCCTTTTCCTCCAAAACTGGTTCCTTTGGGCCTTCTTCTTTACCCGAATCAGTAATTTCAGGTTGCATAAGTCGTGTACCACTTCCAAACGTAATAGCATTGGCACCATCTACTGGGTTAAGAGGTTGGGAAGGGAGTTTCTCACCATTTTTTGCATGCAACTGATTAATCTCCTCGGCCATCGAACCAACTTGTGTTTGCAAGTCCTTGACTGCACCCTCCGTTCTTTGCATAAAAGATTTCAGCAACTCTTCCATATTGGACCCTTGATTTTGAGGTTGTTGTTGTTGTGGTTGACCAACTTGTGATTGCAACTCCTTAATTGTATTATCTGTTTTCTGCTGATTTAATTTCGCTAGTTGTTGATTTTGCTGCACCACGGACATTAGAGCCTCCACCAAAGTAACCATCTTTGCCAATTCTGAATTTTGGGCTTGTTGCGGTTGTTGCACTTGTTGTTGGAACTCACTCGAATGGTTGTAAACAGAACTTGTACTTGCAACTTGCTCGTAAGTGTTGGAGTAAATACCATACGGCTGAGTGGAGAATATAGCATTGACATGCTCTACGTTCTCATAAGCTGGGCGTGATGGTTTTAAAACCACTGCTGCAATTTGTTGCATCATTGCCATCATATTGCTCATTTATTGACGTAATTCAATAATCTCGTCAACTTGATTAACTCCCTTGGTAGGTGGTTCTGATCCACGACTTGAAAATTGTTGAGAATTTGCTGCCATACTCTCAATCAACTCTCTATCTTGTGTCACCGTCTTGTTCATAAGTGCACCACCACTTGCAGCGTCAATAAGATTCCTATCACTTGCTTGGAGACCTTCATAGAAGTATTGGATAATCATTGCGTCACTAAATTGGTGATGAGGGCAGCTTGCTACCAATCTCTTGTACCGTTCCCAACATTCATACAACGATTCTCCCACACTTTGTTTCATCCCACAAATCTCCTTGCGAATTTGAGTCGCTTTCGACACAGGAAAATATCTCTCCAAGAAAAGTTTCTTCAACCCATTCCATGTTGTAATACTACCAGGCGGTAAGTAATATAACCAATCTTTAGCTGCATCGAGTAAAGAGAAAGGAAAAGCACGCAACATTCCTTCATCTGCATTAGCCCCATTAGGTATCATGTTTTTCATCAACCATTGAAACTCCATAAGATGCTTGTTCGGATCTTCCCATACACATCCATGTAACTTTGGTATTTGACTGATCAACCCTGACTTGATATCAAAAGTGGAAGTTGCTTCAATACACCATTGTTGTTGATCCAACTTCTGAGAAGCTAGCTCCTTGAGTGTGCGATTTGCATCACCCATTGCTTCTCCCAATTTGTATTTCAGTAAGGTACCTGAAACACAATTCTCAAAAACAAGTGAGAAACAAGACAAGAAACAAAAAGCAAATATGAAAGCAGAAATGATGATAAGAAACTAAAAACTTAATGACAAGCCGTATGCCTCCCCGGCAACGGCGCCAAAATTTGATCGCTGTCGTATGCATCAAAAATAATATTACTTTCTCACAACTTAAAATATATAATATAGCAAGGGTAAGGATCGTTCCCACAGAGAGGCTTTTGTTGTTATAAAATTTTCAGATTCTTAAGTAACCAAGGGGGGATTTTTGTTTTTATCTAAGCAATAAAAGTAATTGAAAGCAAAGTAAATAATTGGAATAATCAATAAGGAGAAGATATTGGTCACGGGATAGTATCATTCACAAACATGTATTTTCAGAAATGATTAGAATTGATATTTTAATCTCTCATTTATTAAAATACCTAGGATACCTTGATCGCAAGAATATCCCGCTAATTCCCTGATTTCATCACAACCACATTAAAAGATGCATATGTGAATTCTACCTAGAAAGCAACCTAAAGTGTAAAAGCACAATTAAGTTTAACTCCCTAAGAGCAATAAGTTTTATGGAATAAGACTAATCAAAGCAACCGAACGTGTAAAAGCACTAATTCGATTTAACTAAGGCTATGATTCATATGTGACTAGTAGGATATATCACTACAAGCACTACTCACATTTATGCTACTTGGAGTCAAGGATAAACAACTATTTCGTACTGAAAACCCTAATCTAGCAATAGAGATGAAGACTAATCTAATTGATTCCGGACTCAACCAAACTAGCATTCAAATCATAAAACAATATAAACCATGAATCATAAACAATAAAGCTGAGACAAAACTAATCCATTGATTTAAATATCATACTTGAGAAATCAACTTTTATCCCATAACCAATAATAGTATTTACCTACTCATAGCTTTTGAGTTCATCATAATCATAATCATAAAATAATGAAATGAAAAATATGCGAAAAGTAAACCCTAGTAGAATCGCCGCTCTCCTCCAAACTCCAAGTAAAAAAATACGTGATACTCAAGAAAGTAGAAAACTTTCCTTTTTGTAGCTCTTCTTAGGTCAAGTCTTCAAAATCCCATCACCAAGAAGTCCACCAAGCCCATGTGTGTGAAGAACCCATGTGAAAATATGTCCCAAAAGAGGTCACCGGAAAACGGGTACATGTGCCGGAAATTGGCCAGAGAAGTAGCCGGAAAAGTGCTCAGGTGACCGGCAAAGTCAAACCCGGTGACCGCTCAACGAGTCAACTCGGGAAGTCAACTGAGTCAGATCGGTCAAACTCAGACCGAATCAGATCACTCAACTCATTGATGTCATCAGGTGAGTCAGACCTGAGTTAGAAGCTAACTCAGCTGATTGGACTGAGTGGTCATGGCCTAAGCCATTTTGCAGGCCATCTTGCACGGCCACAAATTCTGTTGCACCATGATTGTAGTTGCAGGAAATCCTACAACACACCCCTTGTATTATCATGACTATGATTTCTAGATCTAAACTTATTTGATATGAAAATAAAGATAAAGATAATGAAAATAGAAAATAAGACACAAGATTTACGTGGTTCGATCAATTTGATCTACATCCACGGGGTTAGGTTTTACTATGATTATTTGTAATTACATCTTGATTACATGGAGACTCCATTAATGAGTATTTGGAGCTCTAGGTTCTTTAAGGAGGAAGAAGAAGGAGATAATAATAATACAACCAATTCTACTTTCTCTCTCTACAGAATGTATCCTCTCCTAAAGTGTGTCTCTCTTTCTGATTATCTATCCCTTTTCTTTCTCTTGCCTTTCTCTTTATATAGGATTCTACCTAGTGGGTGACAGCTCATATGCAGTTAAGATTTCCCCTAATTTCGGATCTGGCTTGCGATGATATCGTAAGCTTACATATGTTAATTTCGCAGATCTTCTAATCTTCGCAAAGTTATTACATTTTTCTTATGTTTAAGCTAATATCACCTATTGTATCGTTTCTCAAAGTGCTCTGTGACATTTTTGTAATGCGTTGTTAAGAATTTCGCGAGCGTATCGTTGTCGCGAAATTCTGATCCTACATCTTGCCTCTTTTTTCTTGAATATTGCTTGAAGAGCGATCTTCAGGAAAAAATCCATTGTTGCAGTTGTTGGAGTAGTCTTTGATCTTTGTTAATGAAGGAACGAGCGAAAGAATACTGGATTTGAAAAGTACGTACTTGCCTCTATTCTTTTGTGAAGTTCCGGAATGTTGCGAAGTAAATAAGAAGTATCATCTTTTTAAGTATGCGAAGTATGAAGTATCCTTGAAGAAGTATAAGAAGCATGAAGTATCCTTGATGAAGTATAAGAAATATTCAGTTCTCGAAATGTAAGAAGTATCCTTCCTTGAATGAGAATAATAAGTATTGCCTCTATTCATGCGAAATTATTACTCCATTTTTGGTGATTCTTGCCGAGAAGATAAAGAACATAAAATGTTTTCTTGGTAATCCATAGTTGCCTCTGTTCTTTATTTATGAGGGTAGAATCTTTGAGAAAATGTTGAATGTGCGAATTGTTTCTTCATTCTCATCTTTCCTCTGTCTCATGTTTTGTGCTCATGCGATAGTATAATCTCTTCAAGTTGCTTATAATTGTGCGAAATAATTGTACGAAATGATCATATCGTTCGGAATAATCACATTCTGCGAAATAATCACAATCTGCAAAATTCTGACACATTCTGCGAAATTCTGACACATTCTGAATAATCCTACGAAACTATGAATAATCCTAAGAAACTCTGAATAATCCTAGGAAATTCTGACACAATCTGCGAAATTCTGAATAATCCTGCGAAATTCTGACACATTTTGCGAAATTCTGAATAATCCTGCGAAATTCTGAAAAATTCTGCGAAATTCTGAATAATTCTGCGAAATTCTGAATAATTATGCGAAATTCTGAAAAATACTGCGAAATTCTGAATAATTCTGACACATTCTACGAAATTCTGAAAAATTCTGCGAAATTCTGAATAATTATGCGATATTATTGCGAAGTTCTGCAATATTATTCCGTACAGTTTTGTAAAGTACTTGTGCGAATATAATGCTTATGTGATGATTATGTTATGAAATGTGTATGCGATGTTTATGCTATGAAATGCTTATGCAATGCTTTTATGATGCGAGTATTATGTTTGTATGATGAGAATGCTTATCTATTGCAATGTATAGCTAATGTTTGCGTTACTTAGCTCATTTTGCACGCTAAAATTGATGTAGCTTTAAATTACCTTCATTCTCCATTTCTCTGGCTTTTTCTTTAGTGTATGCATTCCTCTTCGTGTAGTTATTGTTCCTCACAAGTTCTTACTTGTGTTTCATCTTTCCTTTTTCCTGCACTATTAGTATCTCATAACAGTATGATCATAATATCAAGTCTGCGGCATTTTCACTGCCTCAGTTTCATTTCCATGTACATATTCGCAAGCTTGTTTGCTTACATATAATCATTCTCGCAAGCTTACTTGTTTACTCATTTTCTTATGTGGTCTTATTTTGCCTTCCTAGTTAAAGGTCTTATTTTGCCACCTCTTGTCATTGCGACAAAATCGCAGGACGTCTTTGCACTTTCATGCAAAAACCCATTGATCTTGCCTTAACTTTTTCTTTTGTATTATTGCCTCTTCAGGATTGTTGCCACAATATGACAGGCCTAAATATTCTTGCGAAAATAAAGCCCCATGACATTGCCGTCTTGCGACAAAATCGCAGAACGTCTTCACACTTTCATGTAATGACCCATTGATCTCGTCTTATCTTTTTCTCTAGTATTGTTGCCTCTTCAGAATTGTTGCAAAAATATGACAAGCCTTAATACCCTTGCGAGTAAAAAGCCTCATGACATTTGCGTCTTAAGACACTTATCAACTCCCTAATAGAGGGTCCCGCCCTTATCTCCCCCCTGGTTGCCCCTTCAAGGAGGAGTACTTCTACCATACAAGGTTAGCTCCTCCCATCCGGTCTTAACAACAACCAGTTGTTTTTGCAGCCTCTTATCCCTTTTACCTATAGGGATTATGGTTACGAGACTGCACCCTAAGTGGAGTTTTCTTCGGGCCGAGTGCAATATAAGCCAAGACTTGTCAAGAATGGCAAGGACGCTTCAAACGCCCCTGGCACTCTTGACTCAACCGTGTACCTCGGCGCCTTGATCAGATTCTGCACTCATTGGGAGAGTCGTTATTACCTTAGTCGCCCAACCTAAGTCATATGCTTAGGCTTAGAATCCAAGGTGCCTCTCCTGGATGGGATTTATTGACCCCAAATCTCCATGACTCAGGTTCCAGGGGAGGTGTAACCTTTTCCCTGAGTCATGCTACAGGTACCCCCTTCTATGACGTACTTTAGGTCTTACATTTTCCTCTTGCGAAATTTTATTCGCGAACTAGGGTGTACGCCATAAAGGTTCGCCCCATTCTAATGTTAGATTTTTATGGATATTAGATTGTCTCTTGCGAAATTTTCGCGTTTCTTTGTTCTTTTATTCTTTCATTCTCATAATATCATATCATTTGAAGCAAAGTAAATATTCAAGAGAAGTTCTAATACATTATAATTCTGAAATCTTTGTAATTGTGCGATTGTTTCGCATTTTGTAAATCAAATCAAAAATCTTTTTATTCTCTGTAAAAGAAATATTCTAGAGAAACATATAAATTAAATTTTCTCAGTTTTCTGTAATTTTGAAATCTCGCAATCTTTGTAATTTTGAGGTCTTTGTAATATTGAAATCTTAGTAATCTTTATAATCTTTGAAATCTTGAAATGTTTGTAATCGTGCGATTGAATCTCTTTTTTGTAAATCAAATAAAAAATCTTTTTATTCGTTCTTAGTATAAAGTAAAATGTTCAAGGAAGTGGTACTTATCTTTCATGTGAGTCGTTGTTGTTGTAAAAGAAGTGAATAAATGCCTTGAAATGTATGAATTTCGCGCAGCAAAAAGAAGTGTGAGAAGTGAGACTTGAACCCTTGATCTGCTTCTTGGATTTTCTCGCACCATACCAACTGTGCTAAGCCTCTTTTGCGAAATAATCAAAGTTCTTGCGAAGTAATCAAATTCCAACTGTGTAAGAGGCAATTCTGTATAAATTTCGCATAATAAAAATAAACATGTGAGAAGGAAGAATTTATCCCGCGACCTACTGCTTGCATTCATGCCTCCTGACCAATTGTGCTAACCCTCTCTTGCGAAATAATCAAAGACTGTGCGAAGTAATCAAATATCAACTCTGCGAAATGAATATTTGCGAAGCAAAAATTATTTGGTCGTAGGGAGAATCGAACCCATGTCCTCTAGTTTGCATGCTCCTTCTCTGACCATCTGCGCTACTTGTTGCTTGCGAAAGAAACACACAATGTTGTACTTTATTCCATTTTTTCGCCTTTAGGATTTCAAAAATGTGCGAAAAATTAAGCTTGATGAGGGATTGACCAACTGTGCTACCTCTTGTTTGCAAACTAATGAAATAATATTGCGAAATTATTCATTTTTTCGCTATCTGTAAAAATAAGAAAACTATGCTCACAGGGAAGTTCGAACTTGCGACCACGAACGTACATATTGTTCTCTTGACCAACTGTTCAAGAATCTCTTTGCGAAATAAACGCACAATGTTTATGTGTCTCTGCGAAATTCGAACCCGTGACCTATCGCTTACTCGCTCCAGCTCAAACCATCTGTGCGAATTTCTGTTTGTGATAGAAATTGCAGCTTCTGCCTCTTATCTTTTCTTCGTCCTTCCTTAACTTCTTTCACATTTGCCTTCTTCTCCTGAACATGAAAATCTTCCACTGAAGCTTCCATTTTCTCCTTAAATTTCACCACAACAACTAATTTTTTTCTCTCACTCTTTTCATGTCTTTGAATTGTTAATGATGTTTACTCCCTGAAAGTGTGATTTCTTCCATAAAATTTCCATTTTTGAACCTAAATTTTGTAAATCTAGAAAAATATGAACAGTAGCTAATCTTCCTGAAAATTTCTTGAATCAACAAGTTACAGGAAGGATAAATCCTTTACTCGTCCCTGTTTCTAGCGCCATTATGTAGTTGCAGGAAATCCTACAACACACCCCTTGTATTATCATGACTATGATTTCTAGATCTAAACTTATTTGATATGAAAATAAAGATAAAGATAATGAAAATAGAAAATAAGACACAAGATTTACGTGGTTCGATCAATTTGATTTACATCCACGGGGTTAGGTTTTACTATGATTATTTGTAATTACATCTTGATTACATGGAGACTCCATTAATGAGTATTTGGAGCTCTAGGTTCTTTAAGGAGGAAAAAGAAGGAGATAATAATAATACAACCAATTCTACTTTCTCTCTCTACAGAACGTATCCTCTCCTAAAGTGTGTCTCTCTTTCTGATTATCTATCCCTTTTCTCTCTCTTGTCTTTCTCTTTATATAGGATTCTACCTAGTGGGTGACAACTCATATGCAGCTAAGATTTCCCCTAATTTCGGATCTGGCTTGCGATGATATCGCAAGCTTACAAATGTTAATTTCGCAGATCTTCTAATCTTCGCAAAGTTATTACATTTTTCTTATGTTTAAGCTAATATCACCTATTGTATCGTTTCTCAAAGTGCTCTACGACATTTTTGTAATGCGTTGTTAAGAATTTCGCGAGCGTATCGTTGTCGCGAAATTCTGATCCTACAATGATCGTGCATCATGCTTCTCAGTCAGCCATGTTGGCTCTTCATTTCTGCAATACTACAAACATACTTCTTCCCTTGCTTCCACTACTTCTGCCAATCCAAATTCTCCATTCCTTGCATCACTAGAATCATGGCCTTGAACCAGTTCAATAACATCATTCCCATATTCTGCGTTGCAACTCCTGCAACTCAATCAACACCACAATTCCATTCATTTCAGCACAGATTCAACACCAGTTCCACTTCAGAGTTGGGCCATAACTAACTATACCATTTGTAGTAACAACTCATTTCAATTCCCTTTCCTCACAACCTAAGCATACATCCATAACATTCGTTCTTCCTCCTTCAGCATCAAAGTAACAACAACCCCTCTGCACCTCAATCATACATAACTCCAACATATCAGAACCAACATCAGTCTGCCACCACCTTCGCACCTCTCTCATGTACAACTCAACTACAATATCATTCTCATTGAACTGCATCTAATATTTCATAACTTCACCTCCTTCTCAGTCAGCCAACCTACAACATCTTACTTCCAGGCAACAACATCAATTCAATTCTGCATTATCAAATTCATGCAAAACCCATACAATCCATTATGTAGCTTCAGTACCAGTACAACCTTCACTAATTTCTTAGCACAAGACCATTTATATTTTCCACCAGTTCCATTACCTGTAGCTCAGTTCAGTGTTCAAAACACCAACACAGATCTCCAACTGCAAACAGTCGCGAGACCACCTTCATTTCCAGTGTTCGTCTCCAGCATCATCAGACACTCTTGAGCCATTTCTCTGTAATGCAGCACCAACACATCCACAGTCATATTTCAATCCTAGCATACATCTAGGTTTACATTATTCACAGCAAACACATAATTGCACTACACTGCAGCTCCATTCAATCCTGCGCATTTCATTTCCATCTCGAACTCAGCACCATAGTGTGGTTCTTTCAGCTCAAAGCCACCACTGCCATTCAATTGCAGCTACAACTCTTGACTGCACTTCAGAATGTCACTGCAATTCATGTAATCTAAGCATCACCATCTTGTCTCTGGCAACAACAAATGAACCCAGCTTCCATTTCCTGTCTTGCAAACCCATTTAGCAGTTGCAATCACCAACAAGTCCACCTGCAACCTCAAATTCTCCATCTGCTTCAGGATTCCACAATACCCATCTTGCCATTCATTCCCTTCAATCAATATACAGACTCCAATCCATTTTCCGCAGCAATTTCAGATCACCAATTTCCTCTCATCTGTTTGATTTCAAAATCTCACAGATCCACTTTTGTTTCTTACTCAGAGAACCCCAAATTTAACCTCAGATCTGAATTGTTTGTTGTCTCACTTGAATTCAACCATCCATTCGAAGTTTCAAACGAACTTAACAATAAAACCCATCTTCTGAGATCAACAACAAACCCTTTATCTTTAACCAATTCTTCATTTGAATCATCCACTGCCAATTCCTCCGTCGATTCATGTTCAGCCGCATCTTCAAACCCTGATTCATTCTCAATTTTAAATTCAACTCGATAATCCATCACAAATTCATTTTCCATCTCAGAAGCAGGTTTATCTCTTTGATCTCACTGGTTTCAAGCTCAAGAACAAAGCAATAAATCCTTCAACAGAACACCATCGTCGTCACAACTCTTTACTTCTCAGAATACTAATGGAGCCGCCGTCTTGGTTTAAGCAGAAGAAGAATAATGATTTCTCCACTGAAATTTAGATATTTTGTAGGAAACTGGATTTACACACCCAGTTTTGGAAAAGGGCCACCTGAGGTGATATTTGGCCTTTCAGTTCCAGATAACTGACATCTTATTTCTCTTTCGACTCAACTGTCAGGTATGCTAAACCGACAGTTTATTCTTCACCTCCGTCTTGTGTAACCTTATCCGGCTCCAAATGTAACTGGCTCGTGAATTGATCTATTTGCCTTTTACGCTCCAAATGGATGATATCTCCTTCTTTTGCTCCAAATGACTCCATTGCACCTAATAAACTCAAAAATAAACATAAGAGATGCAATTCACAAGGATAATAACAAAGAAAGCATAAATACTAGATATAAAAATAGGTGTTTTACAACATCTATCACCCTTACTCTTCTGTCGACCAATCAGGTCGCTTTAAACCTGCCACACTCCCGTGAATTGTGGCTGGGCCCATACTTGCCGGCCCTATTCCCCATCGACCAATCAGGTCGCATTAAACATACCACGCGCACCAGAAGTGTATCCACACTCCTGCTTGGCCGGTCCCCTCTTTTTATTGACCAATCAGGTTGCTCAAACCTACCACAATATTAAAAGAGGTGGAATTGCGTCAAGTGGTCACCATGCCAAATTGGCTTCCTAAAGATTGTACAAACAACTGGGAACGTTTGGTAAACAATTTTATCATGAGCTACATGCCAAAAGTTTCGTATGAATGTCTAGCATAACATACTTAAAATTCAAATCAATCGGAGAAACGAGCTAAAAGATACAACATAAAAGGCGAGCTAGGTCATGGCTGAAAACTGACAGAATCCCTCCTGAATTCTTCCTGAGTTTCACTGTCGGGATGTTTTCACCTCCTAAACGAGCTCAAAACCTAAATATTCCCACGCGGTAAGATAGGAAATTCTTTTATGATCAGAATGGAGGGGGACCGTCAAAATACGAGTTCGTACGAGAATTCTACAACGATTTTAGTGAGGGTCCCACATCTGAATTTTCTGATTACGAAATTTCATGAGTTAACACAAATTTATGTGAATCATCTCATCCATCCAACTTGGCTAGCCAACTTAAATGGTTTATATTTAATTTGAGCCAATCATCTCGGCCATCCACGGCCACATGCCGCATGCCTTATGCGCTAATTAGGGTTTCGGCATGCCAAACCCTAATTTAGGCAAAGTTGCTACGCCAACCGAGCCAAAACAATGTTTCACAGGACATTTGGATTGATGTGGCCACTGAAACTGATGTTGCCACACCACATTTGAGTCTAACACCAATGTGCCAAAATTTAGTGGCCATGGCTACGCCAGGCGCTACTTGCACCATCGTGCCGCTGGCATGCACAAACTATGCCAGTTATTCCACCGTGTCACTGGCATGCACGAACTATGCCAGCCATGCCGCAGTACCATTGGCATGCGCTAAAGGCGCCACTGTACCATTATCAGGCACCAACAGAAGGTAGCCATAACCAACGGCTACCCTTCTTCATGAGATGCAATCTCATCCATCCAAGTTCGCCACCGAACTGACAGACTTGTGGCAAGTTTTAGGCGACCAGCCGCCTAAATCTAGTGGCCATGGCTACGCCAGGCGCCACTTATATCATCGTGCCACTGGCAAGCACGAGTTATGCCAGTCATGCCGCAGTACCACTGGCATACACCAAAAACGCCATTGTGCCATTACCAGGTGCCGACAGAAGGTAGCCATAATCAACGGCTACCCTTCCTCATGAGATGCAATCTCAGCCATCCAAGTTCGCCACCGAACTGACGGATTTGTGGAAAGTTTTAGGCGACCAGCCAAGACAATCCTAATAGCATCACATGTTATTTTCCTGCGGCAAGTCTCTTGATTTTGACTTTCCACACGTAGCAAAGTGCTACATGTTTTCCACGAAAACACTCGAGACATCAAACATGTCACAAACTGGGGGATACTCATCAGGGTATTGGTATGGAGGTTTACAACGTGCGGAGTGCAATACGCCCGTTACAGGAAAGTATAATGAAGCGGGACGGTTAGTGATGGCAAGAAGTAATGGTGTAAACGGATCCACTTCCTTCATCATGGAAGTATAATTTCTGACGGTTACATGTTACTTCGCTCTTCCACCACTCAATCGTTTCCACTTCCTACGAGACCAGGGTACGTTTTATTACGACTTGTATAAATAGGTTTCACCTATTTCCACCAAAGACAAGTTTTTGGTCGGCAACAACACAATATCCAGAAATCACCTGATAGTTTTCCATTCTGCTAGCTAGTTCTACTTTCCGATACAAGTCGTAAACAACCACACCTTCATAATCAACGATTCTAGTCTCAACACTTTCTTCGCTTCCCTCCCTAAGACCAACCCTTCTCCTTCACTTTGTGACCGAAGCAAGCCTGGAACCTCCGTTTCTTGGTTTATGTCAGGATTGTACAGATTGATCTCTCGAATTAAAAGTACTCCCGTGCAGTACATTGTTTAGGGTTTAGATTCGTTTCTCATCCACACACCCAAAATTACCAAAATCAGCAGAAACAGTTTTTACCCACAAACAATGATATATCTTTCTGGAGAGAAGTGGCTGCGTAAATCGAGGTAAAATTTATTTTGTTAGTTAATCGTTTTTCATGTTTAAGAAAAGCTTGATTTTGTTGCATATATTTTGCTTTTGATTAAAAAAAATTCGGTACAATTGATATGTTTCATTATGTTGTATGGATTGGTTATTGTGATTCAATTGTTTCCGGTTAAGAAAAACTTTGTTAATTCTATTGACTTAATGATTTGTGAAAAAGCGGGGGTACAACAACCTCACCCAATATTTCGATTAGCAATCTGTATGGACTAACTCCAATATACTTTCAAGAGAATCAACTAGACTCAATCTTAATAAAGTATATCAAAGAGTTCTAATATCTCTATTTCACAATGTAATCAGCAAATTGAACAGATAGAAATCCGTGAGCCTGATTATTAAGTGAAATAACTTGAATGGTACCAAAGACCAATGTTCAAGTGTCAATCAATGTAAATCAACAACCAAAGGTTGGATATTCTAATTGACTGATCTTAATGCACAACCTGTGATATTTCAATTATATAACAAAATATAATGCGGAATAGAAATAACACAAACACCAGATTGAACACCACACCGTATTAAGCCGCTACAGACACTATCCTACTACAAACTAACTTCGGTATGGACTGTAGTTGAACCCTAATCAATATCACACTGATTCAAGGTACAGTTGCGCTCCTTACGTCTCTGATCCCAGCAGGATACTATGCACTTGATTCCCTTAGATGATCTCACCCACAACCAAGATTTGCTACGACCCAAAGTCGAAAAATTTAATAAACAAATATGTATCACATAGAAAAGTCTACGATAATAGATAAATTTGTCTCCCACAGATAAACCTACAAGTTTTGTTCCGTCTTTTGATAAAATCAAGGTGAACAGGAACCAATCGATAACCCGGACTTATATTCCCGAAGAACAGCCTAGAATTATCAATCACCTCACAATAATCTAAATCGTATGGTAGCGAAACTAGATATTTCGGAATCACAAACGATGAGACGAAGATGTTTGTGATTTCTTTTTATCTTGGCCTATCAGAGATATAATCTCAAGCCAATCTTACAATTGAACTCGTACGATAGAAAATTGCAAGATCAGATCGCTCAACTACAAGAGAAGTAGTTTCGTCTGGCTTCACAATCCCAATGAAGTCTTTAAGTCGTTAACCGACAGGGTCTCGAGAAGAAACCTACGGTTAAAGGAGAATCGACTCTAGCAAACCAACTAGTATCACACAGGAGGTGTGGGGATTAGTTTTTCCAGTTGCTAGACGTCTCCCTTATATAGTTTTCAGATCAGGGTTTGCAATCCAAGTTACATTGGTAACAAAGCATTTAATATTCACCGTTAGATGAATAACCTGATTTATCCAAGATAATATCTTTCAACCGTTAGATCGAAACTTAGCTTGTCACATAAATGAAATGTATTCATTTAGGTTTGAGTAACCATACCTAAAAGTGTACACTTAGTTGGTTCACAAATAGTTAACCAATGGTTAGCCATATGAGCACTTTCATATTAACCGTATTCATCTTTCTCATAACTAGTTCAGATGACTCATAAGAACTAGTTCAAGAGTTGTTCAATTACTTAGATCTTTATATATAGACATAATTGAAACAAAATAGGTTTGATTCACTTGAATCAATCATGAACAATATAGCCACGGTTTGCAAAGATTGCATTCCTTATTGATTTATTGTTTAAGTTCATGAAACTACCGATTTGAGAAATATAACCAGCTTAGGTACGCGTACGGGTACATGTACCATAGCAACCGGACTTGAGTTTGAAAAATCAGCAGATATTTTCGGTTTGAAAACATCCGTGGGTACGCGTACGGGTACACATACCTAGGTGATTGGTTTTCAGTTTGCAAACTTCACAAACTACAACAGAAATTTTTGGTATGAAAACTTCCACCAGTACGCGTACGGGTACGCGTACTTAACCTGTCTCCTTCACCAATACCGGATGCACACATATGCACGCACTTGGTTTCTGGCACATGGATTTATACACTAATGTGCGAACAGACTATATATGCTTATATCCATAGTTGGTTACGTAATCTCAAATCTACATTTCAATCATTGAAACATTCTTCTATAATGTTATAATAGTCGTTACACATAAAGAATCGGCTATCGTCATCAAAGTTATTTTCAAGATTGGAACGTCATCATGACTTTCGAGAAAAAGATAGGCGAGTAAACTCGGCTCGAAATAGCAAATGTGTATGTATGAAAACTATCATACTTATATGACTTTTGTCTCAAGAGTATGAGATAGAGTAGATAGACTTTTGGGTGACAGATGAGTTCAAGTCTCCACATACCTTTTGGTTGGATGAAGTTCCACTGTTTCCTTGAGTAGTTCTTTGTATTCGTAAGATAATCGCCATGGAGTCTGGAGCTCAACTATTCTTAACTGATGTAGGACATCTACTTGTTCCCAATGTATCAACTGTCCCAGTTGATACCTTTCGTATGTATGAACTATTATAGTTGATCCTTTAGTCCGTATCAACAATAGTTGTTGATCCCTTGCGTCTGTTTTAGTTTACTTTCTTTGCAAGTCCTTTACTTTCCTAGTTTAGGTAGAATTCCTTTTATTTTCTTTTAGTCGGTTCTTTGAACCTATTTAAAGGCTATGCCTTCTTGTTTAAAGATATAATCTTTTAATCAATCTTATTATCAATATTATTATCAAGTTTGATTATCAATCTTTTTACCTTATAATCTAGATCCTAGAATCAGATTTTAACTAAGTTCTTGACGGAACTTCATCTATCTTCAAAACCTAAGCAACTAGTTTGCTATATCCTGTTCTGTGCTACATTAGTTGGTATCAGATACAGAGTTTTTAGATTCTTATCTAGAAACAGATCCTTACCCAGCTTCCGCAAACTCAAACCCTATCATATATATATATAAAAAAAAACCTAGTATTTTTTTTTTCTTTTACGTTTTTGATCATGAAGAAAACAAAACTTGAAGACCTATCTATGGAAGATCTTCTACAGCTTCGACTAGAGTTATCAACAAGTATTCAAAAGTATAAGGAGAAAATAATGAAGAATCGTCGTATAATTTATCGTTGTGTAGAAGATGAACATAAACTAAATAAACTTTATTGTGTCAGAGAAGATGAAAAGCAAAGATTGGAGAAACTTGAAGAGTATCTGATTACTATCGCTCAACGTGAAAGGGTTGAAGCTGAACGTAAAAAACGTGAAAAGTTTAGGTTTGCTTTAGCTAAACATGAAAAGCCAATTACAAAAGCTCATTTTGTTGACCTTAAAACTGTTTTCGCAAAGTTGGAAACAAGTATCATATCTTTCTTCGAAAACTCTGTAAAGAAAGATGAAAATCTGGTTAAAAAAGTTTCATTGTCAACTGAAGTGGAATCATCATCTTCTAATGCTTCCGTAGCTGTTTCGGCTACCTCAGTTAACACAAAGGAGATGGATGTTGAAAAAGATGAAATTCAGGATAAACAAGTTTCGTCTTCCACTCAAGAGGTTTCGTTATCATCTGTTGGTGTTAAAGATGTTTCGATTACATCTCTTCCTGACAAAGAAGAAAAAACTCAGGTAGACAAAGTTTCAGTTGTTTCTCAGGAGATTAATGATAAACCAATTACAAGATCTCAATTTAATGACTTTAAGGAAATGTTTAGACAGTTCCATGAAGTTCCGCTTGAACCGGTTATTATAGTTTCTTCTCGAACAGATGAAGAAACTCATGTTCCTATACAAGAAGCAAACCTGTTCGACGAGGATGAGGAAGAAAATCTGGTCGACGAAGGTGAGGAAGAAAATAAGATTAATGAAACTTTCTTTTCATCTCACGAAGTTTCAGCGTCATCTGAAGGCAATGGAATTATTCTCGTTACTTCTATTGAGCAGACCAGTATTAAATCACCTTACGAGAAGGACAAAGTTCCGCATGTTTCACAAGACCTTAATGGTAAGCCTTTGGATCTTGGTTTAGTAACTTCTGATGTTGATATGCATGTTTTATCTTTCGTTGAAAATAATCAAGTTATTACTCAACTGGATACACAAAAAGTATTGCATACAAACCCTAGTATAGCTAAACTAGTTTGGATAACCAATGAGAAGTTTTTGATGTCGCCATATATTTCCGTAGATATGTTAGTATGTCGATCTCAAGATATTACTTCAGAAATTTATACCGGTGTAGATGGGGAAAAACGATTTACTGGTTTTTAAGGAATTGAGGAGACGACCGTACGGAGGAGACTCCTCGAACCGAGAGAAATGTTAAACCTTACACAGATGCACCGCTGCAAAGGGGGTGCTTTAGATTCAAGAGATCAATCTGTAGTACTCTGGCCTAAATCAAGACAATGACCGTTCCAGAGTAAATTCGGTCACAAGAGAGTATGGGTTGATCTGTAGGAGGGAAGCTGAAAAATGTGTGGAATCAATGGTAATCAAATATTATGGGTGTGTGAATTCCGAATACGATAAGATATGAGTGATTGAAATTGCTCAATTGAGAGTAGTTGCTCAATTGATGAGTTGATGATCTCGTGTTGTCGATTAGACGTGAGATTGATGATACTGATGATGCCGATGATTCAATCATGATTCAGAGACTTATTTATATTGCTGGAATTTTAGACACCATGATTCCATGAAGTGTGACAGTTGATGGAATCAAGGAGTGGGGAAGTGGAGATCGTGTTTGAAACCAGTTGCTCAACGTGTGGGGAGACTTGGTCGATTTTCCACCCACTATCTCGTGAATTCCTTCAACTGATTGCACGACTTGCTCACATTCCATCGTGTGTTTGAACACACGTGTCGTAGACCGCCAGACCAAAACCCTAAGTGATATCCCCCCTAAGTGACACGATTGACGTCTCTTGGTATGTTAGTCAATTAATGACTTCGTGGTTTGATGGGACGATGAGTCCATGTAGTTGCTGAGTTGAACATGATGTTCTGAAACTCATGAATGGAACATGTCATGAGACAGAAGTATAGTTCTTATGATGAAGTGAGCAAGTATTGCTCATTCGATGGATCGTTGAATATTGATTGTTGAACCAATATTCCTTGGTTTGATCAAATATTTATCATCTGAGCAAGTGTTGCTCATGTGATGAATTGTTGAATATTTGATCGTCTGAGCATGTGTTGCTCATCTGATGGATTATTGGTAGTGTACCAAAAATATTAATTAGAATACTGGTGTAGAACTGATCATAATTAATAAAATTAATGACCATGAGGTCGTCGTAAATTTATTAAGGTTGGAATCTGGAATGATGATGATCCTTGGATTCAGAAACCATAATTTGATCAATTGATGATCAATTCATGGTTCGTCAGAATTTCAACCATGGGACGAAGGAGGGAGCGACCACATGGGACCGTGGGTCAACCATGTAGTGTCCATATGCTCACGTGAGAAAATACAAAGAACTCATGAAGAGTTGACGATTTTTTGGTGAAAGAATGATCAAATGCTGATTTAATCATTTATTCGAAAATGCTCGTCTGAGCCTTAGGTGAGAAAACCTAATTAATTATGACGAGGCGAGGGATCGACCATGGAGTCATGAAACCGGACCTGGGTTGTCACTTGACCACCTGACGATCACTTCATGAAAATCCAAAGTGTTTGGAAGAGTTTTGGACCTAATACGAGCAATTGTGCAAATTAGGTCAAAACTGTGAAAATTGATGGGACCGGCTTCCGTGATCCAAAGAGCCAATCTTGGTCGGTCAAGATAGCGTGCTCGTGTCCCTAAGGCGTCCGCGTCTCAGTCCTGAGAATTTTAATATTTTCTGGCGTGCAATTGAGCATCCATTCGAGAAAATATGCCAAAATTAGGGTTTCGACGAAACTGAGGAAAACACCATGAGATGATGAAAAATAATTATAAAATAAGGGATGAGGAGGCGTGGGACCGCCATGGTCAAGGCATGGTCGGCCAGTCGTGACCACGGTCCCGTGGTGCCTTTTTCTTAATTTTATAATATTTTGATGATTTTATGAAAAATTCATGAATTTTGAGAAATTTGATGAATTTAGGGAGTTTCCATGAATTGAAGGAGTTTTCATGAGTTCAAGGAAGCAAAAAATATTAAAATAATAAAAACAAGGCCGTGTGGGACCGTGGAAGGCATGGCCGGCTGGCTTGGGCCCGGTCCCACGAGTTTCCTTAATTTTTATGTATTTTTGATGAATTGAGGGAATTTTTCCTAATTTGAGAGAAATACCATGAAATCAAGGAATTTGATGAATTCAAGGAAAACTAGTAATAAAATAATAAAACAAAGGGGAGTGTGGGACCGGCTAGGGCATGGCCGGCCGGCCAAGGCTCGGTCCCACAAGTTTTCATAATTTATGTTATTTTATTATTATTTGATGATTTGTGCAAAATACCATGAAATCAAGGAGTTTTTTCATGAAATTAGAGAAATAATAACAAAATAATAAGGAACCGTGGGGTGTGGGACCGGTTGGGAGTACCATGAAACCGAGGAGTTTATGGAAGTACCATGAAACCGAGGAGTTTCCTCGAGACGAAGGAGATTTGATAAAATGAGAGAATTTTCATCAAATCATGGAAAGTAATAAAAATGCATTAAAAATATAAAACTGGAGTGGGATTGACCACGACACGGTCGATCGGTCGTGTGTCCGTGCTCCCAGCACCCTGGTCAATATTTTTAATTATTTATTATTTTCTTCCCTATTTTGCATAGGTTCATCGTTTCGTTGTATTTTTGAAATACTCGTTGGTGCGGTGACTGTTAGTGTATCGTCGTTGAATACACCTTCACCATTTGAATCAGGGCTTACTTAGAGGTAGCTCAGACGCCCGGTTGTTGATTATTTATTACTAATTGTGGAATTCATTGGAGAATAATTCACAAAACTGAGTAATAAGATGTTTATTATTAATTCATAGGATCAACTGAGGATTCGACTACAAATTCAGAATAATAAAGTGAGCATTACCATTCCATGGGAGCGTAGATTCGACCATAGAATCGGAGTAATCAAGATTTATCTATTACCATTTATGAGACTAGTTGTGGATTCGATCATGAAATCGAAGTAATGAGATAATATAGTTATCTCTATTCTATGAGATCAAGTCGTGGATTCGATCATAGAATCAGAACAATTGTTATTTCCATTCCATGGAACCAGTCGTGGATTCGACCATGGAATAAGAGCAATTGTAATTAGGAATAATTAACTTTGTGGATCTATACTAGTAAAGCAAGCTGTCTAGGAGCATTAATTATCCCGATACGAGCTTGTCGGTAAGTCATATCCTTTATATAGTCAGGGTAAACTCGTTGTTTGTTCCTGAAGACGTTATCGCTCTATACTAGCAGAGCAAGCTGTCTAGGAGCCGTCCATCTCGTGATACTATATATAAATAATCACTGATAGTATTCAGTATTTATGAGATATGTCGTTGTCCAGTCGTGAGACTACATATCCACATGTACTCTGAGAGAAGGTACTCTCCGTTGAGAATTCTATGAGGGACCCGTGTCTCGATACTCACGTCTGATTGCTGAATCAGAGCTTCGTATAATTATGAGTTTACGAATATAGCCTTTGTCGAAAATCCACCATCTACATTAAGTCCCCTGCTTACTGAGGAAAGTTGTGTTCCTCAGTCAGCATTAAATGGTGATTTTCCGGCCATAAATAATAATACCAGTAATTGAACTTAGTCGTAAGTTGAGACATTACCGGATTTAGAGAGCATGAGAAAACCATGACTTGATGAAGGATTCAATGTCATGATTGGAGCGTCGTTTGATGAGCATAAATTGGTGTTGAACCGCTTGTTTGGACGACGAGTCCGTGGTCGGTTAGGATTCGCGAGTCGGGCCCAATAAGGAAATCCTTAGAAAATTAGGTTTTGGAAATAAAAGGGATTAATCCTTTTTTTTTCCCACGACCATCTCTCCACCATCTCAGCACCTTCACGCCAGCAGCAGGAGAAGACCGCCGGGATCCAGCGTCGCCGCCGCCAGTCGCCGTCTGTTGCCGCCGGCCAAATTCCGGCCGACCAGGTACGTGTATTTTTTTTGTTTGATGTTGATTATGATCCTCATGAGTTTTTCATGCTTTGATCATGATGAAGTTATATACATGTGTGTATATTAGTGTGAGTTTTATGAAAAAAACCCTATTTTTTGAAAACGTACGTTCGTTAGTTTTGAAAACTAACTATAATCCCTGATTTAGGAGAGATTTTTTTTTTTTTTTAAAATATGAACCTAGGTCCATTGATAAAACTCAGCGTATGAGCTTTCATGTATACCAAGGTTTCATCATAAAAGAAGTGAATTTTCATGAAATTGGAATAATCCTTCGTTTTAAAGACAAATAATGATGACACGAAGGAAAATATGTATGATGAACTTGTGTCCAATGATAAAATTTTGCTTATGAGCTTTCATATAAATACAAAACTTTATCATATGTATGAGATGTGAGCTTTCACAATATTTTTGAAATAAACCTTCGTTTTAAAGACAAATAACAACGATACGAAGGAAAAATATTTTTTTTTTATATATATGCAGCCGTGACATATATTGTGTAAAATATGATGGTATATTTTATTTGTATGAATTAGATAAAATTATTGAGAATTTATGTAAGCAATGTTGCATTAATTGTTGTTTTTTTCGAAAAATCAGAAACGTGGGTTTTGAGGAATCTTCGAAAATAGACAATATATTTATGATGAAATATTTTATTGTTGTAAACTTCATAGGTCAGTTGTGTGAATGTTCACATTATGAAAATTGTGTCCGTGATTTTATGAAAAATCAGTTTCGAAATTAATAAAGTTTCGTTCGTTTTTTGCAGTTTTCGAAGAGACGAACGATTTTGAGGTGTTACTCTAGCATTACTATCACTATTGTTAGTGGAAGTATAAAAGGTAAGAGTTAAGAGTTACCATTTTTTGCTGATGTTGGTTTGTTTACATAGTAGTAATCTTTGATCTTCCGGTTCCAGAAAATGTCGACCAACAATAACAGCAATTACGATTACTGGTATTCCTCTTCTTCTTCTGGTTCTTCTGATGAGGATTCCGATGTTCCTGTAGCGAAATAAAAGGCTAGGGTTACCCAGGAAAGGGCGAAGCATAATGTTCCTTTGGGTGAGATAAGAGTCTCTTTTGCTGAACTCGAAAAGAAAAGAGCTGAAGACAAAAAGGAGGATGCCCGTCAACGTGAAAAAGATCGCACCCGGCGTAAGAGACAGAGGGTTGAGGAGAAGCATCAATTCTTGGATGGGGTGCCTTCTGATTCTGATGTTGATGCTTCCGAATGAGAGATCACATGGGAACCATCCGAGCGTTACATTAAGCCTTATCGATATGAAAGAGAGCATCGGAGGACGATGAAGAAAATTGAAGCTGAAGCTGCAGCAGAAGATAATTCGGATTCAGATGATGATGCTATCTTCCGTCCACCGGACTTCACCAATGATCTTGACAGTGACTCTGAAGAAGATGATTCCGAGAAGGACAGTGACGATGAAGCTGACAATTCGGATGACTCCGACGAGTAGTTTTACTTCCATCTTCTTGTAGATGGTGGAGCATTCCCTTTTTAGTCTTCATAGTGGATATCTTTCTTTTGACTGTTTAAACGACTTTACTTCAATTAGACTTTTCTTCTGAATGACGAACATTTTGTTAACGTCGATTTCTTCTAATCCATGACATGGACCAATGTCCATATATCCAAATTCATCATGAATTGTCGATTTTCATGAGAAGTAACATAACACACGGCCGAGAATTCATGACGTGTACAAGTCCGCGTGACCTATCTTTTGACCAGTGATGTTCAGTCCCTAGTGTGTTATTTTTCTCCGTGTCTTCGGTATCGATCTTTGAAGTCTAGGGTTTCAGTGAAACTCGTAACTGAGTTGACTATATGACTATCGCCTGATATATATATATTTTCAAGACTCCAAATCTATGATCCACGCAAATATTTCTTCCATTCCTGAGTCAGTTTCATCGTGCAGAGAAGTTTTGATCCTACCCTCTTGCCGTCATGTCGAGCAATAGCATTTCTTCTCAAAATGATCTTCAGTCGAAGCGTGAAATAGCAACGTCTATCCCAGTAAGTTGTACACTTCTTCTTCTTCTCCTTTCTTGTCTTTGTTCAATCGAGATTGTTGATCACAAGAGAATGATTTGTCGTAGGACTGTAAGAAGAATGCTACTCCTCATAATGCAAGGCCTAAGCGGACAGTTAGAGCTTTTGCCCGGTATGGATCGGCTCGTGATGAAGTTGTATCGTCTGTAAGTAAACCTATGACTCTTGAGATTGTACTGAGTCTCGGGATTAACACTCCTTCGTTTCATCGTAGGCGGTGCTAGACGAAGAAAGAGTGGAAAGTCCGTGACCGTGGTTGAGGTTGAGGAAAGCAGTAACTAGGCATGTGAAGATTCTGTAGGATCCGTGGAGACCGGAGACGGTGTCCCTGCTCGTGAATACCCAACCGCTGGACTTTTATTCGAAGCCCCATTGATTAATACCTTCCCAGACAATGAAATGGTCGGCGGATTCGTGATTCCCAAATGTCATGCGTCTCTGTACACCAAGATCTGGAAGAAGTATGGTCACATTGCTACCACAGAAGTGTGGAAAGGTTTTCTTCCAACCCTTTTAACCACGGTAGCGGGGTATTGCCGATCATCGAGGAAATGAATCAGATGCACTTGCGAGACGTCAAAACCATGAACTGCACCAATGGGATGAAATGATCTCGAATTGTGAGATATTGCGATTCAATGTAAGCTGGCTCCGTCGTCGTCTTGAGATAATCAAGGTTCATAAGGCGGCAGAGGCTGCTGATGCAATTTCCATGAATGCAGCTTTACTGGATGAGGAGAGGATACTGGCTCTGGAGTCAGCAAGGGTTGAGAAAGCGGTCGAAGACTTGAGGAAAGACCAAGATTTTTCAAGCTTGACGAGGCTTCTTACAGGGATTATCCGTTGCTGGATGGTTTGCTCTGAGTGAGCATTTGTGGTTGTTGTTTTTGAGTAAATCTGAGTTTCTAGTTAGGTGAAACAGTTGATCATGGTATGAACGAATTTTGCTCATTTATGAAATGTTTAATGAACAAAGGAGCATTCGCATGCTCTTTGGAGGAATGACAATTACATTTTTGAAAATGCTTGAAATGATGAAGAGGTAGTTTGTTTCATGGATCAGGCATAATAAGCTTTGAGCCATTTCCATTGATGATGTTTCCTTCCTTTCCTCCATTGATTGCTAAAATTTTGTAGTATCCGCTAGACACTGCTTTGATAACAACATATGGCCCTTCCCATTTAGGAGAGAACTTAGGAGCGGACATGTCTTGTTGAATGTGCTTTGCCGTCTTTAATACCAAATCTCCTACTTGAAATGTTCGAGGTCTTACCATTTTGTTGTAGGCTCTGGAGATCCTCTGTTTGTAAGCTTCCACATATTTTTCCACCTTGGTTCTCCTTGATTCCAGCATATCTAGCTCAGCGATTCTTGATCTGGAGATTTCGGCCTCATCCCATTGTACACCACTGGATGCTGCAATCCTGGCTGAGGGAACTTTGATTTCTGCTGGAAGTATGGCGGGCTCCATAGACAAGGGAATATGGCGAAGTACCGATCGAGCTCCTTGGTGCAGTTCTGTAAGCCCATAGAGCCATGGGTAATTCTCATGCCATGATCGAGGATTGTCATGAATCGTCCGACTGATAATCCTGACCAAAGTCTTGTTGGTACTTTCTGCTTGACCATTTCCTTGTGGATAGTAAGGCGTGGAGAAGATTTGTTTGATCCCATATTTATTGAGCAGCTTCTCAACATCTTGATTGGCAAAAGGAGTTCCGTTATCTGTGATGATATGCTTAGGAACTCCGAATCTGCATATTATGTGCTCTTTGATGAAGGCGGCAATCGTAACTCCAGTGGTGCTTCGAAGAGGAATAGCTTCGACCCACTTGGTGAAGTACTCTGTCGCAGTGATGATGTATTCATGTTGTTTTGAAGATGCTGGATTGATCTTCCCAATGATATCTAGTCCCCAGCTGTAGAAAGGCCACGGACTATTCACAGAATTCAACGGGAGACAAGGAGTGTGGATGAGATTACCATGGGTTTGGCATTGGTGACACCTCTGAACGTGTGCGGCTGCATCATCTTCCATGGTTGGCCAATAATATTTCTCATGAATTTGAAGAAATAGTTTCCTCTTTCCTTGATGTTCTCCATCATGTACTTCCTTCAGGATTGTAGGGATTTCATGTTCGGCTAAGCACCTCAGTAAATTTCCACCAAAGCTTTTGCGGTATAAGATCCCATCGAGATAGACGAATCTCTTAGCTTTCTGAATGAGTTTGACTGCTTGCTTCTTTTCCAGTGGTAGTTCGTTGTCCCGGAGGTATTTGATGTAAGGCTCCCTCCAGTCCCCAGTGTGGTGGACCGTCAAAACCTCCAAGTGATGAGGAGGTGTTTGGCAATCAGGACAAGATCCTTGTAAAGCTCTTGACTGAGTCTCCATGGATGGCCAGTAGTACCCCATTCTTTGAAGCTTTCTGTAAAGTGTTACCACTAACGTTTGCCCACAGACTTCCTCATGTATGCGCTTGAGCTGTTCTTCCGCTTCGTCGCTCCCAAGACATCGTGATAGAGATCCATCAGGGTTTCGATAGTATAGCCCTCCATGAAGCAAGAAGTAGTTCTTCAATTCCTTGAGGCTGACTTGGCCTTCTGATAGAGCTGCTCAATTCATGAATGATGGGTGCTCGCCAATCGTTCGCTGGAATGTCTTCGATCTGAGTGAGCCAAGTGAAGATATGTACGCCTCGTACAGTGATCGTTTTCTGTGCTCCTTCGAATTGCAGCTTGGAGGCGAGAGTTGCTAGGCAATCACATGCCTATTGTTAGTCCGTCCAGTATGGACGATCGTTGCGTCAGCAAAATAGGTCAACAGTCGCTGAGCTTCGGTTCTGAATGGAGCAAGTGTGATTTCTTTGAGAGAATATGTTCCATTCATCTGGTTGACCAATAATTTTGAATCTCCCCTTATCTCGAGGTGTGTTGCTCCTGCTTGCTTGGCCAAGATAATCCTAATAGGAAGGCTTCATATTCCGCTGAGTTGTTGGTGCAGTGGAAATCCAACTTGAACGAATGTGAGAAAACTTCACCAGATGGAGACACCAGCACTGCCCGCTCCTCCGGTGTCACTACTAGGGGTGGCAGATCCATCAAAGTATAGAAGCCATGTTTCTTCCTTGATGACCAAGATGTCTGGGAATTCGCCGGGCACTTCTTCATGTAGTGTTGTTGTGTCTTCCCCTGGAAAAGCAGCGAGCAAGTCTACCGCTTGACCTTTGATGGCTTTAGGTGGCGTGCAAGCTATGTCAAATTCTGACATCTGGAGTAGCCACTTCGCTGGTCTCCTATCAAGGCTGGCTTTGATAGCAAGAACTTTATGGGATCAGCTTTGGAGATGAGTACGACCCTGTTAGATAGTAAGTAATGTCTGAACTTCTGGATTGCATGTACCAATGCCAGGCATGCCCTTTCGGCCTTTGGATATCGGAGTTGAGCATCTCTCATTGTGCGGCTGAAGTAGTAAATCGGTCGTTCGGCCTTCGTCGTCTTCCTGAGCGAGGAGTGCGCCGATGGCGACGTCACTGGAGGGTGTAAAGAATCAGAGTCGTCCCTGCACTGGAGACCTCATGACGGCCGGTGACAATAATATCTGTTGTATTTTATGGAAAGCTTCTTGTTGAACAGCTGTCCAGGTGAAGCTTGCTCCTTTCTTCAGCAGAGGTGTGAACGAAGCAATGATTTGAGCTAATCCAGGAATGAAGCGTCGAATGTAATTTACCTTGCCCATAAAGCTCTGTAGTTCCTTCACGGTACGTGGAGGAGGCATGGTGGTAATAGCTTTTGCCTTGTCTGGGTCGACTTTGATCCCTTCAGCCGTGACCAGGAATCCTAAGAATTTTCCGGAAGAAACTCCGAATGCGCACTTTAAGGATTCATTTTTAATTTGTATTCTCTGCACCTTTCAAACACCTGCCTTAGAACTTCGAGATGAGATGCTCGAGTCTTCGATTTTACCACCACATCATCAACATAGTCTTCTACTTGCTTGTGCATCATGTCGTGGAATATGGCAGTCATGGCTCGTTGATAGGTGGCACCAGCATTCTTTAATCCAAAGGGCATCACAGTGTAGTGAAAATTCCCAATGGGAGTACGGAACGCAGTCTTGTTGGCGTCATGTTCATACATCTTGATCTGGTTGTACCCACTATAGCCGTCCATGAATGAGAACATACCGTGACCACTGGTTGCATCGACGAGCATGTCAATGTTGGGTAGAGGAAAATCATCCTTTGGACAACATTTATTCAAGTTCCTGAAGTCGACACAACATCTGATTTGACCATTTTTCTTCTTAACAGGTACCACATTTGCTAGCCACGTTGGATGAAGAATAGGCTTGATGAACCCTGCTGCCAACAGTTTCTGTATTTCGACCTTGATTTGCTCCTCGACTTCGTGTCTAAATTGTCTGGGCGGTTGTTTGACAGCTTTGGAACCAGGGATGATGTGCAGGTGATGGGTGACGAGTTTTTCATCTAGACCCGGCATTTCTTCGTACGTCCAGGCGAAGACATCTTGATATTCTTTCAATAATTTTACCAGCTCGGTCCGCACCTTTGGTGATAGCGCTGAACTGATCAGGATTGGCCTTGGATCATCTTCAATCCCAATGTTGATTGTTTCAAGATCGTCAGTGGTAGAGTCAGTGCCGTCCTGTAGTTGTCGTGGGGCATCTTGGACTTCTTCTTCAAGTGATAGATCACTCTGAAACGATTCTTCATGGTGGGGAGACTTTTCATTGTTCTCCCCGATTAATTGCTAATCTTTCCGTCGGCGATAAATGACTCTCCCTTCTACATCTCGATCGCTCGTGAAGTTTGTCCCTGGAGTTGAGACTTGATCATTATGGCGTTTAGTCGGTGTAGTAGGTGACTTGAGCATTTTAGCAGCTGAGGATGACGGATCGTTATCAGCCTTCTCGATAGTCTTCCAGCTTGGAAGTGGAGTACTGCGAATCCTTCTTGGAGGTTCCGGGACGCCTTTTTGAGATTCAAGGAACTCAGTATCATAGACGGGAGCATAATGAGATGATGAAGCCGGAATGCGAACGATCTTGTTGTCGAGCAGGGCCTTCATGCATTGATGGTATGTTGAAGGAACCACCTTGTTATCATGGAGCCATGGGCGTCCCAGTATTATGTGGCAGTCAGGTTCTTGCTCGATCACATGAAACTTTGCTTTCGATCGAATCGGCCCCACCCTCAAATCTATGTATGCATATCCATATGTATGGCTTTGACTTCCTTCAAACCCTGTCATTAGGATGGGATAGCGAACGATTTTACCTTGTGGGAATCTAGCCATCCTGAGAGTCTTCATAGTGACAATGTTGGTGGAAGCACCGGTGTCAACAAGAGCTCTTCTAAATTCGGTGACTTTGATGAAACCAGTGATATACAGTGCTCGGTTGTGTCCTTCATCCGTCATGCGATCTTCTTCTCCAAAAGAGATGTTGTCGATCGAATGCCCAGGCATTAGGGAGACTTCTTCAACTGATGGTGTTGGTGGCGTTATTTGCACGCTGGATGATATCTGGTTAAGTGCTGAAAATGCGTCTGTGCGCTGATCCCTAGAGAAGTGCAGGAGTTCACATAGATTTTCAACCAAATGTGTGACCTCTTGTTCCACCGACTTCTCGTATGTGGTGAAGCTGTTGATTTGAGGGTCAGATGACGTCTCAGTCCCCGGTGTTGAGGCTTCTGGAGCGGATATACTGCCTAACTCGGATGTCAATCTGATGAGAAAGTCGAGGATGTGGTTTATCGTCTCCTTCATCAGGTCCATGTTCCTGGTTGGACCTCTAGGAATTGAGCCAACTCTGCCAAAATCGGGATCCCTCTGCCCTCCATGCCGCCAGGTGTAACATGAGGAATGTTGCCGTTTGAAATATTCTGATCTCAATTAGTTGAATTAGTCCTAAGACCAACCATCTTGTGAGATTGTAAGATTGCAACCGAGAGAATGATCTCCCACTGTGGTTGCCAATCTGTAGATGGGGAAAAACGATTTGATGGTTTTTAAGGAATTGAGGAGTCGATCGTACGGAGGAGACTCCTAGAACCGAGCGAAATGTTAAACCTCACACAGATGCACCGCTGCAAAGGGGGTGCTTTAGATTCGAGAAATCAGTATGTAGTATTCTGGCCTAAATCAAGACAATGACCGTTCCAGAGTAAATTCGGTCACAAAAGAGGATCTGTTGATCTGTAGGAGGGAAGCTGAGAAATGTGTGTAATCAATGGTAATCAAAGATTGTGGGTGTGTGAATTCCGAATACGATAAGCTCTGAGTGATTGAAATTGCTCAATTGAGAGTAGTTTCTCAATTGATGAGTTGATGATCTCGTGTTGTTGATGAGACGTGAGATTGATGATACTGATGATGCCGATGATTCAATCATGATTCAGAGACTTATTTATATTGCTGGAATTTTAGACACCATGATTCCATGAAGTGTGACAGTTGATGGAATCAAGGAGTGGGGAAGTGGAGATCGTGTTTGAAACCAGTTGCTCAACGTGTGGAGACTTGGTCGATTTTCCACCCACTACCTCGTAAATTCCTTCAACTGATTATACGATTTTCTCACATTCCATCGTGTGTTTGAACACATGTGCCGTACACCGCCAGACCAAAACCCTAAGTGATATCCCCCCAAGTGACACGATTGACGTCTCGTGGTATGTTAGTCAATTAATGATTTCGTGGTTTGATGGGACGATGAGTCCATGTAGTTGCTGAGTTGAACATGATGTTCTGAAACTCATGAATTGAACATGTCATGAGACAGAGGTATAGTTCTTACGATGAAGTGAGCAAGTATTGCTCATTCGATGGATCATTGAATATTGATTGTTGAACCAATATTCCTTGGTTTGAGAAAATATTTATTATCTGAGCAAGTGTTGCTCATGTGATGAATTGTTGAATATTTGATCGTCTGAGCATGTATTGCTCATCTGATGGATTATTGGCAGCGTACCAAAAATATTAATTAGAATACCGGTGTAGAACCGAGCATAATTAATAAAATTAATGACCATGAGGTCGTCGTAAAATTATTAAGGTTGGAATATGGAATGATGATGATCCTTGGATTCAGAAACCCTAATTTGATCAATTGATGATCAATTCATGGTTCGTCAGAATTTCAACCATGGGACGAAGGAGGGAGCGACTACATGGGACCTTGGGTCAACTATGTAGTGTCCATATGCTCATGTGAGCAAATACAAAGAACTCATGAAGAGTTGACGATTTGTTGGTAAAAGAATGATCAAATGCTGATTTAATCATTTATTCGAAAATGCTCGTCTGAGCCTTAGGTGAGAAAACCTAATTAATTATGACGAGGCGAGGGACCGACCATGGAGTCATGAAACCGACCATGGGTTGTCACGTGACCACCTGACGATCACTTCATGAAAATCCAAAGTGTTTGGAAGAGTTTTGGACCTAATACCAGCAATTGTGCAAATTAGGTCAAAACTGTGAAAATTGATGGGGCCGGCTTCCGTGAGCCAAAGAGCCAATATTGGTCGGTCAAGATAGCGTTCTCGTGGCCCCAAGGCGTCCGCGTCTCAGTCCTGAGAATTTTGATATTTTCTGGCGTGCAATTGAGCATCCATTCGAGAAAATATGCCAAAATTAGGGTTTCGACAAAACTGAGGAAAACACCATGAGATGATGAAAAATAATTATAAAATAAGGGATGAGGAGGCGTGGGACCGCCGTGGTCAAGGCATGGTCGGACGGTCGTGACCACGATCCCGTGGTGCCTTTTCCTTAATTTTATAATATTTTGATGATTTTATGAAAAATTCATGAATATTGAGAAATTTGATGATTTTATGAAAAATTCATGAATTTTGAGAAATTTGATGAATTTAGGGAGTTTCCATGAATTGAAGGAGTTTTCATGAGTTCAAGGAAGCAAAAAATATTAAAATAATAAAAACAAGGGCGTGTGGGACCGTGGAAGGCATAGCCGGCCGGGTTGGGCCCGGTCCCACGAGTTTCCTTAATTTTAATGTATTTTTATGTATTTTTGATGAATTGAGGGAATTTTTCCTAATTTGAGAGAAATACCATGAAATCAAGGAATTTGATGAATTCAAGGAAAACTAATAATAAAATAATAAAACAAAGGGGCGTGTGGTACCGGCTAGGGCATGGCCGGCCGGCCAAGGCCCGGTCCCACAAGTTTTCATAATTTATTTTAGTTTATTATTATTTGATGATTTGTGCAAAATACCATGAAATCAAGGAGTTTTTTCATGAAATTAGAGAAATAATAACAAAATAATAAGGAACCGTGGGGTGTGGGGCCGGTTGGGAGTACCATGAAACCGAGGAGTTTATGGAAGTACCATGAAACCGAGGAGTTTCCTCGAGACGAAGGAGATTTGATAAAATGAGAGAATTTTCATCAAATCATGGAAAATAATAAAAATGCATTAAAAATATAAAACTGGAGTGGGATTGACCACGACACGGTCGGTCGGTCGTGTGTCCGTGCTCCCAGCACCCTGGTCAATATTTTTAATTATTTATTATTTTCTTCCCTATTTTGCATAGGTTCATCGTTTCGTTGTATTTTTGAAATACTCGTTGGTGCGGTGACTGTTAGTGTATCGTCGTTGAATACACCTTCACCATTTGAATCAGGGCTTACTTAGAGGTAGCTCAGACGCCCGGTTGTTGATTATTTATTACTAATTGTGGAATTCATTGGAGAATAATTCACAAAACTGAGTAATAAGATGTTTATTATTAATTCATAGGATCAACTGAGGATTCGACTACAAATTCAGAATAATAAAGTGAGCATTACCATTCCATGGGATCGTAGATTCGACCATAGAATCGGAGTAATCAAGATTTATCTATTACCATTTATGAGACTAGTTGTGGATTCGATCATGAAATCGAAGTAATGAGATAATATAGTTATCTCTATTCTATGAGATCAAGTCGTGGATTCGATCATAGAATCAGAACAATTGTTATTTCCATTCCATGGAACCAGTCGTGGATTCGACCATGGAATAAGAGCAATTGTAATTAGGAATAATTAACTTTGTGGATCTATACTAGTAGAGCAAGTTGTCTAGGAGCATTAATTATCCCGATACGAGCTTGTCGGTAAGTCATATCCTTTATATAGTCAGGGTAAACTCGTTGTTTGTTCCTGAAGACGTTATCGCTCTATACTAGCAGAGCAAGCTGTGTAGGAGCCGTCCATCTCGTGATACTATATAGAAATAATCACTGAAAGTATTCAGTATTCATGAGATATGTTGTTGTCCAGTCGTGAGACTACATATCCACATGTACTCTGAGAGAAGGTACTCTCCGTTGAGAATTCGATGAGACCCGTGTCTTGATACTCACGTCTAATTGCTGAATCAGAACTTCGTATAATTATGAGTTTACGAATTTAGTCTTTATCGAAAATCCACCATCTACAACCGGTAGACAATCTTTAGCCAAAAAGCTACTTTGGGATTTTGAGAACGTCAAGTTTACAACATAACCAAGTGTTGATATTCACTTGGAAGAGACATTCGTGGAATGGTCTACACCAAAAGGTATTGGATGGAATTTTCCTAAAGTTCCTTCTTTCACAGTGATGGCATCACTGTATGATGATTCGTGGAAAAATTCCAAGTTCGCTGGAAGAATTCATGATCGAGTTTCCTCTACTGCCTTGAGATTATCATTGGAACAAGGTTTAGCAAAAGATTTTGTTGTAAGCAGTCAAGACATTGGTTCTTACGTGTGTGATACGTTGCCATCAACAAGAAGTATAAGTTGGACAGCTGAACAAGTATTCATAGTTTCTTATGGCATCCATTCATATTTGTTGGATCTGGGATTATTAAAGCTTAATGATGGATACAATGTTGATATGAAGTTGGGTTTGTTGACCTGCACCTCAAAAAATTCTTCTTTTCTCCGAGACACAGGAAAAGTAAATATTATTGGATTTGTTGTGCGCCTGTCAACCTTGTCAAAAAGGGTCAAGGAGACAGATTTTACTTTGCTGCCATGGAAACTGGTGGTTCTCATCAAAACTGATGGTGAAGTCCAAAAGGTATTAAAAGAGGAAGGGTCATTTAAATCAGCTCCTTATAACTCAAAGTACTGGATTTCAATGAATGAGTATTCAAAAGAGGCTATGGACATCTTTAGAGTGTTTAAGAAGGCCCGTAAGAAAGGTGTTGTTTTACTGTATAATTCATGGGTTGTTTTCTTTTGCAAAACTAGCACAATGGAGTTTCTTGAGTCCTTATTATCTGAGTTGACAACCGAAGGTTCTCGATCCAACATTGCCACTTATGATTCAGTGACTGTTAGCAGTAGAAGTTCGAATTTTAGAATGTACGGAGGTGCACTAATAATGGATCCATGGTGCCAAGCTGAATGTCCTATCGAATTCAAGGAAGTGGATATTTTGCTACCACAGAAGCTAGTAGTCTTTAATACTGTTCATTACTACAGCGGCGCGCGGCTAAAAGGTACCAGGGGAGAAAAATTCTTTTGTCATGTTGTTCTTCAATTAATTAATTCAGCAGGAGCAACTCCATTGTTAACTGTCGATATGACTGAAACTAAAGAGTTTCAGTGCATGGGACATAGAATTGTTACCTTTGATATTCAAATCGGTGGAGACATGAAAGATTCGTTTTGCAAGTTTTTGGGACTGTTGTTTCATGTTTTAATTTCATTGCAAGCACAAAAGGTCAAAACTCAAGAGAAATTGGTTGCATTTGGTGGTATAATAAGATATAGGGGTCTGTCTTCTGACTACCGAGACAGTTTAGTCCATGCATTTGAAGTGACAAAATGGAAAGCTGCAGATATACTTAATTCTGCCAAAGGAGTTTTTGATAAGACCAAAGGAGGTCGTTACAAAGTTGCAGAAATAGAATTACCAAATTTTGGATGGAGCAAGAGTATACTGGTTGAAATTTTTCGTGGGGCAGTTATTGGAGCACTTGCACTTGTTGCAATGGTTTTAATTTTCATTGCGGGTGGACAAAACTACATGCATGACACTCATCACCGTTATTATAATTGGATATTCATGGTACCAAGAATTTTGGAGCATTCTGGGGCCTTTCCGCAGCAACGAAGATACATCACTTGGAATTTGTGATGCTATAAATGACGGTAACATGAATTTTCCCCGTATTCTCTAGCAGAAATTTCCTAAAGAGACTCTAAATGTGCAGTATTACAACAAGCATAAGTTGGAATTTATATATGTTTATGCCGAGCAACATTTCCAGAACGAAAAAGAGGTGTCCGTAAGAGAATTTGGATTGCATAGTTCATGTTTTCCTAGCAATGAGTTGGGAGAAACTGATCAGTACCGTTTGATGGAATATCTTACTTTACTGGTCTTTCTTATGATGGACAAGTATATAAATTTCTCGGAAAAAAGGACGCAGAAGCAAACTGTATTGGATGCTGAAATTTTTATTCAACAAGATGTCATCGCAAACATAATGATGTATGCATTAAGGTCAGTTTGGAACAATTGCTTTGACGAGTTAGATTCAAAAATTCTTTTTGGTGTATACTTTACAAGAGAACTTGTACAAGTTAACCCAAGTTTTACAGTATTACTGGGAGTTCATACTATGATTTTTGATCGTGGAAAATCAACACGAACTGATGATAAGCTGGCTAGTCTTCTAGACAAAGAAATGTTTTGGATCAACCGAGTAAAAAGAGGAGAAAGGAAATCAGTAGATAATTCCAACGTGCTTGAAACGATTATCATGGTCATCTCGCCGCCTGTTGCATCATTGTTGGTTGGAGCACTATTTGATTATACAGTTGATGATGCCAGATGTTATGTCGAGAATGGAAGACTTGGTTGGTGGATTCTGTTTCAAAGCAGAAATGTAGATACTGAACTCGAGGGGCTTTTCCAATTCTTAAACCAGCGGAGGTACGAGTCTATTGAATGTAATTTCAAAAGCGAAGTTCAAAATTTGGGAAGTACATGTGATGTACTCATGGTGGTTGCTGCTGGTATGGTTTACTTTACCATCGTTGCTGAAGTGAACTTTGTGTTTGACCGTGGAAAACTTAATCACACATATCGCGCTGCTTTGAAGAACATTTCTTGGTTACTTTGTTTTATGATCTCTAGAGGTATGAGATTTGTGTTTGATCGTGGTAAGCCGGTAAACGTGATATCTACATTTTTCATGGAGAAAAAGAACTCATATTCTATAATGAAGACTCGAGGCGTAGCGCGATGTATGGAGAGATTGAAGTTTTTCTTATTAGCTAACTCGAGGGCGAGTTTCTTTCAAGAAGGGGGGACTGATGTAGGACATCTACCTATTCTCAATGTATCAACTGTCCCAGTTGATCCTTTAGTCCGTATCAACAATAGTTGTTGATCCCTTGCGTCTGTTTTAGTTTACTTGCTTTGCAAGTCCTTTACTTTCCTAGTTTAGGTAGAATTCCTTTTATTTTCTTTTAGTCGGTTCTTGTGAACCTATTTAAAGGCTATGCCTTCTTGTTTAGAGATACAATCTTTTAATCAATCTTATTATCAATATTATTATCAAGTTTGATTACCAATCTTTTTATCTTAGAATCTAGATCCTAGAATCAGATTTTAACTAAGTTCTTGATGGAACTTCATCTATCTTCAAAACCTAAGCAACTAGTTTGCTATATCCTGTTATGTGCTACACTAGTAACTATCCTAGACCGCGACTTAGTCATAAGTATACTAGAAATCAAGACATATAGTTTTGATCACTAACATTGACAAACATGCTTGAGATAGCAATGCATGCGAGTTCGACCGAGCAATGCTCTAACAATCTCCCCCTTTGTCAATTTTAGTGACAAAACTATCAATACATATGGATTGCAAAATAGATAAAACTTTGTAGCTTCTCGTCCATATGCTTGATCTCCTTGGTGCTTCAACATTACTCGAAAACTTCGTCTTTTCCAAGTACTCCCATGATTCCATAGATGTTCAATTCAGCATCATAGTTGTTGAAGTTTCGTAGCCATAACAATGAGAAAACAAAAGCTCTCGATCACTGTTATACAGTGTCATAGTATTATTACACAACATCAAAGTTCTTATATCACAACTTCTACAACAATACTATGGTGATATGTATCACTCCCCCTTAGTCAATACTTTCGTCTCAACATGAAAACCACTCTCGCTTACATAATGACCCGTAAAACACGTAAATCATATGTATTTGTAGTGTGAACTACATATTAATTCTCCCCCTTTTTGTCAATAAAATTGGCAAAGGTACGAAAACGGGATCCTAATGAAATTTCCACGAAGACGCTTCAAGACCAAAGAATAGTACATATCAACTTATTTAGATGCAATCATAAAGCCGAAGCTAAATGCATTCATCAAGGAGTTTATAAAGATACAAGATAAACCCTAAATAATTCCACAGCCGCACTCCCCACAAAGATATGGAAATTAAGCGCAAGTTCAAAAGAACTCTCCCCCATTTGATGTCATTCCCGAGAGAACTGCAAGAGCGACCTTACTTTTACAAGAAAAGAAGGATTTTATTGGACACCAAAAACCATAATGAAATGATTTCTATATACAAAATTCTCAATTAAATTAACCACAAGTAAATGATGTAGTTTTTAAAGTGGTAGTAAAGTTCGTTCAACTCGTACTTGATAAGACTGGATTTAAGACTTCAAAATAAAAACAAAGAAAATATATACACAAAAGTTGTCACAATATCGAGAGAAACTGGGACTCAGGATTCCACCAAACTCATAACATAAAGTTCATATGTTAATTCTTTAAACAATTATAGCTCAATAAATAAAGACATGGACTCTTATTTTTGCCAAGGAAGATTCTCATAACATTAGTTGTAAATCCTAAGCATGGGACATCAAAACATCTAGGCAAGCATGACCCATCAAACGAGATGACAACTAATTAATCAAAATCATGAATCAATTTAAAATAGTGCAAAAGTCATATAAGAATTAAATATAATTACCCATGTATGATATTAGGCTTCCTCCGTCATCCTAATATTGGGTTTTACCTCTTCATGGTGAAAACATGCTCAAAATATTTATTCATGGCTCCAGCGTGTTTGAATAGAGTGAAAATACAAGAAAAAGATAAAACAGATCAACTGCAATTATAAGCGTTACAGACTGACTGTTATAAAGGACTACAGAGAATATAAGACTGCCTTCTAAACGATACTTATTTGTTGCAGTAACTAAACTACACCTCTCTGCGACTGACTTAGGGCGTCAGTTCTTCTTCTTCTTCCTCCTCTTCCCTGAAAGTGCAGAAACGACTCTGCAACTTTCTTTCTCCGAGCAAAGACCTTCGTTGGCTCTCCCGTGCCTCTCTACTTCACCCCAAAGTCCCGACCCCCTCTGTGACTTGAAGCAACCTTTTTATAGCCAACAGGAACCCTAATACTCGATTCAATTCTCTCTTTTCTTCGGCAGAAAGTCTCGGACTTCTCCACTTTCCAAACTCTTCTCTACGCGTTTCTGAGCTGTGGAGGTCATTCCAGCTCCTCTATTAGATTGATACGAATCTCAGGAAGGGTTATCTTCCCTCAAATCACCCGTAACTGGCAAATATAATCTCAACAGAGCCCGAAACTTCTTCCTCCTCTTTTTTCTTCTCGCGGCTTATCCATCCTCAATTGGTTGAGTCCAATCAATCTACCAGCCCTGTCGTGATCCAGAAAGTCCAGCCCAACAAATATCTGCAATCGAATCTGGTCGAATCCCTTGCGAAATCCAATTCCAAACCTTCACGACTGCTGCCGTTTTTTCCGCTGAATTCCGATTCGAATTGTGAAGAAGAAGAGGCGCCCCTATCCAGAGTAGGGGTGCCTTTAGCAGCTTCCTTGGGGTGTCCTGAGGGTGCCCCTTATCCATGCTGAGAGTCCGAATAACAAGTGTCCTCCGGGCGCTTTTAGACAACTTTTCGAGCCGATTTTTCCAAAAAAATTTATTGGCAAAAAATACCTACACACGCATAAAACACCATAATAAGTACAAAAATGAGAACTATCAATATATAGAATCGAGACAAATGAGACACAAAAATGTGTCTATCAAATACCCCCAAACTTATTATTTGCTAGTCCTCGAGCAAAACTGAAATAGAAAATAAAATCCTAACTCACTGTCGCAGGCATCGTCGATTGCATTTAGCGTATGCAATAAGCCTTTAAACCCCTAGGTGGCCCTAGTGGCCGAGTTATAGTCTCGGGAGGGCTTACAAGAGATATACCCACAAAACCTTTATACTCCAGACCCTAGCTATCTATGCAGAACCTTGGAAAGCACTAAAGAATGTCCTTGGTTGGCATACTTATTGACTTCAGGAGGAAGTACCCTGATACGAAATTCCAATTGTTGTACACGAGTTTGCACTCAAGCATACTAAAATTCATATAAAAGTGACAGAGCTCTACTCAGATAGTCGCACTATGGACATCAATATCCGGAGTCAAAACTAATCACATGGATAGATCAAGAAGATGGATATAGAGAAAAACATAGATGGTTTTGATGTTTACTAAGTGAACGGTGTTTCTCATATCTGTCTGAAGGCCTCCGCCAAAATGAACCTATCTTAATGGATTGAGATACTAGTCTGACTAATATCAACACAACTGGCATATACAAGGGAACCAGTAGTCGATAACCTAACTCTAGGTCAACACAACTGGCATATACAAGGGTACCAGTGGTCGACTTTATTGAATTTATTCCTTTTGGTCAAATGGTCTGGTCTCAATTTCTCTTTTCTTTTTTTTTTCTTTTTTCAACTTCTCTTTTTTTTTCATGGTATCTCATTCACTCTAATTCACCCTAGCACAGGTAACAAATTGAATCGTGAGCCCCACCAAATCACTTAGAAACATATTTAAAAAGAAAAATAAAAACAGAAGTGAAAAGGACTCAACGAGATATGGCGAAACTACCATGTTATTTCTAACACCTGAGCTCTGTGCTTTTATGAATAGACTCTTTAGATGTTTCCATCTAATCAGATTGGTTCCTCAACTCCTGCGATCAAAATGCTTCCATCCACTTAGATTAGTTAGTGAAATCCTCAATAGGCATAAATTTCTAAGCTCTGGAATTTATTTATTCATACTGCAACTAAAAAGTTTCTCCCATATCCCCAAACTTAAATCTCACATTGTCCTCAATGTTCTAAAGATGAAATTAAAAGCATGAACAAGGAGAAAATGTTACCATTTGAAGCAAAAGAGATAAGGAAAGATATTACCGTGTTGCATGAGATTGGGTTACCTCCCAAGAAGTGCTAAGTTTAACGTCTTCAGCCAGACGTAAGAAAGGATTAATCACCTCGTATCATAAAGTAATAGCCGAAATATCAGTGGGTCATCAAAACCAAATAGAGCTATCACAAGTAAAAGGAATCTGCAACATACCAAGAAAATTAACAAATAAAGCGCACCCTTGTCTAGTTTCCTTTTTAAGACAACTACATCTAGCTGTGGTTCAGGTTCAGGCTCTATGAAAGGGTCTAGATAAAATATTTTCATGCGCTGGAATTCCTCAAAGCTAAGGTCTGGTTCAGGTATTATAGTCTGGAAAAACTCAAGTAAAAACTCAAGTAAAAACTTAGAAGCACATAATAATAACCTGAATAATTGTGGATCCTTAAAGTCAATCAGTTTTGACTCACACAGCTGACCACAATGAGAGTGGTGGTCTTCCTTAAACAAATGTGTCGACCCTAATCTCCTAAAGTAATTAGGTTCAGTTTCAAAACTTAATAATTGACACATATGAAACTTATACGTTCCCACAATTGGTCGAAAAATATTTGGTGGGAAAACAAAGTCAATCTGGATATCATAGCCTGGGTAAACCACATCAACCAGAGGATGGGTTTCTAACAACTGAACTTCCTTATGGACATCACTAGGTTCAGGAAAACGTGTATGAAGATAATCTTGTAAAATGGTTGAGGCACATATGTCATGTCCCAAGTGAGGGACCTTTCTAATAGTTAAAGCACATGGAGAATGATAATCACCCCCAAACTTAGAGTTTTCAGTGTCTCTAGAAAGACTAGTCACAACTTCCCTAATTTCAAGATCATTAGATTCCTGAAAATGGTCAATTGATTCTTCTAAGTATGGTTCATCCTCACTCATCTCTACGAGTTCAATTTCTTTGTCTAAGACTAATGTTTCTAAATTGCTAGATTCTAAAACAATATTCTCAGAAAAAACTCGTTCCTCTAAACCATTATTAGATTCGTAATCAAAAGGAAATACTACATCGTCTAAAACGGGGGTATCTCTAGTTAAATCCTCGTCCTTTTGAATAGGTGAATAATTATTAAAATTATTTGGATTTGAACTAGAAACATTATCATTATTAAGCTCAATTGGAGTAACAAATTCTTGATCACTATGCCTACTTATTTCAAATTCTTCATCAATACTATCCTCATCATAATCATCATTATAATAACATGAAAATGGTTGAACCTCATCTAAACAAGTAGTGTTACCAATTTTATCCTCGTCATCTTGATTATGTGAATAACTATCTTTATTTTCAAAGGTACTATTGGAAACACTATATTGGAAATTAAGAGCACTTATGTTCTGGGCCTCTAACAAAATATTTTGAGTCGACTTACATGACTTCCTGATTGAATCTAGGAAAGGAAGTTCACTCGTTGCATTGCTTTCGTCCATAACTAAGTTATTCATTTCTGCTAAATTACGTGTCGACTCAGCTAACCTACGTGTTGACTCTAGTAGAGAGGAATTTTGCTCGTATGACCGGTTGGCGTGTGGATAGTAATTGGGCTCACCATGGTATGGACCATAACCTTCAAAAGGCAGATGTTCCCAACCATTATTCACACTATGGTCAAAGTAGTAACATCCATTTTGAAACTCAGTCTGATATTCGTTGTATTGGCTATTGTAATACCAGTTCGACATTCTATTGTAAGGGTGTGAATTGTCACACAAAATAAAACCCACTGACAGGGGATTCGTGGATGGATAGAATCTTACCTCCCGTACCAGACGGGCGATGAACCGTTGAAGTCGACTCAGGCCACCGACTCCAATGTCAGTGGACGAACCCGAGGGGCCGAGACAGTATCGTAATTGTCGTCCTTCCCTGCAAACAGTTGATATTTAATTTTGACCCTTCCTTAGGGTTTAAAAAAAATAATGTCCAAGAATGTCCAAAAAAATAAAAATGTCCAAAAAGGAAAAGAAAATTTACAAAAACAACACCCTATTTACAGTTTCTAAAAATAAAACAAAATAACTATATACAAAATCTTCTTTTTCACTCCTTTCGGATTCCTCTTTGCTTTCCTTCTTTGGCGATGCTTTCCTTTTATAACACTTTTTCTTCCCTTGTAGCTTCGCTCCAAATCTGAAAAGAATAGAAAAATACCAAAACGCGTAAAAAAGAACAAATAATAATAAAAATAAAAAGAAACCTAAAACAAATCTAAATACAAGTCCGCGTCGGCGGAGCCAAAAATTGATGTAGTTTTGAAAGTGGTAGTAAAATTCGTTCAACTCAGACTTGATAAGACTGGATTTAAGACTTAAAAATAAAAACAAAGAAAATTTGTCATAATATCGAGAGAAACTGGGACTCAGGATTCCACCAAACTCATAACATAAGGTTCATATGTTAATTCTTTAAACAATTATAGCTTAATAAATAAAGACATGGACTCTTATTTTTGCCAAGGAAGATTCTCAAAACATTAGTTGTAAATCCTAAGCATGGGACATCAAAACATCTAGGCAAGCATGACCCATCAAACGAGATGACAACTAATTAATCAAAATCATGAATCAATTTAAAATAGTGCAAAAGTCATATAAGAATTAAATATAATTACCCATGTATGATATTAGGCTTCCTCCGTCATCCCAATATTGGGTTTTACCTCTTCATGGTGAAAACATGCTCAAAATATTTATTCATGGCTCCAACGTGTTTGAATAGAGTGAAAATACAAGTAAAAGATAAAACAGATCAACTGCAACGTTTATAAGCGTTATAGACTGACTGTTATAAAGGACTACAGAGAATATAAGACTGCCTTCTAAACGATACTTATTTGTTGCAGTAACTAAACTACACCTCTCTGCGACTGACTTAGGGCGTCAGTTCTTCTTCTTCTTCCTCCTCTTCCCTGAAAGTGCAGAAACGACTCTGCAACTTTCTTTCTCCGAGCAAAGACCTTCGTTGGATCTCCTGTGCCTCTCTAACTTCACCCCAAAGTCCCGACCCCCTCTGTGACTTGAAGCAACCTTTTTATAGCCAACAGGAACCCTAATACTCGATTCAATTCTCTCTTTTCTTCGGCAGAAAGTCTCGGACTTCTCCGCTTTCCAAACTCTTCTCTACGCGTTTCTGAGCTGTACAGGTCATTCCAGCTCCTCTATTAGATTGATACGAATCTCAGGAAGGGTTATCTTCCCTCAAATCACCCGTAACTGCCAAATATAATCTTAACAGAGCCCGAAAACTTCTTCCTTCTCTGTTTTCTTCTCGCGGCTTATCCAGCTTCAATTGGTTGAGTCCAATCAATCTACCAGCCCTGTTGTGATCCAGAAAGTCCAGCCCAACAAATATCTGCAATCAAATCTGGTCGAATCCCTTGCGAAATCCAATTCGAATTCCGATTCGAATTGTGAAGAAGAAGAGGCGCCCCCTATCCAGAGTAGGTGTGCCTTTAGCAGCTGCCTTGGGGTGTCCTGAAGGTGCCCCTTATCCATGCTGAGAGTCCAAATAACAAGTGTCCTCCGGGCGCTTTTAGACAACTTTTCTAGCCGATTTTTCCAAAAATATTTATTGGCCAAAAATACCTACACACACATAAAACACCAAAATAAGTACAAAAATGAGAACTATCAATATATAGAATCGAGACAAATTAGACACAAAAATGTGTCTATCAATAAACCCATGATCAATTTAATCGGAATACACAATCAAATTAAACATAAAAGTGATCAATTTAATTGAACATGCTCAACATAAGAGAACTTACGGAGCTACGACTATGTTAACCATAAAAGAATGATTAACTCGATCATTTTATGCTCAACACAAGAAAACTTGATGGAGCATGGCATCATACACATAAGATATGGATCAGGGAAAGATCAATATTGCGGAATATACAAAGATTCATTCTATTTTCATCACTATTTGCATAACGACATATAATAGACATAATCTTTGTCAACAAAAGATTTTAACCTATCTTCCATCAAAGAATTGACATAATAGGCTTAAGTTTTGTTTGTCAAAAGTTCATCGATCTTGTATCAATACTTGCATATCGACATATAAACGAGATAACTTTTGACATCGTACGGGATAATAATAGTTCACGGACGCAAACACACATATCCCATAACATATTGCAATATATAAAACCATAAAGATTTAAATTGCAATCATCATCTTCCAAAACAACTTTAGAATTTAAACAAATAAATCCAAAAACATGAAGATGAAAACGTTGGACATAGCTATGTGTACTCACAATAATGGCTATTCCAAACTCTAGTTATCCTTCTTAAAAAAAAACAAGAATAAAAATTCTCTTAAGAAGTTTCCTAGATAAAAATAAAAAAAAAGCATCTATTAGAAACCGATCACAAGCCGAATCAAGGTTCACGTTCGCCAGCTTCACGGGTTTCGAGGCCTTTGAGCTTGTGATTCATAATATCAACTGCGTCTTCGGAGAAGATATCCTTGTTGAGGAGTTATTTAGCTTGTGACTTTATGAGATCAAGGTCAGTAGTAACCTTTTTCAACTCAATTCTAACCACATCAAGATCCTTCATTGTATCAACAAGTTGCAGTTTTGCTTCCTCGAAGTATTTAAGAAAGTCATGAACCACTTCAGTAGAAATCATATCCTCATTCTCAACATCTTGGTGTGAGTAGGCATAGTATCATGAGGCATTAGGTGCACCATCTTTTACAAGAGTTCTTTTCTTCCTCCCTTTTGATTTTAAACTGAAACCTTTCTCAAGAAATCCCTTTGCAAAATCACCATAGTAAGATGAAGAAGACGACATTCTTGATAACCCAAACCTATAATATGCATACGTGATTTACATAACTCAATAGATTGGGTACTTAAAGGTTTCTTAGGGAAGGAGTTTTTAGGGATTCCTTAGTTGATCCGTTCTAGACATAGGGGTAGCCCGTACGAGATCAAACTTGACCCAAACGAGAGGCAAGAGTCGTTTGCACACGATCTTGAAGAAAACTCTTTGCACAAAAGGAAATCATAATGACTCCAAAAATCTATGTCTCATAAGAGAAACAAATTTTAGATTATATGAGTAGCACCTTGTTTAACCAAGAATAAAACAGAAATAGAAATTTCAAACAAATACCTGTGCGAGTATTTTTGCAAAGATACTCATGCTAAAAACGATAAGAATATAGCTTGAGAGTCTAAAAATACCATTTCTCACAAGTATACCTGAACATATCTCTCAACCAGGTGATCAAGTAGCACAAGTATGAGCTTTTAGCTCATCAAATGAATATTGTTTTTGGTTAAACCCCTTTCTTCTGTACTTTGGAAGAAAATTGTTATGATGTGAGAAATTATCATAAAATTTACTATCATCATAATATGACACATAGTAAGGATTTTTACCTGAAGAGTGTTGTCTAGATGTAGTACACAATCTATTGATGATATCCTTATAACCCTCAATAATCAATCTTAGGTTGTCATCCATCTGCTCATGCCTGCATTCTTCACTTGATACATGATTCACACCAGGATTATCATTATTTCTATTTCTGATAGGAGAGAGAACATGAGTTCTTCTTGGACGATATTTGTCTAGAGATCTATTATGCTTTTGTGCATTTGAGGAACTCCTTGAACTGACTTTCCTGGTAGGAAACACAGGACGTGTACTAAAACCAATTGGTTTAGACATACGAATGTCAGTTACACCTTCAAGAATCAAATCTAAGGTGTGTTGAAGTTGAGTCAACGATTTGTTTTTGAACTTGGGTTTCCTCTTTTGCACTACATACCCTTTTGAATCACAAAATAGGCACACTTTCTGATCACAGGAGTGATTAGAGATTGTAGACCTAACATTATCATTTGGAGATTTCTTTCTTCCAACTAATGTGTGAATCCCATGCACATTAGTTTGAGTGGGAAGAGAATCTGAAAATACTTCTGAAACTGGTCTCTTTCATTTTGAATAGAAGTAGATGGTATAGTAGACTTTTCTGAACATCCTTGAATGGAGAGTTTACTCAAGAGATGTTTCAACATCTAAAGCATCCTTTTTAAGTTTTGCCTCAAAGTAAGATACGAGATGATCGAACTTCAGGATTTTCTTTATAAGAAGCCTTTTCACTGGAGCCACAGTCTTTTACTACACCAAGAAGAACATTGACATGTTTTCTTAACTGTTTGAATCTATCAACTTGAATTCTAACAAGGTTTATAATTAATTTACTCTCTCTAGTTGTTTCCTCTCGAATGACAGAGCCAGATTCATTAGAAAAACACATGTCAGTGTTAGTCTATTTCGTTTGAACACTGGGTTCGTCTATAACAGAGATTGAGGGATCTTTCTCTTTGATAGACTTATTAGAAACAAAACTTTTACTTCTGGTGACGCGTTTATCAGAGATAGTTCTCTTGTCCATAGAGTCAGATCGCTACAAACACAGACTTGTAAGGTCTTGAACGTATTTGCCTTCTCTGATACCAATTGAAAAAACGGAGGTCTAACAACCACACCCAATATTTTCGATTAGCAATCTGTATGGACTAACTCCAACATACTTTCTAGAGAATCAACTAGACAGTCAGACTCAATCTAGAGAAAAGTATATCGAGGAGTTAATATCTCTCTCTTGATTTGATTTTACTCAAGCAAATAGAAATCTGCGAGTCTTTATCAAATATAAGGATAATAAACTTGGATGGTACCAAAGACCAATATTCAAGGATCAATCAATTTCCAATCAACAACCAAAGGTTGGATTTCACAATTGATCGATACAAACGCACAACCTGTGATATTTCAATTATATAACAAAATATAATGCGGAATAGAAATAACACAGACACCAGAAATTTTGTTAACGAGGAAACCGCAAATGCAGAAAAAACCCCGGGACCTAGTCCAGATTGAACACCACACTGTATTAACTCGCTACAGACACTAGCCTACTACAAACTAACTTCGGTCCGGACTGTAGTTGAACCCTAATCAATATCACACTGATTCAAGGTACAGTTGCGCTCCTTACGTCTTTGATCCCAACAGGATACTACGCACTTGATTCCCTTAGCTGATCTCACCCACAAACAAGAGTTGCTACGACCCAAAGTCGAAGACTTTAATAAACAAATATGTATCACGCAGAAAAGTCTACGATAATAGATAAATCTGTCTCCCACAGATAAACCTACAAGTTTTATTCCGTCTTTTGATAAAATCAAGGTGAACAAGAACCAATCTATAACCCGGACTTATATTCCGGAAGAACAACCTAGAATTATCAATCACCTCACAAAAATATAAATCGTATGGTAGCGAAACTAGATATTGTGGAATCACAAACGATAAGACGAAGATGTTTGTGATTTCCTTTTATCTTGGCCTATCAGAGATATAATCTCAATCCAATCTTACAATTGAACTCGTACGATAGAAAATGGCAAGATCAGATCGCTCAACTACAAGAGAAGTAGTTTCGTCCGGCTTCACAATCCCAATGAAGTCTTTAAGTCGTTAACCGACAGGGTCTCGAGAAGAAACCTACGGTTAAAGGAGAATCTACTCTACTAAACCAACTAGTATCACACAAGAGGTGTGGGGATTAGTTTTTCCAATTGCTAGATGTCTCCATTATATAGTTTTCAAATCAGGGTTTGCAATCCAAGTTACCTTGGTAACAAAGCATTCAATATTCACCGTTAGATGAAAAACCTGATTTATCCAAGCTAATATCTTTCAACCGTTAGATCGAAACTTAGCTTGGCACACACAAATGAAATGTGTTCATTTAGGTTTGAGTAACCGTACCTAAACGTGTACACTTAGTTGGTTCACAAATAGTTAACCAATGGTTAGCCATATGAGCACTTTCATATTAACCGTATTCATCTTTCTCATAACTAGTTCAAATGACTCATAAGAACTAGTTCAAGAGTTGTTCAATTGCTTAGATCTTTATACACAGACACAATTGAAACAAAATCGGTTTGATTCACTTGAATCAATTCATGAACAATATAGCCACGGTTTGCAAAGATTGCATTCCTTATTGATTTATTGTTTAATTTCATGAAACTACCGATTTGAGAAATATAACCAGCTTAGGTACGCGTACGGGTACGTGTACCATAGCAACCGGACTTAAGTTTGAAAACTCAGCAGAAATTTTCGGTTTGAAAACTTCTGTGGGTACGCGTACGGGTACGCATACCTAGGTGACTGGTTTTCAGTTTGCAAACTTCACAAACTACAACAGAAATTTTCGGTATGAAAAATTCCGCCAGTACGCGTACCTAACCTGTCTCCTTCACCAATACTGCATGCACACATATGCACGCACTTGGTTTCCGGCACATGGATTTATACACTAATGTGCGAACAGACTATATATGCTTATATCCATAGTTGGTTACGTAATCTCAAATCTACATTTCAATCATTGAAACATTCTTCTATAATGTTATAATAGTCGTTAGACATAAAGAATCGACTATCGTCATCAAAGCTATTTTCAAGAGTGAAACGTCATCATGACTTTCGTCACGGGTAAAGATGAAAATGGTTAAAGAAAACGCTTACCAACACATATTTCGATAAAATGATAGGCGAGTAAACTCGGCTCCAAATAGAATATGTGTAGGAGATAGAGTATACAGACTTTTGAGTGACATATGAGTTTAAGTCTCCACATACCTTTTGGTCGGATGAAGTTTCACTGGTTCCTTGAGTAGTTCTTCGTCTTCGTAAGATAATCGCCATGGAGTCTGGAGCTCAACTATTCCTAACTATCCTAGACCGAGACTTAGTCATAAGTATATTAGAAATCAAAACATATAGTTTTGATCACTAACATTGACAAACATGCTTGAGATAGCAACGCGTGCGAGTTCGACCGAGCAATGCTCTAACACTTATGAACCTTGAGAGAACAATAGGAGCATGTCAACGTATAATATGGTTCAGGCGCCCGGGATGTGCAATCTATTAGACACGTAGTTGATCCTGAAACATTAAACATGGAGTTTCCAACAGAGGGGTCAAAAGACTCTTCCATCTTGATTGGGTTCTCTTCTAAGAGATTATCAAGATTGATGTATGTATTGCTACAATTGTCAAAATCAATATTTTCACATAGAAGAGCAACACTTGATTTTTTGTCTTCATCAGAATCATAATTGTCAGACATCTCATCAAGTGTCGCATCAATACCTTTGTTCCCAGTGTATTTTCTACGATTTGGGCACTCGTTTGCAAAATGACCAAATCCCTTACACTTAAAGCACTGAGCCATATCCTCGTCATCAGTTTTATCAGTATCCCTGTTTTTAGGAGGAACACGATTATGAGGTTTGACTGATGCTTTAGGTCTATCTCTGGAGAACCGTTTACTTCTCTTCAATAGAAGATATCTAAATTGTCTTGTGATCATCGAGACCGATTTGTCAAGATCTTCATCTGATAATCAGTCTCAGAGTGATCGTCTTCAGAGATGCACACTTTTTTACTTTTATAAAGTATTTTTGTGTCTTTTAGTGCTTTGAACGCAACATCCTTAGATTTGGATGAATGCTCATGATCAAAGATCTTAAGCTTCCCAACTAGCGTATTTCTGGAGAGATTGTCAAGGTTATTTCCCTCAACGATGGCATGCTTCTTAGAGTCGTATCTAGATGGCAGCGATCTGAGAATTTTCATCACAATGTCCATTTCAGGAATAGTCTTACCCAATGCAAAAGATGCATTAACAATTTCAGACACTTTGTGATTAAACTCATCAAATGAATCTTCATCTGCCATACGAAGGTTTTCCTAATAGGAATTAAGGTTTTGAAGCCTAGCTTCCTTTTCACTGGTATTACCTTCGAATACAGTTTCTAAGATATCCCACGCATCTTTAGACCTAGTGCAATTTGACACATGGTGCTAAAGATTTGGGGTAATGGCATGTATGATGGCATTCAAACCGTCAGAATTTTTTTTAACAACAAGTATCTCGACAGAACTGTATTCACCAATATTCTTGGGAACGTTTACATTTCCTACTGCCACAAGAAGGGAGCATCATAGCCATTAACTACATATACCCATGATTGAAAATCACGTGCTTGTAGAAAATCTCGCATAAAATTTTTCCACCATAAGTAATTAGATCCATCGAAGAGTGGTGGTACGTTAATAGAGATAGCACCTCTGTCTATAGAGTCAGATCGCTACAAACACATACTTGTAAGGTCTTGAGCGTGTTTTCCTGCTCTGATACCAATTGAAAAAGCGGGGGTACAACAACCTCACCCAATATTTCGATTAGCAATCTCTATGGACTAACTCCAATACACTTTTAATACAATCAACTAGACTCAATCTTAATAAAGTATATCAAAGAGTTTTAATATCTCTATTTCACAATATAATCAGCAAATCGAACAGATAGAAATCCGTGAGCCTGATTATTATGTCAAATAACTTGAACGGTACCAAAGACCAATGTTCAAGTGTCAATCAATGTAAATCAACAACCAAAGGTTGGATATTCTAATTGACTTATCTTAACGTACAACTTGTGATATTTCAATTATATAACAAAATATAATGCAGAATGGAAATAACACAGACACTAGAAGTTTTGTTAACGAGGAAACCGAAAATGCAGAAAAACCCCGGGACCTAGTCCAGATTGAACACCACACTGTATTAAGCCGTTACAGACACTAGCCTACTACAAACTAACTTCGGTATGGACTGTAGTTGAACCCTAATCAATCTCACACTGATTCAAGGTACAGTTGCGCTCCTTACGTCTCTGATCCCAACAGGATACTACGCTCCTGATTTCCTTAGATGATCTCACCCACAACTAAGAGTTGCTACGACCCAAAGTCGAAGACTTTAATAAACAAATATGTATCACGCAGAAAAGTCTATGATAATAGATAAATCTGTATCCCACAGATAAACCTATGAGTTTTGCTCCGTCTTTTGATAAATCAAGGTGAACATGAACTAATTGATAACCCGGACTTATATTCCCGAAGAACAACCTAGTATTATCAATCACCTCACAATAATCTAAATCGTATGGTAGCAAAACTAGATATTGTGGAATCAGAAACGATGAGACGAAGATGTTTGCGATTTCTTTTTATCTTGCCCTATCAGAGATATAATCTCAAGTCAATTATTAATTGAACTCGTACGATAGAAAATGGTAAGATCATATCGCTCAACTACAAGAAAGTAGTTTCGTCTGGCTTCACAATCCCAATGAAATCTTTTAGTCGTTAACCTACAGGGTCTCGAGAAGAAACCTAAGGTTAAAGGAGAATCGACTCTAGCAAAACCAACTAGTATCACACAGGAGGTGTGGGGATTAGTTTTACCAGTTGCTAGATGTCTCCTTTATATAGTTTTCAAATCAGGGTTTGCAATCCAAGTTACCTTAACAAAGCATTCAATAATCACTGTTAGATGAAAAACCTGATTCAACCAAGCTAATATCTTTCAACCGTTAGATCGAAACTTAGCTTGTCACACGCAAATGAAATGTATTCATTTAGGTTTGAGTAACCGTACCTAAACGTGTACACTTAGTTGGTTCACAAATAGTTAACAATAGTTAGCCATATGAGCACTTTCATATTAACCGAAATTAATCTTTCTCATAACTAGTTCAAATGACTCATAAGAAATAGTCAAGAGTTGTTCAATTGCTTAGGTCTTTATTCATAGACACAATTGAAACAAAACCGGTTTGATTCACTTGAATCAATTCATGAACAATATAGACACGGTTTGCGAAGATTGCATTCCTTATAATTTATTGTTTTAAGCTTATGAACTACCGATTTGAGAAATAACCAGCTTGGGTACGCGTCCGGGTATGCGTACCTTAGCTGTCGGATTTGAGTTTACAAACTCAGCAGAAATTTTCGGTTCGAAAACTTCCATGGGTACGCGTACGGGTATGCGTACCTAAGGCGACTGGTTTACTAGTTTGAAAACTTACATACTCAGCATAAATTTTAGGTTCGAAAACTTCCGCAGGTACGCGTACGGGTACGCGTACTCAACCTGTCTCATTCACCAATACCGCATGCATACATATGCACGCACTTGGTTTCCGGCACATGGATTTATACACTAATGTGCGAACACACTATATATGTTTATATCCATAGTTGGTAATCTCAACTCTACATTTCAATTATTGAAACATTCTTTTATAATGTTATAACAATCGTTATTCACGACTATCGGCATCAAAGTTATTTTCAAGATTGAAACGTCATCATGACTTTCGTCACGGGTAAAGATGAAAATGGTTAAAGCAAAAGCTCACCAACACATATTTCGAGAAAAAGATACGCGAGTAAGCTCGGCTCGAAATAGCAAATGTGTATGTATAAAAACTATCATACTTATACGACTTTGTCTCAAGAGTAGGAGATAAAATAGACTTTTGAGTGACATATAAGTTCAAGTCTCCACATGCCTTTTTGTCGGATGAAGTTCCACTTATTCCTCGAGTAGTTCTTCGTCTTCGTAAGATGATCGCCATGGAGTCTGGAGCTCAACTGCACTTAACTATCCTAGACCAAGACTTAGTCATAAGTAAACTAGAAATGAAGGAACATAGTTTTGATCACTAATATTGACAAACATGCTTGAGATAACAACGCATGCGAGTTCGACCGAGCAGTGCTCTAACAATTTGGTATCTTCTTTATTGTTTGGTGTTTCTGCTTAACAAAATATGGTGCAATTGATGTGCTTACATTGGATTATCTTTGTTTTAATTGCTTCCGGTTGAGAAAAACTATGACAAGTCAATATTTTGGTTTGTATCTATTGTTTTTGCTTAACAAAATTACGGGGTCATTTGTTTAGTCCATTTGATACTGGATAAGAGAAACTAAGTTAATTCTGATCTTAGTTAAACTTATCAAATATATGATTCGATTATTCAAGTCTAATCGAAATCAGTGTTCGTCTTGTCTAAAGAAAAAGGTCTAAGTTATTTTATGAAATAATTAGAGCTTGATGAGATAAATGGAGTTAATTCTTATCTCTATTTGTGTCTTGTCGAAACAAGCGATTGTACATACACAATCGGTTCTGTTAGTAACTAAGTTATCTTAATTGATTTATCGGACTAAGAGAAAATTGCTTCGGGAAATTTTTTCCTTGATAACATACTAAAGTTAGATTACTTTTGTAGTTTCGGTTTTAGTATTGGTTATCTAAAATGGTATGTGAAACCTTCATGCTTACTCTTATAGGTTTGTACAAGTCCTATGTATTTGTAAGATCCTTTTGGTTTGCTCTTTTGTTTGTTCGTTTCTTTTTAATTTTTGTGACAAAAAAGGGGAGAAATATATGGAGTAAACAAGTGATTTTTAATCACTAGGAAAGAATACATGTGCTCAAATGTTATATCTAACGAAATAGTAAAGCATAAACTAAGGGGGAGAAACATATCATCATGTCGTGTGGTATTTCATACTACAAAAGGGGAATAACAAAGATGTCCGGATTGAATATTTACCAAGCTTTCCTTTAGGGGGGGTAAAGATTTTGTTATTCAAATGTTAACAACTGCATATATTTTTTGAATATGTGCAGGATATTGTGTTATTGAAACTTGGAATCAAGCGTATGAAGAATGAGTTATTTTGTAATTCGTTGATCTCCATATGCAATAGAGTTTTGTCACTAAAATTGACAAAGGGGGAGATCGTTAGAGCATAGATTGGTTGAACCCAACAAGTGTTGGTATGTCAAGTTTGGTTGTCATATTTTAGTATCAAAACTCATCTAGAGTCGCTTGATTAAACATTAGAGTCAACTTCGTTTAGGTTAGACTAGAAAGTCTAGGAATGTTGAGACATACAAGTATTACTCCGAAGACCTGAAGAATGAGAACAAGTAACAACTGCAACGAAGACATCATCCTTCCACTTAAGGTTAGCAATATCGACTTGACTTGTTTCCATTCCTAACGTATCTTTAAAGTTGTATTATATTGAAAACATAACATGCGAAGATGTATATGAATAATACTTTAGTGATTAGACTTGGTCATATCATTATGATCAAAGTGTCAAGGAACTTATTGAATTAAAAAGTATAACGTTTATCTTTTGAACTTCATAAATACGACATCAACATAATCTATGTATTTAGTTACTTGATTAGTTTAAGGAAGTAGATGTATGAAATTGATTCATATTCAGAAGGGAAATCATGATTGGTCCGGTTCTTGATTGAATATCTTTTGGATGACCAATACAAGATGACAAGGTAACCGGTCATAACCTATAATGTGTAGCATGTTGTAATCGGTCACAAGCTACTTTGTGAAGCAAGGTGTAACCGGTCACAAGCTATATTGGGAAGTTAGTTGTAATCGGTCACAAGCTACTTTGGGAAGAAAGGTGTAACCGATCACCAGCTAATTTGGGAAGTAAGGTGTAACCGGTCACAAGCTACTTTGGGAAGCATGGTGTAACCGGTCACAACCTAATTTGAGAAGCATGGTATAACCAGTCACCACTTAAATTGTGAGTCATGGTATAACTGATCCCAAGGAGCGAAACCGAGTTTCCAATATATTTCTTTATGTTTTGTGTGATCTTGGAATTAGGGTTTGCTGAGAGATGCTTCTAGATGTCAACATTATTTGAATAGGTACATAACTCTTAACATTAATTGTTTAAAGATATTCCTTAATATTCAAGGTGATTCCATACCGAAATATTGAAAAGCATTTAATTATGATTTTCAAAATATATATGTTTTAATTACCAGCAATTAAAGCATATCTTCTGGAAAAGGTTATTAGTTAATGTGCAAAGCTAATAATAGAAGTTTTTTAAGAGAGATTTTGGAAATATGTTTTGGCATTTAATTGAAAATAGGAAAACCGAAATTAGGTATATTAATGAAATATCTTGAGAATATTTTCGGTTTTGGAATTTCCTTGTTGTCCAAAAAACCTTGGTCTATAAATACATGAGTTTGCATTTATTGCATACTATCCTAAGAGCCAGGCAAACTTCATTCTTGTTGTTTCTGGTGGAGCCATCTATCCAGAGAGGAAAGTACCCTAATTAGGCGAAATCCCTTACGACCGCTCGTTTAAAGACTTCTGTAGGATCAAGAATCTCTAAAAGTACTGTTGGTGGGAAACTAGATAATTGCATTGTTATTTTAGTTTTCGATTATTGATTTGGTTGACTAACGGTTGTGGAAACTTTGATTGCACCTAGTTTGTTTATTCTTGAAAACCTTCTCTTCTGATATAAGGGTCACTCAAACTAGATCAAAGTATCGACGGTATCTTTAGAACCATTTACGGATCTAAAGACATCTTGTGATAATCCATAGTTAACAGACTCCGTTCTATGTTGTGCAGGTTACTAAAGATTTGAAGACGAATAAGATTTTCTTATTAGTTTTAATATCTTGTTAATTTAGTGCACACCTTGATCGAATGGGATCCCACTAGAAACGTGTTTATCTTTGATAGACTTGATTGTTTAGTTGTATAAGATCAGCATCACTATATAATTATTCTTTAAGTTCTATATTGATTGATTATGAATCCGGAAATTGGTTATTTCGGTAATCAAGTTTTGGATTGATCTAACCAGACAAAGGAGTTTATTAGTCTAAACGGAAGAGCCTTTGTCAACAACTCATACATCTTTTACCAAAGATTGATTACCAAACAGATTCATTCCTTTGATGTTTGGAATACGATCCAAATGAGTACATATTCACGTGCGTGACTCTAGAAGTTGAAGACGCAGGGATACTGAGGAAACTAAGTAGCTAGGGGTAGTCTATTTGGTCTCAACTATACAAAGTTGGTATTGGATTTTGTATAACGGCTTAATTCTGAGAGTATTCAAAACTGGACTAGGTCCCGGGGTTTTTCTGCATTTGTGGTTTCCTCGTTAAAATAATCTTGTTGTGTCATTTACTTTATTATTCCGCAATTATAATTTGTTTATTATAATTTAAAGTAAATTACAGTTATACGTTAATTACTTGACATTGATCCTAATAGTCGATCGGTTTTTACCATAACTATTGTCAAGTAAATATCTTGTTGTCGTATTGTCTCGACTTCGTCCATAGACAATCACACAAGGTATAAGACTTAAGTTTTATTGTCTCTACTTTGTCCATAGACGATCACTTAAGATACCAGACTTATAGGTTGATATTTAAAAGATTGTGGTGTATTTTGGTACCCTCGTCTTTTCAAATTTGTTAAGCAACTTTTTACCACCAAACCTAGTCAGTTTGTTTTCTATATACACCACTACTGTAGACAACAATTTATTGTTAATGTAGTTAGTTGTGTTGATATCTGAGGAGATGTTTTCAGAGTTTGAATGAGAAGAAATAGTTTCTAAATACATATTGTTATCTAGAGAAAAATTCATGCAATAGCGATGAAGAAACTGACTTTTTTTTTAGATATTGGTTCTTTAAGAGCTTGTTTGATTAGGTCAAGTTCCATAAGAAAGTTATCCACTTCATCTTGTAACTATTGAGTACTGTTACTAAGAATCTTACAAGTCTTTCTCAATGACTAATCTTCCTTTAACTCATATAGTTCAAGTACTATAGTCAACTCACTGATTCGTTTTCCAAGTTCAGCAAACTCAGTAATTTTGCGGCTTATTTTGACCGCAGGATCTTTAGTGATCTGAGATACAACTGACAATCTCCAATGGTCCAAACTTCTTTGGAACATAGAGACTCAATAATTTCATTGTTTGTTTTTCCATTTCAGACAAGTCTCAGAATTCTTGAAAGTACGTTCAGTTTTATAGGTTGGATCACACCAAACATATATTGTTAGATTTTTCCGTGTTTTCCTGCTCTGATACCAACTGAAATGACGAGGGTACCCAAGTACACCACAATCTTTTCGATATCAAGCTATAAGTCTGATACCTAATGTGATCATTTATGGACAAAGTTGAGACAATACAACAACAAGGTATACACTTGATAACATTAAAGGTATAAAACCGATATATTATAGGATCACTATCAAGTGTAGTGGTGTGTTTCCACTAACTACCTCTATTACAGGCACCGATCTGATACATAGGTGGCAAGGACTCGACGCATATTAAACTTTGTTTTTTTATCCATATGGACCATTTATTAATTACTGTACAATCTGATCGGTGCCTAAGAATGCATATTTCTAGATATTTTTGCTGTCTTTTATCACATCTTTAATGCCTTCATGTTCTATTTTGCGAAAAATCTTGTATCATGAGCACATCTCCTTCAATGTGTAATTTTGTCGAAATAATCTCTTTTTGTGTTGTGTTTTAGGTGGTTGAGTAAATGGTAAACAAGAGGTGAGCGAGACTGTAAAGGGAGCGTAAGAGGAAGTGAGAATGTTACACTGTGATGCAAGGGAGCTGTTAAGCTGAAGCGTGTGCAGAACAGAGCTTACCAAGTCAATGGAACAAAACATTTGTGGTCAAGAATTACAAAATAAACTCAAATTTAATCAATGGCCAGAAGTATTCAATCCATGTGTGAAGACAAGATAACCAACAGATTCACCCTTGAACATCTAAGCAAGGTACACCAGTCTAACACCCAAGTAACTCCTTTGCATTTTCCCTTCTCATTCCCAAAAATCAGAAAAAGACCCATCTTATCAAACCATCGACACCACCTCCCTCTCTACTGCCAAACCCATACCACCACCGATCTCTCCCTCTCACTCCCTTACCATTCGTACAACACCCTTACCATCTCACTTTTCTCTTCAGTATCAATCACCTAATTCTATCATTCCTACACACAATCAGTGACCTATTAAGGAGGAAGAGACTGAAATTATAGGTTATGGAGTTGAAACCTAGATTTGAATATCATCATCAATGGAGTTATGTGACGTCAATGGAGTGGCTGGTGATGATAAAATCCGTAGACCTTGTTGTATCGGTTGGTGAGTGATTGACATCTCAATCCCTAATTTCAGTTGTAAGTTGTTGAGATACTAAAGCTCAATTTAGGGAGAAATTGGGATTAATATCTTAGTTGATGTTAAATCATCCATCTGAAGATAGCCTTGGATATGCGGAAGACTCGAATCTTCTCCGCTGTCTACTATAAGGAACAAGAATAGTTTCATTAGCCGAATAATCTGGTGTAGGTTAAGTGGTTAATTCAATTGCCCTAGTGCCTTCCTATCAAGTGTTTAATCTCTTCATTTCAATTACATTTCTGTTCTTCAGTTTAATTTTCATTGCAAAGCACCTCGTCGTATCGACAAAAATCCCCTGTTTGATCTAATTTAGTATAGCAAGACTTTGAATTCAACTTTGTACCAACCAAGTCCTTGTGGGAAAGATCCTCACTTTCCGTGTATTACATTGTAGACATCGTATACTTGCGGTTTAATATTGTAGGTTTCTAGTCCTACCAAGTTTTTGGCGTCGCTGTCGGGGACTCGGTAGTGGTGTGGTTAATTTTTTTAATTCTGCTATACTGATTCGTAGTTTAGGACTGTATATATATCTCTTGTTTTTCTCTTTACATAGTTCTGTAGGTTAGAATTGTTTTCCTTGCTAATTTTTGTTTTCTAGTGTAACTTACTACTGCAATCTGTAGGCTTCAGTCTTTGTCATTTGCAGCTTTGTTGTTCTCATTCATTTTGTTTTCAATTAGTTTAGGTTGTATATTTGCTACATTTCTAAATTTCTATCTTTATTTTCAGTTTTTCTTTTAGTTAAGCTTAGTTTAGTGCTTCACAATCCTTGGCACTCACTTTCAGTAAGTATTGCCTTCTGTAATATTTTTTTTTTATGCTAAACTTTTCTTTGTAGTTGAATATTAAATAGTAGTAGTGCGTCGTTAACATAGGCTATATAAAGAACTAAAAAGTTTTTTTTTTTTTTCTTAGTGTTAGTAGTAATTTCCTTATAGGCCATAAACTATCTTTGTCCTATACATCTTTTCATTTTAATAGGTTTAGTTCTTTGGTTCTTTTGTTTTAGAGTAACATAGATTTAGTCAATTACAAGCTGTAGCTGTAGTTTTCAGTCATTTCTCTGCCTGTGTTCCAGTTCCATCTTGTCCATTTTTTTTTCTTTTGTTAAAAATGTTTCTGTAAGCATGTTGTATGAATTTCTTTTACCATTTTAGTTTAGCCTAGTACATAGCTTTTGGTCATAAGTTGCATCCCTTTTCCTTTCTTTTAGTTTTTAGTAGTCTAGCCTTACTGATCTATAGTTAGATTATATATTTACTTAGTTTTTCTTTTGTCCAACATTTTTAGATTAACTTTGTGATTAGTGTCTTTTCAATCCGTAGCTTTTAAGCATTTGAATTTTTCAATTTTTGTCCAGTTAAAGTTTGTCGGTAGTAAGCACTTGTGTAGGTTAGTCATAGTGATTGTGTTGTGCTTATACTTAGCTACTTCCTAAACATCCCAAGATCTTCACACACAAAATAGAAAACTAGTGCGGAATTTAAACAAGAACACAAAGAATTATAGTGGTTCGGCAATGTGCCTACTCCACTGCAGTAATAAACTTCTTATTGAAACTTAGAGAATAGACTTCTTCACACACCTCTACAATTCAAACTGGGATAAAATAACCAAAGGACTATCACTCTTATTTATAGGCCTAGGAATAATCTAAAATTGCCTAGAAATAGAAGTCCTAAATAGAGAACTATTTCCTAATGTAACTTAGAAAACAGATTTCTAAAATACTTGAGGAGGTGCAAACTGATTTAGGGAAATTAGTTTGATCTTTCCTAAAATAGGGTGTTTCCTAAATCAAGCCAATAACTAACAATTCTCCACCCTGACAAGATTTCTAGGACAACTTCACTATTCTCTAATTTCTCCACCTTGGCATGAAATCTGAGATTCCATTTCCTTCAAACTTTGTTGCTTTCACTCATCCGTAGATGCTTCACTTCTTCAATCATCATAAGATGCTTCACTCCCTTTTTGGGCTTCACATGTTCTTGACAGTACCACTACACCCTAAGGTGTTTTCAAATATGCACAATGCTGATCAAGTTTAGACAATGTCTAAATTTTTCACCTGTCACCACTTTGGTGAGTATATCTGCTGGATTGTTGGCGGTTCCAACCTTTTCCAGCTGAATTTCACCTTCTTCAACAATTTCCCGTACTTTGTGATATCGTACATTGATGTGCTTTGTTCGAGCGTGATAAACTTGGTTCTTAGCTAGGTGCATCACACTTTGACTATCACAATACACGCTTACTTTCTCTTGGTGAATCCCCAACTCCTCAAACAAGCCTTTCATCCAAACGGCTTCCCTTATACCTTCTACAACAGCCATATATTCAACTTCGGTTGTCGATAATGCTACTGTTGGTTGTAAGGTTGACCTCCAACTTATCGGCCCACTCGCAGCTGTAAAAACATACCCAGTAGTGGACCGAAACTTGTCCAAATCGCCAGCGTAATCGGAATCACAATATCCTACTACTTTGCAACCAGTTCTCTCATTTCGTGAGAACTTCAATCCAACATCTACGGTACCTTGAATATACCGCAGAATCCACTTCACATCCTGCCAGTGTTCCTTCCCTAGATTATGCATATATCTACTAACCATGCTAACAGCTTGTGAAATATCAGGCCTAGTGCACACCATAGCATACATGAGGCTTCCAACAGCACTTGCATACGGTATTTCAGAAATTAACCTCTTATTCTCCACTGTTTTTGGTGACTGTTCAACGTTCAACTTAAAGTGTCGATCTAGAGGTTGTGTTACTGGTTTAGACTTGCCATTTAAACCAAAACGCTTGAATACCTTTTTCAAATAAGACTTTTGAGAAATACTAATAGTGCCTGATTTCCTATCTCTCCCAATTTCCATGCCCAAAATTTTCCTTGCTTCACCGAGATCTTTCATCTCAAATTCACTACTCAACTGATTTTCCAATCGTTGAATCTCCACCTCGCTTTTAGACGCAATAAGCATGTCATCTACGTATAAAAGTAGGTAGATAAAGGATTCATCTTTGAGATTTTTGAAGTACACACAAGAGTCATAGTTGCTGCTTGTGTACTTTTGTGTCTTCATAAACTTGTCGGATCGTTTGTACCACTGCCTTGGAGACTGCTTCAAGCCATACAACGATCTCTTCAAGTTACATACCCAATCTTCTTTACCTGCTACTTCAAACCCCTAAGGTTGCTTCATATAAATCGTCTCCTCCAAGTCACCATGAAAGAAAGCAGTTTTCACATCAAGTTGTACAAGCTCGAGATCAAACTACGCCACCAAAGCAAGTAAAATTCTAATGGAAGTACGCTTTACCACTGGAGAAAACACTTCATTATAGTCAATCCCTTCCCTTTGCGCGTAGCCCTTAGCTACCAACCTTGCTTTGTATCTTACGTTACTTGTAGTTGGAGATCCTTCCTTCTTCGTATATACCCACTTTCATCCAATTGCCTTTTCTCCTTTAGGTAGCTCCACCAGCTCCCAAGTTCCATTCTTGTCAAGAGAATCCATCTCTTCACTCATGGCTTTCTCCCACTCCACCTTTTCAGCTGTCTTGACAACTTGTTTAAAAGTGGAAGGAATTTCTTCTTCTACAATCGGTAATGCATATGCAACTATATCCATAAACCGTTCTAGTTGGCGAGTATTTCTTTTCTTTCCTATGAGCAATACTATCATAATTTGTAGCTTCTTCCGGTACTTCAGGTCGTGTTTCTTCTACTTGTACCTCTTGTTCTGGTTCTTGGGTTGAACCATCAGTTGTTCCCAATTCTAAGTCTTCATCAGAACCTACATCTTCCGAATTCTCGTCTATGTGGACAGACTTCGCTGGTTTCTCATTCAGTTCATACTCCGCCATTTGCCGACTTTATACTTCTATTTCAGATGATTCATTTTTCCACATTGCAGTCTCATTAAAGGTAACATCCCTACTTATCACGACCTTTTTTGACTTGGGACACCACAACTTTTATCATTTTACCCCTGATTGGAAACCCACAAAAATGGCTTTCTTGGCTCTAGGATCAAGCTTTCCTTCCCTCACATGGTAATAAGCGGGACAACCAAATACATGTAACATATTGTAATCTGAAACTGGTTTACCATAACATACTTCCATCGGAGTTTTACCTTCTAGTGCCATTGTTGGCAATCGATTCACTAGGTGACACGCATATTCCACAGCTGCAACCCAAAACTGTTTGCCTAATCAAGCATTAGACAACATACATCGTACTTTCTCCAGTAATGTACGATTCATGCGCTCCGCCACCCCTTTATGTTGTGGAGTCTCCCTTACTGTGAAATGACGCTCAATGCCTTCATCTTCACAGATTCGCTAGGAACGGATCAGACTTGTACTCACCACCATTGTCCGATCTTAAGGTCTTCACTTTCCTGCCGGTCTTCATCTCGACCTTATTCTTCCACTTCAAAAATATTTCCAAAACTTTATCCTTTCTATTCATGGTGTACACCCATACTCTTCTGGTGAAGTCATCTATAAAGGAGGCAAAATATCTTCTACCTCTCAAGGATGCAGTCCTTGAAGGTCCCCATACATCGGTGTGAACATAGTCTAGAATTCCCTTTGTGGTGCTTTTACCGGTCATAAACTTCGTTCTAGTTCTCTTCCCCTTCACACAATGTTCACAAAATCCAAACTTGCTGCATGATTTTGTGCCTTTCAACAAGCCTTGCGAAGTCAGCTTTTGCAAAGACTTTTCTCCGGTATGCCCTAAACGCATATGCCATAGTTTGGTAGTGTCCGACTCAACACTATCCGAAACTGCTGCAGTTCCTTCACTCACACTTGTGTTTCCTTGCAGAAAATACAAGTTTCCATGTTTCAAACCTTTCATAACAACTAGCCCATTGGAATATACCTTCAAAATTCCACCTTTCATTGTCATCTCGAAGCCTCGGGAGTCAAGTTCACCTACTGAGATCAGATTTTTCTTCAATTCTGGTACATAACGAACATCTTCAAGCTCTTAAACAACGCCATCATTCACCTTCAAACGAATCTTCCCAATCCCTTCAACTTTACAGGTATTATTGTTACCCATAAACACCCTTGGTCCATCAAACTTTTCAAACTTAATGAACCAGTCCTTCCTAGGGTACATATGGTAGGAAGCTGCACAATCCATAATCCACTCAGTTATATATGCAACTAATACGGAATCATGAACAGTGATCGAGAACTTGTCATATTCATCATCTTCAATAGCACCAGACTTTATTTCAGCAACGTTTGCGTATAAATTCTTCTTCTTATCCTTGTTCTTTGCTTTAGGACAATCCTTCTTCCACTGTCCAGTCTGATGACAAAAGGAGCATTCATCATATGTTGGGATCTTTAATTTGGACTTCGGTTTGAACCTTGATTTACCTGAATTCTTCTTGTCAGACTTCCCTCTGACTGTCAAGGCCTCACTAGTCGATTCCCTGTTCAAATCTCTATCCCTTTGCCTAATATCATAACTTATAAGTGCAGCAGCCACATCATCAAACTTGAGTGTTTTATCCTCTATCTTATTCGATAAACTATCAATGAAAGTCTCATACGAATCAGGTAGAGATTCCCAAAAACAACAAGTTTTGGTTTCATCTTCGAGTTTCACTCCAATATTAAGTGCATCAGCAATTAATCTATTGTACTCAGCGAGGTGTTCAACCATAGAGGTGCCTGGTTTTTTGTTGAATCTGAATAGTCTTTTCTGCATCATGATTTGGTTTGAAACACTTTTCACTACATACTTATCTTCCAGATTCTTCCACAGCTTTAAAGCTACATTCTCACTCATCACATCGTACTTTATCTCCTTTGTAAGGCACAAACGGATTGTGCTACAAGCCTGACGATTCATCTTTGTCCTTTCATCGTCCGTCATCTCTGGTGCAGCAGGTTTTACTTCTAATAGAGCATCCTCTATGTCTTGTTGACTCAAAGCATCACGAACTTCACATTGCCACATGGTAAAGTTGTTCTTACCATCAAATTTCTCTACTTCAAACTTTGCGTTCGACATCGACTTCGACATCTTCACCTTCAAATTCTGTTTCTGACTTCAAACAAGCTAACTCTAGATGAAACCCTAGAACTGGCTCTGATACCAGTTTGTTGTGCTTAAGCTTAGCTACTTCCTAAACACCCCAAGATCTTCACACAGAAAACAAAAAACTAGTGCGGAATTTAAACAAGAACACAAAGAATTATAGTAGTTCGACAATGTGCCTACTCCACTGCAGCAATAAACTTCTTATTGAAACTTAGAGAATAGACTTCTTCGCACACCTGTATAATTCAGACTGGGATACGATAACCAAAGGATTATCACTCTTATTTATAGGCCTAGGAATAATCTAGAATTGCCTAGAAATAGAAGTCATAAATAGAGAACTATTTTCTAATGTAACTTAGAAAACAAATTCCTAAAATACTTGAGGAGGTGCAAACTGATTTAGGGAAATCAGTTTGATCTTTCCTAAAACAGGGTGTTTCCTAAATCAAGCCAATAACTAACATATTGCATAATAACTGTTTAGGTTGTGATAGTTCTGTTAATAAACTAAATATAGTTCAAGTAATCACCTTGTAATACATATTTTTGTTTTGATAAATTAAGTTCTTTACTTTTGTCTTTAGTGTAACATAAATTTAGACTTCCAATCCAAATTTCTGTCAGATATTATATTAGATAATTACATATTATCCATTTTTGTTTTATTAGAATTATGCATGTAGATAGATGTCTGTAGTATACTGTAGTGCACAGTTGTAGGCCTTGTTCTGTAGTACTTTGTTTTTGTAATTGAACACTAGTGTAAGTTAGGTCGTCACATAATATTTAATTATTTGAATTTTCATAGTTCTGTTAGGAAATCAACCGTAGTTCAAAGTTTGAAAGTTATTGTCGTCCTGTATGTTAGAGCATAGCTCGGTCGACCTCGCATGCGTTGCTATCTCAAGCATGTTTGTCAATGTTAGTGATCAAAATTATGAGTCTTTATTTCTAGTCTACATAGCTAAGTCTCGGACTAGGATAGAAAAGTGTAGTTGAGCTCAAGGACTTCATGGATATTCATCATACAACGACGAAGATCTACTCAAGGAACCGTGGAACTTCATCAACAAAAAGGTATGTGGAGACTTGAACTTATCTATCACTCAAAAGTTTATCTCTTCTATCTCCTACTTCTTATGAGACAAAAGTCGTATGCTATATAGACTGGATCATACACATTTGATATTTCGAGGCGAGTATATCTCGCCTATCTATATCTCGAAATCATGTGTTGGTAAAGCGTTTCGCTTTGATCGGGTTTATTTTCACCTAATGACGAAAGTCATAATGTTTCAATCACTTTGAAAATCGCTTTGACGAGAAATAGTGTAACAACTGTATAACGTCCTCTAAGAATGTTTCAATGGTTGGAATGAGAGTTTAGGTCTATATAACCGATGACGGATATAAGCATTGTGTGGAAAAACATATGTGCATAAGTCCTATTCCTTAATCCGAAGTTTGCGAACTTTGTTGATTGAGAGAAACCGGAGGAATTGGCTTTGCCAAGTCCGCGAACTCAGTTTGCGAACTCAGTCCGCGAACTGACAGAAGTTCTCTTGCCGAGAATTTTTGCTGGGATTTTCCAAAAACTCGTCTGCGTGTTTAGTTCGCGAACTCAGTCCGCGAACTGGCGGAAGTCTCCTTGCCGAGATTTTCTGCTGAGTTTGGAAAACTCTGCCAGTTGTCTTAAGTCCGCGAACTTGTTGGCGTACTTGATTGGGTTATGATCTAAAGATGTGCTCTGAACATGAAACTTAAATTACTAAGGAATGTAGTATGCAAACCGTGTCTATAATGTTCATGAGCCGATTCAATCGAATCGAATCATCTTTGTTTCAACTGTGTCTTGTGTGGTTACATAAGATCTCATAGCAATTGAACAACTCTCTAACTAGTTCATTTGAGTCAATTGAACTAGTTATGGTGAAGAAGAACAAGGTTAATATGAAATGCTCATATGGTTGACCGTTTGGGTTACTATGTTGAACCAACATACACGTACACGTTTGGGCACGGTTTTCACAAACCCAGTAAACGTATATCTCAAGTGTGTGTGACAAGCTAAGTTTTCGATCTAACGGTTGAGAAATATTAACTTGAATATAAATCAAGTTTTCATCTAACGGTGAATATTGATTGCTTTGTAACTAAGGCAAAACCTTGATTTGAAGACTATATATAGGAGACATCTAGCATTGGGCAAAACTAATCCCCACACGTCTGTGTGATGATAATGCGCTCGCTAGAGTCGATTCTCATCTAACCTTTGATTTTCTTCTCTAAAACCAGGTTAACGACTTAAAGACTTCATTGGGATTGTGAAGCCAGACCGATACTACTTTTATCGTAGTTGTGTGATCTGATCTTGAATCTTCTATCGTACGAGTACAACCTTTGATTGGCTTGAGATCGTGAGAGTTCTCCGATAGGCAAGATAAAGAAGTCACAAACATCTTCGTCTCACTGTTTGTGATTCCTCGACGTCCTCTTGTGTATTCAAGTAAGACTGTTGAGAGGTGATTGATTAATCTAGGCTGTTCTTCGGGAATATAAGACCGGATTATCAATTGGTTCCTGTTCACCTTTATTTCATATCTTAAGACGGAACAAAAACTTAGGGTTTTTCTGTGGGAGACAGATTTATCCTTTGATAGACTTTTCTGTGTTAGACAGATTTGTTTATTATCAAGTCTGTGATTTTGGGTTGCAGCAACTCTTGGTTGTGGGTGAGATCAGCTAAGGGAATCAAGTGCGCAGTATCCTGCTGGGATCAGAGGCATGGGAGTACAACTGTACCTTGGATCGGTGGGAGACTGATTGGGGTTCAACTATAGTCCAGTCCGAAGTTAGCTTGGAGTAGGCTAGTGTCTGTAGCGGCTTAATACAGTGTGTATTCAATTTGGACTAGGTCCCGGGGTTTTTCTGCATTTGCGGTTTCCTCGTTAACAAAATTTATGGTGTCTGTGTTATTTCATTTTCCGCATTATCTTGTTTATCTTTATAATTGAAATAATACAGGTTGTGCGTTAAAGTTTGATCGATTAGAGATCCGACCTTGTGGTTGTTGATTTCATTGATTAACACTTGGACATTGGTCTTTGGTACCGTCCAAGTTATTCCTTGTATTTGTTAAAGACTCGCTATTGTTTTTAGCTTGAGTAAAAATCAAATCAAGAGAGAGATATTAACTCCTTGAGATACTTTTATCTAGATTGAGTCTGACTGTCTAGTTGATTCTCTAGCAAAGTATTTTGGAGTTAGTTCATACAGATTGAGTGGTGGTGTTAGACCCCCGCTTTTTCAATTAGTATCAGAGCAGGCAAACACATTAAAGACCTTATACGTCTGTGTTTGTAAGCGATCTGACTCTATGGACAGTAGTGCTATCTCAATAAATGCACCACCAGATCCAGGGATTTCAGAATTCTCTTCCATGAATGATTTAATTAAATCTGTAGAGAAATTCTATCTAAACCTCCACCAAGTTTAAAATCCCTTGAAGTGTTTTCAGGGCTTGAAAGAAGCTTGAGAGCTTATCTCTTGATGTTGAGTTATACCTCCAGAAAGAGCAAGAATCTCTTGACAGGCTAAATCAAGTTATGATGAATAATATTTATGTTGAGGTTGATATTGATTTACTAATCAATGAGAGCAATGCTCCTCCTCTGCGTAATCCAATTGGTTGTAACAAACTAAACGAATTACAAGAGGAGTTTAAATCTCAGTCATCTGAGTGTATCACCTCAAATCATGAATTGATTCGTTGCTCAATTCCTGATACTTCATATCAAGATAGTAGTATTGCCTTCTTTTATGAAGAAGCTAGGATGTCTCTGTTTATCAAAAGAGTTTCCCCTCGCAGTACTAAAAACTATCTGCAGAAACTGTTTTTTATAAGTTGGAAAACAAGAAATCAGAAACACAAATCCTTTTGGGTTCTCTTGAAGTTCTTTGATAGACTTATAAAAACAGTTCCTTGGGTGTTTCTCAACACTACAAGATGTAAGAGTTGATGGAAAGAAACTCTCTCTTGGTGCCATGGTGAGCAAGGAAATGTTCATCTAAACACAACTTGTTTGTGTTGAAAGTGCATCCTCACCAAGGAATGCCATGTTACGGTAAAGGAAGCACGAGAACTGGGGCAGACAGATTGTGTTCAGTAAGGCTGTAGAATTCGATTGAATTCTTATAAAAAGGTATGTCTATAAACTTGAGCAATATTTGTGTTTTTACTTGCTTAAGTACTTATTATGATCCATGTACCTTGCTTATCGTTCATTTCTACCTAACTTGATCCGTGTTTAAGGTTCTTATATGTTTAGGTTTGAAAATAGTTGTTCGGGATGTTTGGACTTCATGGTACACATTCCAGGGATGCATACCATCATTTAAAATCAAAATCCAGGGGTTTAAGTTCGCAAACCCAGTCTGCAGACTTTTTTTGTCATGAAAATTCGTTTGCAAACCCGTATGCATACTTGACGTCGATATTCGGTAAACTTGTCTTGGCCGTAACTTCTTCGTCCGAACTCGGAATGAACTCATTATTTTTGCATTCTCTTTATCTTTAAAATATATTCAAAATGAAGATGAGAATTATTGATTTTGGATAAGTTAAGATTGGTATTTGTCCTGTCTCTTGTTTTTGAGTGTTTTGCTCCATTTCGTCGCACTTGTTCCACTTCTCTTGGACTTGGGAACTTGGATTCTTGGAGTAATACTCTTCAAAGATAATTTGTAGCTTTTAATAGAATGTTGTCAGTGAATCACAAAGAAGGAAGTTCAAGAATGGAAATTAGTACGCATTGCTATGGGATTCTTGAATGTTCACAATCATCCTTTGTGAACTATGGTGCATGGTCGTTCATGACTTTGTATGTTCTTCTTTGTGAAAATATTTTTATATGCCTTTGATAGCTATTCTTGGTGTAAATCTGGGCGGAAAAGATTGATTCTACCCTCTAAGGACAAATCATCTTATTTGTGCATTACGAGTTTGTCTTGATGCCTAGGAAACTTCTTATGAGAATTTATTCTTATTTTTGAGAAGGATTACTAGAGTTTGGAATAACAAATATTGTGATTACACATAGCTATGTCCAACATTTTCATCTTCATGTTTTTAGATTTATTTGTTTAAATTCTAAAAATATTTGGAGGATGATGTTATTACAGTAATCTTTATGATTTTGTGATATTGCAATATTTTTATGGGATATGTATTGTTTGCGTTCGTGAACTTGAAGGTCTCATATGTTGTCAAAAGTAAAGTCGTTCATGAATTGGTATTCGTGCTAATAAAAGGAAAAATGGACTTTTGACAAATACAAAATTATGCCTATGCAGTCATTTACTTGATGGAAAATAGGATAAAATCTTTTGTGTGACAAGGATAAAGTCTATTATGTCATTATGCATATAGTGATGGAAATATAGAATAGATCCTTGTATGTATTCCGCGGTATTGATCTTCTTTGATCCATTCTTTTTGTATTACCGTGAAGGCTCCATTGTGTGTCTTATGTTGAGCACGATACAACTAAGTCGATTATTCTTATTGGCTTTGTTGGTTGTTCCATAAGATGCTATATGTTGAGCATTATGAACTAAATTAATCATCTTGGTTGGTTATTTAGTTATTTGCTCCGAAAGTCTTCTTTTGTCGAGCAAAACTTTTGACAATTAAATTGATTACCTTCGTGATTAGTTTGGTTGTTTTTATTCCAATTAGATTAATTATGGGTTCTCTTGTAATTAGTCTAGCTGAGTTTTCATGTATTCCACAAGTTCTTATGTTGAGTATATGAACGGTTATACTAACTATGTTCTATTGGTTGATGTAGTCGAATATTCCGTAAGGTTTTCCTTATGTTGAGTATGTGAACGATTAAGTTAGTCATATCCGTATGATTACCTTAATCGTAGCTCCGTAAGTTTACTTATGTTGAGCACAATCAATTAAATTGATCACTGTTGTGGTTTGATTTAGTTGCGTATTCCAATTAAATTAATCATGGGTTACTTGTGATTAATTTGATTGAGTTTTGGATATAGAAAATCATTTTCCCATGGTTTTTGGTGTCCACTTAAAAATCCTTCTTTTCTTTCGAAATTAAGGTCGCTCTTGTTGTTCTCTCGGGAATGACATCAAATGGGGGAGAATTCTTTTGAACTTGTGCTTAATGGTAATATCTTGCGGGGTGTGCGGCTGTGGAATTTTATAGGGGTTATCTTGTATCTTAAAACTCCTTGATGAATGCATTTAGCTTCGGCTTTATGATTGCATCTAAATTAGGTTGGTATGAATTTTTTCTTTTAGTCTATGAAACGTCTCTTCTCGGAAATTTTATTAAGAACCCGTTCTTGTACCTTTGCCAATTTTATTGACAAAAAGGGGGGGAGAATTAATGTGTAGTTCTACTACATATACATATGGTTTTCGGATAATTGTGTAGGGGAGTGGTTTCCATGTGAGATGGAGTATTGACTAAGGAGGAGTGATATATATCACCGTAGTATTATTGTTAAAGTCGTGATGCAATTGGACTTTGATGTTACATAATAATACTATGTCACTGTATAATAATGATCGAGAATCTCGATTTCTCTCACTGTTATAGCTACGTATCTTCAACAACGGTGATGCTAAACTTACAACCTTTGGGATCATTGGAGTACTTGGAAGGACGAAGATTTCAGGGAACGTTGAAGATTAGACTATGGAATAGGAGCCACTAAAGTTCATCTTTTTTGTATTCCATATGTATTAATAATTTTGTCACTAAAATTGACAAAGAGGGAGATTGTTAGAGCATAGATCGGTCGACCTCGCATCCGTTGCTATCTCAAGCATGTTTGTCAATGTTAGTGATCAAAACTATGAGTCTTGATTTCTAGTCTATTATAGTTAAGTCTCGGAATAGGATAGAAAAGTGTAATTGAGCTCAAGGACTTCATGGCGATTCATCATACAATGACGAAGATCTACTCAAGGAACTGTGGAACTTCATCAACAAAAAGGTATGTGGAGACTTGAACTTATCTATCACTCAAAAGTCTATCTCTTCTATCTCCTACTTCTTATGAGACAAAAGTCGTATGCTATATAGACTAGATCATACACAGTTGATATTTTGCCGAGTATATCTCGCCTATCTATATCTCGAAATCATGTGTTGGTAAAGCGTTTCGCTTTGATCGGGTTTATCTTCACCTAATGACTAAAGTCATAATGTTTCAATCACTTTAAAAATCGCTTTGACGAGAAATAGTGTAACAACTATATAACGTCCTCTAAGAATGTTTCAATAGTTGGAATGAGAGTTTTGGTCTATATAACCAATGATGGATATAAGCATTGTGTGGAAACACATATGTGCATAAGTCCTATTCCTTAATCCGAAGTTTGCGAACTTTGTTGATTGAGAGAAACTGGAGGAATTGGCTTTGCCAAGTCCGCGAACTGACGAAAGTTCTCTTGCCGAGAAGTTCTGCTGGGATTTTCCAAAAACTCGTTTGCATGTTTAGTTCGCGAACTCAGTCCGCGAACCTAGTCCGCGAACTGGCGGAAGTCTCCTTGCCGAGATTTTCTGCTGAGTTTGGAAAACTCTGCCGGTTGTCTTAAGTCCGTGAACTTGTTTGCGTACTTGAGTGGGTTATGATCTAAAGATGTGCTCTGAACATGAAACTTAAATTACTAAGGAATGCAGTATGCAAACCGTGGCTATAAAGTTCATCAGCCGATTCAATCGAATCGAATCATCTTTGTTTCAATTGTGTCTTGTGTAGTTACATAAGATCTCATAGCAGTTGAACAACTCTCTGACTAGTTCATTTGAGTCAATTGAACTAGTTATAGTGAAGAAGAACAAGGTTAATATGAAATGCTCATATGGTTGACCGTTTGGGTTACTATGTAGAACCAACATACACGTACACGTTTGGGCACGGTTTTCACAGACCCAGTAAACGTATATCTTAAGTGTGTGTGACAAGCTAAGTTTTCGATCTAACGGTTGAGAAATATTAGCTTGAATCTAAATCAGGTTTTCATCTAACGGTGAATATTGATTGCTTTGTAACTAAGACAAAACCCTGATTTGAAGACTATATATAGGAGACATCTAGCATTGGGAAAAATTAATCCCCACACGTCTGTGTGATACTAGTGCGCTCGCTAAAGTCGATTCTCCTCTAACCTTTATTTCCGCAATAGGGGCGAACATAAGGAATGTTCTTACCTCGATCCGTGTGTGCTAACTTTGGAGGTTGATAAATTTTGCTCTTTTGAACCTTAACTGCCGGAGAAGGTATTTCACTTTTGCCATCAGTGGAAACCTTTTGTTGAGAAGAATAAATAGCCTTGACAAATTTTACCTCTTTGCTAGTACTTGGAGCATCTATTCCCTTATAGCCCAATCCTCGTGTATCACGATGATTTTTACTTGCTCCTAGCATAGTGGTTAATTTGCTTGAACTAGTATTGAACTTTTTCAAGTCATCTTCCAACATCTTGATTTTATCAAGAGCAGCAGCTAAATCAGCCTCAAGGAGTTTTTCTCAGTGAGATAAGCGCTTTCCCTATCGTCAAAACTTGTTTGCTGGGAGTTAAACCTTGCTTCAGATTCTGCAAGTTTCTCTTCCAACAAAAAGTACTTTTGAGAAAGATTATCACATTCAAATGACTTCATACATAGGTTTTCCTCAGAATCCTTGAGGATCGATTCGGTAGAACGATTCGAAAATAAACACCTGCGTAACATCTTCTCAATTTCTTGTTTTCTCGACAGAGAGGAGTCAGAAGAGGTGTGACATGAGAAGTTGTAATCTTCTTCATATTCCCTAATCCAAAAACTTAACATACTCTGAGACTTCCTCATCAACATCTCTATCAATATCTGAATCACCTTCATCAGAAAGTTCATCCAACTGTTCTTCTAGGAGAGTTTCCCAATCAACAGTTTTTACATCAAGAGAATGTTTGGATATTGAATTAGATGTGACAGTTCTCTCAGGTGAATCCAAGATTTTAGAATCATCTGGTAATTTCTGAACTGGTACGTTATTAGAGATAGACTCGTCCATAATCAGATCGCTACAAACACAGACTTATAAGGTCTTTAACGTGTTTGCATACTCTGATACCAATTGAAAAAGTGGGGGTCTAACAACACCACCCAATATTTCGCTTAGCAATCTGTATGGACTAACTCCGAAATACTTTGCTAGAGAATCAACTAGACAGTCATACTCAATCTAGATAAAAGTATCTCAAGGAGTTAATATCTCTCTCTTGTTTTTGATATTACTCAAGCTAATAGAAATCAACGAGTCCTAATCAAACACAAGGAATACTTGGACGATACCAAAGACTAATATCTAAGGATCAATCAATATCAATCAACAACCAAAGGTCGTATTTCCAATTGATGATCACAAACGCACAACCTGTATTATTTCAATTATAAAGATAAACAATATAATGCGGAAAATGAAATAACATAGACACCAGAAATTTTGTTAACGAGGAAACCGCAAATGCAGAAAAACCCCGGGACCTAGTCCAGATTGAATACACACTGTATTAAGCCGCTACAGACACTAGCCTACTCCAAGCTAACTTCAGACTGTACTATAGTTGAACCCCAATCAGTCTCCCACCGATCCAAGGTACAGTTGTACTCCCATGCCTCTGATCCCAGCAGGATACTGCGCACTTGATTCCCTTAGATGATCTCACCCACAACTAAGAGTTGCTGCAACCCAAAATCGCAGACTTGATAATAAACAAATCTGTCTTACACAGAAAAGTCTATCAAAGGATAAATCTGTCTCCCATAGAAAAACCCTAGGTTTTGTTCCGTCTTAAGATATAAAATCAAGGTGAACAGGAACCAGTTAATAATCCGGTCTTATATTCCCGAAGAACAGCCTAGATTAATCAATCACCTCTCAACAATCCTTCTTGACTACACAAGCGGTTTGTCGAGGAATCACAAACAGTGAGACGAAGATGTTTGTGACTTCTTTATCTTGCCTATCAGAGAACTCTCACGATCTCAAGCCAATCAAAGATTATACCCGTACGATAGAAGATGCAAGATCAGATCACACAACTACGATAAAAGTAGTATCGGTCTGGCTTCACAATCCCAATGAAGTCTTTAAGTCGTTAACCTGGTTTTAGAGAAGAATCGACTAATTCACCAAAGGTTAAAGGAGAATCGACTCTAGCGAGCGCACTAGTATCACACAGGCGTGTGGGGATTAGTTTTGCCCAATGCTAGATGTCTCCTATATGTAGCCTTCAAATCAGGGGTTTTGCCTTAGTTACCAAGCAATCCATATTCAGCGTTAGATGAAAACCTGATTTAGATTCAAGATAATATTTCTCAACCGTTAGATCGAAAACTTAGCTTGTCACACACACTTGGGTAGACGTTTACTGGGTTTGTGAAAACCGTGCCAAAACGTGTACATGTATGTTGGTTCAACATAGTAACCCAAAAGGTTAACCATATGAGAATTTCATATTAACCTAGTTCTTCTTCACCATAACTAGTTCAATTGACTCAAATGAACTAGTTAGAGAGTTGTTCAATTGCTATGAGATCTTATGTAACTATACAAGATACAATTGAAACAAAGATGATTCGATTCGATGAATCGGCTCATGAACTTTATAGCCACAGTTTGCATAAAGCATTCCTTAGTAATTTAAGTTTCATGTTCAGAGCAGATCTTTAGATCATAACCACTTAAGCTCACAAACAAGTTCGCGGACTTAACGCAACCGGCAGAGTTTTCCAAACTCAGCAGAAAATCTCGGCAAAGAGACTTCTGCCAGTTCGCGGACTAAACGCGCAAACGAGTTTTTGGAAAATCCCAACAGAAATTATCGGTAAGAGAACTTCCGTCAGTTCGCGGATTGAGTTCGCGGACTGGGTTCGCGGACTTGGCAAAGCCAATTCCTCCGGTTTCTCTCAATCAACAAAGTTCGAAAACTTCGGATTAAGGAATACATGGTTATGTAATCTAAACTATCATTCCAATCATTGAGACATTCTTAGAGGACGTTATATAGTCGTTATTCACAGACCGTTTCACGTCAGAGCAGTTCTCAAAGCAATTGAAACTTTTCATGACTTTCTTCACTAGGTGAAGATAAACTTGATCAAAGCGAAACGCTTTACCAACACACGATTTCGATAAAAAGATAAGTAGTGAATACTCATCTCGAAATGTCAAATGTGTATGATCCAGTCTATACAGCATACAACTTTTTGTCTCATAAGAAGTAGGAGATAGAATAGATAGACTTTTGAGTGATAGATAAGTTCAAGTCTCCACATACCTTTTTGTTGATGAAGTTCCACGGTTCCTTGAATAGATATTCGTCGTTGTATGATGAATCTCCATGAAGTTCTTGAGCTCAATTACACTTTTCTATCCTAGTCCGAGACTTAGCTATAATAGACTAGAATTCAAGACTCATAGTTTTGATCGCTAACATTGACAAACATGCTTGATATAGCAACGCATGCGAGGTCGACCAAGCTATGCTCTAACAATAGGTATATGTAGATGTTGATTTGTGATTTGTAGTTTTTATGTATGTGACCGAAGCTGGGGTTAGTAATCATGTAGTGTGGTCATGTGATGTCTAGTTGCTCCGCTACAGAAAAGAATATATGACCCTTGCCATTGTAAGCATAAACTTCTTTGAGTTTCATGGTGATCACCAAGTTTATAATCTGACTTTGTTCTTTAAGAATTGTTGAATTGTTACGCGAGGTCATTTAGTTGATTATTGGTTTTTATTGTCTAAGGTGCGGATGATGTTTCGATAATTAAAATGGATGATGTGGCGATACTCATAAGAGGTCAAGAGGGAGGTCAAGCTGTCATGACCTATGATTTTTCAATAGGTCAGTTCATACTTTTGGTTCTACTTGTGTAGGTTCATGACCACCATATGTGATATATTATTCTTTACAAATTATGTAAAATGTCGTGTTTATCTTCATGATATTCTAGTTAATTAGTATTATCTCCCACTCACTCTCAAAACTTGATAATCCTTTATACAATAGTTATTCTATAATCCCCTCTGATAGGTATGTCTTATACACAACATTCACCTTATTGACTGGGCTCATGGGATGGCTGGAAAAGTATTCTCTATTATGTGATATATGCTTATTTCCCGATAGTGTCTATTTCCCAACAGTAATTGTGAGAGCTCTGGACAAAAACTTGAGTAGAAGAATTTTGCCGAAGTATTTGTCAGCTTTAAGGAGCTGGCCAGAGACAAGAGGCTTACAACCTGAAATTATTCCATTTTACAATGATTGATATGTTATGGTATGACATATGATACTTAAAGAAAAAAAGACACTTCTAATCGGCATTATATTTTCGTACCCATTTATGCAGGTTGTTGAGTATCCAATAGGATAACTATTGTATAATTAGTTCATGGAATGAGGTTTTTGGAGCGCTTAGATGTTTTTCTCTCTTTTCGTCGTAGGACCTTAGTTTATTTTGCATGTTTAGATTTACCCTCCATTGTATGAATAACCTATTGATAATTTTTTGGACTATCAATAGTGTTTTTTCCCACTGTTGGAGTACTCGGTCCAACTATACCGACTGCATTTTCTTATCGTTCTTTTTCCCCCTTAAATACACTTTTTATTCTATTAGGTTCCTGAATCCTTGCCCCATCTAAAAATGAAGTGTTAAGATGATTAAGTGGAACGATGTTACTACTGAATCCTATCTTATTGAAGTGCACGATGTTTTTTTGTTTCTCTAACCGATGATTCATTGTTGTTTTTTAAAAATTGGTTTGTTGTTTGGTTTTACTTTTTTTTTCTTCTTCCATTCATTTAGAAGTAACTCAAGTGGTTTCTTAAAAATGGTTACTCATAACTACGTCTTGGGAGCTATGTTTGCGTTTCTTAAAAATTGATTTTTTTAAAACTCATAACTACGTCTTTGGAGCTATGTTTGCATGTCTATTTTTAGTACAAGCAGGATTACAAGATGTTTTTGTATCCGTGTATTGAAAATTGTTCAAGATTTATCTCGAAGACAAGTACTTTGTGCAGGTTCAATTTTTCACGGGTCATAAAATCATTTAACGAAATCAAATATATCCATCAAACTAAACAATTGAAATCAAGGCCTCACACTAGCAGTTAGAAAACATGTTGATTTCTGAAGAAAGATACATCATTGCATTTCCTGTACTACATCTTCTTAGATGGGAAGCACTTCATAGGCTTTGCACTATTTATAGTTGGCAATATATTTTGTATTAAAATCGTGTTTATTTTTAGCGTCTCAATATCATATATTGATGCAACTATATAATGAGTGTGATTTTTCATTTAATATAGGGAGTTGGAGCTTGGAGGAGCAGTTGAGTTGGCCGCTTGATTTTAACGCAAGTATATGATTTTTGAAGAAAGAAATATTAGTGCATTTCCTTGGTTATATCTTCTTTGACGGGAAGCACTTCAACCGTTTTGCACTATTTAGAGTTGTCAATATATTTATATTAATATCGTGTTTCTTTTTAGTGTCTAGTGAGTGTGACTTTTCATCTAACTATAGGGAATTGGAGCTTGGAGGAGCAGTTGAGTTACCCGCTTGATTCTTAACTCAAGTATATGATTTCTGAAGAAAGATACATTGGTGCATTTCCTTGGTTACATTTTCTTCGATAGGAAGCACTTCATATATTTTGTGCTATTTAAAGTTGGCAATATCTATTTTATATTAGTATTGTGTTTCTTTTTAGTATCTCTAATATCATATATTGATACGACTACAGTAAAAACTCCATATATTAATAAATTATATACTAAAAAAATATCATAATCCCAACTTGGGCCAATTATAAATAGTAATAACCTACATATTTTAATATTAATAGATTTTTATAGTCTCGCCATAAGGAATATACCTCCATAAATTAATATAATTGTCATTATTGGAAACTTATAGATCTTGATACATCAATATTTAAAATGAAGTAAAATACTTATTTGTAATTGTTTGAGAAAATGATGTAACTTATTGGATTGTTATTGCATCTTTTGATTTGCATATGCGTAAGACCTCATTATTAAGGGCATCTTCATATTGAAGCGAAAACATTTCCGAGCATGTTTAACGCTTCTTGGCATGAAACTTTTGATAATCAGGATTATCTTCCTCCGCTTCTTGTTCTGCGGTTAAAGCATATACGACTTGTTGTTCATTTGGATGATTAAGAAAGACATCCATATTCATTATCATTTACATACTTTGAATTAGCAAAAAAAATCATTTTTGGTATACCTACCTATATTAATAAACTCCACATATTAGTAATTTTGTGAAGTCCCAAGGCTATTAATATATGGAGTTTTTACTGTATATATATATCAGTGCATTTCCTTGGTTACATCTTCTTCGACGGGAAGCACTTCATATGCTTTGGACTATTTAGAATTGGCAATCTATTTTATATTAATATTATAATATTGTGTTTTTTTTAGTGTCTATAATATCATATATTGGTATAAATATATAGTGAGTGTGATTCTTCATCTAACTATACAGAGTTGAAGCATGGAAGAGCAGTTGAGTTTTCTTAGCGCAAGTAAATGATATGGTAAGGTAGGTGGGGAATATACAGCAGGTGATGTACAAACAAGATTTGGCCGAGTTGGAATCCGCTATTAGGGTTTTGAGGTATAATATTATTATGATTTTGTTTCTTTACTTTTAAGTTGCTTGATTAACCAAGAAATGTATTCTAAAATATAAAAAAACTAAAGATAGTTGTGATGCTACTTTGAGCAACAAAATTCAAATCCAGCCTTACCAATAATTTATAGAGTATTCAAATCCAGCCTTGCCAATAATGTCATGAGATATTAACTATTTTCAAAGGTTGGTATATATTAAGAAAGGGTAGGACCCGTTGACACGGTTAGAGTAACATAATCTTGACATTTTAGTGCAATTTTTTTCTACCAAACCCTAACCAGTAATGAATTTGAAGCTATTCTTTTGGTGGCATGTTTTCCTTATAAATCTCTACACCCCAACCAAAAATGAGAGGGTCCCGAGATGTATAAGACCACCATCAACCGTTGAATATTAACAATCGAAATTAAAATTTGTGGAAGGTGAAGTTTTGTATTTCGGAATCCTCTCAGTTTTCGTAGGAATGTATAATTTTATATGTCACCGAAATCTTATCTTCAAATTCATCGTTATTTAGATTTTTTAGAAAAGATGACGTTAAAATGTCATAATAATGTCGTTCTAATCGTCTCATCGGATCCTTCCCCTTTCTTAATTTTCAAAACTTAAACAACATGTAATCAGTTGAATTAGTTCCGACTGTTAATCAATGCTTATACAACATTAGTGTTTGGTGAGTCACAGGACGGACATGATATATTCATTTTCATAACTAGCAGCTGTGATCTTCCCACCCCTCCCAGTTTAATCTCAAATATCATCTCAAGTCCACTGATCCAACGGTCTACGCCATATTTCCTGCCGCTCATCCGTAATCAATTCCTTCCCCACATTCTTCATTCATTACCAATTCTAAAACATAAAAACATAAAGGATCATCTCTCCCCCTTTAAAGTGTTAAGTCATATGAGCTCCCACGTCGCACGGTGAGTTTGACACCCCCCTCAAATTAAATTAGATAAAAGTTTTGGGCATTAGTAAATTTGGTGAGGACACTTGGCATGATTCTATTGGTGGAAACGATTAAAATTTGGATAACACTCTGTTTACACCATGTATTTAACGGATCGTTAGTAACACCGTCAGCGTAAACGTGGGTATACAATACTTCTATCAGCTTTTGTGCCTAAATAGTTCATTACACTTTGTTTACACCAGATACTTAACTGAACGTTAAGTAACGCCTTGGTGTGGACATTACTTACCTCAGAATCTAGACCTAAAACCTAATACTTACGTCAAAATCCGTCAAAATCAATACTTCGGAAGAAAAAAAATCACTCCTCTCTTTGTCTTCTCCGTCTTTATGTTCTTCTTGGTTCATATATTCTGATTGTTTTTTTTTTCTAATCGATCATGTGTTGATTGCTCAACATAAATTTTGTTCCAATTATTGTTTGTTTTGTTTTATTTTGTAGGAGTGGTTTTTGAAGAAGAGATGAACAGCCAAATCCAATTATGTATTGGTAAACCCTAACTATTTTCTGCCTCTTTATTTCTGTGAATCAATGAGACAGAGAAAAGATCAGTTAGGAATTGATCTTTTAGGCGTTAATTAATAGTTATTATGTATTTTATCTTATTAGTTGCAGGGGTTATGTTGATTCATAAGCAGCTTCTGGGAGAGAGAGGAATTGTATTTGATTCACGAACAGGATTGATGAGCAAAATAAGATAGAAAGCTGCATTTGGTAAGCATGATATGTTAATGGGTATTTATTTTACTCCTCCAAAAAAAAAGTTAGTGAGTGTTTACGTTTTTTCCCCAGCCAGTTGTGGATTTCAAAAAAGTACCTGAACATTTAAATTCAGAGCCTAATGTGTTTATGGAAATGTCTAGGAGAAACTCAGGTTCAATTTTTGACTTTTTGGTTTGGTTTCGCATAATATAGAGAAATTGTCGTTCCATTTAAATGCATGAAGTAGAGTGAGTTTTCTGTTTTGAGATTTATTTAAAGCCACATACAAAATAATTTTTGAGCAATAACATGGCCTCTATGCTTCCTGTGTTTAGATTAAAACAGAAACTCAAACTGCACCAGACTAAAAGACATGCCAATTAGGTATTTTAATAAGGGTATGGTTGAAACTACAGAACTGGGTATGTTGCTGAGACACTATCTTGGAGAAAAATATGATGAGAAACTATAGTTTCTAAAAGGAAACATTCTCGAAGAGCAGTAGCGAGACTTTCGAGCAGCTCCAGCAGAGAATTCCTGAAAGAATAGTTGAGCATGTTGTTCACTGAATGCTTTCAAAAGGTAGAGTAAGTTGATTTTCTTTTTCATTTAATACATGTCTTGGCACCAATTTCTAGCTTAGGTGACTGGTGTGTACTGCTACAATATCATTGGAGTATATTGCTAGATTATGTGTAAGAATACTTTACAATAGGCTGAATGATATTGGACTGAGAGGTTTTTTAGTATTTAGATAGCGTAAAAATACTTCATGTTATCAGCATCCTGTTTATTTACTTTGGTACCGACATACTTCATTTGAATATTACTTAATCCTAAAGCAATTTGGTGTCTATATAATCAGAAATTAAATTTCTTTTTAAGCATAAACCAATCATTTAGTGGATTTACATCACTTATCGACATAAACATTAATCAATTTGCGACGACTTGAGAGTTTCTCTACCAAAATATATGCAAGTTTCAGCCAAGGGAGATTAAGTTCAAGCTCTACCAACAAAATCCAGTCTGGCCTGTTTAATAGATGAGTCGGGTTCACGGCTTTGTTCCATTTACATCCCTAATTTGAACACATTTTAAGGGGTTTATGTTCCTATTATTGCTAAAGATGCCAAATGAAAACTGATAGGTTTGGAAATTATTGCTAAAGATGTGATTCTGGAGGACAAGAAAGCGCAATTAGTTAAAGTCTCTTTTTTTATTCAAAACATTAAATTATTATATCATCGTGAATGGACACAATGGCAGCAATATGGTCCTAGATTCGTAAATAGGCTAGACGATGACCTCTACGAAAAAAGAAATGAGTTGTTAGGAAAAAACTTCATCATAATTTACAGATGGGTATCGCTTGCTATAGATGAAAATTGTATACGGGTCTCATTCTCCCTACTATTTGTCTCATTTTCTAAATGAATCCACATACTCACTTTGATGACTCCTTTTCTTTAAACTCTGAAAAATACTTTGCATCATATTTACCTTGATTGTAACTGTAATATGTAGTTTTACCTTTAAACTATAGTTTTCTTAGAATGACATTATGCTTACAATTTTGACTGTCACTTGATTGTAACTGTAATATGTCATTGGAACCCTCCTCTCCTCCCTATTATAAAGTTCAAGTAGTTTCAACATAGTTCGGTGGTAATATGTAGTCAACTTTGCATGATATGAATGCACCCTTAGTTGGTTCCGTACGTAGTAAATTTTTTAAGTGTGTCAAACATATGAAATCATAACTGGACATCTGGACTTGCAGGTTTTAGAGGCAAGTCCTGGACATGTGAAGGCTCTATATCGTCGTGGCATGACACACATGTCAGCTGGATATTTTGAGGAAGCAAGGAGTGATTTTAAGAAGGTACTTGGTGCTTCTTTTTTTAGTTTTCATTTGCTTCTCAGAAGATTACTCTTTCGTTCCCCATACTTCAGTTTACAGAATCTGAAAACTTATTTTCCTGACCTTTGTTAGATGATAACCATTGACAAGTCCTCGGAACCTGAGGCAACATCAGCTCTTAAAAATCTCAACCAAAAGGGACAGGTTGGTAGTTGGTTACTCATTCTTATAATTTGTTTGTAGACTTTAAAATCATTTGTCGTGAAACAGGAAGTTGAGATGGACTGTCTGACAAGAAGCATGGGGTAATTGCTGATGCTGGAGCTGATTTAGGCAAAGATGAGAAAGATGAAAATGATGAAAACCTTGAACGTGGAAACAATGCTGCACAAGATTAAGAAAAGGAAGTCAAAGAAGAGGAAGAAGAAGCTCCACCCTCGAAAGGGTTTATTTAACAGGATTTGGCCCATTGGTAGTAGAGTATTTTCTGCACTTGGTTTACAAAATGTTCCATATTATAATGAATTTACTGCCGCTATGGAGTTCCATGAACCGATCCAGTCATACTCACTTCCTTGAATTGTTGGTCCCGATTATACCTTTTGACTTAACAATGCGTAAATAATTCTTGAATTAGGGGATTCATTTCTTAGTTAATAAGTTAACATGGATATCATTTGCTATATGAGGTGGTCACAGTACCTTCGCTTCACCTATGTCATTTACCAATATCAGCAGTAGGGGACGGGGAGAGACGAGGTTGGAAGCTGAGCCACACCAAATCAAAAATTCTAAGCGACGGGACGAGGCGAAGCCGAGCCACATCAATTAAAAAATGCATCGAGCCACCCAAAATCAAAAATTCATGGGAAAGCCACACCAAATCAAAAATCCAAAAGTGACGGGGCTTCGCCAAAAATCCAAAAGTGACGGGGCGAGGCGAAGCCGAGCCACAAATGTTTAACAGGGCGAGGAAAAAAATGATGGTGGATAGATTTCGGGTCCGCCCGGTGTGTAGCACGGGCACAAAATCAAACAAGATGATAAGTGAAACTCAAATCTTGATTCTCATTCATTCTGACCCTACCATCTAAACTGATCTCCATTCTCACAACCCTACTCATCTAAACTGATCTCCATTCTCACAACCCTGCTCATCTAATTTGGTTTCTATTATTGTTCTGCTTCAAGAATCATCGATAACCGGAAACAGGTTTGTAAGCTCCACATCACCATGATTAAAAATCTGTGAATCCATCATCCTATTTTTTTTTTCAAACTCTCACGAATTTCGTCTTAATTTTTTTTTCAATCTCTCACGAATTTAGGCCAGAGAATTACGGATTCTGCATGAATTGATTATCAATTTTGTATCCCAGGTCCGGTGGAACAACCTGAGTAATTTGGTTTCTATTATTCTGAGACTTCAACAATCAGCAATCACCAGAAACAGGTTTGTAAGCTCTCCCATCACCGTTATTAAAACATTAATATGGATATCTATGAATCAGATGCCTTTAGTTTGAGAACTTATTAATTTAAATTAGGTTCAGTTTGATAGCTATTATTGTCTTTTGGCACTGAAGGAATTTCTTTGTATTATCTTAAAATCAGGGGTATCAACAAAGAGATACTCTTTGTTAGCTATCGAATGAATTTTTAATTTGAGGTAAGCATATGTTTTGGTTAAATTGCTTTTGTGTTTACTCTTTGAATTAATTATCCATATGGTGTTACCGGGTTTTGGATCAAGCTTTATATTTTTTTTCAGGAACCAGATGACTCTAGAAACTACATTCAGGTTAGAAAAGGCAAGGAAGGCAAGAGAATTTACTCTCCGAGACTGTTGATAGAAATACCACTAATGCATCAAAACCTTCTCGCAAAAGAGCAATCAATGGTGCGTGTACTAAGATTTACAATCATGTTCTGCACATCTTTTTTAGAGTATATTATCATCTTTCAGTTCTGCATTTTAACCCCTTTTAAACCTTAAAATTTACGTTCACTTTGGTCATAGATCTGGAACCACCACATTCTATCAACAATGATAAGTTACAGCTACAACGCCGTGCTCGATAACGGGGAAGAATGAAAATTGATCACATGAGGCAGAGAAAGATTCAACTTGATCGCTTACGCCAAACACAAACTCAAAGTGTCTGCGATTCAGGTGTTGGTCCCGCAGCACGGGAATGAGTGTCGAATACATGTTCAAGTACATCTGCAAAGGGGATGATCGTGTTACTGCTGTTCTGGAAAAAACTAATCCCCAGAATAATAAGGAAACTACAACCAAAAAGAAGAGAAGCAACAAAGGGCACGAAGAACTTACTGGAACTTACTGCTGTCGTTGAACAAACTCAGTCACCAAATCAGCATGTTGGTCAGAATGGAAACAACGGACAGGATTCTCAAAAGGGTAAGAAAAAGGTCAAGCCTAAATTTGATGAAGTGAACAACTATTTGGATTGTCGATACATATCAGCTCCGGAGGGGATATGGAGAACGTTGGGTTATGAAATTCAATATCGCAAGCCAAGTGTGGAGAGACTTCCGTTTCATCTCGAAGGTGAGCAAAACATCTACTTCAATGACAAAGAAAATCTGGAAAATGTCATAGACAGAACGAATTACCTACAAAATTCCTTTGGTACAATAAAATAAAAATGTGGAGGAAAAGGAACCAGTGGGTACAAAATCGGGAGACTATACTATGCACATCCAACTTCACAAGAGAGATACTATCTACGAATGTTGTTGTACATCGGCAAAGGAGCACAGACTTATGATGAAATAAAAACTGTTAAGGGAAAGATATATCCTACTTTCAAAGCGGCGTGTCTTGCACATGGTCTGTTAGAAGATGACAAAGAATGGCATCATGGTCTAAGAGAAACGACAACATTCACATCAGGTAACCAAGTACGTGAATTATTATCGGGAGTTGGGAGTAGAATTAAACTACTTCGAAATTTGGATCCGCAAATTGGCCTTTGCAAGGGAACACGGCTAAATTTAACTCATCTAGGCCAAACACTTATTGAAGCAGAGATCATGGAAGGAGACTTCGGAGGAAGCCGCGTATTACCGAGGAAAACAATGACTCCAAAAAACTGCCAATTTCTTTTTGAGAGAAATCAGTTCCCAGTTAAAGAGTTCCCTTAATGGTGTTAACAAATTTATACAATCATTATCATCAAATTCACTTTTCTTTAATCAGGAAATAAATGTAGTTAATCATAATTTGCAGAAAATAAAGACACATCCTTATGATTTATTTCTTTTAATCTGTTTCTAATGAGTTTATCTATCAATTTGTTGGGTATCTTCACCAACATAGCCTATGGACCTCCTTGCTATTCTCATTAATTCCATAATATATTTGCAAGTAGCTGTCTGTTGCATTGGTCTGTGGATGTTTAATGATTTTTGTCACCGCATCATTCCATCAATGGAAACTCAACGACATCATATGTTGGAGACGCGGAGGTACCATCTATTAAACTAATTTTAAACTAATATGTTGGAGATCGCGGAGATTAAGTCTTAACGTTTCTACCAGCTCTTGCTGGCATGCTGCAGAGACAGAGTCAACTTGATCACATACGGCAGAAAACTGTCGACTGTGGTAGCAATGGTGATCATGTTGGAGGATAAAACTGGAAAGTATTTACCTAAATTAAACACAAAATTAGCTGAACCGACAAGGCATACACATCCTACTTCGATTAAGCAGGGTTGCTATCATAATGAAAAATCTAATGAAAAACACGCCCACCCGGTGCGAAGCACGGGTTACTATCTAGTCTAGTTTATTAGTAGTTATTTTTGTTTATGGGCGGAGAAGACTATTCGACCACCAAAAGTTTGTTTTTTCCATAATTAATTTTAATGGAAAAAAAATACCCATCGATGGTCGATAATGCAAACGATTCTTTCAACTGTGTGTTTATGTTCTTCATCTCTCAGTTTCCAAGCATCACTTCTTCTTTATTTGGATATATATATATATTCGAATTAATTTCAAATTCCTGATTTGGTTTGTTATTTAATTTCAATTTAAATTATCTATAAACCCTAGAAACTTTGAAAGAAAAGATTGGGAGTTAGAAATATAGCTTGAAATAGTTTTGCAAAGAAGAGGTTGGTAGAAGAAGATGATAATTTTGTAAAGAAGAGGTTGCAAAGTAAGATTAATTTTGAAATTTCGGTACTTTTTGGATTTAGATAAACTCCTTGCAATTCTTGCATTTTGTGGTGTTCACTGTTCGTCCAAAAAAAAAAGACTCTTAATGTTCACCAGGATGATCAGAATTGAGTATGTTAAGCATACTAGTCTTACTCAAGACTCTCAACAGAGTCAGTCGTCTGACCTAGTTGTTAGCCAAAGTCTCTAGCCTATATTTACGGCATGACAAGTCTTTTAAGTTTGTTAAAACTCTGAAACAAATCTGTAACAATCTTTGGATATCTTTGAGTATAAATAAAACATTAGTCTCCACTGCTTATGTGTGGAAGATATTCACCAAACATCATTCTGACTTGGTATCAGCCTTCGATCCAGTCGCTTCCGCACATATCAATCACCTACCAAAACCAAACAAAAAAAAAAAAAAAAAAAAAAAAAAATCTGAAATACACACTCCATAAATGGCAGATACAACAACTACTCTCAGAAATGTTCAGATACATCATCTTGTCACCTTGAAGCACACAGAGACAAATCACCATCTGTGGAAGGCACAATTTAGACCCATCCTTAAAGGGTATGATCTGTCAGGTTTTGTTGATGGCACAAAAGCAAAACCACCACCTAATCTTCCTGAATCTGAAGATGTAAATCCAGCATTCACAGCTTATGAATCCCAAGATTCATTGATCGTTGGTTGGCTGAATTCAACTCTTACACCTGAAGTTCTTAGTGTTGTCTCAGAACTAACTACTGCCAAGGAAATCTGGGATAAACTTGAAGCTGAGTATGCACCAAAAACATTTGCTCATCAGAGTTGTCTCAAGAAGCAACTCCACTGCATGACCAAAGGCAACAAATCCTTAAAAACTTATCTCAATGATGCAAAACATTTGTTTGACCAGCTAGCTGCTTCTGGCTATATTGTGTCAACTGAAGAAAAGAAAAAGTGCATCAGCAATGGCTGGAATCAAACCTATGATCCAATCGTCACTGCTCTTAGCACTGTTGAAGGGATGGACATCCATACCTACACCTCACATCTGCTCTCCTTTGAGATGCGGGTTGAACAACAACTTGCACAAATTCAAGCTCCAGTTGCAAACTTTGTTGCTTCTAGTTCCACTATGAATACTAAGAATGAACCACGACGGTTCAACAACCAGAATCGTGGACCGCCTCCTCCAAATAACAATCGTCGCCAAATGCAGCCCAACAGAAATCCAGCTAATGGAGAAGTCTCCTGTCAGATCTATAAAAAGCGGAATCACACTGCAGATCGTTGTTGGTTTCGTTATGACCAAAAAAAAAGTTACTCAACATAAGCCTCCAACAGCATACCTTGCTTTTCCTGGTGACTCTTCAGGTGCTCAATGGGTCACAGATTCTGGTGCAACTCATCACTTGACTGCTGATGTCAAGAACTTATGTATACCACATGAGTATGATGGCACTGATACAGTTAAAGTTGGTAATGGTAATACTTTGCAGATTGTTCATATTGGCAATGTTGTCTTTACTTCTAACAATAAGAAGTTCTGCCTGAATAATGTTTACCATGTGCCGAAAATAAAAACAAATCTACTATCTGTTCATCAATTTTGTAAGGATAATAATGTTTGTTTTGAGTTTCACACAGATTTCTTTGTTGTGAGGGACAAAACCATGGGAGCTTTGCTGCTAAAGGGGAGGAATGAGAATGGACTGTACGTGTTAGATGGAGTGGGGGACTTAAATAAACAAGCAACTTCCTTTTTCTCTGCAAGCATCCCTATCTGGCATCAGCGGCTTGGTCATCCTATGTTGAGCACAGTTTCTAAGATAGTTAATAAATTTTCCCTACCCTATTTGAATAAACATTTTGGTTTCTGCCACTCCTGTCACATTAGCAAGAGTAAGCGTTTACCTTTTTCTCGTAGTGCAGCTGAATATGCACCACTAAGTCTTGTAGTTTCAGACATATGGGTTTCTCCAAAATTTTCAAGAACTGGATATCGTTATTATTTGTTAATTATGGATGCTTTCTCTCATTATACCTGGTTTTTCCAATGATAAAAAGATATGATGTGTTTCTTATTTTCACTCAGTTTCATAAGCAAGTTGAGAATTTAACTGGTCATAAAATCAAAGTTTTTCAGTCTGATAATGCTCTTGAATACATAAAACTCACTTCATATCTAAACAATTCAGGTATACAACATCGATTTTCTTGTCCTCATACTTCTCCTCAGAATGGTCTTGCTGAGCGTAGAATAAGACATGTTACTGAAAGTGTTTTAGCACTATTGTTTCATGCTAAACTTCCATCAGAATTTTGGTCTGACGCCTTCACCACTGCTTGTTATTTAATTAATAGATTACCAAAGTCGTCTGCAGAAGGAAAAACTCCTCTAGAGCTTCTCTACAACAAAAAGACAGATTATTCTTTCCTTAGAGTCTTTGGTTGCTTAGCCTACCCATGTCTCAGACCTTACAATTCCCACAAACTAGAGCCTAGGTCTTTACCATGCATTTTCTTGGGGTACAGCCCATCTCATAAAGGTTATACGTGCCTTCACGTTCCTACAAATAGGGTGTATATTTCTAGACATGTTAGGTTTGAGGAATCGACATTTCCATTCTCTCCTTCTCCACAGCAATCTCCTGAGGTGAGTTCTCCAACACAATTTACTAGCACAGAGATTTTAAGTTCTCCTGTGTTTCAGTCATCCCCTGCTGTTACTGTGCTGCAGTCGCAGACGTTTGAGCCTATTTTACAACCATCTGCATCTCCAGAAGCATGTTCTCCTGGTCACAACGGTGTGTCTCCGCTGCCTTCAGATCTTTCAACTAATATGCAGCCGTCTATGTCTACTGCATCACCTGATATGCAGTCCCAAGATTTAACGCAGCAGCAAGGACATCAGATGATTACTAGAGCAAAGGCAGGAATTACTAAACCAATACAAAAACTGTGTCTCTCTGCTTCAAAACACCCGCTGTGTAACGCTGACTTCATGGAACCGACATGTTACTCCAAGGCTTGTACAATTCCGGAGTGGAAAACGGCCATGGACACTCAGATTAATACATTACTCAAGAATGGCACATACTCTCTGGTGCCATATGAAGCTGGTATGAACGTAGTTGGCTCTAAGTGGGTTTTTCGTGTTAAACATAATCCTGATGGCTCAATTCAACGTTATAAGGCTCGTTTGGTTGCTAAGGGTTTCAACCAGCAGGAGGGTTTAGATTATAGAGAAACTTTCTCACCTGTCATTAAACCTTGCACTATTCGGATAATCCTCTCTATTGCAGTTAATAACAAGTGGAAACTACGTCAGTTAGATGTTGAAAATGCGTTTCTGCATGGGGTTCTTGAGGAAGAAGTGTATATGAAGCAGCCTTCTGGATATGTTGATCCAAACTACCCAACTCACGTCTGTAAGTTGCATAAGTCCTTGTATGGACTTAAACAGGCTCCACGTGCGTGGTTTTCACGTCTCAGCAATTATTTTCTCAAAATGGGGTTTACTGCATCCATTGCAGACTCCTCATTGTTTATAAAAAAATCTGGAGCTTCTGTTGCTTATGTGCTGATCTATGTGGATGATATCATTGTTACGGGCTCGGACTCGACCATGGTGGATACTTTGATTTCAGATTTGGGCTCTGAGTTTGCTGTAAAGGATATGGGAGATTTATCTTATTTTCTGGGTGTTGAGGTCTTACACCAGGGGCAATCCTTAGTCTTGTCACAAAGGAAATATGTCTCTGATCTACTGCGACGCACAAAGCTAGATGGCATCAAACCAGTGAGCACTCCTCTAGCAGCCAACGTTAAGATACAGAAGGTTGGTTCTGAAAAGTTTTCAGATCCTACACTCTATCGCAGTGTTGTTGGTGCACTGCAGTATCTTCATATTACACGTCCAGACATCTCTGTAGCTGTCAATAAAGCTTGTCAGTATATGCATGAGCCTTATATAGAACATTGGGAGCTAGTTAAACGTATCTTGCGCTATCTGAAGCACTCCATAGACTATGGGCTGTTTTTTACACCTGGTGGTGATTATACACTACATGCATACAGTGATGCAGACTGGGCAGGAAGTTTAGATGACAGTAGATCCACTTCTGGCTACTGTATCTACTTTGGAGGAAATCTTGTTTCTTGGAATGCACGGAAGCAGAAAATTGTTTCAAAATCATCCACTGAGGCTGAATATCGAGGTGTTGCAATAGCTACCTCTGAGCTCATATGGATTCAGTCTTTACTTGTTGAGTTAGGTGTTGCAACTCCAACACCTTCTCTCTGGTGTGATAACATTGGAGCAACGTATCTTGCTGCTAATCCTATTTTCCATGCTCGTACAAAGCACATTGAGATTGACTATCACTTTGTCCGAGAAAGAGTTGCCCGCAAGCAGTTACATGTTAAGTTTGTCAGCAGTCGTGATCAACTAGCTGATATCTTCACCAAAGGGTTATCCTCTCCAAGATTTCAGTTCATCAGTCACAAGTTGCACATTCGTCAACTCCAGTACAACTTGAGGGACGGTGTTAAGCATACTAGTCTTACTCAAGACTCTCAACAGAGCCAGTCGTCTGACCTAGTTGTTAGCCAAAGTCTCTAGCCTATGTTTACGGCATGACAAGTCTTTTAAGTTTGTTAAAACTCTGAAACAAATCTGTAACAATCTTTGAATATCTTTGAGTATAAATAAAACATTAATCTCCACTGCTTATGTGTGGAAGATATTCACCAAACATCATTCTGACTGAGTAAATCATCAGTTTCAGTCCAAAATTTACGCTTTTGAAATTTCACACAAAAGATGGTTTTCCATTTTCCTTTCCATTGCAATCTTTTCCTCTGCTCTATTGATTTCTCATCGATCCTGTTACGGGTCTTTACAATATTTGCTCCATCAGAGTTCGATCATTTCTTAATTGGTAAGTCTTTCTGGGGGTTCTTCTTATTGTATGTTTTTTTCCTATTTGTGACAATAATTCTGTATTATCCAGTTCAAACATTGACAATAATTCCTTATTATCCAGTTCAAACATGACTGTGAACTACCTATCTTCTATCCAGTTCAGCTCTTGGATCTTCTCATTGGGAAATCTTTGGTAGTTGTTGGGAATCAGATGCAGTCTTTGTGTGTCCTCTCTTAGGTAATAAGTCATTCTTCACTAATCTGGCAATATAATTTTCATTCGATGCAATAGTATGGCATGGCATGGGTAAGTCGTTGTCCTCATTTAATCATCCGTCAAGTCATTAGTGTCCACTGATAACCATTTTCGTCCGAAATAAATCCATTCTTCAAAGAATTATTTTAGGTTTTATTTTAATGGCCTAGAATCGAAGCTTCCGAATACCTTACAGGTTAATTGTATTGCACATACATTTTTCTAAAGTTATTCTTATCCATTTAGATTCCTTTAATTTTAAACATCCTGAATACATATGTGGTTGGTTTTTCAAGAATAATCACCAGCATCAGGTGCTTCAGAGGCCCGGTGGGCATTCTCGCCAAATAGGATAACTCACCAGCGAAAATCTCAGGTATAAATACCTTCCCTTTAAGTTTTTTATATTTTCCAGTTTACCGCGCCTTCAATCTCTTCATGTATGTACCTAATTAGCCTATGATTTACTGTGATAAAGTTCCAATTTATTTATTAATGCATTTGGAGTTTACATCAAGTGGGTTGACCCTGTATTTTTCTACCTATATCTTTGGTTCACTTTGGAAACTTCACTCATTAACGTTTTGTCGTATATTAACTTTTGTTATATCAGAATAATGATTTTTGGTATACAACCAGATCAATAACATTGGCAGAAGCTTTGTGTTTTGGTTATCATTATCATGTATCGTATTTAGTGTTGCAGTGTAGCACAGGTTAGGGACAATAGCATTCGCAGAAGCACTTTCCTTCGATTATTCCGCTGAAAATTACCGGGGCAACTACGACTTGGATTGAGGTATCACTTTATTCCATATTGGGATCAAAAAATTTCAAAACAGATTCTCAATTCCTAGCGGTAGCACACAAAGAATACAGTTTCTTCACTGCGCACATTCTTCCCTCAATCTTACTTATGTTTAGAAGTATAGTTTTTTATTCACCATTAATTATTTTGGCACTACAAATTATTTCTTATTCTCCGGCCTCTTTTGATATTTGCACTGCCAATTTTCCCTACGAAGATAATGCCTTTGTTGACGCTGAGAAATAAATCGTATGGAAAAAGAACACTTGGAAATGAAAATACTACGTAACTATTAAGAAAACTGCCAGACAAAGTTTTTTATTGGACACTAATCAGAGAAATTAGTTGGAGATTTGTGCATTCCATTGTGTTACTAATCATTTCGTGCGAAGTCGGGTAGTTTGTAATACCTAAAAGTGTTCATATTCAATTTCAGTCATGGGTAGGGATGTTAAAGACCTCTGGCAAAAATTGGTGAGCAATCAAACAAACGTACATCTAGAATGACATTTAGCGATAACTGCAGTCGAGATACTGCATTTGGTTAATCATGTCTCATGAGTAGAATCTATCACTAACATACTCACATTGGTACGAAAGCATACTAATACGTAGTACCACTATATCTTATCCAGAATTTGGGCCAATGCTATTAAAGCGATGAAACGAAAGATATCTACTAACATATACATTGGAGTTGATGTACTGTTATAATTGAATGCAGGTTATGACGCATGATATTTCTTCTCTCGAAAAAGGGACAAAAATTGGGCTATACAACAGGGTGAACATATGGGTACTTAATGACAAAATGTTGGGTGCTCATAATATCCGGTAGCGAAAGTTGTCTAAGAGGTGGAGAACAGGACCTTCAGGTAAACACAACGTCTTTTCATCTTACAGACATGACTTGAAGTTCAATAGAAAGCGTACCGAATTGAGAAATGGTTTAAAAAAAAAAGGGTTGCAAGGTTATGTTGTTTTGAAGTTGGTGGCACTTCTAAGGATCCATGAAGTCCCAGTTTTTCTTAATGCTATAACTGTGTCTAGACATGTATAAAATGTTTATTTGTAATCCATACATACGATGGGTATATCATCTACAGGTGGCTTAGGATCCTCTTCCTGTATTTGTTCAATTTGAAGAAACGTATATATGCTTTGTATATTGTTGACTACCGTTTCCCTTTTCCTTAAATATCCAACACAAATGATTAAGATATCCAGTTCCAGATGTGATATGGCGGCCTAAATTGCCATCCCTCAGAGACTAATTTCAAATAGTATAAGTAGTTGTTTCAACTTATTGATGACAGTATCTTAATCATTTGTGTGAGAGTAAATAGATGGGTTTGTATTTTTTTTTTTTTTTTTTTTTTTTTTGGGTATGGTTTGGTATTTGTGAAAGCTAAAAAGGGGTTGCTGATATTAGAGAATCTAATGAGGGGATCCTTTTTGTTTTTTTTTTTTTGACATTATTGTAGGGAATGTCACCCTCTCCACCAATGCCACCAAAGTGGACCCCAACATTCCAGTTGTTCTAGAATTGCAAAAAATGGATAGTATTTGCTTAAACGTTAAAAATAAACATTAATTTCTCTTTACACTTGGCCTAATTTAAAGGCAAACTTACACTAATCTCTTGACCAATGGTAAATTACCAACAATAATCCTGCTGGGTACTATTAAAAGAATTTCATTCACTGAAACCCCGTGACCATCGTAGCTATTAGTTTGGCACATTTGTATTCCCTTGATTCATCATACTTCAAAATTATGTCCATTTTTTGCTGCAGTCATTGAATTTCGTTACAAAACTGAGTTGTTTTTGATCTACCTACCAACACTAAGCCGCTATCCATCTCTGATTTCCACACTCTGATGTTTATATTGTTTACAGGTACCCAAATGCTAGAGCACCACGTCATATGACCATGCAGATTAAGAAAGGTTAAGGAGTTGTACAATTTTTGATTCGATAATTGAAAAACCATCTCCCAGCTTCTGTCTGCTAAGTGGCACTCAGCGTACTAGGTCAGTCTTGTCTGTTTTTTCACATATCTGGAACCAATTTATCCCTAAAAACCCAGGACTTAATTCTAAAATTTCAGATTAATCTTGAACCCTATATGCAGGCTGCTAATGTCATCATGTGTAATGCCAGTGCCATGAAAGTATTAATTGAAAGTGTGTCGAGCTATCTTGCCTGCCGTCGGTTTAGCAAGAAAGTTCTTGATGAGAATGGTGGCTTTTGGTGCAGCAAATGTGAAACAAAAGTGCATATGCCCATTGCCAGGTAAGCGCCCTTCACCATGTATTCCCTTATCCAATTACATTGAGAAGTATCCAACCATTATTAAATTGACCCGTCAGCTTGGTTGTTAGCTTCGTTTAGTTACATCCCCGTATGATTTTTTTTTTTTGGCAGGTGCTTAAGATGCAAAACCACCCCACCATAAACAGTGGCCATGCAAAATGAAAAACGCCTATTGAGATTTTGGATACTGATAATAAAAAAACTATTGCCCATCTATATGAAATGGGACTCCTCCTACCCGGTGAGTTTAGAAGTCCAGTTCATGTAGGTGAAACCATTTTCCCCCGTTAAACCACCCACTCAATACTACGAAAATATTGATTGAAAACAGTTGGTACTATCTTGCTTGGCGGTTGCTGTAGCAAGAAAGTTCTTGGTGATGATGGTGACCTTTCGTGCACTAAATGAGAACAAGGTGGACCTTCCCGTTGCCAGGTTAAGGATATGCAATATATATTAGAGTATCTTAGTTCATAAGTATGCACCCGTATTTAGTTAGCATGATCATGGCACGTTTGCAACGCAGGTTCCTTTCTATGCTTCGTTCCATCGTTTTTGTATCTCTGGATATCGAGGTTCTGAAGTGGTTCTCCACAGCGCATCCAAGCTCTTGAGTGGGTTTGAGGTAAATAAAAGTAATGTATCTTCCTCGCTATCCCTAGAACACTAGACTGTATTATACTATTATTTCAAATCAGTGGGCCTTTCTCTGCCGACAATCATTCGTCTAGGTCCCATTGTATATTATGTCATCGAGTAACTTTTTAGCTGGCGTTTTTGCTTATGACATGTTGGCAGTTGTAGCTCATTTGGTTTCTGAAACATGCTGCAGGTAAACCATAAATCTTGCAGAATCGGTCGCCTGACTCATTCTAATTCTGGGCATCACAAACGGAGCATGTCTCACAAGTTGTTGAGTAAAGGAAAATGAACCTGTAAAGAAGTAAGTTTACTGAAAAATGTCAGGTAGCAACAGTCGGCCACGCATCTATATCCACATGCTACGTCCCATATTTGATAAGCAGTAAATTTTAATCATGCTTTAAGTCTAGGACCTCAACTTTGTGTGCAGGTCTGTGTGTCATATTCGTAAGCAGCACAAGGACGTGGGAAAACGGCACAGGCTATTTCACATCGTCTTATGCTGGGATGTTAAACAGTCTCTAAGAGTTTGATTTATTTTTTTCTGTTCTCTTTAGATGAAAGAAAGAGCCTGGAAAAAAATCCGTGTTTTGAAGGAAGGTCCAGAATATCATATCAGTTTTGTTAAAGTTTCTTCTTTTACAAAGTTTTTACCAATTTTCTTCTCTTTCGGTTTCCTCCCATCCAACTTTGTTAGTAACACCATCAACTCCATTCTCTATTGGAACTTGAACGTTTTATATCCTCCTCCTCCTGTTTTCATTACAATGATAGGTCATTTGATTATCTCCATAACAACAACAACAAAAAAAAAACTAACCTTAAATTCCACTATGCGAAAATGGATTCGATCAATTGCAGATAAAAATTTGATTGACCGCTTGAAGTTTTATAAAATCAAATTAAAATGAAAAAAATTTCAGACTAAAATAAAATCAATTTAGTACCAACAAATTCCACCGTCTTCACCCACATTACCAATGACTACGTTTTCTAGAAATTGAACACATAAATTTTTATTAAAAAAAACATACAAATGTATGACTCGGGCGATACAAACCAGAGGATACCAGAAAGAAGAAGCCAAACATGATGCGATAGCAAAGCACCCAAAAATATAACGGTGTGAAATAGCCCGTGCCGTACCGGCACGGGTGATTCCCTAGTATATTACATGATAATTGGGGATTTCAGTATGCACTGCAGTTGTTGATTGAGACCCTTTTAAGGTCTCACCCGCCTCAACAAATTGGAATCATACCCGGTGCGTAGCACGAGTTCCAACAAACAACTTGAAAACGCCGTTAAAACGCGTTCACGGCAGTGGGTGATGACCCGTTTTTCAATCCTCGGCAGAAACTACTCCCGATTGAAATCGGGTATTAAATTTTGTACAGGGGCAAGCACAACAACTCGCTTTCGTTTTCCCCGAAGTGGTGTGATGTAAGTTGAAGTAAATTACTTTTGTTACAGTCTTCATGTAAACCCATAATTAGTTGCACTCTTTTCGCAGAGAAAGAAAGAAATAGGAATTTTCTTCGATCTGAAGAAGAAGAAGAAAGGGTTAAACAGTAGAGAGAGAAAAGAGAGGGATAGAGCAATGGCTAGTTTCAGTCCAAAGAGAGCAATGGCAGAGTTAAGACATTCATCAAGTTCATTAGGTAGTAGAGCTTCATCATCACCATTAAAAAGAGAAGGAGGAGACCCAGATATAACACCATTAATATCACCTGATAATCAATCTCCTCATGATGATGATGATGATGAGGATGATGATGATAATAGACATTCTATTAGAGATTACAGTAGTAGACCTTTTTGGATGCCTAATTATTTCTTATGTCCTGATGAAACTAGGGTTTCTTCAACTTCTCTGTATAACTCTAAGATCTCACTTTCTCTTCTCTTATTTGTATTTATTGGTGCCTTGATCTGTATCCCCCCCATCTGGAATCGTTTAGTAAGTGCCATTTAGATCCAATTTACCTGTTTTTACTTTCTGTTTTCTTGAGTGTTCCTAAAGAATTGGGGAGAATTTTGAAAGTTAATCATTTTTAGGATTAGGGGGTTTCTTCGTTTAGTGTCTAGTTCCAATAAAGGCGTCAACTTTATTGAATTGAGGGCGGTTGTGATTTGTTTTAAAGTTGTTAACTTTATCTTTTTGATTTTCTTGTAGAATGCTCCTTACCTGTGTAAGAAAGACGGAATCGTGTTACAGTGTCCTCGTGTAAGTTCATTTTGTTGTTTCAATTAAGTATTGGGTTTCGGGGTGAGTAGGGTTTGATTTACCTTGGTGTTTTTGTTATAGGTAAAGGAGTCACCTTCCCTATGGGAGAATCCATACTCTGCAACGACATCTTGGAAGCCTTGTGCGGAGCGTCGTGATGGATTCTCAGGTTTGTCTCTGACAAAGATCTCACTTTTCGTTTCTACTAAATACGGTTTTATCATCATGGAGGACTATTAGGTAAGGCTGGTAGTGTGATATGGACCTGATTTTTGAGTGCTTACGTAGAATGTTGTTAACTCTGATCTTTATTTACGTTTTCTATAGAAATTTACATGCTTGATAGATATGTAACTAGGGCTGTGTTCAAATTCCGTAACACACTGTTGGCTTGCTGTAAAGTGGTTAGGTTTCTCATTAGAGGGGTTAAGTATGTGCGGCTAGAAAATATATTAATTGCTGAGTGGTTTGAGAAAACCTCATTAGAGAAATAACATATTTTAGGTTGGTCGTTGATCTCAAGCGGTATTTTATACTGAGTTAATTGTCCTTTACTCATGCAGATCTTCCTTCAGAGAATGATACAAGTGGTTATGTGTTGATTCAGGCTGAAGGTGGTTTAAATCAACAAAGAATAGCTGTATGTTCTGCTAACATGTAACTTTCGTACCGGTTGTTATTCTAAGAACAATAGTTCCATTTCACTACTGAAAATACCTCGAAATTTTGTACGTTAATGCACATACGTTTTGCAGATTTGTAATGCTGTGGCTGTGGCCAAGATAATGAACGCCACCCTTATTTTGCCGATGTTGAAGCAGGACCAGATTTGGAAAGATGAAACGTAAGATATCACTAGTTAGCAGTTACATTCATAAATTCATGTTGTTTGATATTGCCCTCTTTTCTCTCAAGATTTGATGATTATTGAGCTTGACTTTACATCACTTTAGTTTGGGGCTTTGTGATTTTCTGTTGTATTGGTTTATGGATCCAACTTCTACTTTTTGTTATACAAAACTTTTTTCTTTTGTGATAATTTTTATTCTTGTCAATTGCTTGTGCATGTGCAGAAAATTCCAAGACATCTTTGACGTGGATCATTTCATTGACTACTTGAAGGATGATGTTAGAATCGTACGCGACATTCCAGACTGGTTTCCTGACAAAGCAGAGCTATTCACAAGTATAAGGTTTGACAATATCTTGTTTATGTGGTATAATATGAGTTAGAGAAGTTCCTTAGAAAATCATACATAGTTAAAAGCAAACTGCAAAATAAGTTTCAGTAGTCAGTGGTATGTTTGTTAGATCCTTGTAGCTTACATTCAGAACTCAGTATTTTTCAATTCTTATTCTGATTCATTTCTCTGTTTATCTCTACCAATCCATAGCATTGCAACCACTAGTTTGGATATTGGAAAATGTAAACCACATACTTTATTCTCATGTAGATGTTTATTTCAGCAAATTATTAGTAGTTGACATTTGTAATTCCTGTGCAGACGCACTGTGAAAAACATTCCAAAGTACGCTTCAGCACAATTCTACATTGATAATGTACTCCCAAGGATCAAGGAGAAGAAGATAATGGCTCTTAAACCTTTCGTAGATCGACTGGGGTAATTCATCGATTTATATTATATTTCCTGTACTGACCCTCATCATCGTAGTTTTAGTTGTGGACATTTTGTTTTGATTCATGAATGTTTACCTGTTCCAACTGCTCAGGTATGATAATGTTCCCCAGGAAATCAACAGGCTTAGGTGCCGGGTGAACTACCATGCCCTGAAATTCCTTCCCGAGATCGAACAAATGGCTGACAGATTAGCCTCAAGGATGAGGAACCGCACTGGTGGTTCAAATCCTTACATGTAAGTCTTAGTCAGTTACCTCTACATGGGCCTATAGTTCGCTTTGGTATATTGATAATCCAACCTCCTCTTTTACAGGGCTCTTCATTTGAGATTTGAGAAAGGAATGGTTGGACTATCTTTCTGCGATTTCGTAGGGACAAGAGATGAAAAGGTTAAGATGGCAGAATACAGACGGAAGGAGTGGCCACGACGGTTCAAGGTACTCAAAATGAATTTTCTTCGGCATTTCTGAGATTATGAAAGACATGTCTAACGTATCGGTGTTCTATTTCTAACTTGGTGTTTGCCTGCAGAATGGATCCCATCTTTGGCAGCTGGCACTACAGAAGAGGAAGGAAGGACGATGCCCCCTTGAGCCAGGGGAAGTTGCTGTAATTCTTCGAGCGATGGCATACCCTAAAGAAACTCAAATTTATGTCGCTTCTGGACAGGTTTATGGTGGACAGAATCGAATGGCCCCACTTAGAAACATGTTCCCCAATCTGGTAAAACAATTCGTTTAGTTCTTGTGCTGCCTTTTCCATGACCAGAACATTTTGCTAACTTTACTACAGTTTCCAAAGTGCACAAATATACCCGATAAGTTTATGACTTTCTCCTTATTTAATTTTGTGGAGCCCATAACATGTAATCGTATAATGTAGGTGTCAAAGGAAGACTTAACTAGCAAAGAAGAGTTGGATGGATTCCGTAAGCATGTTACCAGCCTTGCAGCCCTCGATTTCTTGGTGTGCTTGAAGTCAGATGTGTTTGTAATGACTCATGGAGGCAACTTTGCTAAGCTTATCATTGGGGCACGGAGATATTTGGGTCACCGGCAAAAATCAATAAAGCCAGACAAGGGGCTAATGTCCAAGTCCTTCGGTGATCCTTACATGGGATGGGCAACCTTTGTCGAAGATGTAGTTATTACGCACCAAACAAGAACTGGTTTGCCTGAAGAAACCTTCCCTAACTATGATCTATGGGAGAATCCTTTGACCCCCTGCATGTGTAAAGCTTGATAGAAAATTGACAACTCCTGATGCAAAGTTTCTAACGGGATTCAGTACAGGGGTGCTTGCTTGCTCCAAGAAATTATTAGACCAACAGTATAAGCTAATTACAGTTAATGCCCAGGATAATAAGAAGAACATTGAATATATGGGTTCGCTTTAGATTTAGATTATGCCACCTAACATTTATAGAAGAATTGGGTTCCCTTGAAGCAAACTTCTGGGCTACAAGCAGGGACGTTCCGCATTTGGTATTTGGCGACGTTACGATGTCTTTATTTATAGTTTATTTATATCTTTCCAGTTAGATAGAAATGCCTATTTTTCTGTATTTTCTTTGACAGCTGAATAGATGATTTTGAGTGTACAATTTGTTTGATGACAATGTATAAATTTTACACCAGAACTTTTCACAATCACTGTTTCCACCGTCAAGGCATTGTCAATCAATATATTTGCAGAATAATTACATCAAAACATTGTCAATCAATTTATTTGTATAACAATTACCCATATTTTCTGATGAAACAGAAATAATAGTTGGGGGATCTTTCCATTTTTCTTCTACGTACCTAGGGACCCTTCCCATTTCACTGAAAAAAAAAAGAAGAGGGATTTACTGTTTAGTCCAGAAAACCCGACCCGGATTACTGGCTAGTCCAGCGCCAAAAAATATTTACTCCCTAGTCCAAAAAAGTTTTAAAAAGAGTAAAATTACTCTAGTAACCTTAGTATATAACATTACGTATAATAATACATATGTTACTACATATTACATATGTAGTATACTAGTAGTAATTAGTAGTAACTAGTACGTAGTATGTAGTAATAACATATGTAGTATGTAATATACTAGTAGTAACTAGTATGTAATATGTAGTAATAACATATGTAGTATGTAGTATACTAGTAGTAACTAGTATACTAGTAGTAATATGTTATGCATTGATACTACATATTGACATGTAGTATGTTATCTATTGATATGTAGTATGTTATATATTGATACTACATATTGATACGTAGCATGTTATATATTGATATGTAGTATGTTTGATATGTAGTATGTTATATATTGATACTACATATTGATATGTAGTATGTTATGTATTGATACTACATATCAAAAAAAAATTGTTATGCATTGATACTACATATTTTACTACTAGTACTAGTTACTACTAAACTAGTATACTAGTTTAGTATAGTAAAGTAGTTACATAATTTACTAGTAACAATAAAATATTTTTGTTACTACTAGTACAGTACATATTAATATGTAGTATCACCGTATTGATACTACTAGTATGTAGTAACATACTACTAGTAACATTTACATGTGTTGACTAATTAGACCTGGAAGAGTGTTTTAGGAATTTATAAAATACACTTTATAGTCTCCACGAAGTTTTTGGACTAGAGAGTAAATAATCTAGTCCAAAAACATGTTTTTGGACTAGAGAGTAAATCTTTTCCACGGGTGGACTAGCCATTAACTGGGTCTGCTAGAACTGGACTAGCCAGTAATTCCTACAGAAAAATAAACTGGTGACCCGGAACTTTTCGTTCGAATCATGAATTTATACCAGATTTTGTGCCCGTGCTATGCACTGGGTGGACCCCAAAACAGAGAACTCGACAACCTGACGCAAAGTGTGCAAACAACACGGCCAACTACTTCACAAATTGGTGTTTTGAACCCCGCAGCACAGTGTATAAAGTAATACCCCTTGAACAAAGCCATATATGCAATAGATTTGTCTGAGTAACTTTGGGAAGGACCTATCCTCACTGAACTCATCTCGGCAATAGATTCAATATATAGTAGAAAATCAAAAATATTGCTACAATATTTTCAAGATCAGTTTCACCCATTAGTTCTTATCAATGCAAATTATGTAATAAACCCTCCCAAATTATATTCTCTTACTGTAATAAATTGTTGAAATTTATGTTAACAACCAAATTCATATATCACTGTTTGACACTTAAATAAAAACATAAAAAATTAATCACATCCCAATTCGCGTGTCAGTACTCAGTAATTTAAAGGCAAATTTCAAAACGAACAGCAAACCACTTCACTAAGTAACTTGGTGCACACGATAAAAGGAAGACCGGTAAACGATAACATAGTGCAAACAAAAGAAGAAGAAAATGTCAAGAGAGACTGATGTTGATGAATTTAAATATCTAGCTGGCTTCTGCAATTTCTGCCGGCTTCGCCATCTGTCCACATGAAATTCTGAATTAGAATTATCTATCCTCAGTTTGTTAATGGACCTGAAAAGACCAATTCAGAACTACCTCACTTTTCTGTGAAGTGAATGCACTGATGCATTAGAGTCTTCCTATATTCCAATCAAATATATATACTGCGTACTTAACAAAACAAAATCGAGAGATAACGACCACGCGGGTTTTTTGTTTCTCTCATGATGCTATAGGGACTCCACCACCAGAGCATCGGTTCCTTGGTCAATATTCTGGCCTCCATGACAACCCGTGAGTTATGCCAGCATATAGTATAAAACAAATCGAAATGCAATACAACATTAGCAAGAGTCGGGAACTGGAGTGTTGACCTTACCAGAAAGCAAGAGACTCGATTTGACTTAACACTCTACATATCGAGACTTAATCTTTCAATGCAAGTAAAAGATAAATTCTCCGAAAATTAAACATTTGGAAAACATTTGTCAAGAAAAAATAGAGGCAGCTGCGAATTCAAGCTAAGGATGGTGCTGATGAGATAGAGGTGAAGAATGAGAGAGCAATAATCCATCACCTATGGCAGGACATGCTGTTTCGATATTCACATAAGTACAGGTATCAAGCATACCCAAATTATGGCCTGTTTTAATTCATTGAATAGGGAAACACACAATAAACATACTACACGGGGAAGCTCTGGTACTTGCAACTCGTATTACCATCAAAGTCATTGAATAACAAAATCCACGATTAAAATCATTGAACTTACGAAACCCACAGTTCAAATTTTGATCCAACTGAATCAATGCATAAAAATATTTTACCTAATGGAAAATTCAGTTAAATTTGCTTCAAAAATAAATAATAAGATAGACGTTATGTACTTGCGATTGATTGAATCAACAAACACAGTATGTAGGACTCATAGATCCAGTGTACGCATAGCTCACCAAATACAAAACCTATAATAGTTGTGAACACACAAACCACGAAGGCATCCGAATGCTCACAATCAATCATCATCATCTAAAGAGATTTGTGACGATGATATCCTAGTGTTGATTCCTTGGCTTAAAACCTTCGGGTTTATCATAGCCTCATCTAACAACTCCATGCGAGGCGTTTGCGCACGGGATATAAATACAAACAAAGAAAGCACAACGTATAAGTAAAGATCCATGGGGTTAAATAAATATAAAGTGCTGAAATGTAAACAAGACCAAGGTTTACGTGGTTCAGCACTAAGGCCTACGTCCACGGGGTTTGTTGTTTTACTATATTCTTCACGGTTACACGAATAGTCGAATGACTTTTGGGTTTACATGTTTCTCTCTTCTAAATGATTAACTTACACTTGCAATCTCTCTCTCTCTCTCTACTTCCCTTCCTGATTTTTCCGATCCCCTTTCCTCTTGGTGGAGACGGGGTATTTATAAGGTTAGAATGTGGGACCCATCTCTGAAGGCCGTTGGAACCTTATCTTCTTGTGTCCTTGCGTCTATCACGCAGAGGTCTGTGTTTTCCCCTTGATCCCGCAGATGCATCCTCGCTCGTTCCACAGGTTGATCGACACGTACACTGCTCAGAGTGTTTAATGTGGGTAGTTGAGGGGTCTGCTCGTGTCAGACAAGTGTCTTCTGCCCCTTTCACGTCCGTGTCAGCTAACTTTCTCTCCACCGTTGATCTTAGCTTCTCTTTTGGGGATGAGATAAAGTAACTCCTCGGGGTTTATTTGGTGTTTCGTAGCGCATCATGTTTTGATGTTTTGGCCTGCATGCTTTCCACGTATCTTTTTATATACACGTGTCTGATAGTGAGATATATGTGTACACAATTTGCCCCTTTTCTTCGGGCTTGAATGTCTAATGGGTTCCTTGAAGAAAAACCATCGTCGCATATTCTTCTCACTCCTAATAACTTCTCCTAGATACTTGGGCACGTCTTTTATTCGTGCATTAACTGCTTATGTAACGGGCACGTTTCCCATTCCTCCATTAATTTCCTTCTCTTTCTTTCGGGTATATTAAGGAGAGAAAGAAAATTAATTTCATTCTTCCTAAACATTCTCTCAGTTTTCATTCTTTGTTTTTCAGCCCTTAAATTCTCTGTCAGTCTTCATTAAACCTGTGACCTTAAATTCTCTCCACCTTAGCATTAATCACGCCCGCTTCTACTGTTTGTTTCTTCTACTGCTGTTTTTGCCGGTAAGTTTTTCTTTTCTTTGTTTCCACTGTTTTGCGCTGTGTTGATTTGTAAATTCTATGCTACTGTTGTTCCTTGTTTGTGATGAAGAACTTCTTTTAATGCTTTCATACTAGTTTGCCCCTGTTCTTCATCTTAAATCAAGGAGGCCACTGTTTTGCTTGTATTTGAGTTTTTGAGGGTGTGAATTTTATGGAATTTTGAGCATGTATACTAATTTTAGGGTTTCTGCGTTATCGTGTGTGTATTGCTATTGATGTGGTTTTTTGATCTTTGGTAATGTTTTTGAATGTGTGTAACTTGTTCTTGATTTTAATCTTTTCGCAGCCATGTCTGACCGTCCGCGGCTTACTTATCAGACTCCTGGTTCTGGCCTATCGAGATCTCCTCCGCGTAGAGAGTCTCAAGATGATGTTCGTCGGAGTCGAGTTTCTTCTGGAGCGAAGTCCTCGTCTTCTAGGGAAGAGATTCCTCCGAAAAATCCTTCTGGGTCCCGAAGAGTCTTCGATCGCGCAGCGTCTCGTCCTCGTGATGATAGTAGGAGTACGCAGGCTCCGCCTCGTGTTGTTGCTTTTGATGTTCCTCCTCTACGTTCGTTAGTGCCCGAGCATCATCTGCCGTCCCCTCCAACTTTTAAAGGGAAGAATACGAAGGGTGTAGTTCCGAGGGCGGAATCTTCAAAGAATCCTCCTGTGAAGAGAAAAGCTTCCGAAGCGTTCATTAGTTCGTTCGGCCCCGCCGAGGAGGATGAGGCTGCCCCCTTGATACGCAGTGTTTCGGTTAGTAAGAAAAAAGTAACCTTCAAGCATATTGATCTCGAAATATTCAAGGAAAAGCATGAGCTTCAAGCCTTCGGGGTTCGTTTCTATGCCCCTGAGGATGATATTACTTATGAGCTTATCTCAAAGTATGAGTTCGATGAATTTCATTTGTTAACGACGGTTGGAGCGTTCGAAGCTGGTCCTATGCTTCCGTTGTACAAATCAGGTGATTCCTTCTACTATGACGTGCTCGCTAGTCGTGAAGGCTCTTCCACCAATACTCACAGCCGTTCCGTATCCCAACTATCGGGGAATTATCTCCGCGCCCTGAAGGAGTGCTATCTGCGGAGTAAGGGGGAGAGGTCGATGACTTGCTACGTCCCCAATCCCGCGGAGAAGGAATGGTATACTCCTGAGAATTTCAATAACTCCTTCGGTGATTACGTCAATAGTAGGAACCGCAAGCCGTGGAGTGTCAGCCTTTGGAATCTCGCTGCTCCTCGGGGCGAGATTCGTCTGTTAAATGAGGTCAGCGATGCCAAGCTGAAGTATGTTCCTGGCACGGAGGGGTCTAGTCATCGGAAACTCTTCCCAGCGCGCGAGAGGATCAAGCGCGACCATGACTACGAGTGGCACGCCACCGTTATCGAAATAGTTGGTCCATGGGCTTACGGTTGGATTCCTGGTCCCCGCGGTTGGCGGCCTACCGAGAGTATCAAGCCACGCGAGTCTCCTCCTGCTCGTTATGGAGATTTCTGTCCCTGGCGTTTGAACTTTGCGGGTATGAATTTTCCTTATGCCCTTGACGTCGTAGAGGGAGACGAGGAGGAAGGTTCTGGTGCTATACTTCCACCGAAGAATACCTCAACTGCTCAGGTACGCGGATTCTAGCTGCGCTTCTCCTCTTTTAGAAATTCAACTGTCGGGAAAAATAATTCTTTTTGTGGTGTTGGTTTTCAGGTGTTGAAGAAGAAAAAGATTAAGCCGAAGCAGTCTTCAACCATTGTGATGGGCGAGGCTGAGGCCCAAGAAGAAGTTACTAGTCCAGTGAACGAAGAGTTTGCTGAGGATGAGGAGATTACAGAGGGGGAGGAACGTACTGGTACTTCCCCTATCAATGTCGAAGAAGAGGTCTTCGTGGGTCATGTTGGTGATAAAGGGAGAAACAAAGCCGTGGTGGCTGATGACGTTGTTATTGGTGACATTTCTGTCCCTGCTGGTGATGTCGCGGATACCCTTCCCGCCTCTCAAGAATTTTCTTTTGATCGGATGTACTCCACAGGGGAGTTCTTTGACGATGCCCTCGATTTTCCCGAGGACTTCTCTTTACTTCCCCCAATGATAATTGGGATGTTCTTGGTGGTGATGGTAATGGAGACACTACTGTTGAAGATGGTGGCGCGGAGGAGCATGCTGCGCATGTAGGCGCGGAGGAGCATGCCGACATTTGTGCTGAAGGGGCCGTGTCAGAGAAGGGGAAATCGGTCATTGATGCGCCTGCTGGTAATCTTCCACAGTCGCCGACGTCTGAGGGTGAGGACGCCATAATGGATTGGTTCAAGGAAAAGAATCTTCTATTTGTCTCTCATCCCGCCCCTGTTGTTGCTGGGGAAAAGGAATCTACTGCGTATACTCGTCGCATGATGGAGATGTCTTCTAAGGTGCGGGTGTCTGAAGCCTGGGGAAAAAATTTGAGTGTTCCCGAAGCTACCCTTGTGCCGGAGCCTCCTACTTCCGTTGCAGATATGATGGCCATCGCCGACGGGTATCAATATGGCTTTCCGCAGCAGCGTATCTTGGAGGTAAATTTTCGTACATACTTCTTCGTGACGATCGAATGCTTCGGTGAAATAATGTTTGTCGTCTTGATGTGTAGATGATGAGGAGTGAGCATTGTAACCACGTGCTGTATCAGTTCTTCAAAGCGAAATCTCTGAAGCTCGAGGCTAAGCTTCGTCACAGAGAAAAGGAATTATCTGCGGCAGAGGTGAAAATAGAAGAGCTGAAGAAAAGCCTCAAGGAGAAAGAGAAGCTGGGTGAAGCAGAGGCCGGTCTTCGTTCCGAGATTGTTGCTGTTCGCGCTGAGTTAGAGCAAACTCGCAGCCAAATTTCAACTTTCACAGGTTTGGTTCTTTTTCCCTCGCAGTGTGTCGTCATTCCTCTATTTCTTAGTTGTTCTGTCTGAGTCTCCCCACCCTATCTCCAGTGGGTGGCGTCCCCGAGCTGATATGGCTTCGAAACGAAAGAGCTCGGCAAAAATCTCGTATTAGAGATCTTGTTGAGAAAATTAAGAATGAAGCCAAGAAATGGGATGCTCGGGCTGAGGTATGGCGCGCGAGGCATGTTCATATGGTCGACATGCAAAATCTGTACAACCATGATCGTGCTTTATTTAATGGCACACTGTTGTGGACACGTGATAGTATGCGGGAAGCCCGTGAGCGTACTTCCTTGCTGGAGTCTAGGATTCAGCTACTGGAAGAAGAATTACAGAAGGCTCGATCCATTCCTATTTCAGGGGTTAAGGATAGTATGCTCTGTCTTGTCAGAGAAAGAGATGATGCCCGTGCCAAAGTCTGCGCTCTCAGCAATGCTCTTGCCGCGTCCCGTGCCGACGTAGCTCGTCAGGCTGAGTCTGAGAGGAATCTTGAAGTGTGTATGTACAGACTTAGCAAAGGGGTCTCAGAGATAAATAAAGAGGTCGACCACCTTCGTCACATGGATTCGATGAAGCAGGTAGAATTAGATGCTTGTCAATTTACTCTCACCAACCTTCAACTAGACTATAAGAAATTATCCGCGGAATATGACCATCTTGATGAAGCGCGAGATGCGGTTGTTAATGAGTATGAAGAGGCTTCGGCTTGTGTCGAAGGTATAATCCTATTTCATCGAGTGTGACCGTGTTTTTTCTGCGCTAACTCCGTGGTGTTGTCTTTTTCAGAGCTCGAGGGACACCTTCGCGTCACAAATGAAAAACTTGAAAAGGCTCAATCTTCCTTAACGCAGCAGGAAGAACAGACCAATCATTTCAAGAATTTAGCGGCAACCCGCGAGGAGGCCGTTGGTGCTGCTTCTAGAGAAGTGAATCGGCTATCTTCGTTATTATCCCAAGCCCAACAGCGGACAACAGTTATTAAGCACAAGGCTCGTTGTCAATTGGCTGAGGAGACGAACAAGATGCTGGAGAGGATAAAACTTGGCCTAAAGAACGAGCATGGTCTCGTGAAGAACTATCCTCGTCGTCCAGTTCCTTCTGCCTTGCCTGGCTCCTCGGGACCCTCTTCTGGTGGGAGCGTCCCTTCAAGTCTTCGGAATAATCCTGCCGATGGGGCAGCAATCTAGGCAGAGACCGCAACATTTTGTAGAGACCGCGACATCATTATCCTTCCCTTTTTGTAATCATGTAACAAGAATATTTTTTGCTAATATCCTGTAAAAGGAATATTTTTTGATGTGTATCCTTGAATTGGCCTTTCACTTTTTGTAATCATCCTTTATGAAATGGATCATTTTCTTGATATACCTGCAATGTTGGTTTGTTTTTATTTTAAGCATTTGTGAAAAAACAAAACAAATTTTTTTAAGTGTTTGGGTGCGATACTGAAGGAAGGTACCTTCGTGATCGTCTTGAGACCTGTCACCCCGCTGGAGAATCCTGGGCCAGAGGATTCCCAGACGGTGGGGGTCGGGGCAACGTTCTAGGATATGGGATTAAAATATTTACACACCCATTCCGTCGACCCGTTGCCTTAAGATTGGTTGGGTATCTCTTTCTGCTGGGTGCCTTCCCCATGGTCTTACACTTATGGACACTGATGGGGGAGCCCTGAGAGATTGTAGATTAACTACTTTCCCCAATATTGTCGATAGATTCCGCTGACTTGATAATTTGAAAGCTTGTTTGATTGATAGGTTGAGGCCTGCAATTCCTCTTCCAGAGATAGAAACATGTGGAGCGGTCAGGCTCCCTTTTTCTTCTGGTACACTCCAAGCAGATTCAAGTCTGCGTTGCTCCTATGGGAAGTATGGTTTGAGCCACATAGCATTCCAAGGATGCCGGAGGACCTAGCCTTTTAGATTACGAAGGTAGTAGGAACCGTTACCCGCAACGTCGTGTATTATAAAAGGTCCTCCCCACGTAGGTGCTAATTTTCCCAATTTCTTTTCTTGCTGATACAGTGGGATTGTTCTCAACACATACTGCCCCTCTAAAAAATTCCGAAGCTTTACCTTTTTGTTGTACTCCCTTGCTAGTCTTCGTTGATAATTTTCCATCTTTTGTAATGCTACTTCCCTTCTTCCTTCCAAGTCGTCCAACCTTTCTAACATCATATCTGTTGTGAGGTTTTTCTCCCAAGCTTCGGTCTTCGTGGTTGGCATGAGGATTTCCGTAGGGATGAATGCTTCAGCTCCATAAGTTAGAAGAAACGGGGATTCCCCGGTGGCGGATCTTCGTGTTGTCCTATATGCCCATAACACATTGTGCAGTTGTTCGCACCATCTTCCCTTATGCTCGTCTAATTGTTTTTTGAGTATAAGGGCGAGGGTCTTGTTGGTAGCTTCCGCTTGTCCGTTGCTTTGAGGGTATATGGGGGTGGACTTGTTCTTTCTTATTTTGAAAGTATCGAAGAGCATGTCTATATTTTTCCCCTGTAATTGCTTGCCATCATCAGATACAATTTCAGCGGGTATACCAAATCTGCAAATGATGTTCTGGAATATGAAAGTAAACACATCCGCGTCTCTGATCCTGGCCAAGGCCTTAGCCTCCACCCATTTACTGAAGTAGTCCGTGGCTACTATCAAAAATCGTCTTTTCCCTGATCCTTCGATGAAAGGCCCGACGATGTCTACGCCCCATTTTGCAAATGGCCACGGGCTATCGACGGAGTTTAACATTGTCGCCGGCGCGTGGATCTTTTTTGCGAAGCGCTGACATTCTTCACATCGTCGGGACATCCTCGCGGCATCCTGTATCATTGTCGGCCAGTAATATCCTTGCGTTTTTGCTTTGTCAGCTAGTGATCTCATGCCGCTATGATTCCCCGCGTCACCATAATGGATATCATTTAGAATTCGATGCCCCTCTTTCCGGGACAAGCAACGTAGTAATGGTCCAAGGAAGGATTCCTTGTACAGGACCCCATCCCGAAGATCATATCTTCCCACTTTGGAGAGTATCTTCCTAGCTTGTTTCTGATCCGCAGGTAAGCTTCCTTTTTCGAGAAAGGCATGGATCGTCACTCTCCAGTCATCTTCGTTGCTGAAGTCTTCGTCTTGATTTGCTCTTGACAGGATATCCTCTTCGTCAAAGTCATTATGGGTGTCTTCTCCTACCTGGTCTTCGATATTTTTTTCCACTGTATCTTGATTGGTAGCGAAGGAGAATTGAGATGCAATCGAAGGCTCGTATACCCTTGCTATTTTAATAGCTTCGACATTTTTATCCCTCAGCATGGATGATATATATGCTAGGGAATCCGCGTGCCTGAGGTCCCTTCTGCATAAGTGTCGGAACTTAATGTTCGGGATTTGTGATGCCAATGTTTGGGCCAAGGCCATGTAAGATGAGTGGGTGTCATCGTACACATTATACTCGAGCCCTATTTGCCGTATGACAAGCTGCGAATCACTTGCCAGCCTTACATCGGTTACCCCCATCTCTATTATTATACGGAGGGCATGTACGACAGCTTCGTATTCAACAATGTTGTTGGTATGCTCTTTGAATTCCAATCTAAGTGCCTGTATAATCCTTTCTCCAGTTGGGGTGATAATGACAATGCCTATTCCTGCTCCTTCCTTATTTTTGGATCCGTTGATGAAGACTTCCCATTGTCTTTGACTCGCAGGTTCGAGGATATCCATTGGATCCTTGTTTTCTTCCTCGGCTTCTGGTATTCCCTTAATCTCTTCGTCGTTGTCAAGGGGGAGGTCTGCTAAGAAATCCGCCAGAACTTGGGACTTCCGAGAATGTTGAATTTCATGAATGATGTTGAATTGGTCCAGATGGGTGTTCCATTTGGCTATTCGGCCCACTTTTCCCGTGATTTTGAGGACTGCTTCCAATGGTGCTTTGCATGGGACCCTGACGAGGTGAGTTAGGAAGTAGGTTCTCAGTTTTTGGGTAGCCCATACCAATGCGAGGATGAGTTGTTAAATCTTAGTATAGTTTCTTTCCGCAGAATTGAGGGTCTTGCTGACGTAATAGATAGGTTGTTCTATCTTTGTATTGGTTTTAACCAATACCGCGCTGACTGCGTCCTCTGTTGCTGCTATGTACAGCGCCAAAACCTCGTCAGGGTCTGGCTTCTGCAGGATCGGGATTGAGGCTAGGTGTTCTTTGATTTTTTTGGAATTCTTCCTCGCATTCAACGGTCCATTCGAACCTGCTCCTTTTTTGAGAATATTGAAGAAATGTTTGCATTTGTCCGAAGACCGGGCAATAAATCTGCCCAACGCTGTTATAGATCCATTGAGCTTCTGTACTTCCTTTAAATTCTTTGGGGACGGCATCTCTACTATGGATTGAATCTTTGCTGGGTCTACCTCGATGCCCCTTTTTGTTACCAGATACCCGAGGAACTTCCCCGAGGTGACACCGAAAGTACATTTCTCCGGATTCACTTTCATGTGATGTTGTCTCATTGCTTCGAAGATATTCCTCAGGTCCTGGTGGTGATCTTTACGCAGCTTTTTTTTGACGAGCATGTCGTCAACGTAGACTTCTAGGGTTCCTCCAATCCATGGCTTGAAGATAGCATCGACCATCCTTTGGTATGTTGCCCCTGCGTTTCGAAGTCCGAAAGGCATTATAGTATAGCAATAAAGGCCATGTGGGGTGTAGAACGCTGTGTGTGGCTGATCTTCTTCTGCCAGGGCTACTTGGTTGTAGCCAGAATGTCCATCCATGAATGACAGTTCTTCATATCCTTCTACTGCTTCTACCAGCTGGTCTATGCTCGGCAGGGGATAGCTGTCCTTTGGACATGCCTTGTTGAGATTAGTAAAGTCGATGCGTATTCTAACCCCTCCATTTTTCTTAGGAAAAATGACCATGTTGGAGATCCAGGTAGGATACTTGACTTCCTTGATAAATCCTGCGTCTAGTAGTTTCCGAAGTTCTGTTTATACTGCCTCATGATACTCTGGAGCTACTTTTCGTATTTTCTGCCTGAACGGGGGCGTGCCCGGTTTGATGCGTAGCTCATGTTGGATTACTTTTGGGTCAATCCCCGGCGTATCTCCTAGCTTCCAGGTGAACACATCCGCGTATTCCTTAAGTAATTTGGTTAAGGAATGTTCCCTTCCTTCGTCCATTATGGTCCCGATTTTGATCATCTTCGGGTTTTCTTCCGTTCCTATGTTGATTTCTTTTACGGGCTCCACTGGTGTGAACACAGGCTTCGGGTTTCCGAGGACTGGGACGTTCTTTAATTGCTATTTAGCGTGTTTCTGTTCTTCGCTGGTTGTTGAAGTACTTGTTTCTGTGCTTAGGACATTATCATCTTTCGTCAAGCCCTTCCCTATAGTTTCCTTGAGGAACAGGTCTATGGCCTTCTCTTTCGCGGTTTCTTGATTTTTTACTCTTCGGATTTTTCGCTGCTCTTCTTGCTTGTTGTTGATATGATCCTGAGTGGCCTGGCACTCTCGCGTAGTGATCTGATCTCCCTTGATTTCCATTACTCCCTCAGGTGTTGGAAATCTGAGATATTGGTGGTATGTTGCCGCAACTCCTTTGAGCTTATGTATCCATTTTCGTCCAATAATAGCGTTGTAGGGGGAAGGGGTGTCCACCACACTGAATCGGGTTTCCAGTTTCATGGGCCCTGCGTTAACCTGCAACACGATGTCTCCCAAGGGCTTCGTGGCTGCTCCATTGAATCCGTAGATGGTGTGATAAGAGGTCATTAACTGTTCATCATGGAGCTTCATCCGTTTGAATGCATCGTAAAATAGGACGTTTACGGAGCTTCCCCCGTCTATGAGGATCTTTTTGAGGTTACATCCAGCTACTGGTAGTGTTAGGACCAAGGGATCGTTATGGTCTTCCATATCTTCTTCGATATCCTCGGCATCGAAGATGATAGGAGATTCTATCCATTCTTCGTTTTCGTCCACCACTATCCCATCGACCTTATATAATTCGCAGCGGTCTTCGAATTGCTTCCGTAACCTCTTTCCTATCTGCGCTGTAAGTGAGGGTCCTGTGGCTTCAGAACACGAGATGGTGTTGATTGTTCGGTTTCCTTCCGGAAGTTGGACTGGCTTGGTTCGCTTGGATCTGTCCTCGGTAACATCCTTTCGTACGTAATGTTTGAGCTCTCCCGCATCAATTAATTTTTGGATCATTATTTTAAGGTTCTTGCACTTTTCGGTCTGGTGTCCGTTGAAACAATGATATTCACAGTAATCTTTAGACTTGTCGGATCTCGGGGGCTGCTTTCCCTTAGACCATGGCCACTCCAAGTTTTCCCTCCCTTTGATCTCTCGTAGGATACGAGCATAGCTAGCGTTGAGTTTCGTGTAAACTTGATCTTCGAATTTTCGGTCACCTGCTCTTCGTTCATCCCTTCGTTCCTTCCTATCTTCGTGAGGTCTCTCCCCTGAGCAACTCCTTTTGGCCCCATTGGTTTGTTCCGCTGAATTGGTGCGGTGAGACCTCTGCGGATATGCCCTCGGGTTTTCCCGTTGAATTTCTTCAAGTCGAGCGTGCTTTTCGATAATTATTCGAAGATCTCCCTCTGTCTTAGGCACGCTCCCATGAATTTCAACAAATAGGGGACTCATTCGGTCTAAGCCCCATTTGTAGCAATTGATGCTTACCACTGGGTCCACGCTCCCTATGGCTTGGCAGATCTTGTGCCATCTGTTAGTGTACTCCCTCGTGGTTTCCTTGTAGCCAATCGCTAGTGAAAAGAGCTTATCCATTCCGGTGTTTACAGTCTTGTTGTACATGTACGTTCTTAAGAATTTCTCTGCGAGTTGGTCGTATGAGTGGATGGAGTTTGGTGGAAGATTATCGAACCATGATAACGCCGATCCCTTCAGGCTTGACGGGAAGTATCTGCAGAGTACGGCGTCGTTCTGACCCCATCTAGCTAAGACACGGTTGTAGTACCGAATATGTGCAGCAGGGTCACTGGATCCATCATAGCATTCGAACGTTGGGACAGGGCATTTCAGTGGAATAGGGGTGTTGGCCAAACGATGAGTTAAGGGCGTGGAGTTAGCTTCTATCATGACCTCTTCTAACCTCCCCCCGCCTTGTTTATTTTTTAATTGCCTGATCTCGGGCATCATCTCATCTCGTAGTTCTTCCATCGCGCGGTGGTACCCTAAATTCTTCTGCTCGTTACCGCCTGACTCTCCGTCGTCATAATCCGGGTCGGATACGCTACTTCCCCTTGTCACGTCTTCATTAGCCGCTATGACGACTCTACAGTCTCGGTTTGGCTCTGGTGCTTTGGAGTTTGCTTCATCAAGTTGTTGGCTGGTCTTCGTGCTTAGAGCAATCCGCTCCTTTAAATCTTGATTTTCTCTGGCCAACAGGGCTACAACATCTGCGTAAACCTGCTGGCTCTTCTTCAGTTCCTCAAGCTCAGCCATCAGTCGATGTGATTGGTTGGACCCCTGATTGGGAGTCCCAGCGCGTGCTACTACAGCCATGGTGCCGCCTTCCTCCACGGTCTGCACTAAAGGTGGCAGGGGTTCAGCTTCGGTTGCTGGCATCTCCAAATTGGGGTGAGTGCCCCTCTGCGGTGCTAGAGCCGCCGGTGTGGTTTGATTTTGATCATTTGTTGGTGGCATTCCAAAAGTTAGAAGGTGCACGGGTTGGAATGTTCTGGATTCATCCACCCTTTCTCTTGGTTGATTAAGTTGATTCATGGCGCAAGTATTGCTAGCCTCTGCAGCCTTCGGGACTACCGCAGCCGCACCGTATTTTGTCGCCGCTGCTCTGAGAGTCGCCGCTGCAACTGAATTAGCGTTCATAGGTGAAGTGATTTCCGCAGTATCTTGCCTTTGACTGGTCATTTTAGCTTTGTCTCCTTTCTGCTTGCTTCGGGTGATGACCGGGGTTGTCCTTGGTGTTTCTTTTGACAAAGCTTTGGATTTTCCTGCTTCCTGCGTCTTTTCCATCACGTGTCCTTTTGTTGACAATGAAACCTCGCAGAAACTCGCCTTCTTTACTCACAATACGTTCTTTCTGCATAAGGCATTTCAAACAAAAAACGGGAATATCCGCGTGAATCGGGTTAGTTGGCAAAATACATTCTTCCAGGAGAGGATTAATACACGCAAGTTACAATACACGGGTTAAAGTTTTATTAAAGGAGATCCTTAGTATAAAAACTACGAAAAACCCCCCAGAGAGACGGGTTCGCACGAGATCTAAAGAAAATCGTAAATCCGCGGATTAGAACAATAAATCTTATCGAAGATAAAAGGTGGGTTTTTGAATACAATACAGTTAAAAAATGATCTATACGGTCCGAGCTGATAAATCAGAGCAATCATATGCCAATTTAAAATGAAATCATAGGACAAGATAAATATTTTACCGGGACGAAGTCCCTGTTTCTAGCGCCAAATTGTGAACACACAAACCACGAAGGCATCCGAATGCTCACAATCAATCATCATCATCTAAAGAGATTTGTGACGATGATATCCTAGTGTTGATTCCTTGGCTCAAAACCTTCGGGTTTATCATAGCCTCATCTAACAACTCCATGCGAGGCGTTTGCGCACGGGATATAAATACAAACAAAGAAAGCAAAACGTATAAGTAAAGATCCATGGGGTTAAATAAATATAAAGTGCTGAAATGTAAACAAGACCAAGGTTTACGTGGTTCAGCACTAAGGCCTACGTCCACGGGGTTTGTTGTTTTACTATATTCTTCACGGTTACACGAATAGTCGAATGACTTTTGGGTTTACATGTTTCTCTCTTCTAAATGATTAACTTACACTTGCAATCTCTCTCTCTCTCTCTACTTCCCTTCCTGATTTTTCCGATCCCCTTTCCTCTTGGTGGAGACGGGGTATTTATAAGGTTAGAATGTGGGACCCATCTCTGAAGGCCGTTGGAACCTTATCTTCTTGTGTCCTTGCGTCTATCACGCAGAGGTCTGCTTTTGCCCCTTGATCCCGCAGATGCATCCTCGCTCGTTCCACAGGTTGATCGACACGTACACTGCTCAGAGTGTTTAATGTGGGTAGTTGAGGGGTCTGCTCGTGTCAGACAAGTGTCTTCTGCCCCTGTCACGTCCGTGTCAGCTAACTTTCTCTCCACCGTTGATCTTAGCTTCTCTTTTGGGGATGAGATAAAGTAACTCCTCGGGGTTTATTTTGTGTTTCGTAGCGCATCATGTTTTGATGTTTTGGCCTGCATGCTTTCCACGTATCTTTTTATATACACGTGTCTGATAGTGAGATATATGTGTACACAATAGTCAGTTGAAAAAGTTGCTAGTTACCCGAAATTCGAAAATATAAAAGAAACAGAAATCATGTAAGAAGTAATTAGTAGAGGTATCCGTATTGCTGGAGAAAGAGATGTCCAGCAAAACTCAAGGGTGCATCCCTAACAATGTGTGCATTATATATATATACACACAAACTTAAAATCTATTGAAATCCATGAGTACATCCCTGGCAATGCAGTATACACGGACAAACTACATGAGTCCTACGTACGTTAAACTCGTAAAAAAAAAACAACCAGCAATCAAATATTATTAAGTGGAAACGTTAACTCAACTCATTCAACATGTTTTCCAATGAATGTAATTAAGTAGCTGATCACTCAAAGAACAACTAAATGATAATGGATTTGCAGCTACTGGAGCAGGTAGTAACCTCACAGACTCTAAATCATGTCCTAATCTTCTGATTTCACGACAATATCAGCGGCAGCATATCATCATACACAAAAGAAAATCAAAAGGAAGCAGAACAGAGAGAAATGGAATTCATACCTGATAAGGAGAAGAAAGGAGTTGGTAGTGGAGTAATAAAATTTAATTCAGGTAGCCTATCCATTTGACTAACTGCGATGGTACCGTCCAGGCCTATTCAGTTATTATCCCTTTCTCACCTAAAAGATCAAATCAGATAAGAGATTAGTAAATTAAAGAATGAGCATGAAAAGCAATTGTCGTGAAGATTTTTTCAAAAATATTTACATGACTATAGTTATACTGCTGGAAATGCAATGAAAGTTCCATCGAAAGTACATACATAGCTGCATTTCAGTGAGGAAAAGATCAATCCAGCTCCAATTTCACACAGCATAGTAACAGGCAACTATTGATAGATCCATCCTGAGACGCCTTCAAAGGCACTAAAGGTTAGACATAACAGACATAAATTCCTTATGGTACCAATAGTGAAAGAAACTCACAGATGCTTTACTAAACTTTATAGTATAGCCAATAAAATGTTGAAATTATTAAAAAAAAAAAATAGTGAAAGTTGTCATCGCAAGTCATCCAAAACTAAGCAACCAAAATCTTGCATAGGTTGTCCTCTGGTGCTAGTACATATGGACAAAATTTTTGCAGGAAACAAAATCTTACATCAGTTGTCCTCCGGGTCTAAATATACAGACTATCTAATGACTAATGCCCTCAACATGGCATTGATTTCTCTCCTGGAATATTGTGGGTTGGCAGTAGAAAATATGGGGTGATTAAGGCTGGGTTTGGTAATGTTTTTATTTTTCCAAAAGCATTTTCAAAACCTATATACATCAATAATTTTTGAAATTGGTGTTTGGTAAAAAAAAATCAAAGTGCTTTTTACCCCAAACACTTCCCAAATTCCTTAATCTTCAAAAGCTGGGGAGGAGGAGCTTTTGAAAGCTACAAAAGCATAAGTTTTGGTCCCACCTAAATTTAATGCTCGATTTATTTTTTTTGTGCCTATTTCATTTTATAAATGACAAAAGTTATCCTTAAACTTATATACAACCAATTTTTTATTTCTTATATTTTAGTCTTTAAATATTATTATTTTTATTTTCAAACTATTTCATTTCATTTATCAATAATAAAAATAAAAACAAATATTAAATAATTATTTAATTAATTTTAGTTTGATTTTTTGTTTGAAAATATATTAAAAAGTGGTTAAGTAAAATATATTTTTTAACAATCATAATAATAGTAACAATTAGTAAATTAATAGTAACAATTAGTAAATTAATATTATATATATTTATATTAAATAGTAAAAAAAAAATATTTTTAAAACCAATAAAATCGAATAAAACTATTTTCAAAGATATGTCTGTTTTTGTCTTTTGCTACAACAACAATGGTTGAATTTGATATTTTACCAAACACACTTTGACTACTTTTTTAATCAGCTTTAACTTTAGTTAATAGTTTACCAAACATCAAACTGCTTTTTTCTCACAGCACAACACAGCAACGAACAACAGAAAAGTGCTTCTACAAAAGCTGCAGCAATACCAAACTAAGCCTAAACGTTGAGCGTAGTGAACTAAAAGCCTAACATCAAGATTTTTTCGAGCAAATTTATGAGGCATATACTCACATTAAATTACAGGATCTACCCTGTGTGACGGAAATTTTGATGGCTTGCATCCATCATCTTGGAACCCGTTATCCTTTCTATAACCATTCAGTGGCATAGTAAAAGAAAAATCACCAACTATTACACGGTTAAAAAGTAATTTACGTACATATTTCATCATCAAACACGTGTATGTAGGAAAACACGTGGAGAGCATGCGGACCAAGTCATCAAAACATGATGACACACGCCCACAGCCAAGAAGCCCATCCCGTCGACGTCAGATCTTTGCCCGAACAAATCCAAGGGCAGAAGTTAAAAGATGTATCAAAAACACGAGATACTGCGGAGCACTAAATAACTCCCGAAGAGTTACTTTATCTCATCCCCAAAAGAAGCCAAGATCAACGGTGAAGAGAAGGTTGACTGACATGGACGTTACAGGGGCAGAAGACACTTGTCTGACACGAGCATGCGTCTCAACTACCCGCATTATACACTCTGAGCAGTATATGTGTCGATCAACCCGTGGAACGAACGAGGATGACTCTGCGTGATCAAGTTCTGAACGAAGACCTCCGCGTGATGGACACAAAGCACAAGAAGATAAGGTTCCAACGGCCCACAGAAACGGGTCCCACACTCTAACCCCATAAATATCCCCTCTCCACCATGAGAGGGGGGATCGAAAAAACAGAGAGGAGGGGAGAGTGAAGGATTGTGAGTGTAAGTTTATCTTTGTACAATTCACAGACCTATGTAAACTCCAAAGTCATTCGACTACCTCTGTAATCATCTAATGCATAGTGAAACGACAACCCCGTGGATGTAGGCCTTAGTGCTGAACCACGTAAATCCCAGTCTTATTTACATTTCAGCACCTTACGTTCATTTGATACTCCACGAGTTTTACTTTACACTACGTTTCTTTATCTTCCTCTATGCAAACGCCTCTAGTGATGATATTAGATGAGGCTATGATAAACCCGAAGATTTTGAGTCAAGGAATCAATACAATCATCTCATCAGTACGAGTGTGTATATAGAGTGCGAACATTGTTTGTGAACATATAGATGCCTTCGTGATTTACGCGTTCACAATTTGGCGCTAGAAACAGGGACTTCGTCCCGGTAAAAGATTTATCTTATCCTGTGATTTCATCTTAAACTAGCATATGATTGCTCTGCTTCATTAGCTCTGACAGTATTTATCTTTTGTTAACTTTACCATATTCAAAAACGCACCCGTTATCTTCAATAGCTCCGGCAGTATCTCCGTTTACTGGTTAAAAGATTTATTACTTAGATCCATGGATTTACAGTTTTTTTAGATCTCGTACGGACCTGTATTTCCGGTGGGTTTTCGTAAATTTTCAAAGGATCTACATGCATTTTTAAAAGGGATCTTCTCGCGTTTCCACGTACTTTCAATGAATCCAAACTTTTAATAAGACTTTAACCCATGTATTTTAACTCATATGTTTTAATCAAATGAGCCTCCCTAAGAGTTTTCTCTGTGGCCCTCGGGCAGTTTTTCCCTGTCTTGGAGTAAGGTATTTCGCAAACTAACCCGATCCGCACGGACATTTCTGTTTCTCGCTGCTTGGAATTCCCTTGTGCAGAAAGAAAGCGACAAAAGGACCCACGATGGAAAAGATGCAAGAAGCAGGAAAATCCAAAGCCTCGTCAAAGGAAGCACCAAGGACAACCCCGGTCATCACCCGAAGCAAGCAGAAAGGGGACAAAGCCAAAATGACTAGTCAGAGGCAGGATACCGCGGAAATCACTTCGCCGATGAATGCTAACTCCGTTGCAGCCGCGGCTCTCAGAGCAGCGGCGACAAAGTACAGTACGGCTGCGGCAACCCTGAAGGCTGCAGAAGCCAGCAAAACTTTTGCTACGAATCAATTTCATCAGCCAAAAGAAAAGGTGGATGAATCCAGAACACATCAACCCGCGCACCCGCCAACCTTCGGAATGCCATCAACAAACGATCAGAATCAAACTGTGCCGGTGGCTCTAACACCGCAGATGGGAACTCAGCCCGATTTGGAAATGCCAATAATCGAAGCTGAACCTCTACCACCTTTAGTACAGACCGTAGAAGAAGGCGGCACCATGGCCGTAGTAGCACGAGCTGGGACTCCCAATCAGGGGTCAAACCAACCACATCGATTGATGGCTGAGCTTGAAGAATTGAAGAAGAGCCAGCAGGTTTACGCAGATGTTGTAGCTCTGCTGGCCAGAGAAAACCAAGATTTAAAAGACCGGATTGCCCTAAGCACGAAGACCAGCCAACAACTTGATGAAGCAAATTCAAAGGCACCAGGACCTAATCGAGACCGAAGAGTCATCGTAGCAGCTAATGGAGACGCGGCTAGGGGAAGTAGCGCATCCGACCCGGATTATAATGACGCAGAGTCAGAATATCACGAGCAGGAGAGCGTAAGGCACCACCGCGCGATGGAAGAGCTGCGTGATGAAATGATGCCTGAGATCAGGAAGTTAAAAACTAGACAAGGCGGGGGAAGGTTAGAGGAGGTCATGAGAGAGGCTAACTCCACACCCCTAACTCATCGCCTGGCCAACACCCCTATTCCGCTGAAGTGCCCTGTCCCGACCTTCGAATGCTATGACGGATCTAGTGATCCCGCTGCACATATTCGGTATTATAACCGTGTCTTATCCATATGGAGTCAGAACGACGCCGTACTCTGTAGATACTTCCCATCAAGCCTGAAGGGATCAACATTGTCTTGGTTTGATAATTTGCCGCCTGACTCCATCCACTCCTACGATCAACTCGCAGAAAAGTTCTTAAGAACTTACATGTACAACAAGGATGTTAACACCGGAATGGATAAGCTCTTTTCGCTGGCAATTGGCTACAAGGAAAACACGAGGGAATACACTAACAGATGGCACAAGATCTGCCAAGCCATAGGAAGTGTGGACCCAGTGGTAAGTATCAACTGCTACAAGTGGGGACTAGACCGAATGAGTCCACTATTTGTTGAGATTCATGGAAGCGTGCCTAAGACAGAAGAAGATCTTCGAATAATTATTGAAAAGCACGCTCGTCTTGAAGAAATCCAGCGTGAAAACCCGAGGGTGTACCCGCAGAGGTCTCACCGTACCAATTCCGCAGAACAAACCAATGGGGTCAAAAGGAATAGCTCAGTAGAACGGCCTCACGAAGATAGGAAGGAACGAAGGGATGAACGACGAAAAGACGATCGAAAATTCGAAGATCAAGTTTACACGAAGCTCAATGCTAGCTATGCCCGGATCTTGCGAGAGATCAAAGGAAGGGAAAATTTGGAGTGGCCATGGTCTAAGGGAAAACAGCCCCTAGATCCGAGAAGTCTAAAGATTACTGTGAATATCACTGCTTCAACGGACACCAAACCGAGAAATGTAAAAACCTCAAAATAATGATCCAAAAACTGATTGATGTTGGCGAACTCCAACATTACATACGAAAAGAAGTCGCCGAGGATAGATCCAAACGGACCAAGCCAGTCCAACTTCCAGAGGGGAACCGCACAATCAATACCATCTCGTGTTCTGAAGCCGCAAGGCCCTCATTTACATCACAAATAGGAAAGAGGCTACAGAAACAGTTCGAGGACCACTGCGAATTTTATAAGATTGATGGTGTAGAAGTGGATGAGCACGAAGAGTGGATGGACTCACCTATTATCTTCGACGCTGAAGATATCGAAGAAGATATGGAAGACCATAACAACCCCCTGGTCCTAACACTACCAGTGGCTGGATGTAACCTCAAAAAGATACTCATAGACGGGGGAAGCTCAGTAAACGTTCTATTCTACGACGCATTCAAACGAATGAAACTCCATGAAGAACATCTGATGACCTCTTATTACACCATCTACGGATTCAATGGAGCACCCACGAAGCCATTGGGAGACATCGTGTTGCAGGTTAACACCGGACCCATGAAAGTAGAAACACGATTCAGCGTGGTTGACGCCCCATCCCCCTACAACACCATTATCGGACGAAAGTGGTTACATAAACTCAAGGGAGTGGCGGCAACTTACTACCAATATCTCAGATTCCCTACACCTGAGGGAGTGATGGAAATCAAGGGAGATCGGGTCTCTGCAAGAGAGTGCCAAGCCACTCAGGATCGTATCAACAACAAACAAGAAGAGCACCAAAAAACCCGAAGAATTAAAAATAAAGAAGCCGCGAAAGAAAAGGCCATAGACCTGTTCCTCAAGGAAACCACAAGGAGGGGTTTGACAAAGGATGATAATGTCCTAAACACAGAAACAAGTACTTCAGCATCCAACAAAGGACAGAAACATACCAAATAGCAATCAAAGAACGTCCCAGTCCTCGGGGATCCGAAGCCGGTGTTCACACCAGTAGAGCCCGTGAAAGAAATCAACATAGGAACGGAAGAAAACCCGAAGATGATCAAAGTAGGGACCATAATGGACGAAAGAAGAGAAGATTCCTTAACCAAATTACTTAAAGAATACACGGATGTATTCGCCTGGAAGCTAGGAGATATGCCGGGGATTGACCCGGAAATAATCCAACACGAGCTGCGCATCAAACCAGGCACGCCACCTTTCAGGCAGAAAATAAGAAAAGTTGCACCGGAGTACCATAAGGCAGTGGAAAAAGAACTTCGGAAACTACTAGAAGCGGGGTTCATCAAAGAAGTCAAGTACCCTACATGGATCTCCAACATGGTCGTCGTTCCTAAGAAAAATGGAGGGGTTAGGATATGCATCGATATTACTAACCTCAACAAGGCATGTCCAAAGGACAGCTATTCCCTGCCAAGCATATATCAGCTGGTTGAAGCAGTAGAAGGATATGAAGAGCTGTCTTTAATGGATGGATATTCTGGTTACAACCGAGTAGCCCTGGCAGAAGAAGATCAACTACACACAGCATTCTACACCCCACATGGCCTTTATTTCTACACTAGAATTCCCTTTGGACTTCGAAACGCAGGGGCAACCTACCAAAGAATGGTCGATGCTATCTTCAGGCCATGGATTGGTAGTACCTTAGAAGTCTACGTTGATGACATGCTCGTCAAAAGTAAGCTGCGCAAAGATCACCATCAGGATCTGAGAGATATCTTCGAAGCAATGAGGAAGCATCACATGAAAGTAAACCCAGAGAAATGCACCTTCGGTGTTACTTCAGGGAAATTCCTCGGATATCTGGTAACAAAAAGGGGCATTGAGGTAGACCCAGCGAAGATTCAAGCCATAGTAGAAATGTCATCCCCGAAGAACTTAAAAGAGGTGCAGAAGATCAATGGGTCCATAGAAGCCTTGGGCAGATTTATTGCCCGATCCTCGGACAAATGCAAACATTTTTTCAATATTCTCAAAAAAGGGAGCAAGTTTGAATGGACCGCAGAATGCGAAGAAGCCTTCCAGAAAATCAAAGAACACCTGGCTTCAAAACCAATCCTGCAGAAGCCTGATCCTGATGAGGTTTTGGCATTGTACATAGCAGCGACGGAAGACGCAGTTAGCGCAGTGTTGGTCAAAACCAATACGAAGATAGAACAACCTATCATTTATGTCATAAGACCCTCAATTCTGCGGAAAGGAACTACACGAATATCGAACAACTTATCCTAGCATTGGTATGGGCTACTCAAAAGCTGAGAACATACTTCCTAACTCACTTCATCCGGGTCCCATGCAAAGCACAACTGGAAGCAGTCCTTAAAAGCGCAGGAAAAGTGGGCAGAATAGCCAAGTGGAACACCCACCTGGACCAATTCAATATCAATCATGAAATTCAACATTCCCGAAAATCCCAAGTTTTGGCGGATTTCTTAGCAGACCTCCCCCTGGACAACGACGAGGATATTAAGGGAATACCAGAAGCCGAGGAAGAAAGCAAGGATCCAATGGATATCCACGAACCCGCGAGTCAAAGACAATGGGAAGTCTTCGTCGATGGTTCCAAAAATAAGGAAGGGGCAGGAATAGGCATCGTCATCACCACCCCAACCGGAGAAAGGATCGTACAGGCACTCAGGTTAGAATTCAAAGAGCATACTAACAACATCGTCGAATACGAGGCAGTCGTACATGCCCTCCGTTTGATAATAGAGATGGGGGTAACCGATGTAAGACTGACAAGTGATTCGCAGCTTGTCATACGACAAATAGGGATCGAGTACAATGTGTACGACGACACCCTCTCAGCTTACATGGCCTTGGTCCAAACATTGGCATCACAAATTCCGAACATCAAGTTCCGGCACTTATGCAGAAGGGATATCAGGCACGCGGATGCCCTAGCATATATATCATCCATGCTGGAGGACAAAAGCGTCGAAGCTATTAAAATAACAAGGGTGTACCAGCCTTCGATTGCATCACAATTCTCCTTCGCTACCAATCAAGATACAGTGGAAGAAAATATCGAAGACCAGGTAGGAGAAGACATCCATAACGATTTTGACGAAGAAGATATCCTGTCAAGAGCAAATCAAGACGAAGATTTCAGCAACGAAGATGATTGGAGAATGGTGATCCATGCGTTTCTTGAAGAAGGAACCTTACCCGCGGATCATTAACAAGCCAGGAAAATACTCTCCAAAGTAGGAAGATATGACCTTCGGGATGGAATCCTGTACAAGAAATCCTTCCTCGGACCGTTACTACGCTGCTTGTCCATGAAAGAGGGGCATCGAATTCTAAACCACATCCATTATGGTGACGCAGGGAATCATAGCGGCATGAGATAACTAGCCGACAAAGAAAAAATGCAAGGATATTACTGGCCCACAATGATACAGGATGCCGCAAGAATGTCCCTACGATGTGAAGAATGTCAGCGTTTCGCCAAAAAGATACACACGCCAGCAACAACGTTAAATTCTGTAGGTAGCTCGTGGCCATTTGCAAAATGGGGAATAGATATCGTCGGGCCTTTCATCGAAGGATCAGGGAAAAGGCGATTTTTGATAGTAGCCACGGACTACTTCAGTAAATGGGTGGAAGCTAAAGCCTTAGCCAGGATCGGATACGTGGATGTGTTTACTTTCATATTCCAAAACATCATTTGTAGGTTCGGCATACCAGCAGAAATCGTGTCCGATAATGGTAAGCAGTTACAAGGGAAAAATATAGACATGCTCTTCGATACTTTCAAAATAAGGAAGAACAAATCCACCCCCATATACCCTCAAAGCAACGGACAAGCGGAATCCACTAACAAGACCCTCGCCCTTATCCTCAAAAAGCAATTAGACGAACATAAGGGGCGATGGTGTGAACAGTTGCACAATGTGCTATGGGCATACAGGACAACACGAAGATCTTCCACTGGGGAATCCCCGTTTCTCCTCACTTATGGAGCTGAAGCAGTCATCCCAACAGAGATCCTCATGCAAACCACAAAGACTGAAGCATGGGAGAAAAATCTCACAACAGACATGATGTTAGAGAGATTGGACGACCTGGAAGGAAGAAGGGAAGCAGCACTGCAGAAGATGGAAAATTATCAACGAAGACTAGCAAGGGATTACAACAAAAAGGTAAAACTTCGAAATTTTGTAGAGGGGCAATATGTGCTAAGAACAATCCCACAGTATCAACGAGAAAAGAAATGGGGAAAGCTAGCACCTACGTGGGGAGGATCTTTTATAATACACGACATTGCGGGAAAGGGTTCCTACTATCTTCGCAATCTGAAAGGCGAGGTTCTCCGGCATCCTTGGAATGCTAAGTGGCTAAAACCGTACTACCCATAGGAGCAACGCAGCTTTGCATCTGCATGAAGAATACCAGAAGAAGAAGGCAGCGTAACCGCTCTACATGTTTCTATCTCTAGACGAGGAGTAGCAGGCCTCAACCTATCAATCAAACAAGCTTTCTGAAATTCGAGTAAACAAAACTTATCAACAATATTGGGGAAATTAGTTAATCTACAATCTCTCAGGGCTCCCCCATCAGTGTCCATGAGTGTAAGACCGGGGGGAAGGCACCCAGCAGAAAGAGATACCCAACCAATCTTAAGGCAACGGGTCGACGGAATGGGTGTATGTAAATATTTTAACCCCATATCCTAGAACGTTGCCTCGGCCCCCACCGTCTGGGAATCCTATGGCCAAGGGTTCGCCAGCGGGGTGACAGGTCTCAAGACGATTACGAAGGTATCTCCCTTCGGTATCGCACCCAAACACTTAAAACACTCTTCTTTCGTTTTTAGTGTCCTTCCTCGCAATGCTTAAAATAAACAACAAACTGATATTGCAGGTATATCAAAAGAAGGATCCATTTCATAAAGGTCGGTTACAAAAAGCGGCAGGCCAATTCAAGGAAAAACACATCAAAAATATTCTTTTTACAAAATACTAGAAAAATATAACAGAAGGCTAATGTCGTGGTCTCTACTTAGATGATGCTTCCCCATCAACAGGGTTATTCCGAAGAGTTGAAGTGACGCTCCCACCAGAAGAGGGTCCCGAGGAGCCAGGCAATGAGGCAGGTACAGGACGACGCGGATAGCTCTTGACGAGGCCATGCTCGGTCTTAAGGCCAAGCTCAATCTTCTCCAGCATCTTGTTTGTCTCCTCAGCCAATTGACACCGAGCCTTATGCATAATAACTGTCATCCGCTGGTGGGCTTAGGATAACAACGACGATAGACGATTCACTTCTTTAGAAGCAGCACCAACGGCCTCCTCGCGGGATGCCGCCAAACTCTTAAAATGATTAGTCTGTTCTTCCTGCTGCGCTAAGGAAGATTGAGCCTTTTCAAATTTTTCATTTGCAGCGCGGAGTTGTCCCTCGAGCTCTGAAAAAGACAACACAAGGGAGTTAGCACAGAAAAGACACAATCACACTCGACGAAATAAGGTTATACCTTCGACACAAGCCGAAGCCTCTTCATACTCATTAACAACCGCATCTCGCGCTTCGTCAAGATAGTCATATTCCTCGGATAATTTCTTATAATCTAGTTGAAGGTTGGTGAGAGTAAATTGACTGGCATCTAATTCTACCTGCTTCATCGAATCCATGTGACGAAGGTGGTTGACTTCGTTGTTTATCTCTGTTACCCCTTTGCTAAGTCTGTACATACATACTTCGAGATTCCTCTCAGACTCAGCCTGGCGGGCTATTTCAGCGCGAGACGCAGCAAGGGCTTTGCTGAGAGCCCCAACTTCGGCTCTGGCATCGTCCCTTTCTCTGGTAAGACACAGCATACTCTCCTTAATTCCCGGAAAAGGAAGGGAGCGAGCCTTTTGTAATTCCTCTTCCAGAAGATGTATTCTAGACTCCAACAACGAAGTACGCTCACGGGATTCCCGCAGATTCTCACGTGTCCACAACAGCGTACCATTGAATAAAGTACGGTCATGATTATACAGATTCTGCATATCAACCATCTGAACATGCCTTGCGTGCCATACCTCAGCTCGAGCGTCCCACTTTTTGGCTTCGCTCTTAATTTTTTCGACCAGCTCTTTGATACGAGATTTTTGCCGTGCCCTTTCGTTTCGAAGCCATATCAGCTCAGGGACGCCACCCACTGAAGATAGGGTGGGGAGACTCAGACAGAAAAACTAAGTAGTAGAGAGGAATTACGAGGGATAAAAGATGGAGAAGAACCAAACCTGTGAAAGCTGAAACTTGGCCGCGAGTTTGCTCTAACTCAGCACGAACGGCGGCAAGCTCTGAACGAAGACCAGCCTCCGCTTCACCCAACCTTTCTTTCTCTTTAAGGATTTTCTTCAGTTCTTCTATCTCCACCTCAGCCGCAGATAATGCATTTTCTCTGTGACGGAGCTTAGCCTCCAGCTTCAAAGATTTTGCTTTAAATAATTGATACATCACATGGTTACAATGCTCACTCCTCATTATCTACACATCAAACGGAAAATATTATTACACCTAAGGATTCAATTGTCACGAAGAGATATGTACGAGGACTTACCTCCAAGACACGCTGCTGGGAAAAACCATATTGGTACCCATCGGCTATGGCCATCATGTCAGCAACAGAAGAGGGAGGGTCCGATACGAGGGTAGCTTCTGGAACACTCAAGCTTTTCCCCCACATCTCAGCAACACGCGCCTCGGAAGATAGTTCCATCATCCGACGGGTATAAGCATCGGAATCTTTCTCACCAGCAACCACCGGGGAAGGATGAGGAACAAACAACAGACTTTTTTTCTTGAGCCAATCCATTATGGAATCCTCACCCTCAAACATCAGCGAATGAGGGAAATCCTCGGACAGCGAGCCAACCACAGACTTCCCCTTTGCTGACATTGCCCCATCGGCACAAGTTTCGGCATCACCACGTGCATTGTGATCATCCGCGCCCTCATTCTGAACAGCAGCATCTTCCTTACTAGAACCCCCGAGCACATCCCAATCATCATTGGGGGAAAGCAAAGAAAAGTCTTCGGGAAAATCGAGGGCATCGTCAAAGAGTTCCCCTGCGGAATATATCCTGTCAAAAGAGAACTCTTGAGAAATGGTGGGGAGAGTTTCCGCATCCTCACCAGCAGGAGCAGACATGTCCGCGATAACACTTCCGTCAGCCACCGCGGTATTATTTCTCCCTTCAACACCATCACACCCCACACCAACCTCTTCCTCGACATCAGGAGGGGAAGTATCACTGCGTTCTTCCCCATCAGACATGTCCTCATCCTCGGCAAACTCTTCGTTCACTGGATTGGTAACTTCCTCATGAACCTCGGCCTCACCCGTCACAATGGTAGAAGACTGCTTGGGCCCAATCTTTTTCTTTTTCGACACCTGCAAACCAATACACGTCCCACAAAAAGAGTTATTTCCTCATACACAGTTTGATTTTCAAAAAAGGAGGGGCGCGGCCAGAATCTGCAATAACCATACCTTGGCAGTAGCGGCACTCTTCGGCGGAAGCATAGCACCAGAACCTTCCTCCTCGTCTCCTTCAACAACGTCGAGAACATAAGGAAAGTTCATGGCTTCGAAATTTAAACGCCAGGGACAGAAATCTCCATAACGAGCAGGAGGAGATTCACGAGTCCTGTTACTCTCAGAAGGACGCCAACCGCGCGGACCGGGAATCCAACCATACGCCCAAGGACCAACAATTTCAATAACCGTGGCGTGCCACTCATAATCATGGTCACGCTTGATCCTTTCGCGGGGGGGAAAAAGTTTCCGCTGACCCGACCCCTCGGTGCCTGGAACGTATTTCAGTTTGGCATCGCTCACCTCACTTAAGAGACGAATTTCGCCCCGAGGAGCAGCGAGGTTACGAAGGCTAACACTCCACGGTTTACTGTTCCTGTTATTGACATAATCCCCAAAGGAGTTATTGAAGTTTTCAGGAGTATATCATTCCCTCTCAGCGGGATTTTGAACGTAACATGTCATCGTCGTCTCCCCCTTACTCCGCAGATAACATTCCCTCAGTACACGGAGATAGTTCCCCGATAATTGCGACACGGAATGACTGTGAGTATTGGTGGAAGAGCCTTCACGACTAGCCAGCACAACATAATAAAAGGAATCACCAGACTTATACAACGACAACATAAGACTCGCCTCGAAGGCTCCAACCGTAGTCAACAGGTGAAACTCATCAAACTGATACTTCGAGATGAGCTCGTAAGTAATATCATCCTCAGGGGCATATAAACGAACCTCGAAGGCTTGAAGCTCATGCTTTTCCTTGAAAACTTCAAGGTCAATATGTTTAAACGTGACTTTCTTCTTGCTGACCGAAACGCTGCGTATCACCGGGGCAGCCTCATCCTCTTCCGCGGGATCGGACGAACCAACAAAAGCTTCAGAAGCTTTTCTTTTCAAAGGAGGATTCTTAGACGATTCGGCTCTCGGCACAACACCTTTGGAGTTCTTCCCTTTGAAAGAAAGTACTGGAGGCGGCGGCAGAGGGTTCTGCACGGGCATTATATAACGAAGAGGGGGAATATCGAAGGCGCCACCACGAGGAGGTGTCTGCGTACACCTAGAGTCACCACGAGGACAGGAAGCAGCACGGCCGGCAGCGTATCGAGATCCGGAAGGACCCTTCGATGGATCCCCTTTCCTAGGAGAAGAGACCTTCGTCCCAGAAGAAGACGAAACTTTACTACACGGGGATCCATTTGCGACAATTTAGAGAAATCTCCCCCAGGTGGATATGTATCAGACTCTCTACGTGGAGGTGATCTTGGTAGATTGGAAGCCGGAGTTTGATAAGGAAGCCGCGGACGGTCAGACATGGCTGCGAGGAGGTACAACAAAAACAAGTTAGAAGCAAACATGAGGGCATCACCAAAGATAAAAAAAACCACAAAATTAGCAGTTCATCTCAACATAGCACAGAAACCCTAAAACTAGCATACATGCATGTATACCCTAAAACCCTAAAACCCTAAACTTAAAAGTTCAATCAATACAATTGAAACAATGGCCTCCTCGACTTGAGAAGAAGAACAGGGGAAAACTAGCATACATGCATCAAAAGATGTTCTTCATCACAAACAAGGTACGACAGCAACAAGAAATTTACAATCAACACAATCAACACAAAACTTAAAACAACAGAAACGAAGAAAAGAAACCTTACCACTACAAACAAAATCCCAAAAGAAGACAACAAACCAGAAAAAAAGAAGAAACGAGCGTGATTAATGCTAGGCAGAGAAAATTTAATGGTTGAAGAACAAAGAATGAAGACTGACAGGGAGAATGAAATTAATTTTTCTCCTCTCCTTAATATACTCGAAAGAAAGAGAAGGAAGTTAATGGAGGAATGGGAAACGTGCCCATTAAATGAGCAGTTAATGCACGAGTAAGAAACGTGCCCAAGTATCTAGGAGAAATTATTAGGAGAGAGGAAGAATATGTAACGTCTGTTTTCTTCAATGCTCCCACTAAACACTCAAGCCCGAAGAAAAGGGGCAAATTGTGTGTACATATTTCATCATCAAACACGTGTATGTATGAAGACACGTGGAGAGCATGCGGACCAAGCATCAAAACATGATGACACACGCCCACAGCCAAGAAGCCCATCCCGTCGACGTCAGATCTTTGCCCGAACAAATCCAAGGGCAGAAGTTAAAAGATGTATCAAAAACACGATGTACTGCGGAGCACTAAATAACTCCCGAAGAGTTACTTTATCTCATCCTCAAAAGAAGCCAAGATCAACGGTGAAGAGAAGGTTGACTGACATGGACGTGACAGGGGCATAAGACACTTATCTGACACGAGCATGCGTCTCAACTACCCGCATTAAACACTCTGAGAAGTATACGTGTCGATCAACCCGTGGAACGAACGAGGATGAATCTGCGTGATCAAGTTCTGAACGAAGACCTCCGCGTGATGGACACAAAGCACAAGAAGATAAGGTTCCAACGGCCCACAGAAACGGGTCCCACACTCTAACCCCATAAATACCCCCTCTCCACCATGAGAGGGGGGATCGAAAAAACAGAGAGAGGAGGGGAGAGAGAAGGATTGTGAGTGTAAGTTTATCTTTGTACAATTCACAGACCTATGTAAACTCCAAAGTCATTCGACTACCTATGTAATCATCTAATGCATAGTGAAACGACAACCCCGTGGATGTAGGCCTTAGTGCTGAACCACGTAAATCCCAGTCTTATTTACATTTCAGCACCTTACGTTCATTTGATACTCCACGAGTTTTACTTTACAGTAGGTTTCTTTATCTTCCTCTATGCAAACGCCTCTAGTGATGATATTAGATGAGGCTATGATAAACCCGAAGGTTTTGAGCCAAGGAATCAATACAATCATCTCATCAGTACGAGTGTGTATATAGAGTGCGAACATTGTTTGTGAACATATAGATGCCTTCGTGATTTACGTGTTCACACTTCAAAAAAAAATACTGAAAATGAGAAATCTGGCACAAAATTAACAGATTGACTTTGGAAGTAACTTACTATGGACAACATTTGCAAACCACAGAGCAGGTGGTAGTTGGACAAAGAGTGTCCCTTGCTCAATCCAAGCTGGATATAAGCCTCTCCATATACAAAATTTGTCAACCATCTGTTTGCTGCCAACAGTTGGGGCTTTCGTTTAGCAGGTGGTAGTTGGACAAAGAGTGTTCCGTGCTCGATCCAAGCTGGATATATATATGCTTCAGTGGCAATCATTAGGCGAGTCCGCGTGACCCCAAATGATTTGATTTTTTTTGGCTAGTAGAAAGAGGATGTATGATCTATTCTTGGTTAAAAAACTTTTTAATTACAAAATCCTAATCTATCTTACAAAAATAAATGGTTTTTATAAAATCCGATGATTGTGGATGGGTTTGTTAGTGCGATCCACGGCCACCATTTGCTCTCAAAGTTCAGAAAGTTGAGGGACAAATCGCGGCTAAGAATCAACCCATGATTAACACCCCATCCAACCGTCCAGAATCACTCGTCCATTATTATCTCTCCTTCTGTTACCAAAAACATTAATGTCTCTCCGTTACCAAAAACATTAATACCATCATTTATACCAGAATCACTCATCCATTATTATCTCTCCGTTACCAAAAACATTAATACCAGCACCAATTTAGGATATCAATCTACGCTCATAGTATTCTCCTCCTCCTATTTCCAATAATATTCTCCCCCTCCTGTCATTCTCTTCGGTTTCCAATAATATTCTCCCCCTCCTGTCATTCTCTTCGGTTACGAATACAAAAAACATTTTCTTTTAAAGAACCAGTAATAACTGTACATGCAACATGATTTTTTAAAGAATGTTCCACTACAGAAACCCTAGACGAAATGATCATCTTGCCCAGTTTCAGTCGCATTCTCTTTCAGCACTATTAGGTAATGGCCGGTTATTTTTTATTCGATTCTTTCGGTGATATTTTGATTTTCTATGAGTTTTAATAAGATTATTATTGTGATGATGTAGGTTTTGATTGTTGGATTCAGAAAATCATCAAAGTTCCAAACATCTTAGGTAATTCAATGGTTTTTTTAAAATTTTGATTGTGTATTCAATTGAATTTTATTTTTTTTGTTGATTGTTTATGAAGAGACCCAATGGTTTCTATTGCGAAGTAGTTTATTAAGTACGCCTGAGATTCTCTATTGCGAGTTCACGCATTCAGCAAGGATACACAGCGGGATTATGAAGAAGCTATATGTTGGTGATGGTTTTTTAAAAACCCACCACATCTGCATTCAAAAGGTTCCATAGCCGTATTTGGGTTAGTCAGCCATAAGGTGATAACATGTACCAAAATATTTGAATCTTGATTGTTGTATGCTATCACCTTTTTGTGTATATTAGAAAGATGTCATATGGCAGGACCAACATTCAAAACCGTTACACTAACTGAGACAATCAGAAGATACTATTGATCTAGCCAAAGCTATGCATCATATTTGTAGAGGACCAAGATGATGTTGACAGCATTGCTGGAATGATAGTGGCTTTGGCATCTTAAACAATTATAAAATTGTAAGTTAAAAATCCGGAACAACTATAAAATTGTAAGTTAAAATGTTTACTAATATATTGTATATTTTGATTTTGACTCGCTGTTGTGTTTGCCAAATGGTATTCAATAATAATGATTTTTTTTGTATCTTGATTTTGACTCATTGCTATTCTGCCAAGTGGAGTTCAATCTGAAGATTTGTTGGATTTTTATAGGGTTTAGATGGTGATGGATTGCTCTTCTGAAAAGAAGGCTTTGCTTTCAACATGAGTGTCTCATGGAGGGTAAACTGTGGGATTTTGATGTACATTACTACCAGCAGGGTGATTTCTTTTACTAAGCGATTTGTGTTTTTGGTTTCCTGTGTAGCTTAAGTGATTAGTTCAACTTTTAAATATGATCCGTCTTTTCCGATCCGTGGGGTGTATTATTTGAGGTAATGGTGTGCCTCTTGAAGTTGGACTTTATGGGTCTATTGAGCCTGAAGGTTGCTTCCATGTAAGATGTTCTTTTGCTTCAAGATTCTGTGCTTTAGATACTAAATTCACATTGTCACAATCTATATTCTCTTTCTCGATTTGGGTCAGCAACACTGGAAGAAATGGAAGACTTCATTCAAGAAGATATAGGTTGATCCTGCATGTTTAATAACCTTCATACTATGAAGGGATAATAACCATTCTTAACTGGAATGGGTTAGTGTTTGTACATCTACTGTTTAGGGCTTTTAGAAGCATATGCTGCATATCTGGTAAGATGTATAAATACTAACCCAATTCAAGTTACGAGAACACTCTATTATTGTAAATTTTAGGTAATCATATATTTATATAGTTGAACTTTGCAGGTTGAGGACTCGATTTGAGGGCTCCGATTTTCAGCCAACGTTCACGTGTCTTTGATGCTAAAGTTCGTTTTGATCTGTGTTGTGTTTTCAGATTGCTCAGTTTCGGTATCAATGAGTTGTTACACCATGAAATGCTACCGGTCTTTTTGGTATTGCCTATTGGGGTTGCTTATGTAATGACACTTCCTCGATCTTAAAGAAAATAAGTCAGGTTTGTCGGTGTTTACCCAATCTTATAAAAAAAAATTATGTAACTTGGTGAAATAAAATATTTCGCAAACAAATAGGGGATGACTCTACTTAGAGAAAGTTGTATGTGTGGTACATTAGCAGGCTACACCACCCTTTATTGTCAATCTCACCTTCCGTTATCCTATCCCATAAAGCTGCTAATCTTTCTGGATTCATCTGGAATCTAATATAGTTGTAGGATGATTATTTCTGTGTTATCATCTGCATTCATAGAGCTATAGATAATGTCAGGAAAATATGCTTATGCATATTTTCAGCTTAAGTCTATGCATATAGTTGTGTTAACCCTTTAATGTTTATGCATCTATGTGCATTTTCAGCTTAAGTGCCTCTTGAAGTTGAAGCTATAAATAATGCTGTGCAAAGCAGTGGTGCCAAGTGATTATTACCGGCCACACTTTTTCGAAAATATGAAGGCAAAACACTGCCGTCAGTTTTTCTAGCTGCTGCTGTTTCCTGATTAAGTTGGCTAACACAAGACACACTAAAGATCTTTGTGCATTTCCAAGTGGGAGTTTGATGTCATTGTGGGAATTTTATCGTTTTCACAACCCATGTAGGTGTAATGTGTTTTCACAGCCCTTCCAAAACTCCCGCATCCACCTACAAAACTTTCTCCCATTTTAGCTCCCCTGCAACAGGTGAATTTTCATCTCTTTGCTACCTACTGATATCATAATTGTCCTTACAATTAGTCACTCTGGGTATGTCTCAGCGTGTAGGCAAGGTAAATGTGATACGCGTGATCTGAGAAGGGGGCATCCAATTGTGTTACTAATGCTTTTAATCTTAGTCAGTAGTTTTGTAGTGCATTTCCATGTTTATGTTAAGATTCAAGGTGGGGTCATTGGCAGGGTGTAATCATCTTAGTTTAATGCATGTTAAATGCACTCACGAAGAAAGGAAACGTAGGATAATATATAGTTCAAATCCTTATTGGTTAGATTCTGATTCTTATTTTGAAAAACTTAAATGTACATTTCGGTTTTCTTTCCATTATCAATTAGAATTTGGTACTTGGGTTGATCAACTTATCTACAAGCACTGGACATCCGTATTTTGGAATATTTTGGAATGTTTTTATAGTTCATGGGATCACTATACAAATGGTTTCCATATTGCATTATTTGATATGTAGTTCTACTAATTGCCATTTTGCCTTCAATCGAGGTAGGTTTGTGGTAACATTTCGAAAAATAGGATCTTGGTGAGGATTGCACATGTTGAATAAGTCGAGGTGCAGAGAATAGTTCAAGCTTAAGAAAGTACAAAGTGACAAGTGAAAGTGGGTTGTGCACTAATTAAATTTTCCGTTCCAACATCTTCAAGTAACATGCAAAAGACAACAATTACATTTGTAGGTCGGCTACCTCGAGGTATTTTGCAAAAGCATTTGATGTTTTCCTAAATTCAGTTAATTTGTGATCGGATTAAAGAGTGTGGTGGTTTTCCTAATGTCAATCCATCCTTCCAGTTCTTCAGAAAGGCCAACAATGTCGATGGATATATACATTTTTTTTTTAAAATTGTATGATCATAACATAATTGAAAATGTTATATCAATGATGTTCCTTATCAAAATGAACCAAAAAATTGGACGGGAGCCGAGCAATAATCTGCACTCCAATCCCCATTCTTTATGAACTTTTAGGTAAATCTTAGAAATAAAAATAGCCAGCGAATTACCAAAATAAAAATGATGGATATATACATTTTTTTTTTTAAATTGTATGATCATAACATAATTGAAAATGTTATATCAATGATGTTCGTTATCAAAATGAACCAAAAAATTGGACGGGAGCCGAGCAATAATCTGCACTCCAATCCCCATTTTTTATGAACTTTTAGGTAAATCTTAGAAATAAAAATAGCCAGCGAATTACCGAAATAAAAAAAGAAATGTTAACAACACCCCAAACCGCCGAATAGATTTACTCCAAAAGAGAGAAAACATTACATATATTCTTACCGTAGGGAAGCTACTCTCATGGATCGGCATTGGCTTCCGTCTTTCTTCTTAACACCTTGCAAACTCAACAACTCCATGAAGAATTTACATTTTAAGTATTTGTTCTATGAGTAGAACATATCCGCGTGTAATGCTTTTTCAGTATTAATCACCCTTTTTATTATAAAACAAAAGAGAGAAAACTCTAATGATTGTTAAAGTCTCACAAAATAGTAAACGCATCAATTTAAAGTCTGGGCCATTATGGCACGGGTCATATCCTAGTCAAGAAATATAAACAAATTTCAAAACAACAGAATTTGAATTACTTTAGGAAACCAAATTGAAAGATAAATACAAACTGATGGCTTAGTTAAAGCTTGCATTGAATAACTCCCTCCAATTTCAATTGATTTCCGAGTCTTAAACTCAGCACTTCTCAATCTCCTCCGCTCAACACCAGTTGTAGATGTGAAAAATCCTACTTCTACATCCAAAGGATATCAAACATACTCAATGAAGTAAAACAAGCAAGAGAAGAACAAGAACACATGGTTCGGTATGATTACCTACGTCCACGGGGTGAAAGGATGATCTTATTACTTGATTCAAGGTTACAAAGGGTGTATCTTACTAGTTTGCTCTTTATTCACTCAACAAGGCACTCAGTATTCTCTCCTCTCTCACTGAATTGCTCTCCCTGAACTCTTAATAGAGCTCTCTATTTATAGTTACACATGATGATACATCCAAGTTACAGTGTGAGTCTTGGTATATCTTCCTTGATGTTCGTCTCGGGTGAGACATTTCTCCCGAGATGTTGAGCCGAGATTTAGTGATGTTGTCTCCCGATGTTCTTCCACCCGATACAGGTTGTCTTAGCTAAATGTGATCGATATTTCCCTCCATCCTAGCCCGATATTATTAGCCCCGAGTTCAACTTTGACCAGGTTCATCTTATCCTCTCGACTGCCTTGTCAGAGCATTTATTACTCTGGTACTCGACATGCGTCTCTTCCATCACTTCCGAGTTTTACTTTTACACGTATTGGCTTCACGGGCCCTTTCGATGTCTCTTTTTGCGCCGAGCTTGGATAGAAAGATTCAATGCTTCACGCTTCACTTGTTATTGCTGCAACATTGCCTAGGATTGCTCCACCTGGATCTGTGGATTATTCACACCTACATTTATTCTCCTTCTTTCACTCGTGTATTCGACACGAGGGGAAGAAACTGCTTCGCCTTCCACGTCTCTGACCATGTCGTGTTTTCCTCCATGTTGTTCCCCACTAACGCTGCCTTTATGACCTATTACCGCCTCCTCCGGTCGCAATTTCTCGTGGTATAAATTCATCAGTTAGACCCTTGGTTCTTCCTTCACTCTTTTTTTCAATAGCCAATATATTTTCCCTCTTCGTCTTCACCATTTCCTCTTTACTGCTGCTTTCTTAGTTAACTCCTTTGCCATATTTTTCTCTCCGAAACCCTAGTTTTTGCTTAGCCTTGTTACCGTTCTCTGTTGTTGTTGTTGTTGTTTCTGCATTCTCTGAATCCCATCGTTCTCTTTCGATTCTTCTTTTGCTTCCCGTTATCTTCCCAGTTCTCTCATGGCTTCTTCGACTCCTTCCATGACTGAAAAAAGGTGTGTGAGTTATAATTTTTCTGATGAGGATGGTGTTTCCCTTGATTCCCTGTTTATTATTGAAAGTACGTCCAAGTATGATCATCGCGCTCTTAACTCTATCTTTTCTGATGGTTCTCCTCCATTTTCATGTAGGAATGACAAGAAAGTCGTCAAGGATCAAACAGATGAACAATTCATTAAACAACTGAAAGATGACTATGATCTTCACGGTTATGACACCAGACTCTTGTCGGGCCAAAAGGGTGTTATGGAGAAGGAGGAAGTTCTGAGATTCCCTCACTCGGCCGAGGCGACAGTTATCACCAAAGGTCAATTGGAGCTCGGACTGCGCTTTCCTCTATATGATCCTAGCCGTCCCTTTATGTATGAAGTTTTTTCCAGAATTCGCCCGTCCCGTGCCTTAGCTCAATGGAACGGTAACACCTTTCGCATCATGGCTGAATGCGAGAGGCGAGGGCGAGGCGAGTGCACTGCTACTGCTTGGTCGACCTATGATTCTTCTCAGGCGAGCGACTACACCCCTGCCAGCTTTGTTGCCAACTATCGAAGTGGGACTGCTACTAATGGTAACCTTGCTGGTTTTGCTGCTAGTCCTCATTGCAATAAGACTCTCCCTGAGGGTTTTAATAAGCTGCTGTCGTATGAGGATCCTGAGAGAGGAATTGCTTATGATGTCGCTTGGGATCGGGTCCCTCTTTCTATTTGTGGTCCTCTTCTAAGTGGCAAGTTTCCACCTCCGGCCGAGCCTTATCCATTTTGGGTGGTTAATGTTGATCAGGTAGGTTTTTTCATTTGTTTAGTTGGTCGGCCCAGGTAACCGGTAAGATAGTGTTCTGACTTGTTTGTATTTTGCAGCCCAAGTCCCAGAGTAACCAGCCTAAGGTTCCCCAACTTCAAAAGAGGGACAGGGGTCCTAGCACAGGAGTCGCGGAGGAGGCAGGGAAGGTAACAAATATACTTCTCTAACCACAATACATGTACTTGCCCCTATTTGTTACCTTGAATGGATCTGACGATGACTCATGTGCAGAGGTCGAAGGCTGATAAATGAGAGGTTGGAGGTGCTTCGTCGAAAGATGGTGAGGATCTCGAGGATCGGCTACCATTATCCCATTTCCTGAGGAAGTCGCCTCAGAAACCTTCTGATATTTCGTCTACCATTGTAGCTGGGAAGCCTGGTGGGAAGGGTAAAAACTCAAAGGGCGATGATTCTACCCCAGGGAAGATCATGCCCCAACAGCCTGCTGTATCCTCTGTTGGCAAAGGTGTTTTCATCGCCGATGACGTTGTTTTTGTAATGTCTGATGATGACGAGATCTCTTTGGTGCGGAAGAGAAACTGATGGCTTGGGCGGGGAGGAGGAGCCGAAGCAGGTGAAAGAGTCTTCAGGTGGGAAAAATGTTGATGGCGGCGAGTTGTTGGAAAATCTGCCTCATGTTTCCCCTGCCCCGAGATCGGGCGGAAATACCTTCTTCACCTTCTCGGGCCCCGTGTGTAATTCCCTGGGGGATCTTACTTCTCCCGATTTTAGCTCCCTAACCGATGAGGAGATGATAAATGTCGTGTCCCTTTATTCTGCAGGTTTGAATGACATCCTTAGTCAGATGGTGAGTTATCTTTCTTAACTGCATACTTGTAATTGTGGGATGGTTGTTGATGCCGTGAAACGTAATATTCTCAGGATGGCAATAGAAAATTATTGGAGGCTGCTATACGGCGGAGAGAGTTAGCAGAACTGGAAGGTCTTCGTGTCCAATTGCAGCGAGAGCAAGAACGCACCCGAGGATTGGAGAGGCAACTGGCCGAGACCCAAGGTATTTGCTCAAGACCTAAGTATCTGTGATTGATTCTGTAGTGCCAACATCATGCATTTAGTATTATCTTCCTAGACGAGATGTCTGGTATAGATGCCGAAGCTACTTCGGAGTATCGTCTGTTAAAGAGAAAGTTAGACATTGAGCTGAACCATGTTGATAACCTCCGCCAAAGAATTGTCAATAAGGATGATAAGATAGATCGTCAAGAGGCTGAGCTCGAATATCTTCGAGATGAACTACTTGGTTACCATAGATTTGAGTACGTGCCCGATGAGATGGACAATCTTCGGGCGAGCCTCTCTCGGGTTCAAGGAATTGTCGTCGACAAAACGTTGTTAGCCGATAACTTAGAAAGTCAGTGTGGCAAGTTGAGGCTTCAGATTAGAGATTTGCACGTTGATCGCGAGTGAATTTGAAGGAAAAAAACACTGCTGAGGGGTCTAACCAAGAGTTAAGAGAGAGGCTTCGCCGATTTGATCAGGTATCCCAAGAGTTAGAGTGGGTTCAAGCTTTGTTATCGGGTCTGCAGTTGGCACATGATCGGCAGAAAGCTAGTTGGAGCGACCATAAGAAATATTGCCCCACTAATGAGTTCAACGAGCAGCGCTATAATGAGTTAACTTCGAAGGTTTCAGACCTTGAGTGTAGTTTACTTAAATCCGAGGAAACCGTTAAAGTAGTTTTGCCCTTGCTTAAAGGTGTTTTTACTTATGTTGTATTGTTCTCGTGCTTATTTCGATGTCATGATGTTGTTCCCTTTCACTAATTGCTTCTTCATATATGTAGTTGAGCAAGGAAAGGTGAAACCTTTGGAGGAAGAGACTGCTCGATTGAAGGCGAGGGAGACCCAGTTACTCGGACAGGTAGCTACTGCTGAAGCGGCGTCGTCTCAACTGACTCTTCAACTTGCTGCCGAGAAAGAGAAGTTCAAAACTGAGCTTGTTACAAATGTCAAGGAAGGTGTGAAGGCGGTTGTCGAGAAGAAGTGGCCCGATGTTTCTGCTAAGAAGGCAACCTTGGGGTCGATTCTGCTGAAGGAATAGACAGATCTTTTGTGGTGCTGTGCCACTAGTGTGCCCTTTACTCTAGGCTGTAATTCGCTTGAACACCTTTATTTTTTCAAACATCTGTCTTATGGGGTGTTGCGTCGCCAATCGGTTGTTTTATCGTTTCCTGACATTTTCGCTTGTGTTACTTCGATCGTACCTTGTTGTTTGTTTATGGTGGGTTCATTATTCCCTGCATTAAAATGTTTAATTAGTTAGTGTAAGTTCCATTTATGTCGAACACACTCAACATGGAGGGTCATCGGGCCCAATGTCGTGTCCCGATTGAGGTATCTCATCACCGTCAATTTGATCTAGTGGTAAGGTATTCGGTCATTCCTAAGTTTTATTGGCTCGATATCCCCAGGGAGTTATCGATTAACTAGCCTGGGCAAGTTATTTCGGCCACTTGCGATGGGAGAAATGTTGTATGCTCGACTGTCGGGTACTCATGCCCCGACAATCGGTCAATGGTTTCCAACCACCAGGACCCTTAGACTACCTCGACACTTGCACACTGCCACTGCCCCGAGTTCGAATAGCCCGTCGAGTGTAAGACACCTCGGCACTTGCACACTGCCATCTCCCCGAGTATGAATGTCCATTCGAGTGTAAGTCACCTCGGCACTTGCACACTGCCATCGCCCCGAGTACGAATGACCATTAGACGCAATTGTCATATTCCCTACCCCACATGGATTTTTAAGGAAATAGATGACAGGGTGTCGTACCTGCTCGTACACCTCTCATGGGTGATATAACTTCAAGTATTGAGTGTTCCATGGCCGAGGCTCTGGTGTTCCATCCGGTTTCAATATCTTATACGCTCCTTCTCCCACTTTCTCCACGATAGTGTATGGTTCGCCCCATCTTGCTACCAATTTTACGTCTTTCTTGTCATGTTCATAACTGGGTAGTTCCTTCAGTACCAACTGTCCTGGTTGGAACTCCTTTGGTCGGACTCGTTTGTTGTATTCACGATGTAGTCGTCTTTGGTAGTTTTCCATTTTTTGGAGGGCCATTTCGCTAGTTTCTTCCAAATCATCGAGCTTGGCCAAAATTAGGTCTGCCGAGATGTTCCGCCTCCATGCCTCAGTCCTTGTGGTAGGTATCATTGCCTCAATAGGAAGGATGGCCTCAGTCCCATATGTTAACATAAAGGGCGACAAGCCGGTCGCATCCCTTCTGGTGGTTCTGTAGGCCTATAGAACATTATAAAGTTCTTCACACCATTTTCCGTACTCCCCATCCAACTTCTTTTTCAGATTGTCTGCTATCGTTTTGTTCGTGATCTCGGCCTGTCCATTACTTTGCGGGTAAATGGGTGTCACCTTACTCTTTCGAATGTTGTAGGTGTTAAATAGTAGGTCGATATTCTTGCCTTGTAGCTATTTTCCGTTGTCCGAGACGATTGTTGCCGGTACGCCGAAATGACAGATGATGTGTTCCCAAATGAAACGAAACACGTCCTTGTCCCGAATGTGCCTCAGTGGTGCAGCTTCCACCCACTTGGTGAAATAATCAGTAGCCATGATCAGATACTTTCTTTGTCCCGACCCGACATGCAATGGTCCCACGATATCGATCCCCCACTTGGCGAAGGGCCAAGGGCTAATTACTGAGTTTAAGGTCACTGCAGGTGCGTGTATCTTCTTGCCAAACTTTTGGCACTCGTCGCAAATTAACGCCTGTCGAGTACTGACTCTATAGAAGATTTGTAAGTACTCGGATCTTGTGAGTTTGGAAATACGTGCGTAATTTTTGTGTTGCAAATACTAAAGCTAGTATCAGTTGCTCAGTTCTCGTGTAGTTTCTCTCTGCAGGGTTCATGGTATTGCTTATGAAGTACACAGGTTTTTCTTCCCCTCCAACGTTTTTGACTAAAACTGCGCTTATGGCATAGCCAGTTTCCCAAAGATATAGCGTAAGCACCTCATCGGGCTCGGGTCTTTGTAATACAGGCAGACTCGCGAGATGTTTCTTAATATTTTGGAATGCTTCCTCACACTCCTCGCTCCATTTGAATTTTTCTCCTTTTCTTAGTGTCCCAAAGAAGTCTTTACATTTGTCCGATGACCGTGAAATGCATCGTCCTAACGCTGCCAAGTTTCCATTTAACCGCTGCACATCTTTTATTGTTACCGGAGATGGCATTTCCAAGACATCCCTAACTTTATCATGATCGGCTTCTATACCTTTATCAGTGATTATGTATCCCAGGAATTTACTCGATGTAACCCAAAAGGTGCACTTAGCCGGGTTCACTCGCATCTTATATTTTCTCATAGTTTGAAAGATCTCCCGAAGGTCATCATTGTGGTTGGATGCCACCTTGCTTTTTACTAGCATATCGTCCATGTAGACTTCGATGGTGTTGTGAATTTTATCCTCAAATATGTCCTCCACCAACCTTTGATAAGTGGCACCAGCGTTTCTCAACTCGAACGACATCTTAGTGTAATAATATAGCCCTCTAGGTGTGAAGAAAGATGTATGTTCCTGACCCTCGGGAGCTAGAGGGATCTGATTGTATCCCGAGTATCCGTCCATCAGTGTTATTGCCTTGTATCCAACTATGGATTCCACTAGCTGATCGATGCTGGGGAGAGGAAAACTATCCTTTGGACAAGCCTTATTCAAATCGCTGAAGTCGATGCAGATCCTGACTCCTCCATTACTTTTAGGGACTATCACCATGTTAGATATTCATTGCGGGTATTGGGCCTTTCGAATGATTCCAGCTACCTGTAATTTCTTCAACTCGGCCTCTACCGCTGCTTGTAGCTCGGGTGCGATTCGACGCATCTTTTGTCAGATCGGATTGAACTTGGGATATATCCTTAGGTGATGTGAGTACACCTCCGGGTCAATCCCCTCCATGTCGTGCATTTCCCAGGCGAACACGTCCATGTGTTCCCGTAATAGAGTTATCAGTTGCTCTGTTTGTTCGTCTGATAGCAAGGTTCCAATTCTGACTAGCTTTGGTTCTTCCTCGGTCCCTAATTTGATCTGTAGGGTAGACTCTAGGGACGAGAAATTGGGATTTGGCTCTGCGATCGGTGTCACCTCCTTTGATTGCTATAAGATCTTTTTCTCGCCTGCTTCATAGGTCGTGGCCTCTTGTGAGATTACTTTCTCCAGTTCTTATGCTTTAATTTCCTTAGCTTTGTTCTTTTCTCGACGCTATCTTGATCGCCTCTCCTCGTTTTGTTGGATATATAACTGCATACATTGTCGTGCGGCCTGAGGATAACCTAAAACTTCAACGACTCCCCGGTAAGAAGGGAATCTTAACCTTTGGTGGTAAGACGATGCCACCCCTTTGATGCCTGCGATCCAGGGCCTGCCGAGGATCGCCTCATAAGGTGATACGACGTCCACAATGCATAAGGTGGTAAGTGTGTCCAAGTATCCCTCCCCATCGGAGACTCTGAGAGTGACTTCCCCCTTTGGTACGGTCACTGTCCCATTGAAGCCATAGATTCGATAAGTTGAGGGGATTAAAATGTCATCAGATAGCTCCATTCTTTTGAACGTGTCGTAGAAGAGGACCTCGACTGAACTCCCGCTATCCATCAGTATCCTTTTGACTCCCCACTCTTCAATGAGTAAGGTGATCACTAGGGGATCTCCATGTGCTTGTCCATTCATCGGGACGTCTTTAGCGGAGAAGGTGATCGGCTACATCATCCAGGCCTCCATAGGTAAAGTTTTTGCTATGATGAAGATATCCTTCCCATCCTGATCCCTCTTGTGGATTCTTGATGTAATACCGGTTCCTAAGTCGAACCTTTGTGTTGCCGAGTGTGAGATGGTATTGCAGGTGAACCGAGTTCCGCGATCGATCCTTATTTGGTGCACAGGAGCGTCAGGTGTGGTGGGTGTCGACGCTGTTTGTTTAACACAGTATCGCAAGTAGCCATCCATAATTAGATGTTGAACGATATCTTTCACTTTCCGACAATTGTTGGTCGAGTGGCCACGGTATTGATGGTAATGGAAAAACTCAGGGTGGTTCCTTGTCTCGTCAAATTGTATTCCTCTAGTCTTCGGGTACCTAATGTCATTTCTCTTTTCTACTTCCTTAAATATTTCTTTTAGTGGCGCGTTTAGAGGTGTGTAAGTTCTCGGCTCATGACGAGGCCTTTTTCCTTTCTCGACCCTTTCCTTCTTGCCCGAGCCTTGCTGTGGTACCATCGACCTCTTTTCTGATCGCTTTGACTCCCCTTGAGGAGTCACCCCGGCTGCTGTAATGGCTTCTTGGACTCCTCTGTCTTGTGCCCATTCTTGTATTTCCTCCAACGCGATGTAATGTTCCTGAATCTTTCTCATTTCCTTTAATGTCTGCGGCTTCTCAGTATACATGGCTATCCAGATGGGATCATATTTCCCTAGAGGATTTTCGAACCCGAAGATCTGTTGGTCGACGGGTACCTTCCCGATATCGGTGCACAATTTTCTCCATCTATCCGTCAAAGACCTTAAGGGATCTCTGAACCTTCGTGCCAGTGTGAATAGCTTATTTATCCTTGGCCGGGCGATACTGTTGTGCATATAGGTTTCAAGAAATATTTCCACCAAGGCTCCGTAATTGCCTATGGACTCGTCGGGTAAGGTATAGAACCAATTCTTTGCTTCGCCTTTCAGGCTTTCCGGGAAAAATCTACACATGACCACATCATAGTTCTTCCATTGTAACAATGACATGCTACACATCTTGATGTGTTCTCCTGCATCGCCCGTGCCGTTGAATATGGAGGGAAATGTACATTTCGGAGGAAAGGGAGTTCGCTCTAGCTCTTGGGTGAACTGAGTTTTCTTCGCTTCATTAATCACCTCTGTCAACTTATCGTCCTCCCCATCTCCTGCTAATTTCTTAACCATCTGTTCAAGTTGTTCGAGCTTAGCTATTGTCGTGGCATCGGGTCCACGATTTTGCACTTCTTCATCGGTCGAGGAATTCTTGGGAGGACCATATCCACTCCTCGCACGGTTGGGGTCGGGTGCCCGCCCTTGGCCGAGTGATGGAATTCTGGTGAACCTTGATCGGGTGTGGTTGCTGGACTCCCCTTGGCTCGATGATCCTCGCGACCTGGACCTCTGGTTCCGAAGTTGATCATTCTCGTGCTCTAGTGCTAGGTTTCTTCTTTGTAGTTCCCTCATTAAGTCGTCCTTCCTTTTCTGATTTGCTAAAATTGCCATCAATGTCGGGTTGGTGCTCTCATGGCTGGAGTGGTCGTTCACATGATTTCCTTCTGTGGTAGGTGGTGCGGCTGGTGGCGCTGTTGGATGTGCGACAGGGGGGCGTCTCGGGATGTGTTATCTCGTCCCAAACGCACTCTCCTAAGCCTTTGTTCTTCTTGATCCAAAGCATACTGGTACTCTGCGCGTTGCCGGGCTCGCCTGCGGTCCTCTCGCATCATTAGTGATTCATCATCGTCCTCCGTATCTGATGCGGTAATTCCATCTACCATATCCTCTGGTCTCATTTGGCTCGGATTGATGCGCAATCTTCTCGGGAGAAGATCATCGTCTCGGCCTAGATCGACTTTCTCGTTGACAGTGGCCATTCCTCCACCCTGTGCTCGGGATTCTTCCGGCTGGTGTTGTCGTCTATTTGGTTATCGTGAATCTGTCACTCCTTCTTGCGCGCTAGTTCCTGCTACCGTCCGATTCCTCAGGTTCCTGCCTGTCCCTGAAGTGTTTGCAATCGGCTCGGGTATGGTTTGTATCCTTCGGCTCGCCCGTCCCTACCTACGTCAGCAAAACATACAACACCTATCTTTGAACTGTTTTCGAAAAAGTTTAAGAATGAAGTACAAGGGTTCTGACACCCCAAAAAGAGAAAAAACCCAACCAAGTACGATTCCCTTTTACTTTGACATGCTGAACTCAGCAAATTAGGCGGTTTTGACTACTAGGACAGTTTTTCGAAAAGGGGTCTTGTTACGTCGCTTTCGGTACTTTCCCATGCATTAATCATCATCTGTCATATCATTCCTTGTACCAGAAATCATTAACCGTCTGTACGTCTGATCGGAGAGTTTCTTTCTCGGCCAGGGTTTGTAGTGGTGACTTCCGTCAATTGTTTTGTCGGTATTCCACCTACACAGGTTACCAGAACAGGGTTTCTCGGTTCTTTCCTCAGAACTCCGTAAGGATAGCTTTACCTTGGGATTCCTTCGGCTCTCTAGCGACTTTATAAGGCTCTTGTCAGGGGATTAGGATGAGATTGTCACCGAAGTGCTCATCATACCCTTTCTAGCCATGGTTTTGGTACCCTAACTCAATGATTCTGAATCGGTTTTATCATTGCTAGTTGTGTTTAATTATTCTACGATGAGAAAAAAGCCAGCGAGATGAAGTTTCACTTTAGCTGCTATCAACCATCAAAGATGATATCTTGGGAGCTTTTGAATCTTTCTAACAGCTCGTCCCAGCCATAAAAGGAAACATAAACATAATCAACTACAATTTAAATCTGAGATCTTGCTTATAATTATTTCAGCAAGTTTAACGTAACGAACATGTTTTCCGAAAGAAAGAACAACAAATCATTAGTTTTCTCGACTAATAGAAGGGATAAACACTCGAGTTTAATCGCAAGACGAAGGGATTTTCGTTTGACCAAAGGAAACGAAATGAGAAGACTAAGACTCGATTTCACTCACACCGTTATTATAGCTACTCAACTCAACAAAGATTCTAACTCAATGAGCTCAACAAAGATTCAACAAAACAATTGTAAAAGATTTGAGTTTAAGATAAAAATTGTTTTCAAAAGATTCATCTACTAACTCATATGCTTAACCACAAGAGTCTTTCACTTAGCATCGAATAATATCATGAGATGATTTAGGAGCTTTGGAATCTCTCTTTAATGGTTTTTATGCAAGGTATCTAAAGATGTTACACGGTCCCTTTAGTCGGCGCCAGAATGTAGATGTGGAAAATCCTACTTCTACATCCAAAGGATATCAAGCATACTCAATGAAGTAAAACAAGCAAGAGAAGAACAAGAAAATAATATATACGTGGTTCGGTATGATTACCTACATCCACGGGGGTGAAAGGATGATCTTATTACTTGATTTAAGGTTACAAAGGGTGTATCTTACTAGTTTGCTCTCTATTCACTCAATAAGGCACTTAGTATTCTCTCCTCTCTCACTGAATTGCTCTCCCTGAACTCTTAATAGAGCTCTCTATTTATAGTTACACGTGATGATACATCCAAGTTACAATGTGAGTCTTGGTATATCTTCCTTGATGTTCGTATCGGGTGAGACATTCCTCCCGAGATGTTGAGCCGAGCTTTAGTGATGTTGTCTCCCGATGTTCTTCCACCCGATATAGGTTGTCTTAGCTAAATGTTATCGATATCGCCCTCCATCCTAGCCCGATATTATTAGCCCCGAGTCCAACTTTGACCAGGTTCATCTTATACTCTCGACTTCCTTGTCAGAGCATTTATTACTCTGGTACTCGACATGCGTCTCTTCCATCACTTCCGAGTTTTACCTTTACACGTATTAGCTTCACGGGCCCCTTTGATGTCTCTTTTCTTGCGCCGAGCTTGGATAGAACGATTCGATGCTTCACGCTTCATCTGTTATTGCTGCAACATTGCCTAGGATTGCGCCACCTGGATCCGTGGATTATTCACACCTATACCAGTCAATGACAGAACCTTTCGTTCTGTAAGTTTTGAGAGAATGCGGGAGTTTCAATTTAAATTTCGATTGAGTTACCATCATGCGGAATCGGGAGATAGGATAACGAAGAAGAAAGGTGGATACCGGAGAGGAAAGGATGGTAGAAAGAAGAGATTAGGGTTTTCGATATTTTTTTCCCGATTTTTTTTATTCTCTCGAAAATTAAGTTTTAACCCCCAGGACCAATAGAGTCCCGCCAAGTGTCCTCACCAGGTTAAATATTGAAGCTCTTTTTTAAGCACCATGAAACCCATCAAGTGTCATCACCAGGTTAAATATTGAAGCTCTTTTCTAAGCAAACGGTGACGCTCACCACTCAACGTGGGGGCTCATATGAGTTAGGATTTTAAAGGAGTTAGATTTGGGTCAGCCAATAGAAGGGTCCCAAGGGAGGATCCCTTTTGCGGCCACTTTTTTGTAAAATGTAACCTCATGCAAATGTGTAGTTTGATAAAAGGACTGTGAAAAAGCGGGGGTCTAACAACACCACCCGATATTCCTTTTAGCAATCTGTATGGAAAAACTCAAATATACTTTCAAGAGAATCAACAAGACTCAATCAATTAAAAGTATATCAATGAGTGAATATCTCTCTCTTGTTTTGATTTACTCAAGCTAATAGAAATCAACGAGTCTTAATCAAACACAAGGAATAACTTGGACGGTACCAAAGACCAATGTCCAAGGATCAATCAATATCAATCAACAACCAAAGGTCGGATTTCCAATTGATTGATTCAAACGCACAACCTGTATTATTTCAATTATATAAACAAATATAATACGGAAATAGAAATAACACAGACACCAGAATTTTGTTAACGAGGAAACCGCAAATGCAGAAAAACCCCGGGACCTAGTCCAGATTGAATACACACTGTATTAAGCCGCTACAGACACTAGCATACTCCAATCTAACTTCGGACTGGACTATAGTTGAACCCCAATCAGTCTCCCACTGATCCAAGGTACAGTTGTACTCCCTACGCCTCTGATCCCAGCAGGATACTGCGCACTTGACAAGCGGATTAAGGAAAATGATAGTAACACAAAATTCTTTCATCAGCAAGCTTCCGATAGGAAAAGCTATAAATAACATATACTCTCTTAGGGATAGCACAGGGCTTTGGATTGAAGGTCAGGAACAGTTAAGTACCTTAATAACAAATCATTTTAAAAGCATAACTCAAACTAGTGAATTAATGATATTATAAAACCTGTTATCAACGAAAATGATAACAGTAAGCTTTGTGATATCCATGACGAGTCGGAAATAAATGAAGCTTCATTCAATATGAATGCTTGGGGAGCTCCTAGCCCTGATGGATTCCCCCCGGGTTTCTACCAGCAACATTGGAACCTACTAAAGGATGACATAATATCCTGGGTTCAAAAAGTCTTTAAATATAAAACTTTCAATCAAAAAATAAATCACACTTTTATTTCTCTAATTCCTAAAATTAAAAATCCCCAAAATCCTAGTGATTTCAGGCCTATTAGTTTAAGTAATGCTTTGTACAAAATAATATCTAAAATCATTGCAAATAGATTAAAACCATTACTAGAAAACATAATTTCCCAAAATCAATCAACTTTTATTCCGAAAAGACAGATTATTGATAATATAGTAGTGGCTCATGAAATCTTACATTCTATGAAAACCAGTAAAAGAAAAAGTGGTCATATGGCTATAAAGTTAGTCCTTTCAAAAGTGTTTGATAGGCTAGAGTGGAAATTTATAGTGTTTGTTTTCAACCAATTAGGATTTTCTTGTGATTTCTGTGACCTTATTTGTAGTTGTGTTTCTTCTGTTTCTTTTTCTGTGCTTGTGAATGGTTCTCCGGGGGAGACTTTCTTCCCTAGTAGAGGCATTAGACAGAGTGACCCTTTGTCGCCCTATATTTTTATTGTTTGTATGGAGGCTTTATCAAAGCTTCTTCTTCATGCTGAATTGAATGGTAAAGTCACGAGGATTAAAGTTACTAGGAATTTCCCTTCTGTCACTCATCTATTTTTTGCAGACGATTCTTTTCTTTTCACTTCTGCTAGTAGAGTGCAGGCTAGAAATTTACTTGAAATTCTAAAGATTTTTAGTGATTCTTCGGGGCAAGTCATTAATTATCAAAAGTCAGAAGTTTACTTTAGTAAAAAAATAGAGAATAAACATTGCAAATTGTTGGCTAGAATTCTTAAAGTTGGAAGAATAACAAAAATATTACTTATTTAGGCATTCCTCTGTTTTTTAATATATCTAAGTGCTTCAATTACCAAAACCTTCTTGATAGGGTTTATAATATGGTTCAAGGTTGGAAATCTAAGTTTCTATCTCAAGCAGGTAGAACAACTCTTATTAGCTCAGTAACTAGTGCTATGCCTATGTTTCAAATGATGTGCTTTTTGCTTCCTAAAAAAACCCTTGATAATCTTAATGCCCTGCAAAGGGACTTCTGGTGGCAAAAAAATAGATGTAATAGAGGTATATATATAGGCTAGGGATGTTATGTGTATCAGTAAAGATAATGGAGGTTTAGGGATCAAAAATCTTGATAAATTGTGGTGCATCATTCTTAAAAACAAATATTTCCCCAAAGATGACCCTTTGTTTTATAGGAAGAAAACCAAAAAGTCTTGGGTTTGGACCAGCAAATGTAAGGGTTTAGATATCATAAGAGATAACCATGGTTGGGAGTTAGGAAATGGTAAGGATATTCAGATTTGGAATGATAAATGGTTGCCTAATGGTAAATTCCCTAAACCTAAGGATGTTAACGACATGCATTTGGTTCATAAAGTGTCGGATATTATAGATAATAGGGGTAACTGGAACTTTGCATTGATTAGTAACCTGTATGTTGTTGTTGAAATTGATGAAATCGGAATGTTAGAACCATGTAATAGCTATGAGAAAAAACATACTAGGAAATGGATGGGAACCAGAGATGGTATTGTTTCAGTGAAATCTGCATACAATTATCTTTGTAATAGAAATCATGCTAACCTTACAGTTGAATGGAGAGGCATCTGGAAATTAAATGTTATTCCTAGAGTTAAATCATTTCTTTGGAAATCCTTGAGTGTTTGTCTTCCAGTTAGGGAAACTCTTGGTAAATATACTCCGATAGATATAGTTTGCCCCCTCTGCAATTATAATGTTAGAGAAACAGTCGAACATTTATTTACTGAGGGCTTATTCTCTGAAGCTATCTGGAGAGGTTTATCTTTTTCCAGTACCTTTTATGCTGCTGCGAATGAAAGCTTTATTAGCTGGTGTTTGTATTGGTTGAAAGATACTAACAACAGGAATTTCCTTGCTTACATTTCATGGTATATTTGGAAATATCGTTGTAGGGTTGTTTTTGATAACATTAAAGCTAACCCTAAAGCTCTGATTGAATTCATTAGGAAAGATATTCATTACTATATTAAGCATGCTCTTTTGGGAAGGTTGTTCGTGCTAATAGATGTGATATTTCTCATCCTTGTTGCAGCTGTAATAATCATAATTCCTGTAAAAATGCTTCTTATACCTTCTTTGATGCAGCTTTTCAGAAAAAATCTGGAAAATTTGCCTTTGGAATCGTTAAAATGATTAATACATGTATTATTGCAGACTTCACAGGTGGTCCAGGATGGTGTTCTAGCCCAGAAGAAGCTGAATCCAGAGCTTTCCCAGAAGCCATCAAATGGTCAAGAGATTGCGGAATCCACAGAATAATTTTCCTAAATGACAACAAGAACGTCACTAGTAGCATGAATGAGAAGAACATTTTGGTATCAATTGGAGATCAAAGGCTATTTTGCAACAAGTTGTTTATCACAAACAATATCTTGCTAGTTCTTATTTCTCTTATGTTAATAAAAATTGTAACAAATATGCGGATAATTTAGCAAGACTTTTAATTAAGTACTCGGAAATTAGAATAGATTCTAGATATCGGGATATGTTTAGAAAAATTGGTTGGCTAGATAAGCTAAAAGCTTTGTAACCAAGACAATGTAACTCCAGTTTCTTAATTTAATGTATTTTCCTTTCATCAAAAAAAAAGAAAAATTAAGTTTGTCCGTCCACGTGATAAGTAAACAATCAATTAGACGTGTATTATTGGAGTTGCTCTTATGGTCCATCCTTCTAGGGCCTGCTTATAAACCATAATCCTATGTACATTTAAATGTATTCCATCTCCACTGACTAGACATTTACTACATGTTCGGTTTATTATTTTCCAACTTTACTCTTTTGGACTTTTAGGTTGACATCTCGTGACAAAAAGGAGGAGATAGAGACATCGATGAAAATGATTTTTTTGGTTCGAAGGGTTAATTCTACCTAGCGTTTTTAGGGGCCACTCAAAAGGAATTAGGGGCCATTTTTTTATTTCCATCCATTGAAGGAGGTTAAAGGATGTCTTAAAAATAAAAAATTATCTATATTGTCCTTCACCTTCATACTAAATCTAAACATGTATCCTTTATTTTCATAATCATATCATTCCACTTCTTCTTCTCTTTTCCACCCATTGAAATTTTTTTCCATCATTTTAATTTTGATTGAAAACAAAGATCATCGATCAAACAAATGTTATGATTGATTGTTTAAAATTAAAACCCAAAATTCATTAACCTTAAAGTTGAAACTTAGAACATCAAAAAAAAAGGAATTCAACAAACAAAACGAATAGATGATAGTAGTTGTGATTCAAAATTAGGATTTGATTACTTGAAATCAAAAATTTGATACGAAAATTTTCTTGGATTTACAGTAGCAGAAACATAATCGGTAGATAACTATCTATTTTACCTACCGATTATGGTTGATGTTCTTGGATTTACACTAGCAGAAACATAATCGGTAGATAATAATCTACTTTACCTACCGATTATGGTTGATGTTCTTCGTTTCTTAAGAACATCAACCATAATCAGTAGGTAAATTGATCGATATCTACCGATTATTCTTGATTCTAAAAATTAAATTTCTCTGTACAAAAAGTTACGCACAATCGATAGATAGTGAACACCATTAACTACCGATTGTGAAAGTAGAAAATTTTGAAACTTTTGTTAAGTTTTGAAAATTTGAATTTGAGGCCATGAACACAATCGTCAGATAATAAGCATCACTTATTAACACAATTCACTTCCGATTATGGTAGTACTAATATTCGAAAATTTAGTATATTCGGAGGTTAAAGTAACACACTTTACTACCGATTATGGTAGTACCAAAGTTCGAAAATTCTAGGATTTTGGCAAAATCATATTTTGGGGCCAATATACATTTGGAAGTCAAATTTACTACCGATTATGGTAGTACTAATATTCGAAAATTGAATATATTCGGAGGTCAAAGTAACACAATTTACTACCGATTATGGTAGTACCAAAATTCGAAAATTTTAAGATTTTGCAAAATCACATTTTGGGGCCAATATACATTCGGAAATCAAATTTACTACTGATTATGGTAGTGCTAAAAGTTCGAAAATTGAGTATATTCAACACACTTTACTACCGATTATGGTAGTACCAAAGTTCGAAAATTTTAGGATTTTGGCAAAATCCTAAAATTTTCGAACTTTGGTACTACCATAATCGGTAGTAAAGTGTGTTACTTTAACAAAATCTCACTTTGGGGCCAATATACGTTCGGAAGTTAAGTTTACTACCGATTATGGTAGTGCTAAAATTCGAAAATTTAGTATATTCGGAGGTTAAAGTAACACACTTTACTACCGATTATGGTAGTACCAAAGTTCGAAAATTTTAGGATTTTGGCAAAATCTCATTTTGGGGACAATATACATTCGGAAGTTAAATTTACTACCAATTATGGTAGTATTAAGATTCAAAAAATGAATATATTCGGAGGCTAAAGTAACACAATTTACTACCGATTATGGTTGTACCAAAGTTCGAAAATTTAAGGATTTTGGCAAAATATCATTTTGGGGCAAATATACATTCGGAAGTTAAAGTAACACACTTTACTACCGATTATGGTTGTACCAAAGTCGAAAACTAAAGGATTTTGGAAAAACCTCATTTTGGGACCAATATACATTCGGAAGTTAAAGTAACACATTTTACTACCGATTATGGTTGTACCAAAGTTCCAAAAAGCAAAAAAAAAATCCCTAAAATTTTTTTATTACCCGAATCCTGCTCAAACTACCGAATATTGAAGTGTAATTTTGTCATTACGAAATATGGGAGATAAAGGGTGAACACAATTTAGGATTGGGTGACCTTTTTTGTTTTATTGTTGACCCCTAATTTCTTTTGAGTGGCCCCTAAAAATGCTAGGTAATTCTAAAAGTCATTTCATAGACCCGCATTAATTCTATTTTCTCTTGTATGTCCTTCTTTCCATCACACGGAAAAAAAAGACCCCATTTAAATGAACTTTCAGTTCGAAGGGTTAAACAACCTAAACTCTAAAGGTTATTTCAGTCCCAATTAGTGGCCAATATGAATTTCTCAATTTCGGTGAGACGACAGCTAACTGAGAAACTCGTAGAGACAACGGAGATTTCGCTGAGACGGCCAAGATCTCACTATGACGAGTTGACGAGTCCGGGGGCAACATAGAAATCTCATTATAAAAACATGGGACTTGGCCCTTAAAAAATTGACCCAGTATAAGGCGCGGAGATAATACATAAAATATAGTCTTTCTCATGGGACACTACTCATCACAATCGACTAACATTCCTGAATCGGATACGTTACGGGAAAAACATCGATCAACTACACCATAAAACATTTTTTATACGATATACGACGACAGATATTTATAGGTTGCACAAGCGGGGAGGGGTGAACAAGTTCAAAACTCTCATCGCGCCACTTGAAGATAAAAATAAAAATATACTCAATTCGGTATCCAAGCAACAATGGGAACAAGGCCAATGACACGAACGAGAACGAAAAATGTAAAATTTGTCGTAGACATTTTGAAAACTAGACACCATGGAATTAAACAAAACGAAATAGAAGATCTGTGCCCGCACAAGCTTACGAGGACCAACTATACCAACTGATTTTTAAACTAAAGAAAATATGTATAAGTCATCAAGTCTCATAGGCCAGCACATTCATTTAAGCGAATGGGGGTTTTAACTTAATAGAACAAGCGAATATATGAGGCCCCTAAGAATAAAACAAGGCATAAGGCTTAGTCCTATGGGCTAGATATCTAGCTGCTACATTGGCCATCCATGTCAGTATGGGCAACCTCCTAAGTCCTATATGATGGCTAATCTAGCAGCTAGATTAGCAGCGGGACCACCATATAACGCCGAACCGTTCGGCGCTCGGCGTTTTAAATCTCAGCCGTTAGATCAAAAAAATTTCTCCCAGCGCTGAACGGTTCAGCGTTTAGACCACTTTTTGAGTGCCGAACGGTTCATCGTTTCAATCTCGCTGATAGTTGGACTGCGAGCACCTGGTAGGAAAGAGAACTATCAACTATCACTGTTAACTTTTTTCCAACACTTATTTTTTGATTTGCAACACTTTTTGGCCAATCTAGCACTCCAATCTAACCCATAGGGATTAGCCTAAGACATGTTACATACACAGAATAGGATACCTAAGTAATGGTTCGTAATAAGATTAATCACTCAGTACTAACACAGGGCCAATTACCATTCATGCTGGTCTGGTAGGAAAACTTAGTATCACATGCAGTTGAAAACTAAAAGAAGGTGGGCATATAAGACAGGACCAAGTACATGAAAATTTGTGGACATCGTTTTAGACTTAAGATCACTAATGAGATTCAGAAATGCAACAACACTTAGAGCATAATCTACTACTCTGACAAATAAAGATTAGCCAACTACATTGATAAGAGAAGTTTAGACGCAGCCTGTAAGGGATACTACCACTTAGTAATAAACAGTTAAGATAAACCAAATGGCTAATATATATATATATATATGAAGGCCTGCAGTGCAAATATTAAGATTTCAGCATAAAAATGTTCCATTTGCAGTCCCATTGACACCTGAAATTAGACCTTCTGTTCACGAATTTACCAAGTTTTACAAACCATGCAAGGACTTTCTACCAGATCCCATCATATATACAACAGCAAAAAAAAATCAAAATAACATGGGACAACAAACTTAAACTACCCAGATACCCCGTGATGTACATTATCATATCCTTAACAAAATACTAACTTTCGAAGGTTAAAAGCCTGTTGTAAGCTCCTGGCTTACTGCTGCAAGCTCCTCTCGTACTATGTAAGGAGGGAAAAACAGATAAAAGGGTGAGCTAATGCCCCGTAGGAGGTTATAATATCAAATCGCAGTACCGAAATGGAACATAAAACAATAGACAATGAGCAGCAACTTAAAGTACCAGAAATGTAAAACCTTATGCAATTAAGATTTATGACCAAAAAATAATTATACATTTAGAAATGTTTCTCTACTATTTACGAGGCTAGTGCCGACGTCAGGATAGTTCTGGTTACCGGCCACCGCTACAAAAACGGTCTTCCCGGTAGCCACCGAAGTGGTGGGGTGCCACTTAGGCCCGACGGTCCTATAGTAGAGTCAAACTCGTTTTCTATTGGTCGTACCCATGTGAAAGAAACACTAACAAATAAACATTTCAGCAATTGCATAAGTTGAAATAGCTAGTGGAAAGCATTATCTGTCTGTAAGCACTAACTCACTTCACAGAACCATGTCAAGTCTCGCAAATTTAATGGTAGTGAATACTGAAATATAAAGCAAGCAATTGAGCGATGGGGTATATCCATATAGGCAACACATTTATTAGTTAAGTTGTACAAACAAGGAATTTTTTAAAAAGAAATCTCAAACTAATGCCATAAGGTTGAGTTGAAAATCTCTGAGTTGCAGGATAAGAGGAGGTTAAATTACAGAACCCATAAGACAATTTAAGTTTTCGATAGCCAGTGGAGTTTCAACAAAAACAAAGCTTTATCTTGTATTAACTGTTATGGCTAAAAGTGAGCTCAAGACTTTGGCAATCCTTGACAACGCGACTAACAAGATTAACCCCCGAGTTACAGAAGAGTAAGATAAGAAAATCTATAAAAGGGATTTCAACTGTTGGTCTAAAAGTGGAGTTCAGATGCAAATCTCCTTTGATCATTTTAACAAACAGGCAAAGGTTTAGTAACTTTAGTTTAACAATTTTGCACAAACCTTGGTTTATGATGGACACCAAACTTAATAATTGAAAGACCTTTCTAGAATTTCATAAAATCATTTATAACACTCAAAAATTAATAATCACAGTAAAATATGCAAAAGTTAAACACAGGGAACCAAAGAGTTTAAATCAAGTTTTGTGGTTGTACAAGGCTATCAAAATCAGAGATCTTTAGAAAACAGAATTTGAACAAAATTTGTTAAATTCTTGGTTACTAAAACATCTAAAACAGTCATTTACCAATTTGCATGAGAAGGTAGGTCACATTATCAGGAAATTTGCAAATCAAATTAGGGAAGAAAGATTGGTACAAAAAGAATAAAAATTCAAGAGAAGAAACCCCCTACAAAGTCCATTGCGATGAAGTCCCACTTCCATTCGGCTATTTTTAACGGTTGCAACGGTCCAGCTGGTCGCTTATGCTCGGCCTTTACCTGCTGACAAGTCAAGCATCGCGATACGAACAATGCAACATCCTTCCGCATACCTCTCCACCAAAACTTCCGTCTCAAGTCATGTTACATCTTCGTACTTCCCGGGTGGAGTGTAAGCACTGACTCATGAGCTCCGGTTCTGATTTATCGGGGCTGTGTTGGTGTTTTGTTTGCTTAAATGATCGATTTCCTTATGTTTCGTTTGCGTTCATATGAATTGGTTGTTTAAATAGTGTTCTGTTACGTTGCAACTAAACCTGAATTTTTATTTCCTTTCTGTGAACATACTCTAACCTGTTTGAAACTCAATTTTAGTTACTCTTCTGATTTAGTCAAAGCATTTTATTTTCTGAACTTTTTCTTAAACTTATAACAGTTGCTTGAAATGGTTTTGGCTGAATTTTGGGTTTGGGGAAAAACTAACCATGACCGTGATATACATGTCATTTCGTGTGTTAGTAATGTACATTACTAACCATTCGTAAATCTGACGCTTAGTTTCTTTTTGAAGATGTATGTGTGTGAAAAATCTATAACGTCGAGCTCTGTACACAAGAAAAAGAATCTCAGCAAGAGGACAACACACCTTGAGAACGGTTTTGAAAAACTGTTGGGTTCTGTCAACACTATTGTTGATGCCGTAAAGGACCGTAAACGGATGAGATCTACTATGGACTTGAAGGAATTCAAGAAGGTGGTAGGTAAAGACAGGAACTTTAGTGGGACAGCGGAACCTACCAAGGCAGAGAAGTGGTTGATGGGCATTGAGAAAGAGTTTGAAGCATTACAAATTCCGAATGAGAAGAAGGTTAGACTTGCCACTTACCTATTCGAGGGAGATGCCGAACATTGGTGGAGATCTGTCAAGCGCATGGAAGATGTCAGCAACATGTGCTGGGAGAAGTTTGTGGAGCTATTTATTAATAAGTACTTTTCACCGACAGTTAAGGCATTAAAGTGTGATGAATTTGCTGCGTTGAGGCAAGGCAGTATGACGGTTATGCAGCTGGATCAGAAAAAAGGTCCTCAATTCTTTGCAACTCTTCAATATTAATCGTAAACACAGTTGTTGTTCCATTGTATACCACGCTTGGCTCACTTGTGAAAGTAAATCCAAATTACTGGGCAATGTCTCCCACAACTCTTCAAGTAGTTTTAATCATTAGTTTCACAACTGAGTCATATGTTTTAGAAATTTCTAACACAACTCCACTAACAGTTGTGTATACATTCTTCTCCCAACTCTTATTTTAGTTGTATGACATACTCAACCCTTGTTTCACAACCAAAGGTATGTGTAGCAGAAACTCGTATCACAACTTTTGTTAGTGTAGTATAACATCTTTTCACAATTATAATCTTAGTTGTAATTATTTCTTTGACAACCAAAGCTTGTGTAGCAGAAATAGGTATCACAACCTTTGTTAGTGTAGTATAACCACTTTTCACAATTATTATCTTAGTTGTAATTATTTCTTTCACAACCAAAGCCTGTGTAGCAGAAATAGGCATCACAACCATGTTTTGTGTAGTATAATTTTAATTTCACAACTCCATTATTATGTAGCAGAAGTATGTATCACAACAATTGTTTATGCAGTATAACTATATTTTCACAACTCCTAGTTTTGTTATAATCAATTGTTTCACAACCAATACACTGTGTAGCAGAAAAATGTATCACAATCCTTGTTTATGTAATACTCCCTCCGTTCCATTTTACTTGATGTTTTAGGATTTTTTTTATGTTCCAAAATAGATGAGTGTTTAGATATTTTTCCCAAATTCTCACTAATTTACTCTTGCTTTGGAATCATTACCATTCCATTAATTTTCATTGAAATCAGTAAATTGGTAATTAATCTAATTTTTAAATCCACTCCATGGAGGATAAGTACTCTATCCCAAATAAATTACATCGGGATTCGTAATTTACACTAAATATAGAAACTAAAAACTAGGTACTTTAAATTTTTGGAAAGCTATTAATATGGGTAAATATGGAAAAAATTTACTCTCTCTGTTATTTCTTAATCTGCGTGAAAAACTCTACAACATCAAGTAAAATGGAACGGAGGGACTATAACTTTATTTTTACAACTCCTAGTTTGGTTATAATCAATCGTTTCACAACCAATACACTGTGTAGCAGAAAAATGTATCACAATCCTTGTTTGTGTAGTATAACTCCAGTTTCACAACTTCTAGTTTTGTTGTAATCAATTGTTTGACAACTTATACTCTGTTTAGTAATAACCTTTTTTTCCAGTATGGGTATATCCAATTACAACCTCTTTTAGCAGTTGTGATTCATTTACATTTTATAAAAAAAATATATTAATTACTGTTTCATTCAATAAAAATGTACCACCATTCATTCAAATATAAAGCACTTAAACCAGTGCAAGATCATTCACAACCTTGAATGATTCGTGAAACATTGTTTCCACAAAAAAAAAATTGTTTCACTGATAAGAGCAATAAGATAAGAACCAAATTGTTTTCTAGAAGCACTCCCCAAACAGAATAACAAGTCAGATGGCAGGCAACATCAGATCCTTGGCCCATGTGGTATAAGTTCCTACAGCGTCTAATACACGCTTCAACTCACTGTTTGCTTGTAGATAATGACATCATCAACATGAGACGTAATCACAGTTACTTTGTATGCTGCAAAACCTATTGGCATTCCATGGACCTCCATCTTTGGATCTGTTTCCGTGATAATCGCGTCAGCAACAACCTCGTTCTTATTGTACCAACTGAGTAACCTGCAAGCTTTATCCTTCCCTAACACTTCCTCCACCCTTGGTCTGCTGATTGGACTGTTATTTTCATGGTGGGGAACAGTCATGCTAGTGCTAGCAATAGCATGGTTGTTGCTAGCATTTCCAGACTACAGGATAAATACAACAACAACATAAGAAATTTGCATAATGCAAAGAAATAAATTTGAACTGGCATTGTGCAAGTGTACAAACATATAAACACACTTACCTTTGGACTGGCTTTGTGCAAGTATGAGCCACCGCGGCAGTCACAGCTCGACGTCTTTTCCTATACCAACACCAAACCGACAGTATGAGAGGCAAGTTTCAATTCATCAACTAAAAGAAAACTAAATGAATAAGTACGTTCTCACCTCTAACAGTGCAAGTCTCTCGTTCACTTCCTTCATATTGTCCCGACACTCTTTGATGATCTTCTTATAATGGGTCTTGACAGCCATTTTTGTCTTTGTCGCTCCATACCCAATTCCTCTCAGTTTCCCTGGTTTGTCGTCACCAAGAGATTTGGAAAGAAGATCACATGTCACAGATGATCCAACATCAGCACCATGTTCTTCTACTGCTCTTTCAATCTTTTCCTGTATTAATGTATATGTAACCCGACTAGTCACATTTTTGCATCATTCAAACACATATAAACCTAAGAAAGAAGATAAATATGAGTTGAGTTCTCACCAAAGCCTTCACAACACCAGGATTAGGTTCCTTTCCTTCCTTCTGTTTGTGACCCACTTTCCAAAGTTCGACTCTATCAATCTATTCTTTTGTGTTCAGTTCCTTTTGCTGTAAACAATATGTTAATCCAGCTAGTTAACATATGAACATAAAAATACAGTAAACCTATAATGAACATAGGAATAAAAATACAGAACATACCATTTCTGCCTCGAGTCTCGCATAACCTTTTTTACTGATAGTGTGTGGAGTGGTGTGTTTCTGTCTAACTTGTTGCATCTGCAATCTTTTTGTCTGATAAAAGTACGGAACGTTGTTAACTAACAAGACATCCAAGAACAGTGAACGTGCAAGGGATTAACGCCAAAAAAATTAATTTATCGTGATATAAATGCTTACTCTGAATTCTGCCGAGCAAACATGTCTTACGAACTCTTCCCACTCATTGACTGTGTCATTCTCTGGTTTCAGTGTTGTCAGCCTCTTCTCTCTTTCTTCTTCCTATAGCTCATCTAAGGCGAGTATCCTACCAGCTTTTCTAGACCTAGCCTCTTTAAGATAACTTCACATCTTCCCAAGATAGTAGTCTTCGTAAAACTCATCGATAACAAACCTTTGCTGCAAATACAAGCAAAAGAGTTAAAAGAGTTATAGAGAGAATGTATAAATCTTCTCGATACGTTATAAAAGTAAAAGAGTTTAAAATTTGAAGAGTTAAGAAATTACCATGACAATCGCCCATATGTTATCTTTGGCCTCTTTAGGGACAAGTCTCCAATCCATGTGTTTTAATGAGATGTTTTGCCTAACTAAAACTCCCAACACACTTCCAAGCTGCACCGAAGGATCACCAATGGGCTGATCCTTATTGTTAAAGCTAACAGCTTCCTTGCCATTCTTATCAGTTGTTAGCCCTAGTGCACTCATCCTTGTTGAGCCACGTGGAACGTACTTTCCAGGCAAAACCCAAGTATTTTTGCGGTCATTAAACAAAAGAGTTAAGGGTGGAAAAACTAACATAAATATACAACTGAAAATCTTGGACAGACAGTCATACCTCAGCTTCTGTTTCATTTTCATTTCCCATGTCACGCTCCTCGCCATCGTTCTCATTTTCCTTGTCTTCATTTTTCACCTCATCATTTTCCTTCTCTTCTTGTTCATCATCTTCATCTTCTTCGGCGTCTTGAAGATCTGATAAAGTATCATCCACATTCCTGAGTTGCACATTCGAACATGGCCCTGTGTACAATTTTCGCTTTGCAGTTTTCTGCTTGTTAACAACTTCACTAGAGGGTGCAGCTTGAGATGCTCCTGATGTGGACTGTAATGGTTGAGATTGTTCTGGTTCAACTGAACTTTTCATTTTCCTAATGGTTGAGATACACAAATTATCTTTAGAAGTTATTCCCGAAATCTTCTGGAAAAACAAAGTTCTCTTCAGAAGCACTCTAAAAAATCTTCTAGCAGAATATTAGTTCTCTTTAAAAGATGCAACAACACGTTGATACTTTTCGATCTTTTGTTTTCACAAAATACCGGTTTGATTACCCATTATATGTGAATAAAGGTTTTGGAAATCTTGTGTTTGTTTTGAGCAAAACAATTACTAGGTAAAAGTAATATCAAAACAAACTTGTAGATTAGGGTTTATTATATTCTTCAAAAATGGAAGAGAAACCTAATTATTCTACAACGAGAATAAATCTAGAGATATCTTGTTTAAAACTTCTTAAGAATTTTTACGAGATACCTTAATCGAAGTTTTCTTTCTAGTTCCGATTTCAACTAACAAGTGTTGGTATACGATCGAGAACTGAAATCTATCAAAACCTAGGATTTATGACCAACAACTCTTGAATGGTCTTATATTGGAAGAGAAGACCTTAGAATAGACAAAAGGAGAAAAACCTAGTTTACAAGTTGTGCAACAATCACGAAGATTATTATCAACTCGTCTTTGCGATCCCCAAGGAAAATACTTTTATCTCACTCTTGTTCACGAAGAACAGAAGACATGGAAAACAACCTTATGAACCTTACACCAATTTTCCAAGGGATGAAAAATGTGGTGTTCACGAACCCTTTATTTATAGTGAACAAGGTAGCTTGAAAGCTAAGCAAAGTTATTTTCCTTTTTCAAGACTCTCCTAATTTTGGGAGTCTTTCCTAAGTTACAACTCTTTCCAAAATAATTAAATAAATAATTAATGTAGCAAATATTGTATTTATGTGAATAAATCACAATTTATCTTAGGAAGGAATTAAAAGATATCACAAACACTTTAATATGGTAATCAAATATGTTTGGAGTAATAGCTATCTTGCCTAGATAAGGAAACATCAAAAACATGACTAAAAAAGTCCTCTAGTCACGTATTTGGGCTTAAGTCCGTGAATCGTTACAAACAGTTCATGGTTTGTTTCCTACTAACGAACTGTAACAGTTACATCAGCACTTATAACTGTTACCTTAATAAATCACTCATAACTTCATCGTTATAACTCGGAATTGAGTGATTCTTGGCTCGTTGAATTCGTAAGCTCATTCACTATAACATGAGAACCTTTACAGGGATAAAGGTTATTGTCACAAAAGTCGTGGCTCAAATAACCTCAAGTATATATACATAAATGTACATTTACCGTCATAGGAATTGTTTCATAGAGTGAGCATTTGTTTCGACATATGAGAAAGGTAGAATAGGAATTGTTCCAAATGAAATCAATCACCACATACCTTTGTTGATGAAGTCCTTGTTGATGTCTTCTTGTAGTCTTCAGTCTTCATCCTTCAAGGATAACTTCGATCTACTTCTTAGACCTAATCTAGTCCGAAACTAACCTTAGTATACTAAATCAAGAATGCGTTTTGGCAACTAAATTTGACAACTAACTTGATATACCAATGCTAGTGGGTTCAAACGAGAAATGCTCTAACAATAAATTAATCTCAAGGCCAGTTACGAACAACGAGACAATTTTACTCAACATAAGAGAATCTTACGGAGTGTATCAAGTAGCAAAACACAAAAGTGTGATCACAAATAGATCAATACTGCAAGAAAAATCTCAAAGAGTTTGTTCTATTTTTTGTTTATAAATAACATAATAGATTTAACTTTAGAGCATATATGAAATAACTTCCCAATGTAGCTTGTGACCGTTACAACTAACTTCCCAATGTAGCTTGTGACCGTTACACCATGCTTCAAAAAGTAGCTTTTGATCGATTACAACATGCTACACAATATAGGGTATGACCAGTTATACCTCAAATCTCAACAAGTTAAGATATGTTTTACCTTGTCATCTTACATTAGTCATTCAAAAGATATTCACTAAAGACCCTGACCAATCATGATTTCCTTTCGATTATGAAACAAGTTCATATATATGCTTCCTTTAAATAAATGTTATAAAACATTGTTTCATAGGGTGAAATCATACCTATATCTTACACTTAATCAAGTAACTAAATACAAAGATTATGCTGACGTCGTGTTTACGAAGTTCCAAAAGATAAGCGTTTATACTTCGTAATTCAATAAGTTCCTTGACACTTTGATCATAATAATATGACCAAGTCTAACCACTGGAGTATTATATATACAGCTTCGCATGTTATGTTTTCAATATAATACGACTTGAAAGATACATTATGAATGGAAAAAAGATCAAGTTAATATTACTAACCTCAATTGGAAGGATGATATCCTCGTTGTAGTCGTTACTTCTTCACATTCTTCAGGTCTTCGGAGTAATACCTGTACGTCTCAACATTCCTTGACTTTTTAGTCTAACCTAAACGAAGTTTGTTTTTTTTTTTTGAAGGAAAGGGGTAAAATATTATTGAAAGGAGAAAAATTGATTACATTCTAATATAGAGACTCAAGAATCTCAACCCAGCTAACAGTTTCTATCAACTGCAGCTTCCCAGTTATTTACATGATCTATAAATGATGTCAGTCTGAACCAATTCCTCACTGACCCCCATTGAAACACGAGCCTTTGAACCTCTACAATGATCCAATTTTGCTGCCTCGCTCTTTTCTTAGCCATAGTTCTTCTATACTTCTCTAGCCATATTGCCCATGTAATGGCAAAAGGAAGCATCAACCAAATATTTTTAGCAATGGTTTTGTGCTGAGTAGATCTCCAATATTTGAACTGATCTCTGACATTGTCTTTGTGTATCCAGTTTGCATCCATTCTTGAGCTGAAGTATCTTCATATATTTTTTGCGAAACTGCATTTTAGTAGCATATGATCCACAGTCTCACTTTCTCCATTGCACAAACAACACATAGTAGAGTTAAATTGACCACCTCTTTTGAGAAGACTATTGAGTGAGAATTGCATTATGTATTGCAAATCATGCAAAGTGATGTGCCTTTGGAGGAATTTGTTTTCTCCAGATGTATTTGAACGAAAAAAGAGCTGGCAGTTTGGATATTTGACCTTTGCCATTTATATCCCTCCTTCGCAGAGTAACCTCCATTTGTATTGTAGCTGAAGCTATCCTCAAGGACAGTAAGGGTTGGCGGAGCACCAATTAAGCTGAAAATGTCATTTAGTTCAATTAACACTCCTGGAGAAGGATTCTCTCTGAGCTGAATTGTCCAAGTACCTTGCTGAATCAAATCTGCTATTTTTGCATGCTTCTGTCTTGTGGCTTTAAATGCTCTTTTGTGAGTTTCTTTGAATGGAATGGCTCCTTTCCAAGCATCTAGCCAAAATTTGACCCCAATTCTACATCCTATAGAGAATTTAGAGTTCAATTGAACTAATCCTTTTTCATTCTGTATTCCTTTCCAAAATCCCCTCCCATACGTTGAATTGTACTCTTTAGGCCAGATGTCATTCTTGTCTGACCTGATTCTCAATTGTATTATCTTCCTCCATAGACTGTGCTTTTCTTGAGTGTATCTCCAGCTCCACTTGGCCAGAAGAGCTACATTTGTAGCCTTGATATTCCTTATACCTAAACCTCCCGAGTCCTTAGGTAAGCAACATCTATCCCCAAGCAATCCAGCATATTTTCTTTTTGGCTATAGTTGAACCCCATAGAAAGTCTGTCATGAGATTTGACATTTGTTTTTCTACACTGGCTGGCATTTGAAGCAGTGACATGAAGTACACAGGAAGGCTTGCCGGGGCACTGTTGATGAGGACAATTCTCCTAGCTCTTGATAGGAATTTTATTTTCCAGATTGCAAGCTTTTTCTGAAATTTTTCAAGCACATACTCCCATATGCTTGTTTGCTTCATTGTAGCTCCAAAGGGCATACCCAAATATTTTAATGGAAGAGACTCTATCTTGTAGTTGAGAATCTTGGAGATTTCATGTACTTTCTGATCTGCTCCAATACTAATTACTGTACTTTTCTTTAGATTCACCCTCAAACCAGTTATAGATTCATATACCTGGAGAATCATGACTAAATTTTCCACCATCTCCTCTTTAGCATCAAGAAAGATCAATGTGACATCAGCAAATTGTAAATGAGTCACATTTATATCTGAATTGATGTGGAAACCAGAAATCATTTATAATGCCTCGGCCTTTTCCATTAGTCTGGTCAAGACTTCTGCCACTAGGATAAATAGAAATGGGGATAATGCATCTCCTTGTCTTAGTCCTTTTTGAGGTCTAAATTTGTCTGTTGCACTTCCATTCACCAGAACAGTTGATTGAGCAGATGATAGGCACCATTGTATCCAAGTCCTTCACTTCAATCCGAAACCAGCACCCTCTAATAACATATCCTGTTAGAGCATTGCTCGGCCGAACTCGCATGCGTTGCTATCTCAAGCATGTTTTTCAATGTTAGTGATCAGAACTATAAGTCTTGATTTCTAGTATGTTATAGCTAAGGTCTCGGACTAGGATATAAAGTGTAGTTGAGCTCATGGACTCCATGGAAATCATCATACAAAACGAAGGACAACTCAAGGAACCGGTGGATCTTCATCGACTAAAAGGTATGTGGAGACTTGAACTTATCTATCACTCAAAAGTATATTTATCTCCTATTTCTGAGACGAAAGTCGTTTCGCTATATAGACTTAGATTATACACATTTGCTATTACGAGCCGAGTTTATCTCGCCTATCTATTTCTCGAAATATGTGTTGGTAAGCTTTCGCTTTAACCAAGTTCATCTTTACCTAGTGACGAAAGTCATGACAAGTTTCAATCACTTTGGAAATTGCTTACTTTGACGAAAAATAGTTTGTGAATACTAACTATAGAATATCAACGTCCTCTAAGAATGTTCCAGTGATTGAAATGAGAGTTTAGATTATATAACCATTGGAGGATATAAGTATTGTTGTGGAAACACATATATGTATAAGTCCTTATTCCTTGAACCGAAGTTTGCGAACTTTGTTGATCAAGAGAACCGGCCTAGTGGCGTGAGCCAAGTCCGCGAACTCAGTCCGCGAACTGGCGGAAGTTCGCGACCCGAGAAATTCTGCTGGAGTTTGTGAACTCCGTCCGGGAACTTAAGTCCGCGAACTTGAGTAGGTTATACCTAAAAACGATGTTTGTGAACTTATTCTTATATAAACTAAGGAATGCAAATTGCAAATTGTGGATATATAGTTCATGAACCGAGTCGAGTGAATCAAATCGTTTTTGCTTCGATTGTGTCTTGTGTAGTTATATAAGATTTCCTTGCAATTGAACAACTCTCTAACTAGTTCATTTGAGTCACTTGAACTAGTTATGGTGAAGAAGAATATGGTTGATATGAAAGTGATCATATGGCTAACCATTTGGTTGACTATTGTTGAACAAACAAATGTACAAGTTTGGGTACGGTTACAAGCCTAGAAACGTGCATTTCATTTGTGTGTAACAAGCTAGTTTTCGATCTAATGGTTGAAAGATATTAGCTTGAATCTAAATCAGGTTTTCATCTAACGGTGAATATTGAATGCTTTGTTACCAAGCTAACATTAATTGCAAACCCTGATTTGAAAGACTATATAAGGGAGAACTCTAGCAACTGGGAAACCTAATCCCCACACTTTCTGTGTGATACTAGTTATGCTAAGATAGAGTCGATTCTCCTTTAAACTTTGGTTTCTTTTTCTAAACCAGGTTAACGACTTAAAGACTTCATTGGGATTGTGAAGCCAGACCGATACTACTTTCTCGTAGTTGTGTGATCTGATCTTGTTGTTTCTATCGTACGAGTACAATTGTAATAATTGGCTTGAGATTGATATCTCCGATAGGCAAGATATAAAAGAAATCACAAACACTTCGTCTCATCGTTTGTGATTCCACGATATCTTTTTTCGCTGCGTCGATTAGGATTATTGTGAGGTGATTGATAATACTAGGCTGTTCTTCGGGAATATAAGTCCGGTTTATCAATTGGTTCTTGTTCACCTTGGTTTATCAAAAGACAGAACAAAACTCGTAGGTATATTCGTGGGAGACGGATTTATCTATTACCTTAGAATTTTCTGTTATACAAATTTGTTTATTAAAGTCTTCGACTTTGGGTCGTAGCAACTCTTAGTTGTGGGTGAGATCAGCTAAGGGAATCAAGTACGTAGTATCCTGCTGGGATCAGAGACGTAGGAGCATAACTGTACCTTGGATCAGTGTGAGATTGATTGGGGTTCAACTACAGTCCAGAACGAAGTTAATTTGGAGTAGGCTAGTGTTTGTAGCGGCTTAATACAGTGTGTGTTCAATCTCTACTAGGTCCCGGGGTTTTTCTGCATTTGCGGTTTTCCTCGTTAACAAAATTCTGGTGTCTGTGTTATTTCTTTTCCGCATTATATTTTGTTATATAATTGAAATATCACAGGTTGTGCGTTATTCAATCAATTAGAATATCCGACCTTTTGGTTGTTGATTTAAATTGATTGACACTTGGATATTGGTATTTGGTACCATCCAAGTTATCTCTCTAGTATTTGATAAAGACTCGCAGATTTCTATTTGCTTGAGTATATATCAAATCGAGAGATTGAGATATAAACTCTTTGATATACTTTTTATCTAGATTGAGCCTGATTGTCTAGTTGATTCTCTAGAATGTATATTGGAGTTTGTCCATACAGATTGCTAAGCGAAATATTGTGTGTGGTTGTTGTATCCCCACTTTTTCAATTGGTATCAGAGTAGGCAAACACGTTTAAGACCTCAAAAATCTGTGTTTGTGGCAATCTGACTCTATGGACAAGAGTACTATCTCTGATAACGCAACATCAGTTCGGAGACTCTCGGGTGAGCTTCAAAGTCTTGAAACTTCTGAGAAAAACTCTATCTCTTGTTCCTTGACTGTATCTGCATTCGACTGGGAAAAATCTCTTGATGAGAAGTTGGATGAACTGTCAGATGACAATGATTCAGAAGAAGGAAAAAGTATCGATGAGGAAGTATCTCAATATATCAAGTTGTTTGACCATGCTTTGAAAGAAAAGAAGTCAACAACTTGCTTGAGTAAGTACATGACTCCTCTTTGTCAAGAAAACAGAAAATTGAGAAAACTCTTTAAAGGATATGATGGAGGATATAATCTCCTAAAATCTATCGTTAAAGATCGTGAGGAAGATGTACGCACAAAAAGGTATGAATGTGATAATCTTCTCCGAAATCTCTTTGTGTTGAAAGAAGACTTGCAGAAGCTGAAGCAAGATATGACTCTCAACAAAAATGTTTTGATGACAAAGAATTCAGTCTTTTTTCCAAAGAAAAATCCTTGGAGACTAGTCTTGCAGCTGCTCTTGATAAAGTGAAATCACTGGAAGAGAGTCTAAGAAGATTCAATTCTAGCTCTAAAAAATTGTCTTCTATGATTGGAGCATGTAAAGAACATCGTGATACACGTGGTCTGGGCTATAAAGGAATAGACGCTCCAAAAACTAGTAAAATCAATTTTGTTAAAGCTGTTGATAATTCTTCATGTGAAAAAATTATCGCAGCTTGTAATGTGGATAAAAACAAGGATTCTACTTCTTCCAAATCTACTCACACGAGAACGGTTAAGAATAATTCCTTCAACTTCTATTAATGTGGAAATAAAGGACATTCCGAGCGAAGATGTTGTTTTCGGTTAAGGAATGAAAAACTTCACAACATGCTTGCATGGATGTCTAAAGAAGACATCAAACCTGTCTCTCACATTGTTGGAGTAAAGGGCACTTTTGACAATCAAGAAAACTACTATGATAAGTTTTTTCTTAATCGTGTCTTTGAAACAAAAAAAGGTAGAAGGAAGAACAACCGAAGAGTAACTGACTTCTTAAATAACTTTGAAAAGAGGAAAAGACATAGTAGAAAGAAATAAAGGTCAAGTTTCTTGTCACTCCCTTAAGAAGGCCGCAAATCCAAGAGTTCAGCTCCAGATTGCTTACATATCAATAATCGAGTCTCAGGACTTAAGATAAGCATAAACAGACTCAAACGGGGCATCAAAAAAACATGGAAAGCGATTGACTCAGGTACTCCTAGTTCATCTCTTAATAAAACTCCTTCAACTATGTCATGTGATTTGTCTCTAAATCCTTCTGAAGGAGAAAAAGAAGAAGTCAAAATTGATGAGCAAAATGCTCATCTTAATACACCATGACTGCTCACTACAGCATCCCTCTTTTAATTAAATAATGATGCTCATTGTTCTCAAGAAGTGTGTCTTGAGAAGTGCTGTCAAGGTTGTATGTATTCTCTTCCTTTCTTGTTGTTGATCTTTAAAATCTGTTGAGCTTCGCTCCAGTTTTTCTCTTATAGATAATCATGATCCTTTATTCTTGAGAAAATTTCCTGTTTGCGTGTACTTCCTCCAAATAGTTATTAGTCTTGACACTCGAACTTCATTCTCCTTTTTGTCACATCTTAAGGCCGTGACCACCAGTGCACGAACTTCTGGCGCTCACGAACGTGTACAAGTTCTCCTAGGGTTTTCTATGGAACTTATTTATATACTTGGGTGTCATTCTGTGTTACACTGTTCTGAAAGGTCAAAGGTTTTTGTGTGCACAATGAATGGAGGAAACGAAGATGATGAAGTCAAGAAAGGGAAGTCTATCGAGTTTCATGATAATCATGTTTTCATAATATGCCTTCATGCCATTCATCATGAAAACAAACTACCAGTTCAGATATCATCACAACTAGTAGAGAATCTTCTTCAAGATTTTGAAGTCGTACGTGAACAAATCGGAATCGCAACAAGGAATCTTGAGTTTTTGAAAAACGAACTGAAGAAAGCAACTGATGAGCTCGTCCATGTTCAATCTCTGGTTGCTGACCGGATCTAGTGTTTTTCAGATCATGTTCTCTATATGAGTTTATGGTTGCCTAGTAAATCTTATATTTTCTTGTTTTTGTTAGAAGAATAACTAGAGTTTGGAATAGCCATTATTGTGATTACACATAGCTATGTCCAATGTTTTCATCTTCATGTTTTTAAATTTATTGGTTTAAATTCTAAATTTGTTTGGAAGATGATTTTTGCAGTATTAATCTTTATGGTTTTATATATTGCAAATTTATATGTGTGTTTACGTCCGTGAACTATGATTGTCTCATACCTTGTCAAAAGTAAAGTCTTTCGTATGTCGATATGCATGTATTGATAAAAGAATGAATAGACTTTTGACAAATACAAAAGTTAAGCCTATTATGTCAATTATTGATGGAAGATAGGTTAAAATCTTTTGTTTGCAAGGATTATGTCTATTGAATGTCGTTATGCGAATAATGATGGAAAATAGAATGAATCCTTGTGTATTCTGCAGTATTGATCTTCCCTGATCCATATTTTATGTATTACTGTGAGGCTCCGTAAAGTGTCTTATGTTGAGCATTGAACGGCCCAGTTAATTATTTTTATGATTAGCTATGTTGTTGTTGCTTGAGGTACTTTATGTCGAGCATATTCAACTAAATTAATCATCTTGTTTGGTTATTTAGTTGTTGCTCCGTAAGTTTTCTTATGTCGAACATGACCAATTAAATTGATTACTTTTGTGATTAGTTTGGTTGTGTATTTCGATTAGATTAATTATGGGTTCTCTTGTGATTAATCTAATTGTATGTTTTTAAGTCTCCATAAGTTCACTTATGTTGAGCATTTGTCGATTAAATTAATCATGGTTCTCTTGTGGTTAGTTTAATTGAATATTTTTGGATTCAAATTCATACTTTTATGTGATTTGTTATGTCCAAAGAAATCCTTCTTTTCTTTCGAAATTAAGGTCGCTCTTGTTGTTCTTTCGGGAATAACATTTTATGGGGAGAGTTCTTAATTGAACTTGTGCTTAATTGCCAAATCTTTGTGGGGAGTGCGGCTGTGGAATATTATAGGGGTTATCTTGTATCTTTACAAACTCCTTGATGAATGCATTTAGCTTCGGCTTTATGATTGCATCTAAATAAGATGATATATTTTTGCTTTCTTTTGGTCAATAAATGTCTCTTTCGGAAATTTCATTAGGATCCCGTTCTTGTACCTTTGCCAATTTTATTGATGAAAATGGGGAGAATTAATATGTAGTTCACACTACAAATAAATATGGTTTTCGAAACTCCGATTCGATCGGCCCCCCGGCTGGGAGGATCATTATGTAAGGGGGAGTGGTTTCCATGTGAGATGGAGTATTGACTAAGGGGGAGTGATACATATCATCATAGTATTGTTGTAGAAGTTGTGATACAATTGAACTTTGACGCTGTGTAATGATACTATGACACTGTATAACAATGATTGAGAACTCTTGTTTTCTCGTTGTTATAGCTATGGATTTTCAACAACGATGATGCTGAACTTACAACCTTTGGGATAATTGGAGTACTTGGAAGTGACGAAGATTTCAAGTAATGTTGAAGATTAGGCGTATGGAATAGGAGATACATAAGTTAATTTATTTATTTTTTGTATTTCATATGTATTGATAGTTTTGTCACTAAAATTGACAAAGGGGGAGATTGTTAGAGCATTTCTCGGTCAAAATCGCATGCATTGCTATCTCAAGCATGTTTTTCAATGTTAGTGATCAAAACTATAAGTCTTGGTTTCTAGTCTACTATAGCTAAGGTCTCGGACTAGGATAGAAAGTGTAGTTGAGCTCAAGAACTCCATGGCAATCATCATACAAGACGAAGGACTACTCAAGGAACCGGTGGATCTTCATCGACTAAAAGGTATGTGGAGACTTGAACTTATCTATCACTCAAAAGTCTATTTATCTCCTATCTTGAGACAAAAGTCGTTTTGCTATATAGACTTAGATTATACACATTTGCTATTTCGAGCCGAGTTTATCTCGCCTATCTATTTCTCAAAATATGTGTTGGTAAGCTTTCGCTTTAACCAAGTTCATATTTACCTAGTGACGAAAGTCATGACAAGTTTCAATCACTTTGGAAATTGCTTACTTTAACGAAAAATAGTTTGTGAATAACAACTATAGAATATCAACGTCCTCTAAGAATGTTCCAATGATTAAAATGAGAGATTAGATTATATAACCATTGGAGGATATAAGCATTGTTGTGGAAACACATATATGTATAAGTCCTTATTCCTTGAACCGAAGTTGGCGAACTTTGTTGATCAAGAGAACCGGCATGGTGGCGTGGGCCAAGTCCGCGAACTCAGTCCGCGAACTGGCGGAAGTTCTTGACCCGAGAAATTCTGCCGGAGTTTGTGAACTCCGTTCGGGAACTTAAGTTCGCGAACCCAGTCCGCGAACTTGAGTAGGTTATATCTAAAAACGATGTTTGTGAATTTATTCTTATATAAACTAAGGAATGCAAATTGCAAACCGTGGATATATAGTTCATGAACCGATTTGAGTGAATCAAATCGTTTTTGCTTCGATTGTGTCTTGTGTAGTTACATAAGATTTCCTTGCAATTGAACAACTCCCTAACTAGTTCATTTGAGTCACTTGAAATAGTTATGGTGAAGAAGAATATGGTTGATATGAAAGTGATCATATGGCTAACCATTTGGTTGACTATTGTTGAACCATTAAATGTACAAGTTTGGGTACGGTTACACAAGCCTAAAAACGTGCATTTCATTTGTGTGGAACAAGCTAGTGTTCTATCTAACGGTTGAAAGATATTAGCTTGAATCTAAATCAGGTTTTCATCTAACGGTGAATATTGAATGCTTTGTTACTAAGCTAACATTGATTGCAAACCCTGATTTGAAAGACTATATAAGGGAGAACTCTAGCAACTGGGAAACCTAATCCCCACACATGGTGTGATACTAGTTGTTCTAAGCTAGAGTCGATTCTCCTTTAACCTTTGGTTTCTTCTTCTAAACCAGGTTAACGACTTAAAGACTTCATTGGGATTGTGAAGCCAGACCGATACTACTTTCTCGTAGTTGTGTGATCTGATCTTGTTGTTTCTATCGTACGAGTACAATTGTAATAATTGGCTTGAGATTGATATCTCCGATAGGCAAGATATTGAGGAAATAACAAACACTTCATCTCATCGTTTGTGATTCCTCAATATCTTTTTTCGCTGCATCGATTAGGATTATTGTGAGGTGATTGATAATACTAGGTTGTTCTTCGGGAATATAAGTCTGGTTTATCAATTGGTTCTTGTTCACCTTGATTTATCAAAAGACGGAACAAAACTCGTAGGTATATTCGTGAGAAACGGATTTATCTATTACCGTAGACTTTTTTATGTGATATAGATTTGTTTATTAAAGTCTTCGACTTTGGGTCGTAGCAACTCTTAATTGTGGGTGAGATCAGCTAAGGGAATCAAGTATGTAATATCCTGCTAGGATCAGAGACGTATGAGCATAAATGTACCTTGGATCAGTGTGAGATTGATTGCGGTTCAATTACAGTCCAGACCGAAGTTAATTTGGAGTGTGCTAGTGTCTGTAGCAGCTTAATACAGTGTGTGTTCAATCTGGACTAGGTCCCGGGGTTTTTCTGCATTTGCGGTTTCCTCGTTAACAAAATTCTGGTGTCTGTGTTATTTCTTTTCCGCTTTATATTTTGTTATATAATTGAAACATCACAGGTTGTGCGTTGTTCAATCAATTAGAATATCCAACCTTTTGGTTGTTGATTTAAATTGATTGACATTTGGATATTAGTCTTTGGTACCATCCAAGTTATCTCTCTAGTATTTGATAAAGATTCGCAGATTTCTATTTGCTTGAGTATATATCAAATCGAGAGATTGAGATATAAACTCTTTGATATACTTTTTATCTAGATTGAGTCTGATTGTCTAGTTGATTCTCTAGAAAGTATATTGGAGTTTGTCCATACAGATTGCTAAGCGAAATATTGGGTGTGGTTGTTGTACCCCCACTTTTTCATATCCAAACAAAACCAATTTGCATTATCAAAAGCTTTTTCTATATCAAGTTTGCATAACACACCTGGTAACTTTGTTTTGAATCTTGCATCACTGAGTTACCCTGCAATCAATATGCCATCTTGTATTTGTTTACCTTGGATGAATGCTCCCTGATGCTCAGATATAAGTTGTGGCAGTACCTTCTTGAATCTTGCAGCTAGAATCTTGGATACAATCTTGTACATACTACCCACCAAACTTATTGGCCTGAAGTGTTGTGGTCTGTTAGATTCTTCTTTTTTAGGGATCAAACTAATGAAAGCGCAGTTGATTCTCCAGTCCAACCTCTCGATTTCTTTTATGACTGCCATGACATCATTTTTGATAATTGGCCAAGCCATTTTATAAAACTCTAGAGGGTATCCATCTGGGCCTGGTGATCTGTGAGACCCACAGTGTTTGATTGTATTCCATACTTCTTCCTCTTCAATTGGTCTCTCAAGCCAAATTTCCTCATCACTAGAAATTTTTGGGAAGTTTGAAGTATCCATAGGGGGTCTCCAATCATGCTTCTCTTTGAATAAGTTTGTAAAGTACTCTTCAAACTCTTTTCTTATATCTGTTTGGTTGAAGTTGTCCATCCCTTTGATTTCCAACTTCAGCACATTGTTCCTTCTTCTTCTGCCATTGGCTATTCGATGCAGATATCTTGTATTATGTTCTCCTTCCTTCAAGTTCCTCACTTTTGCTCTAGAGAGCATTTTTTTGTGTTCCTCAATTCTGAGACTTTTCAGAGTTGTTTTAGTATTTGCTCTTTCTATAAATTCCTCAGTTTGAAGAGACCCACTTTCCTTTAGATTCAGTGAGTCAATTTTGGAGATCAAGGACTTTTTCAAGGTATCAACTTTACCAAACGTTTCTCTCCTCCATCTTTTAACAAACCACCTTAGATTTTGCAGCTTTTTAACAAATATAAAACTAGAAGATCCTTGATAGAGCACAATGTTCCACCAGATTTCCAGATTCTGTATGAACGTTGGATGAGACAACCATCCAATCTCTAGCTTGAAGGGAACTCTGTTTCTTTGTATAGAATTTGTTGTTAGCAGGATTGGGGCATGGTTGGAAGAGTTCCTTGATAGTAAAGTTTGTGCAACATTAGGATATTTTTCCTCATAAGCCTTTGAGAGGATTATTCTGTCTAGCCTGCACAATATTGGGTCTGCTTGCATGTTAGACCAGGAAAAAAGACCACCTCCTACTGGCATATCAATGAGATTTTTATGATCTGACATGAATGCATTAAAGCTCCTCCTTCCTAGTCTTGAACCTCCAGGTTTATTCCTCTCCCATCTCCTTCTGACTGCATTATAGTCTTCAGCTATACACCAAGCAGCTGAGGCCCAACCTGCTAGGAAATTGAGCTCATCCCAAAATATTTCCCCATCCTCCTTATTACATGGAGAATACACATTACTTAGTGTCCATTCAAAACCATCTCTTTTATCAACAAATTTGAGGTTTATAGAATTGTCAGAGAGTTCCTTATCTATGCAAGTCATTACTTCATCATCCCAGATTGTCAATAACCCTCTAGCCAAACCTACAGAAGGAACCATACACCATTTATTATACTCATTACCCCAAATATGATTTACTAGCCAGTCAGTTACTTTCATCATCTTAGTCTCCTGAATGACTACTGCTACTGGCTTGTATTGTTTTATCATTGATTTGATATCATCCAGTTTATCCACCCCATTCAAGCCCCTCGCACTCCAATCTATTATTTTAGGCTCCATTGATCAACATTTTGTTCCCCTCCAATGCTGTCAAAGCATTGTTCTCAATTTGGTTCTTTTTTCAGCATTATTCTTCAGACTTTTCTCATGTCTTTCTACAATCTCCGCAAAAATATGTTGCATTATTTGAATTTTCCCCATATGCATAGCTCCTAGATTGTTACTGACCTCCATCAACAACTCTACTGAATTGAAAATGGTTTCTATATCCTTGTCTGAGTTAGGGTGAGCATATTGTAAATTGGAGTTCAATCTTTCGTTACTTACTTGCATTACAGATGGATTCTGTTGGGCATTAGATTCCAAAGGATGAACTATTAAATCTCTTGCTTATTCTGTGAATTGCGTCTCCTCAACTATCTCCTCCAATTCTACTACTCCCACTGGTGAAATCAAGTGCATCGCCGACTCCTCCTCCGATTGATTTTGGGATGTTGAAAGTTGCGCTGCATTCACCGCTTTGTCGCCAGTCACCATCACAGAGGAGGAGGTGTTTGTTCTTCTGATTTCCTGCGATGTTTCCGGTAGAGAGCTTCTGGTAATTGTCGGTTTGCGTTTCTCTTTAAATCGTTCAGAAAGACTAACAATTGGATTTCGCCCCCCACTAGTATTTACACCCCCAACAGGATTTGTATTTGAATTCAAAGTTCTATTAGACAAGGTAGTTAATTTCGGATTCCGGTTTATCTCGGTCCCGAGCGAGATACTGGTACAACGTTGTCTCGGGGAGATTCCATTTTCAAATTTCGGTGTAATTTCGGTTCCAACTTTTATAATAAGAAGTGTTTGTTGCCAGGTTCAATTAATTCCAATCCTAGTTTGAGTCAGACTAGAAGATTGAGGGAGTATTGACCCACTTAAAAGAAACATAGTATTAGTAAATCTGGTTGTTCACCTTCCTCATCATCAACACCAAATGATAATTTTAGGTCAAGAAATTCAAACACAACAACAAGCAATAATACTAGTGAGTGAATTAATCTGTTTAATTTTTGTACTTGAGATTAATCCACTCAATTTAAAAAAAATTTATATATATATATATTCCGGCCGAAATTCCGACTGAAAAACGCGTTTCCGGCCGAAATTTTCGCAAAGATTTCGTCCGGCCGAAATTAACAAAATCTAGTCTTCTTGGACCGAAATCCAGAATTTCGCCGAAATTTCGGCCGAGATGGCCGAAATCGACTACATAGATATTAGAGTTACGAAAAACCCTTGCTGACTCGACTCAGAGTCACCCGTTGGAGCCGAGTCATTCAAATTCAAATTTTTAATTTTGAACTTGGACTTATCTAAAGCACTTTTCAGTCTCCGATACTCCGTTACCGACGGCGAGGATTTCTGCACAAAGTCTGGTTCCCATGATTTTGCCAAAGAGATAGATTTACCTTTAATTCCACCTCCATGAATACTAGAATTTTCTTCAAATCTCCTTTAATGGCTATTCTGCAAACATCTGGGTTGCAGTGACAAGTTTCTCTGTCGATTTCAGCCAAACCTCCTAATTTATCACCAATGATGTTGAAATTATTTGAGGACCATAAATGTAGAGCTAGTCCTTTAAGACTCACCCACTATTTACAAGCCTCCAATTTGTCTGCAAAGATGGTTTAGTCCGGAGAAGCATGTTCCCTGACTTCAATTTGAGTATTTTCTTCCATCCATTTAATGGGTTTCCAGATTTGTGTTCATTCTTTGTCAGAATTAGGCTTGAATGAAGCTTTACTGTTGCTTGAGACACTTAGCTTTAGAAATCTGTCCCATTTCAGTTTCTTAGTAATTGCTTTGGCTACTCTTCCCAAGATAAATTTCCATTAATTATCATTGTTGCTGTTTTGGTCATCCTTGACCGAATTGAATGTGTTGCTGGTGCAGATCTAAGGGTTAACGCCGAGTTGAAGTCCTTCTCTACTGGAATAGGTTGAATGACTTTATGATGGTCATTAATTTGTGCCTCCAAGATCTCACCTAGAATCCACCACCATCATCATTAAGACCTCTGGGTACACATATGGAGTTATTTCTCCTCTTGCTACTATCATATCTTGCAATCATCAGATAATCCCCCTTCTCATTATTTCTTACTTCAATCAGGAAGAAAAATGAGCCATCTCTTCTGGTCCATCTTTTTTCACCTTCCTTAATCTTCTTTTTCTATCAATTTAGTTAGGATATCTTTTATCCATCTACTAATCTCCAAAGACATTAGAATCCAGAACCGCTTCCCTTTCTTTGCCTTTTCTTCAACACGCAGACCCTCTGATTTCCCCAGTTTGATCTTTGAAATCTCAAAAGTTTTCCATTCTACCTTCATCATTCTCTGCGAGTTGGTCATGACTCGGATGACTCGGTGAAACCGATTTGCAGACTCTCTCTCTCTCCTCTTTGTTTTGATTTTTTTTGTTTTGAGCATAACCTAAACGAAGTTGATTTTAGTATTTGATCTAGCGACTCAAGATGAGTTTTACATTATGATGGAAGACCTCTTTTTTTGATTTCAGTTGAATATCCAAATGTTGCTTATTATAGATTCAAGTGGTTTGCAAGTTTTTGGGGTTGTTGTGACCTCTTTTCTTGTTAACTCTTCTTTGTAAATTTGTTATCTATTAATACAAATTTTTGACTTATCAAAAAAAAAAAAGACTTAAGATGAGTTTTGATACTAAAATATGACTACCAAACTTGACATATCAACACTTGGTGGGTTCAACTGAGCATGCTCTAACACTTTTGAATGACTAATACAAGATGACAAGGTAGAACCTATATCTTAACTTATGTTGAGAATTGAGGTATAACCGGTCATAGCCTATAGTGTGTAGCAAGTTGTAATCGGTCACAAGATATTTTGTGAAGCAAGGTGTAACCGGTCACAAGCTACATTGGGAAGTTAGTTGTAACCGGTCACAAGCTACCTTTGGAAGCAAGGTGTAACTGATCACAAGCTAACTCAGAAGTAATGTGTAACCGATCACGAGCTATGTCGGGAAGTAAGATGTAACCGACCACAAGCTACCTTTGGAAAGCATGGTGTAACCGACCACGTTCTACTTTTGAAAGCATGGTTTAACGTGTCACAACCTAGATTGGGAAGCATGGTATAACCGGTCACAACTTACATTGTGAGTTATGGTACAACCGATCCGAAGGAGCAAAACCAATTTCCAATATTCACATATCTCTTTCTGTTTTGTGTGAACTTAGAATCAAGGTTTGCTGAGAGAAACTTCTTGATGTCAACATCATTTGAACATGTACATAATTCTTATCATTAATTGTTCAAAGATAATCCTTGATGCTCAAGGAGATCCCACACCAAAATATTGAAAAGCATTTAATTATGATTTTCATCATATATGTTTTAATTACCAGCAATTAAAGCATATTCTCTGGAAAATATTATTAGCTAATGTGCTACACTAATAATAAAAGTTTTCTATGAGAGTTTTCGGAAATATGGTTTGACATTTAAGTGGAAATAGGAAAACCGAAATTAGGTACTTTAATGTTAATATCTTGAGAATATTTTTGTTTTTTGAATTTCCATGTTGTCCAAACAACCTTGGTCTATAAGTACTTGAGTTTGCATTTCTTGCAAACTATCCTGAGAGCCATGCAAACTTCATTCTTGTTGTTTCTGGTGAAGTCGTATATCCGGAGAAGAAAGTACCCTAATTAGGAGAAATCTATTATGACCGCTCGTTTAAAGACTTCTGTGGGATCAAGAATCTCTATGAGTACCGTTGGTGGGAAACTAGATAATTGTATTGTTATTTTAGTTTTCGATTATTGATTTAATTGACTAACAGTTGTTGAAACTTTGATTGAACCTAGTTTGTTTATTCTTGAGAATCTTCTCTTCTGATATAAGGCTCACTCAAACTAGATCAAAGTATCAACGGGATCTTTAGAACTATTTTCGGATTTAAAGACATGTTGTGATAATCCATTGTTATCAGACTCCGTTCTGTATGTGATTGATCACAAGAGGATTCAAGTTGTGTTGTGCGGGTTATTATGGAAGACAAACAAAGATTTTAAGACGACGAAGTTTTTCTTATTAGTTTTTGTATCTTGTGAATTGTGTGCACAAACCTTGATCGGCTGGGATCCAACTAGAATCGTGTTTATCTTTGATAGACTTGATTGGCTAGTTGCGCGAGATCGGCATCACCTTATAATTACTCTTTGAGTTCTATATTGATTGATTGCGAATCTAAATATTGATTATTTTGGTAATCAAAGTTTAGGTTAATCTAACCAGACAAAGGAGTTTATTAGTTTAAACGGAAGAGCCTTTGTCAACGATTCATAATATCTTATTACCAAGATTGAATACAGTGGTTACCAAACAGATTTATCATTTACTGTTTGGAATACGATCAAAAGGATTGGTGATTTACGTGCGTGACTCTTGAAGTCGAAGGCGCGGGGATACTAAGGAAACTAAGTAGCTAAGGGTAGTCTACTTGGTCTCAACTATACGAAGTTGGTATTAAATTTTGTATAGCGGCTTAATTCTGAGAGTATTCAAAACTAGACTAGGTCCTGGAGTTTTTTATGCATTTGCGGTTTCCTCATTAACAAAATCTTGATGTGTTATTTACTTTATTTCCGCATTATAATTGTTATTATAATCAAGTAAATTACACACGTACGTTAATCCTAGTCACTTGATATTAATCCTATAGAGTTTAGGTTTAACACCATACATATTATCAAGCGAACACTTTGTTGTCATATTGTCTCGATTTCATATCCATAGACGATCACAGAAAGTGTATACCATAGTTGTCTTATTGTCTCGGCTTTGTCCATAGACGATCACACTTGGTATCAGACTTACAGGTTGACATTCGAAAGATTGTGGTGTATTTGGGTACCATCATATTTTTACATGGGCATTTGTATCACTATTACTAAAACAATTAGTACTGAATCCCATGCCTATGACTCTTCAAGAATCTGAGTAATGGATCTGAGAAATGAACGAGTATAATCCATATTCCCAAGATATTCTGCAACAAGAGTGTTACTCTCTTCATACGAGTATTCCACCAAGACAGGTTGAAGTTATCAAATCTTTTTAATATGTTAACTGAATCATCCATGGATTCAAATTTTACAGGTTGCATCGACTTATAACTCGTGAATGTTGAAGAATGTACACAATGAATGCAAAAATAGATAAAGAAAATCAAATACAAAATTAATAATAACAAACTAACTGAAATTTTATATAGACTGGTACATGTCAAAAAGGTTTACAACATAGAACTTCCAAGTGTAGAGTATTGGCTCTTTACCCTATTATCACTCCTCATTGTTCTCTTAAACAGTTGCAAAACCATAATTTGTAATCGAATTTAAATGATAAGTTCCGTCTCTTTTGTTGCTGAAAGCAAAAACTACTGCATAATTGCTACACTTTCCTGCAATTAACAATCAAAACTTTCAATTAGCTACATACTTCATATCTAATAATCACTCATATTTCCTCTATTGTATTTCAAACAACTAAAACAAGTTTCTTGAGAAGATATAAGTATGAATGAGATCGACAATTAAAAATCAATGAAATTCAAATCGGTTCTACGAGCAATAAAGATTAAGGTAAGTTGAGTTCGAAGCTGCTTTACATTTTCGATCATAATCACATATTAAGATTTAACTCGAATTTCACTCAAGAACCCTAGAAAAATTTTAGTAAAAATTTTCAAATATCATAAGCAAGATTAAAACAAAATTAATATAAATCTGAACTCTGATTCTGAATCACAAATGAGAATCGAGATGAAATCGAAGCTATTAGGTTACCGACATCATTTTTTTTTTTTAATTTTTTTTTAATTCAAGATGAATAAGTTAATCAGTTGGACTAGAACGATAAGGAGATATTATACTTATCTTTCAGTTCATTTATTGTTGATCAATGTTTGTTTTCAGTTGTTGTTGATGATTTTTTATCGACTTTTATTCACCGATTTTGAAATCTTCAACAACCGTTGTTGTTGAAGGATCTCGTTGAAGAAGATGAAGCAAAACCTAGTGCTAAAACCCTAATCTCGCTAAGGTTATTGTCTAGGGTGATCAATATGTTGGTAACGTGTGGATGAGGTGGTGGTTACAGAGGTGGTGATGGTGGTGGTGATGGCTGAAAGAGGAATGGAAAGAGGAGAGACCAACAGATCATCTAATAATATAAATAGAAATGATAACTTCTCTAAAATATGTAGTGAGGGTAAATTTGGTAAGAATGATTAAATGAGTTTTTAGTAAGGGGTATAAATGTAGTTGATAAGGGTATTTGTGAAGACCCACAGAAAGTAAGGGTATCTATTCAATTTCCACAAAAAATAAAAACCCCACTATGTAAGAAAAATTCCACTGTGAAGGTGAAAAAGATGATGATTACCGAGAATAAAACGATTATCTCCATTTACACCGACAGTATCAAAACAGAAAAAAGAGTAAATCAATAGAGTAAACAGATGAATTCATGGTATTAGGTATCTAAACTCCTCGTACTACCTCTCTTCTGTGATCACTCTCTCAAATCGACCTCTTGAACATAGTCACCGAAAGTTTGAAACCCTAAAAATATACAGAGAAGAGAGATGGAATAAGGTAAAGGGAGTTTGTTTTAGAAACCCGAATACTTTTTTATTCGACGAAAAAATGCGGAAAGGTGGGATGTTTTGTAAGATCAAAATCGTTGCCATTTCACCAACTGTGGATTTAAGCAATATTAAGGGGTAGTGTTTGCTGTTGAATGGTGAGGTGGGTTTACTCACCATTCAACATTAGATACTGAGTTAGTCCTTTTAAGGATTAGATAAATAACAACTATCCTCAACTAACACCTTGTTTGTTTTTTCCTTACTCATCCGAGTCGTATGGTTCCGACTGATATCACCCGATTCATCTGAATCTGACTTAATATGTTTGTTTTTTGGGTTAGATCTGAATCATCTGACTCAAAAATATGTGAGTAAGTGGTTTGGTCCCATGAATCAAGGGTATTTTATTCTCTGACTCAAATGGGTCTGAGTCAGAGGTTAGGTCTGGGTCGGATCGCGAGCCAGATCTGACTCAATATATAAAACAAACAGACTGACATCTAATTCAAGTTGAGTGAGGGCCGAATCAGATTCAGACGCAGAGTCAGCAAAACACACACACACACACTCTAACTCAGGAATCTTGAAAGCAGTGTAGTCAATCTCGGCCATGTCGGCCAAGATTCCGGTTATATTCTCGGTTTCGCCCCTAGAAAAAATGATTCTTACAATTTCGCCAAGCCGAGAGTTAAACGTAAATCTCGTATGACTCGCCCAAATTTGGGGCCGAGACGAGTCATCCCCAAATTTCAGTTTTCAATTTTCTGACTTTTTTCACAACAAAAATCATCTTTTCAACAGCAAAGAAAAAAAGTTTTGTAACAGAAACCCTAGCTACGTTGTACGACAACACCATCAATTGAAGTAGTAGATGACGAAGACATTACACAAACACAGTCAGATGTGATTAAATCCCTGCTATTCCTATATCTGATGTTCTTTTTTACATGGTTTCTTTTTTTTTTTTACTTTTGATAGTTAAACGAAATTTGATTATTTGGGTTTGTTTCAGTGATTTCATCGCGAGCTTTTCTTTTTGCTGGACAAATTTAGTGACTGAAGGCTTTGATTTTTGTGATTAGATTGATATTTCGGTTGGAAAATTTCAATTTTCATTTTGGAAAAGATGATAAAAATAGGTCACTTCGATAGTAATGTCAATATAGACACTCTTATGTATACACACTTCTGACAGTGGTCTTGTATGAAAATCTAACAAAGATAGAAAACAAGTATATTAGCTCCATGGACTAGTTCTTGGTCATTGAAACAACTAGCAGTATTGTAGTCAAAAGTATCCTCACAAACATAAGATACTATGACAACTAATTATTCAAATATAAGACATGTGTCATGCAATTAATTTAACCAAGAGTAATCAAGATAAATTACTCAAGGTAATATACATCTATAGAAAACTAAACCTATATTTATTTTTTATTTTAAGAAAATGGTGTGGTTTTGTTTGTTGAATTTATATAATCTTTACGGGTATATATCTGCAAATTTGTACAAAATACTTGACGTACCTGTATAAAATTTGGAACAAGGACCGAAAAGATATTCCAAAATTTTCAACGAGAATCTCCAGAAATCTCGTTGTACGAGTGCCTCGCTCCCGGCCGAGACGGACCGAGATCGTAGATTAACTACATTGCTTGAAAAGAGGATCCACTCTCTCTCGGTTTGCAAAAAGTCTCAGTGAACCGAGCAAAACAACAACAAATTAAACCGACAGACACAAAACAGGTGGGCCCCTGCTAAACTCCCGAGGGGCGGGGCTCACCCGGGACCACAAATTTCAGAAACCTGTGAGGAGAACTCCCGATAAAACCTGATTTTGGGCATGCCAAAATCTTTCAAGGCATACAAAACAATAGTCCCATCTTGGGTGACCTTATAAGGGGTACCCTATGGGTAGTTCAATTACTTATATACCCTTAATATAAAAATTTAAAATCAATTTTCTAATCAAAATCAGTTTCCCTTAACATCTCTTCTTCTTCTTCTTCCTCCTCTAGCCGAACTCTTCCCCCTCCTTCGAAAAAAAATTCATCATCGTGATTAATTGTCGATTCGTAAAAATTTGATCGTCAATTAAACTCAACCACATAATGACTCGTACAAAGAAAACTAGGGACTAGGCAAACCAAATCGTCTTCTAATCCATCAATTGAAGAAGAAGAAGAAGAACCAATTGAAGATGAAGGTGTAGAAACTGAAAATCAACCACCAATTGAACCAGAAACTGAACCAACCGCATCTCCAACTCCGGAAATAAGGATAAGAAAGTAAGTTTTACAAACCCAATCTCCTATTTGTTGTTTTTCATCGATTAAATGACGGTTACAGTGTTGGGTTCGGCTCAAAATTGAGTTGCATTTTTAGTCGAATTGTTCATCACAAAAGCTTCCTGTAAGTGTATATGAACAATTCAGCTTAAAATTTCATGAAATTTCAAGCCGAACCTAGTCACAGATAGAGATGCATAGGGGTTCGGCATATTCGATAATCATAATATGTGCCGAACCTAGCAGATTTATGAGGTTCGGCTATTACGATATTCTCAATATGTGCCGAACCAATAACAATATTTTAACCCAAAAAATAACAAATTGATGTTCGGCTCATACGATTTTCGAAATATAAGCCGAACCAGTAATTATTATTTTTCTGGGCTATTCAGGATGTTGTTCGGCTCATAGATGTGAGCCGAACCGTTCATCAATTGGTAGATTCGGCTCATAGATGTGAGCCGAACCTCAACATGTTTCGCCGAACCATGATCAAAAAAATCATCTAAACAACCTTTTATAATTCTGAAAATTATCTTAATCACTAAACAAAATATTTAATCACTAATCAATATTACTAACACTAATCGTAAAGGGCATATTTGCCATTAGAAAAATTTTGGGTTAAGGGGTAATCTGATTTTGCTATTTCACAACCTTTTTTGTCTTCATGTTTGGTATGCCCAAAATCAGGGTTCCCCGATAATAGTCGAATAGTCGCTCATTTTTGTCTGTCCTAATTGTCTGTCCTAATTTTTCCTCGTAAAATCTCTTCTTCCCCGAAACCCTCCACCCCGAAACCCTCCAAAATCTCTCCTTCTTTGTTTCTCAATCAGAGAGATATGGAAGCTCAAGGGTTTATGAGACCTCCACATCCTCTTCCTTCATCCACACCACCTCCACCGCCTAACATGACAGATCCCCAACCACAACTACAACACCATCATCAACAGCAACCACCACCGCAAGGTAATTGGTTCTCGGGGCAGTTCCAGTATCACGCTTCTCAACCTCCTCCACAACCACCACCACCACAGCATCAACAGTGGGTTCCTCCCCCTTCTAATTCTTACCCTCCTCTTCCCCCTCCACCGCAACCACTACAACAACCTAATAACAATAATAACAACGTTTATCCTTATCACCATCCTTTACATCCACAACAACAACCTCACCATCACTACCTCCCACCTCCTCCTCCATCTCATCATCAGCATCCCTATTCTCATCCTCCTCCCCCAGCTTACTCTCAACAGGTAATTTTAGGGTTTTTAAGTTCTATGTTTATTTTCATCATATTAATGCATCTGAGTCTGGAATGTCGATACTTTGTTGCAATGTCAAACCCTATAAGAAATACGTTTCCTTCATTGCATACTTCCCTTGGAAAGATTATTCAGTTCTTATGAGTCTGATGTAAAAGACTTGCTATTGGTGTGTTTTTTTTCTATATAGACATGGGAGAATCCAAATCGAGTATACCAGCAGAGTTGGCAACATCCAGGTTAGTACTAATGTGCTCAGTCTTGGAGTTTTCTTAACAAATTTGAAGAACTTTGAGCCTATTTAATAGTGTACTACTTTTGCTGATCAATTTGTACTAGTAACGGTTCAACATATATGCAATTATAGATGGAAGCAATGTGGAAGATTGGGCAGCACGGGCTAAAGAGTGGGCAGCAGCTAAGACGGTGACAGTGGATAATCAACATATGCAACATCACTTTGTACCTATCGGTAGACCGGAGGAGCATAGTCATGTTTATCATGACCAGCTTCAACAAACTGGTGATGCTCGTTATGCAGATCCTCAGCAGCCACAACATACTCTGTCGAGCCACCAACACTATCCTGTCTCTTCCACAAATTTTAACAGGCCACCGGTGAATCATTTGCAAGAGTCAACGTTCAACTCTGGTGTCTCTTCTTCATATGTTTCAGATGGACATTCGGCGTACATAGCTAGAGATGGAGCTCCGGGTGGAGATCAGAATCATGTATATCCTCAAGGAAGTGCTTCGGGCAACTCATCCATGTATCAGCAGGAGGTACCTTCTAGTTATTCTTCTGTTCCAGGTAAAGCTTCATTTGGCCTTTTGAGACTGCATATGAAGGTTATCTTCAAAAAAATATGCTCTTTGACTTGGTTTATACTATTGTTTATTAGGATGTTATTGTGATTGATATCTACCAGCTTAGCTTTTTACACATCTACCCAATTGGTTCAAAAGTAGACCATCTGTTGCAAAAATTGGATATTGTGGTATCTATGTCCCATAAGCCTTTTAAGGTGTGCACTGCAACTTCTTGAACGATCCATTTTGTTTCTGTTATAGACACAAGACTGACTGATCACTCACTATGGTACTCATTTCATTCTTGCAAGGTCTAAAAAAAGTGTTGAGCCGAGGCGTTTTCCTTTGGCAAGGCGGGCTGTTGCCTCAAGGCAGTCTTGAGGTGTTGCCTCGCATTGCTAAAAGAAAGTGCAAGATAATTAAGTAAATAGACCATACATTATAGAAAAAAAGAAAGAAAATAACACATTATTAGTTAGTCTAACTTAAACAGACCAATCTATTGTCCTACATAAGAAACAGACCGACTATCTTGTCTTCACTATATGCTACAGAACCCTTTTGTTTGTTTAATCTTCTCTCCACTAGCCACACTTGTCTTTAAATTACACTTATAGGCAGGGTTTGATGTTGAAGGCATTTTTAAGCCCGAAAGTCATAAGTATCAAACCATGCCCAAGAAGTGCAAGTACCAAGAGCAAAATATTGACTTGTGACTCCAATTCACGTTATGTACCTTTGGATATGAATCTTTCTCTGTGGCCAAATTGGGGGTCAAACATGGATGTTTTACAGATTTCTTCGCTGCAATACTATCCGTGCTAGTTTGGTCAGCTGTTATAATGGCTTCTGCTTACAGAAACAATTCAAGTACTACTTAACCTTATAAATGCTTGTGGAAATTTGTAGTATTATTGTCCCTTGCACTGCTTATTTGACAGTGTCTTCATAGAAATCAGGAGCCTATGTATCTATCTGGTACATATAACATGTTGAAGATGGAAGCCGATCTTCGTTGGCCGATAACAGTGTTGGTTTTGCAGCTGATTAAAAAAATTGTGTCCATACTTATTTTCGTTTTGGTTAATGTTGCACTTGTGCAGCAGGTGCTGAGGGGGATGGAGAGCGGAATGAGCAGTTGCGCAGATCATCTAATTTACAGATGCAGGAAGGCCCGCACTACATGCAACAAAATTTTGGTGCCGCTGGTAGATCTGCTTCTCTGGATCAGCCTCATTTCGCTTATGGTGATCTACCTGCTGAACCCGTTGCTACATGCAACCGACCCTTAGAGTTTACACCAACTTTTAGTCGTGAGCATGATCCTCATCCACAGCCAAGCTACGCTCATCTTGATCCCATTCCTTCAGTTGTATCCGGGGTAGTCTATCCCCCAGTTCCATCAGGGGTACAGGTATCGTTTATATATAACCTGTGCTTTGTGGTTTACAGATTTATGGAAGTCTTCAGTGTGAGTATTCTCATTCTTGTGTTATTTCAGTCTGATCCTTCATTTGGACCTCCTGGTCCTGGGCATACTGCGTCAATGTTTGGCCAGATTACTGGGTCAAACTTCCATCCTGCTATTTCAGGTGTCAGTACACAATACGGTCTAGGTACAGGAATTTCAGTTCATCCTACAACTCCATTTATTGGAGATGCAAATGGTGGTTCTACTGTTTCGGACCGCCCGAAAAAGGTATATATCGTGTTTTAGGATTTGTTGTTAGGCCAGAGGTAATATTGTTACTGATGTTTATGTGATCTTCAGGGATCAGTGCCAAATTGGCTTAGAGAGGAAATAATTAAGAAGAAAGCTTCCATGGTAGGTTCTTATCAAGAGCATCCCGAAGGAGATTCAACCAATCCCATTGAAGAAGAGATTATTAGCAATTCATTTATAAACGGTGACCAGGCAGACAATAAAAGCATTAGCTCTTCTAGGCTGTCTGATGATGAGGACGACGATGAGGTTTGGATTTCATTTTTCTTGACTAGCTTGTTGTGAGATTTTTATGTTATACTGTTTTACACCTGTTTGAGCATATTCTGGTATTTGCTTTTCATGCAGGATGATATGAAAGCAGCAAACACTGCGGCTCACAACCGGGAAATTAAGCGCGTCCTTACTGAAATTCTATTGAAGGTAATTATTTTTTCGGATAGAAAGCTTATACCTGAAAAATGTATCATTCTCTCCTAATCGTACTGAATTTTCTGTTGCTAAGCAGGTCACTGATGAGTTGTTTGATGAGATCGCCACAAAAGTTATTGATGAAGAAGATGTTACAGTTGAAGGTATGTAGTCACCCATTGTAGGTTATTTGATAGTGAGAGCAGCTAAAGCATTCAAGTTGCATTTGTTCCCCTAACATTGTTTGTATATGTTTGTGTTCTTTTCTGCAGCTGACCGCAGCATTAACTTGCAAAAACAACTGTCCTGTCCTCCTTTCAAAACAACTAAGGCTTCAGCCAAGGTTCTTATTCCAGTCAAAGGCAAGCGATCTGAGACAACTGATGATAGTGAAAAATCTAGTTCTGGTGCTGCTGGAGATATATTGGGTCTCGGAAGTTATGCATCTGATGAGGATGATGAGGTAACCGTAAGTTCCATTCAGCCAACTACTAAGCCAATACAGCCGAGCAAGCTTTCAGATATAAGCAGTGAAGATCAATTACACAAGGAGAGTGAGCACAAAAGAACCAGCTCAAGTAGGGCTCCAGTTCGAAGTGAAAGGGACAATGTAGCTACTGATAAGGACCATGACAAGAGATCAAACCATGAGACTAGTAGCCTCCAATCAACTCTTAACGGGTCCCCTGGAATTCAGGAAGACAAGAGTAATTTTGATGGTGGAAAGATGCCAGGTGCCAAGGTTGGTTTTGAGTCAAAAGTGGCCATTGAGGAAACTGACAGCGGAGAATCTGAATTGCCGCACGGGATTGTAAGAAAGACAACCATGGAAGGAAGATCATCTAGAAGCAGCACAGACCACAAAAATGACAAGGAAAAGAAGAGGAATTCTGGGGATAAAATTTCCATTAGAAAGGCAGAAAATGCTAAGACTAACGCGGACGAGAAACATTCTAATTCTAGGAGGCAGGATCAGAGACATGTTAGAAAGGAGAAGACAGAAGGAAGGGATAGGGATGTCTCGAAAGAAAGAGCGAGGGACCGAGGCACTAAAACTGGAGAGAAGGCAAAGGAAGATTCAAGAAGAGATTGCAATAGTAAGGATGAGACAAGAGAGACTGAGAAACTTAAGAAGACTAGTACGAAAGAAGATGGTAACAGGAAAAGAGAACGGGACAAAGATGAGAAGGAAGATAAAGATGAGAGGGAAGATAGGTCAAGGCATTCCAGACATAGGTCAGGGAGGCACAAGAGGCCTCGATCGTCGTCTATTAGCGGTAGGGGTAGAGATAGTAAAGACAACTCTGTCGGTAGTCATGCAGATGAATCGAGTGACGAAGCTTCTGAGGATTCAAGAAAAAGGTTACAATTAAACTTTGATATTTTTGTTCTTACATTGTTTTCTTTCTCATTCGTTGCATCACACAGTTCCTGTTCTACTTTTGATGCTGCAGAAAGCCACGTTCAAAGAGACGCAGCACATCACCATCGCCTACCAGGTCCAGAAGAAGGTATGTGTTGTCTGTTATTTCATTTACTTGTCATCTGAATCAGACGTGTTTTTTCGTTAGGCTTATGTGCGTTGGTTTTTCTGATTCTAGTTTCCAAATATCTGCATCAGTTTAGGCTTCAGAAAATTGTTCGTAATTCTATAATATCTGAATGCATGTTTGAAAAAGGCGTTTTGAGGCATAATGCCTTTTTTCCCAGTGGTACTTACGCCTCTTTGGTCTGTACCTATGTCTTTTGGGATTAAAAATCTCTAGTTTATGCCGAGGCATGCTTTAATATGTTTTTTCTCTTTGAAGATCTACACATGCCATTTAAATACAAATGTAGAAGATTAAACAGAGCGGCTGTATCACACCCCAAAAACAAAATCTGTTTTAATTTTTTGGCAGTACATTGGTACGTGTAAAGGACAAATTGATAACTTGTTAGTTTCATTTTTTTCTTCTAGATTAGTGGTTCTTGAACTCAATGTATAGTAGTGCCTACCTCTTACCTTACAGTAGCACACCCAGATGGTTTGATTTTATTAAAGTAATATGCTCTCTATTTGTCCACCATTTGTAGTACTCTAACGCAAGAGGACGGTGTATAGAGATGTCATGTGCACCATGGAAATTGAATGTGATGTGCATGGAAAAATAGGAGGTTAAACAGAAACAAATCTTTTCTAGTGTTATGAAGATACTAATTTATTAGTTGATGCATGATTTGTTTATGTATCTTGGTGGGAGTAGAATGATTTCCTTACAAGAGAGGGACTTCATGTGAAACTCAAAGTTTGTCTGTTAAAGATGTGGTTGTTTAGTTACTTAGATTTTTTTAACTTACGGAGTCAGCATCATGGATTTTCTTATTTCTAGACAAGTTTCGCGTTCTCCTCGTAGCAAGCATTCTCATCGCAGGCATTCTCCCCACTCTTCTCTCGAGGGCTCAAGGTATGTTTGTCAAACCGTTTAGTTTTTAAGATTAGGATTGTTTCGAGGCATGTATAGGTGCAACCATTACCAAACTCTCCCAGGTGAAATCACCATTATTTATTCTATATATATGAACTGAAGGATTTTATATTCAATTAAGAAATGGCCTGTCTTTTAATAATTGCAGGAAAAGAAGGTCGAGGTCCAATTCACCTGTTCACCATAGGCGAAAATGATGTTTACTGCTGTGGTGAAGGAGAGATGACCAACTTTAATGAAGTGCCAAAACTTATTCACCGTCTGCTGGAATTCGGTGTTTGTTTGGCGCAACGGCTATTTTTGATGGAAATTGAAGTAGACACAGGCAGGAAATACCTCCATTATGCTATTTCTCTTGCTTTTAAGTTTTGTGGCACCAGTACGGAAGATCAAAATCAATGAGAAAAGAAAAAGAATGGGTTCTATGAACAGTTTTGGGAAGAATAGCGATGTTAGCTTCTTGTTGCGACAATGATATAAACGCTGTTGTTGGTTCCTTATAAAAAATAAATAAAGTGCTGTAGTACTATCGTCAAAATTCAAAAACCCTTTGGATGGTTTAAAGTTTAAACTGTTGTCCAATGCCGAATCGGTCAGATCGAGAAATACTCCAGTTGGAATTTTAGAAGCTCCGCTCATGCATAAACAAATGTAGTATCGTAGCTGGCAATACGGTATCCATATAAATAGTGCTCAATGGGGGATTCCTTTCTCCCCACTGAATTTCTTTCTTGCGTCTGAAAGGGAAACGTTGACAAATGAGAAGTGGTTGTTTGAATATTCCAACATTTCCACTAGTTTATAAATCATTTACCTTTATTTTATTTGAAAACGCATTAATTCAAATCTGAGTTAAGGTTGAAGAGGGGGAGATCTCAATGCAATGCGTAAGAGAAAGAAGAAAAAGGAAAAGCTAAAGGGCATGACGCCTAACCCTCACATGTTCCTTCCGTCCACTTCCCTCCCACCACTTTAACATGATCATCATCATCATGATCAGTGTGATTGGAACCATGGGTACACTTACACTCTAACTCTTTCCTGTGAGCTTGTACTTGAGTTGTAACAAATGAAAGGTTCATCTTTCTTCGCTTCTTTGGGTTACACCAAGGTTAGTTTATATTCAAGAATCAATAATTACAATTTGTCGTTTTTTCTATTGGGTTTTGATGAAGAAAGTCGAAAATTTTGCAGGCATTTCAAGTAGGTTTGTGGTCAGTATGGTTATGTGGGTTTGTTTTGATTGCTCTTTCGCTCTATGCATCTCAACGTTTGCCATCTTCTCTCAAAGAACAGATTAGAAAACCAAAGATTGTTGTTACCTCAGCAGCAAAGGATTTTAGCACAGACCCAACTAAGCCTACGATAACTATTTTTTCTGCACCTAGTTCTTTTAGTAGTGTGGTTGGTGCAAGACAGATTTTAGCTATTCAATCATGGCTTTCTTTATCTCCGGACCTTACTGTTGTTCTTTTTGGTCAAGACCCAAATCTTGTTTCTCTAGCTGGTGCTCTTGGTTCGCGGGTTTCTGTGGAATCCAACATCGATTTCACGTAAGCTATTGATCCAGTTTATTGGTTTGATTTCAGTATCTTGTTTCATGCGCACCTCTTTAGTATGCTTGTTGATTTGTTTGCGCTTAATTTCAATTTTCGCTGCACTTAAACTCTTTTCCTGTAATAGACGTGGTTCGTTTTTTTTTTAAGGCAACGAACACTGTGCTTACTTGTTTCCATTAGTTAGAAACTTTCAATTCTTTGGAATTATGTTGAATTGTGAACCTATAGATGGACATGGAGTAGAATAGATTGAGAATGTAAGATAATTCCATGATATACAAAATTATGAATACTACAAAACTATTTTGACTTTATTATGGTTTCTTTTTAGGTTCCTGGGTACCCCATTCTTCCATTCTATGGTTGCGAGGGCACAGGCATCAACTTCAGACATTTCGGTTCTGATAGATCCGGATACCATTCTCCTTCCTGATTTCATTTCTACCTTGAATTTTGTTCATAAACTCGATCATGATTGGCTACTTGTTGCAACATCACCAAATGTCACCCAGTTTCCGTTTTACTTGGACGAAGCTGGGACACACTGGTTACAAGAAGATGGTGAACGGATAAAGCTCCAGAAGGTAAGAGAGGATAAAAAACAGTATATTTAACCTCGATGAATCTGAAGAGACAGCTCCTTTGAAATGTTTCTCTCTGTTTCAATCAGATGCAGGAAGCCCTGGCAGAGAAGCGACAATGGAGTTGTTGTGAAGGGAAAATACTTCTGGCGTGGAACACAGGAGAATTGCCTCTGCATGCTGGAGTCCTTCCTCCTTTCTTATATGGGAAGGGGATTCACAGTCATTGGATCATTAATGAGGCATTATCATCAGACTTTAGATTCGTATTTGATGCCAGTGAGGCCATTTCAAGTTTTTACATCGGCGATATTAGTCATTCACATAATAGACTTCCTAAAGCTTCTACCTACGATGATGTTAAAGAGAAGAGTTGGGAGTATGCTGGCAATTCCTTTCTGGGGTCCCATTACGGATCTATGTACTTCCGTGGAGCTAATTTTTCGAATAAGCTTGTAAAACTTATTAAGTGTGACGGGCATTATCTTTTCTTTGACACAGAAGAAAACGTTGCTTTTCCATACAGGGATCAGAGTTCCTTGAATTCATGGAAGGGAAGAATCATGCAGTCCAGAAGGGAGAAAAAGCGTATGGACTGTGTTGAAGTTAGCAGATCACTGGACAGAAACATGGACTGTTCTTTTGAAGAGCAATTTAAGTTGTCAAAACCATTGTTGCCGCCTTTCTCCTTGGAGTCACTCCTCCCAATTACAGCAGACAAAGATAAGACAATTATTCTTGCAATTGCTGGAAGCAGTTATCGAGACATGCTCCTAAGTTGGGCTTGCCGTTTGAGGCGTCTTCAGATTACAAATTTTTTGGTCTGTGCTCTTGATCGCGAAACCTATCAGTTCTCCATATTGCAGGTATATCGGCTTCACTATCTTAATAGCTTCGATTGGTGGTGCGCCTCAAATTTCTCCATTTTATGTTCTCTCATTTTCTAAAAATAATGCCGCTGATCTAGTTACGTATTTCTTTTGAAGGGCTTGCCTGTTTTTGAAGACCCACATGCTCCAAGTGATATCAGCTTCAACAAATGTCACTTTGGGACGAAGTGCTTTCAAAATGTAACCAAGGTGAAGTCCAGATTGGTATTGAAGGTGCTCAAGATGGGATATAATGTACTATTAAGTGATGTTGATGTCTATTGGTTTGAGAATCCATTGCCATATCTTCACTCATATGGCCCTGCTGTTTTAGTAGCACAGTCGGATGAATTCAACTTGACAGGTGTTGTTTTTACTAAACCATGCTTTCCTAGCTTAAATAAGAGTAATTTTCCCATTCTTTTAACATTTCAGTTTACTCCATATATTAAGGTTGCTGTTAAATTTGTTTCTCTGCTGATATTGTGGCATATGCATTACAGTACCCATTAACATGCCCAGACGCTTAAACTCTGGTTTCTACTTTGCACGCTCTGATGCTGAGACAATTGCTGCCTTAGAGAGAGTAGTCAATCACGCATCAACATCTACACTGTCAGAGCAGCCCAGCTTCTATGACGTGTTATGCGGAGAAGGTGGAAAAAATCGCCTGGGTGATGACAGATGCCATGAACCTGAAACGAATCTCACAGTTCATTTCCTGGATAGAGATCTCTTCCCAAATGGAGCTTATCGAGAGTTGTGGGAGGAACCAAACGTAAAATCAGCGTGTAAAAAGAGGGGTTGCATAATCCTTCATAACAATTGGGTCAACGGGAGAAAGAGAAAGCTTGAAAGACAGGTTTTATCTGGGTTATGGGAGTACGATATTAGCAGAAGAATGTGTTCGCGGAGCTGGCATAGTATCAAATTGACTAGCTACCACCGACAACCTGGTTATGCCATTTTAATGTTTTCTTAAAAGGTCAACTCTATGTTCCATTTGGCATTTGGAGAGAAAACCAAGAGAAAGAGTTAACTATGTCAACTTCAACTTGAGCTAAGAACCTCGGTTTCAACGTCTCCTTCTGTATAACCCAGTGATTGAATTGAGGGTGCAGAAGCCTTGTTGAAAGAGGTTGCTAATCTTGGAATGCTGAAAAAATGTGCAACTTTATTGGGAGACCCCAAATTACCAAAAAGGAACTAAGCTGCAAGAATGAAGTGGATGAAGCTTCAATGACTAAAACTTTCAGCTTTCAACAGAAAGATTTGTATGTAAGAATAGTCCGCGCTGGAGGGTTTATTGATTTGTACGGAAATGCAATTTTTGCGTCTCAAGTGATGGACAAATATCCTGGGATGTGTGTTACCCGACCAGAGATCTTCAAGCGACCTCACGAGTCTCTTGTTCAGCCAGAAGAGAAGTTGCACCCTGGCCAGAAATTTTATTTAGTTCCCCGTAGTACTGTAAATAAACTGAAGCATAAATACCCTGAGGTGTTCCAAATAGAAGAATCAATTGGTGCAGGACTTGACAGCGGGTTAACTGGGAGTAAAATGTTGGGCGGTGAAGATGAAGAATTTTCCATTTCTGCGAAAGATTTTTTTGTCTCGCCGGAAAGGTGGTCAAGATCTGCTGTTAGAGGATGCAAAAAAGATGTAAAAAGGCCATTTGTGCCGCCTATCAAAGGAGCAAGAATATATCATGGATTGGGGTGGCAACCTAATCTTCCTTCTGTCAAGGAGCTCTCTCCATGAATTCCTCAGTTAGTGCAACTTGAACAAAAGGAATTCTGAAGACACGTGCTTCCACAGAAGATATATCTCTATATCAAAAATCAATTTGCAAAATAAGATCCACGTTACTGTATCGAAATGGTAGTAATGGATGACCGCATTGCCTAGCTAGCTATTCGATATGGGTATTTGTATTTTGGGTTCAAATAGGAATCCACAGAGCCACAGAGGTAATTCAGTTTCTTATTACCACCAAGTGATGTATGCGAGGAAGTTTTTTTCTTCAAAATTAGTTCTGCAAACTTGTTTACTCGTACTTATCTTTCTTCTATAGTTCCATGAAAGTGCTGTCATATCAGATAGAAATCAGTCGTGCAGGGCTGGCTAAGACCATAAACACACTTAACCAGGTCTGTGATAATTAATGCTCCCTTTGTCCTTAAATAGATAACCTATCTTAAAATTGGTACCTCTGAGAGTTTGACATTATATATTTCTAAAACTATCATTTTAATTTGATAGTTAGTATAAAAAATATGTATAATTCGATAGTTATATTTATATCCTTTAGTAGGTATTTTAAAATGCTTTTCAATGACAATCTTTATGAATATCCGTGATATAATCCGAGAGATATACCAATTCTGAACTTTACTAAGTAATTACTAATTATTATCCATAAGTGTATCATTGAAAAATATACTTAAAAAATATTTTTCTTTTCTCCTTACCTTAAGAATTGTGCAAACTTGAAAGAAGTCATTTATTTAGAGACAGAAGGAGTAAAAAAATATAGTAAAGTGTAAATTCCTCGTTATATTTGTTACACGCATCTCATGGCGAAACCAAAAGTGAAGTAAAGTTTGTAAACATAATATTGGTACCAAAAGAAAGATGTCAACGGAAAAAAGTAAAAGATGACGATCGATCTTAATTTCCCACCATCAAAAGTGCAAGTTCCACAATATCAATATGTACCGGATCAAAACAGACAACATCGTGGAAAAACCATGGTTTGGAATGGAACACAACTAACCGTCGTTGTTGTAGCTCACATTAAAGGGCGTTCATTGTTACACAAAGATGCTGGTTGTGAATGAGGATAAGTTTGACACTTGAAGAGGAGTATTTTTTTTTTTTTACAACATCCGCTGGCCAAGGACAGACCCAAAGCCGAACAAACAAAAAACAGAAAACAAAGCAAAATAAAAGAAAACCTACTCTACAGTCTTCTTCCTTTTGTACACCTGCTGTGACTTGTTAGCAGCCAAAATCTCCCTAAAATCCGGAGAAAACTCCTCAATACGCATATTCATCCAAGCACCAGAAGTACGAAGACTAGCCATGAAGTCTGCAACCCTATTTGTTTCCTATAATAATGGGAGACCTTCCGAGAAGTAAATCGTCTCTTCAAAGCTATAAGTTTCCTCACAATCTGTCTGACATTCCAAGGCGAATCATATATTTTAGGGAAACAAATAGAGTTGGACAGACATAAAGTCAGTGGCAATGTGTATCTTTAATTGATCAATGCGGATAGCTTTCTTAAGCCCAAGATCCACCCCATGTAGTTCATGAGCTAACACAGAAATAAGAGGACCTCCTCCAGTAGGATCAGAAGTCTTGGAAGGCAAAATTCTTAACCTAATCCTAGAATCCCTCTGGGATCCATGAGTATATGGTAACCGATCTTAGTGAGAGGTGTAACCGATCCTTGTGAGAGCTGTCACCAATCCTAGTGAGAGGTATACTCGGTTATAACACAAAAAACTTAACCAAAATTAACTTTTCGGATTTCCTAGAGTTCTTAGAGATACCGAAAAATATATTTGGTTAATGTGGAAATATCAAGATGTCGACATACTTTGAACATGATCAGTAACTCTTATCTTTTATTGTTCAAAGATATTCCTTAATAACCCAAGGAGATCCCGGGCCGAAATAAATTTAGAATCTTTTAATCAAGGTTATTAGTTTTATATGCTTTTAATTACCAGGAACTAAATGCATATCTCTGGAAAATAAAAATTGGTAATGTGCATTTACTAATTGGAGATTTTCTAGTGATATTTCGATAAATATTGGACAAAGCATTTCCAGGAATTATGAAAACCGATTTGGGCATTTATTGCATATCTTGAGAATATTCGGTTTTGGAAATTCCATGGTGTCTAAACATCCTTGGTCTACAAATACCCAAGTTTTCATTTCGAGCAAACTATCCTAAGAGCCAGACAAACTTCATATTTTTGTTGTTTCTGGTGGAGCCGTCTATTCGGAGAGGAAAGTACCCTAATTAGGCGAAATCTCTTACGACCGCTCGTTTAAAGACTTCCGTGGGATCAAGAAGCGTCTACGAGTACCGTTGGTGGGAAACTGGATAATTGCAGTTTATTTTAGTTTTCGGTTGATTTGATTGACTAACGATTGTTGAACTTTGATTGCACCTAGTTTGTTTATTCTTGAGAATCTTATCTTCTGATATAAGATTCACTCAAACTAGATCGAAGTGTCGACGGGATCTTTAGAACTGTTTGTAGATCTAAAGACATCTTGTGATAATCCATTGTTAACAGACTCCATTCTGTGCGTGATTTATCACAAGAGATTCAAGTGGTGTTGTGCAGGTGTTTATTGAAGATTAAAGAAGATTTGAAGACAAAGAAGATTTCTGATTTGGTTTTTATATCTTTGGGTGTGCACAAACCTTGATCGGCTGGGATCCAACAAGAATCAGATTTATTCGATTGATTAGTTGTGAAAGATCGGCATCACCTTATAGTTTCTTGTTTGATTCTATATTGATTGATTGCAAACCTAACTCTGCTACTTCGGTAGTTGTTGGATAGATTGATCTGACCAGGCAAAGGAGTTTATTTGTTAAACATAAGAGCCTTTGCTTATGACTTGAGATATCTTCATCTGTAAGAATCAAGAGAGTTGTTACCAAACAGATTTGTTGTTCCTTTACTGTTTGTAATACGATCCAAAGGAATTGTTCCAGTGCGTGCACTTATTGAATGTCGGAAGCGCAGGGACACTGAAGAAACTAGGTGAACTATAGGTTTAGTTGCTTGGCCTCAACTATACGAAGTTTGTTAGATTTTGTATAACGACTTATTCTGAGAGTATTCAATTCTGGACTAGGTCCCAGGGTTTTTCTGCATTTGCAGTTTCCTCGTTAACAAAATCTTGCTGTGTTTTTTACTTTTCTATTTCCGCAATTATAATTGTTTATTATAATTAAAAGTAAAAACACAAACGTTAACTCCGTATTACTTGATAGTGATCATATAGCGTTTAGTTAAGTCCGAACTTATTATCAAGTAATCACACTTTGATTGTTGTATTGTCTCGATCTCGTATCCATAGACGAAATACCAATTTGTAGTATTTTCTCGACTTTTTCCATAGACAATCACATTTGGTAAGAGGACTTATAGGTGGATAATTTAAAGATTTTGGTGTATTTGAGTACCCTCGTCTTTTCAATTGGTATCAGAGCGGCAAACACGAAAGATCTAACAATCTGTGTTTGGTGCGATCCAACCTATAAGACATGAGTCAAAGTAGAGTTAAGCGAGAGCAAAAACTAAAGAAGGACTCAGTTAACGTATCACGAGACTTTGGAAGTTTTGATTTTAAAAAATGCTTAGAAGGGACATCCTCATCGAGTTCTACGGGCTCCGTTGAAAATACTTCTAAATTTTCTCAATATGAGATTAAGTTAAGTCCTGTACTGATGATAGAGGACCTCGATTCTGAAAAACCTTCTGTAGGAGATGAAAAGGTTGTTGATCATGTGTGTATAAAAACTTCTGAGCTACAAGAGTTAAAAGAGAGTTTTAATTCTTGTGCGACTGAACTCACTCTTGGACTAAAAAGAGAAGGAAAACTTCTAAAAAAATTAGGTTGTTTGCAAGATAAAAATGAACAACTTGATCATGATCTATCTTCTTTGACAGCGGAATTAGATTCTCTCAAGAATACATCTTCCTTGGAGATTCAATCCTTGGAAAAGAAACTTGTTGAATCTGAAGCGAGGATTAACTCTCAAAAAAAGAGTTTTGTAGAGAAGTAAGGTACATATCTCTCACGAGAAAAATGCCTTAAGACTGAGCTAGTTGTTGCTCTTGATAAAATTAAGATGTTGGAAGAAGAAAATTTGAACCTGAAAAAGTTCGATGATAGTTCAAACAACTTAACCTCAATGTTAGAAGCAAGTAGAAATCATCGTGATACACGAGGATTGGGCTATAAGGGAACATATGCTTCAAATATTAGCAAAGAGGTAAAATTTGTCAAAGCTACAAATTCTTCTCAACCAGAGGATTCCGCTAATATCAAGAAACCAACAACGTTGAATAAAGATAAGAAGAAGAAAACTCGGCGAGCACCAATACAAGAGGATCCACAAAAAGGTAACATTAAAACTCAGTCTTCGTATGTTACTAGGGATTGTTATTATTGTGGTAACAAAGGACATTTGATATAGGGATGCAAGATTCGTAAGATGCAAGTTACGCTTTATTTTGTATCAAATGAATTGGCTAAGTTTGCTCCCTGAAAGAACTCAGATCGTTATTGTCCTAAGTTTAGGCAAAAGAATTATTATAATGATAGTTCAAATTTTACCTATCACTCGACAAGATCATGTCATAAAAGACCCGATTATAGAAAGAGAGATTAATTTGTAAATGCAAAGACAAGATTTGATGTTCCAAATTGGAGAAAGGGTGTTTCACAAAGTATCCAAAAGGGCAATGGTCCTAATGGTATGAAGGAGAAAGCTGCTCCTGTGAAAACCAAATCTAAATGGGTCCCGAAGTCCTCCATAGCCAAGAAGGGACCAAAAGTTAGTCACAAGAATGACTCTCAGCTGTTAATTGTTGATAATAATAATTACGTGAGTTTTCTTGAAAAACTAAAGAAAGACATCATGTCTGAAATCTCCTGTACTAGTGAACACTGTGATAATGAAACTCTTCATCACAAGTCAAATAAGAAAAACAAGAGATGGAACAAGAGGAAGCAAACCAACCAAGAGGTCAAGAATGATGATTCTGTCTTAGTCACTCGTGACGAACAAGACAAGGCTCAAATCAGCACAATCTAGTTGTGTTAGAATGTGCACGCTCACCTTGGTGCTCTATATTTTGAAAGGTGAGGAAGCACATGAAAACTGAGCACATGATCTCTCGGTTATTATATAACTAATTAACATTTTTAGGGAGATTTCTTTTCTTCTATACTCATACCTTCTCTATCTATATTTGAGCTTTTGATAGAAATGATAATTTTGAGTTTATGATGTTGATATATACTGATCATATATGTGTATGAATTCGTGTGGTATAACTGATTCCAAACTTGTTTGGCAGTGTGGTATAACCGATTCCAAGAAGCAAATCTATGTGAATGAATGTCTATATTTTTGCTATGTGTATTCGGTTTATGGGATGTCTGATTTCGGTTTTCATAACCTTAATATCCGATCTCATATTATGTGAACCCTTATGGTTTGTGTGACTTTTAAATTTAGTGGGATTAAGTTCTAGCCCATGTTGGTAGGCTTTATCAAAGGATCATAAGGTGTTCCAATTGAGACTCATATATAAAAAGTCACATTGTGAATCAATTTGTGTTTACATGAGTTGTGTTTAGCATAAACATATGTGTTTCGGGTTTTCAACTTTTGCTATTGACATGCATTAGTTAAAACCGATTCAACCTTTCTCTAGTAAAGGTTGCTTTTGTTGTTGTTCTTTTGTTCTTGCGAGATGATGACAACACAACGGGGGAGAGTTCTTACTTGAACTTGAACTTAATGATATATCTTTCTGGGGAGAAGAGGATGCGGAATCTGAGGTAAAGAATTTGTTAGTTAATCGTTTTCCTATTTAAGAAAAGCCTGATTTTATTGCTTATATTTTGCTTTTTCTTAACAAAATTCGGTACAATTGATGTTTATTCCATTGTGTGTGTATGGATGTGTGTGTGTGTGTGTGATTCAATTGTTTCCGGTTAAGAAAAACTGGTTTGATATCTTTCTTTATTGTTTGGTATCAATTGTTTTTGGCTTAACGAAATTTCGGTGCAATTGTTGTGCTTTAATGTCTATGTTTGTTTCAATTGCTTCCGGTTAAGAGAAATAATTGTGCAAGTCAATTTGTTTGGTTTGTATGTATTGTTTATGGCTTAAAAAAATACAGGATCATTTGTTTAGTCCAATTCGATTGTGGATAAGAGAAACTAGGTTAATTCTGATCTTAGTTAGACTTATCAAAGTAAAGGATTCGGTTATTCAAGTCTAATCGAATGCCTTGACAAGAAATATTAGTTAACTAACCTAATACTTGTATTTTCTAAAGTGTAAGGTCTAAGTTATTGTCTGAATAATTAGAGCCTGATGAGAAAAACAAAGTTAATTCTGATCTTTATTTTGGTCTTATCGAAATAAGCGATTGTATTTTGTGCAATCGGTTTATCAAGGGAACTAAGTTTCTTAGTCAAATTGTTAAACTATTAAGGAAAATTGCTTCAGGCAATTGTTTCCTTGATAACATATTAAAACCAAATTACTTGTAGTTTCGGTTTTGATATTGGTTATCTAAAATGGTATGTGAAACCTCCGTGCTTAACTCTTATAGGTTGTACAATTCTTTTAGATTTGTAAGATCCTTTCAGTTTGACCTTTATTTGCTCGTGTAGATGGGGAAAAACGATTTGCTGGTTTTTAGGGAAATGAAGAGACGAGCGTGCGGACGAGACTCCTCAACCGAGCAAACTGCTTAACCTCACACAGATGCACTGCAAAGGGAGTGCTTATATTCGAGAGATCAATCTGTAGGACTCCGGCCTAAACCAAGTCAATGGTCGTTCCAAAGTCAATTAGGTCACAAAGAGGGAGATGGGTTGATTTGTAGGAGGGAAGCTAAGAATTGTGTGGGGATCAATGATGATCAAGGATTGTGGATATGTTGAAGGTTTCTGCAAAATTGATGAATTGCTGAATGTTGAGTTCGAATAAGTTCTGGTCGATTGATGGAATTTCTGAGAGTGATTGCTCGAAAAATTGTTGTTGTTCAATCGTGGATCCAGAGACTTATTTATATTGTTAGAATAATGAACATCTTGATCCCAGTAAGTGCGGCGGTTCCATGAATGGAAGAGTGGGAAAGTGGGAGATCGTGACAAAACCAATTCCGTGTCGTGCGAAGACTTGGTTGATCGTCCACCCACTACTTTGCTTACTCCTTCAACCGTTTTCATGACTTACTCACATTTATCATCGTGGATGAATCCACGTGTTGTAAGCCGCCAGACCAAAACCCTAATTGATATCCCCCCATGTGACGTGATTGGTGTGTCACGAATCGTGGAGTCTGCATGGCAGGCGTGTATTTTATTAATCAGTTGTTGACTGTTTAAACAATAATCTAGGTTTTGTTGAATTGAGCATGAGTGACGAATGCTCAGGGATTCATTGATTCGATGGATTATTAAATATTGATAGTTGGATCAATATTTGAGCAACTGAGCAAGTATTGCTCAATTCGACGAATTACTGATAAATTACTGAATATTGATAGTTGGATCAATATTCGAGCAACTGAGCAAGTATTGCTCAATTCGACGAATTACTGAATATTGATAGTTGGATCAATATTCGAGCAACTGAGCAAGTATTGCTCAATTCAACGATATTGATAGTTAGGCAATTGAGCAAGTATCGCTCAATTCGACAAATTATTGAATATTGATAGTTGGATCAATATCCGATAAATTGAGCAAGTATTGCTCAATTCGACGAATAAATTACTGAATATTGATAGTTGGATCAATATTCGAGCAACTGAGCAAGTATTGCTCAATTCGGAAAATTATTTATTGGAGGCGTGACCCAATAAAATATTAATTAATATATTGGTAGATTACCAAATATTATATGATTAATCCGCGTGTTGTTTACTGGATCAACATAAATTTATTTAGTGTTTGAACTTGCTCAGAATGATGATTTGTTGAGCGTTTTTTCGAAACCCTAATTTTGATCAATTGTTCGTTAATTGATGAATTGCTGAAAATAGGAGAGGGACCGACCACATGGAATGATGGACGTCCATGTGGTTTCCAAGTGCTCAAGTGAGCGTGCACCAGGGTCATCATTTATTGAAATAGTGCTCGATTGAGCATTAGGTGATACAACCTAATTATGGAAAAGTGAGGGACCGACCAAGAGGACATAAAACCAGCCCTTGGTGGTCGTGGGACCAGCAGATGGTCGTTTGAGCAAATTCCAAGTCAGTTGGAAAGAGTTTGGACCCAATTGTTATAGTAATAATTTTGCGGTAAATAAGGATTCGTTACTCGGACTTGAAAAGATTTTTAAAACAAAAATATATACACAATATTTGTCACAGGATCAAGAGACACTAGGACACAGGATTCCACCATTAATCATGTACACAATTCATATATTTATTCGAAACAATTATAGCTCAAATCATAAGGACTCTCATTCTTTCCAAGGTAGATTTTTAGAATATTATTGTATATCACTAGCATGACGCATCAAAAGCACTACGACCAAGCATACATCATCATATGATATCACAACCAATTAAGAAAAATCACAAATCGGTTAATAAAAAGTGCAAGTAGTCAAAAAAAGAATTAATATAATTATCATATGCGTAAAGAACGGCTTCCTCCATCATCCCAGTGTTGGGGTTTAGCTAATCATAATAATCATGTTCTCAAAATATATATTTGATGCTCAAAGTATGATTAAAAGAGTCAAAATTTATAAAACAGTGGTTCTGAGACTCACAAAACACGTCCAGAAAGAAACGATACCAGAAAACTGCAGCTAAACTGCGACACTTCTCCACTGCTGCTGGAACTGTTGAAGAACGACGGTCTTTGGCCGTCCGTTCTTCGTGTTCTTGAGCTCCTCCTTCTTCTTCAGCAGCAGCAGGTGAACAATCCTGCAAGTCCCGATTTCTCGCTCCTCTCGGCTCTGGCTCGACCCCAAACTCTTGATCCCCCTTCTCTGTGATACCAGAAATCTATTTATACTCCTCAGCCTCATTTAATCACGCCATAACTCAAGATAATTCTCTCTTTACTCGGCTTAAAGAGAAAATATTTTTTGGATATTTTCTTCCTTTAATTAGCTCTCCACGCGCTGAAATGATGTATAAACACTCCAAACATGATCTTACACGCTGTAGAATTGATTCAACACTCTCCAAACACATGAGTACACGTCTAAATTTGATGTGATCGTGTGATATTCATTTCTTGAACGTGCTTCCTGATTTCTTGATTGTGATGATTCCATCCAACTATGATCGATCCTAACACCCAAAATGTCTTCCTCTATCCATATCACAAATACCCATTGAAAATCAGAGGTTTAATCGAACTCTAACCCCTCCAAAAATCGATCGACCCAACTACCAGTGAGAAGAAATATTTTCCCGCCTTTTTCCAAAATTTGAATTATGAGAAGAAAAGTGTCCTCCCCCTAATCCTGTACGGGTGTCCCTTTAGCAATTGGGGTGGAAATAGTAATTTTTCTGGGTTCATCCGGTACATTTCTGGGACGCTTCCGGTGCATTTCTGAGGTGCCTCCGGTACATTATCCTGGGGTGTAAAACACTTCTTTTCGAGCTCATTTCGCCGTAAAGGCTTATTTCTCTAAAAACATCTATAAAAACACAAAATAACACAATAAGTACTTAATCGAGTCTAACAATACAGAATATTGAGAACAAAATAGACACATAAATGCGTCTATCAAATACCCCCAAACTTATTATATGCTAGTCCTCGAGCAAAAATTAAATCCTAACTCACTAGGTGTCCCTAGTGACCGAGTTAATCTCGGGAGGGTTTACCAGAGGTGTACCCACAAAACCTTTACTCCAGACCCTAGCCGTCTATACAGAACCTTGGAAGGCACTAAAGAACCTCATTGGTTGGCATACTTATTGATTATGGGAGGAAGAACCCTGATGCGAAATTCCAATTGTTGTACACGAGTTTGCACTCAAGCGTACTAAAATTCATATAAGTGACAGAGCTCTACTCAGATAGTTTCACGATGGACATCATACTCGGAGTCAGACTAATCATATGGATAGATTAAGAGATGGATATAGAAAATATAGATGGTTTTGATGTTAACTAGGTGAACGATGTTTCTCATATCTGTCTGAAGGCCACTGCCAAAATAAACCTGTCCTAAATGACTGAGATATTCTGACTAATATCAAATCACTGGCATATACAAGGGAACCAGTGTTCGATAATCCTAACTCTAGGTCAACACAACTGGCATATACAAGGGTTCCAGTGGCCGACTTTATTGAATTTTATTCTGTTTGGTCAAATGGTCTGGTCTAAAACTTTTTTTTTTTTTAATTTTTTTTTTTCAATACTCAGTCACCCTATTTTACCCTAGCAGTGGTAACAACTTGAATCGTGAGCCCCACCTAATCACCTAGAGAAACATAGTTTAAAAATAAAAATAGAAACATAAATGAAAAGGACTCAACGAGATATGGCGAAACTATCATGTTATTTCTAACACCTGAGCTCTGTGCTTTTATGAATAGACTCTTTAGATGTTTCCATCTAGTCAGATTGGTCCCTCAACTCCTAAAACCAAAATGCTTCCATCCACTTAGATTGGTTAGTGCCATCCTAAATAAGCATAAATTTCTAGGCTCTGGAGTTTATTTATTATGCAACTAAAAAGTTTCTCCCATACCCCAAAACTTAAACCTAACATTGTCCTCAATGTTCTAAAGATAAAATTAAAAACATGAACAAGGATTACCAATGAAGCAAAAGAGATAAGGAAAGATATTACCGTGTCGCATGAATATTGGGTTACCTCCCAAGAAGTGCTAAGTTTAAAGTCTTCAGCCAGACTTAGGAAAGGTTTAGTCAACTCGAACTGTATAACAGTAATCGGAATAACTGTGGGTATTCAAAACCAAAAAGAGCTGACAAAAGGAGACTGCCACAAGCCAGAGAGTGATAGTCTTCCTTAAACAGATGTGTCGACCCTAATCTCCTAAAATAATTAGGTTTAGTATCAAAACTTAAAAATTGACACATTTTAAACTCATATGTTCCCACAATTGGTAGAAAAGTTTTTGGTGGGAAAACAAAATCGATCTTGGAATCATAGCCTGGGTAAACCACATCAACCAGAGGATGGGTTTCTAACGACTGAATTTCCTTATGGACACCATTAGATTCAGGAAAACGTGTATGAAGATAATCTTTTAGAATGGTCGAGGCATTGATGTCAAGTCCCAAGTGAGGGACCTTTTTAAGAGTTAAAGCACACGGAGAACGATAATCACCCCCAAACTTAGAGTTTTCGGCGTCTCTAGATAGACTGGTCACAATCTCCCTAATTTCTAGGTCATCAAATTCCTGAAAATGGGCAATTGATTCTTCTAAGTCAGGTTCATCCTCACTAATCTCTATGAGTTCATCTAAGACTATTGTTTCCAAATCGTTCGACTCGAAAACAGAATTCTCAAGATAAACCGGTTCCTCTAAACCATCATCATATAAATGATTATAACAGAAAGTTTCTAATAAAAGCTCATTAACTAAGGTGTTAATCAAAGTTACTTCCTCCGATCCATTAATAAGTTCATCAAATAATGGATTGTCCAATACTCTGTAGGATAAAGGATCATGAACTACATCGTCTAAAACGGTGGTATCTCTAGTCAGATCCACATCCTTTTGAATAGGTGAATAATCATTAAAATTATTTGGATCTGAACCAGAAATAATATTATCATTATGAAGCTCAAATGGAGTAACTAGTTCCGGATCACTATGCCTACAAATGTATGATTCTTCATCAATATTATCTTCATCATAATCATCATGAACCTCATCTAAAGTAGTGTCTTTTATTCTAACCTCGTCCTCTAGATTGGGCAAATATTCACTATTGATATCAAGGGTAGAATTGGAAACACTATTTTGGAAATTTAGATTATTTAGAGCAGCACTAGCTAACTGTTCATTTTCTGCCTCTAAGCGTGCTTGAATTTCACTGAGCGTAACACTTATACGTTCACAAGTCTCATTGAATATCTTAGACCGTTGTGTACTCTCTTCTCTTGAACTAACTGCACGTTCATACTCCCTTCGAACTTGTTGGTAGGTTTCTTCTAGATATTGAACAGGTTTAGAAATGTCATAATCAGGACTAGTTTTTAAGTAATTTTCCAAAAACGCATGACTAGTACTATAATATTCCTGATTTTCTTGCTCGTAAGACCAATTCGTGTGTGGATAGTAATTGGGCTCACTATGGTATGAACCATAACCTTGAAAAGGTTGACGTTCCCAACTATTATTCCCACCATGGTCATAAAACTGATGATTTCCATATTCAAATTCAGGTCGATATTCATTATATTGGCTTCTATCATACCAGTTCGACATTCTTAATTGCAAGGGAATTCTACACAACCACAAACAAGGCCGACTCGACTCCACCAAAACAAACCTAAATATTTCTAGCAAACAAAAAGCATGATGGCTCCACTTAGATTGTTTTCTAGACCAGCTTCTATTCCTTCGAAAAGGAATTCGTTACAATTTGAGCACACCCCTCTGGAATCAATCCGAGCTAATGTAAGTTGAATCGAGGCGAGGGAAGCTCAGTGGAGATTTGATACCCAAGGCCTCACCGGTACAAGGCGGCGCAGTAATGCATTCAACTTACAGAAACCATCAAGAACTTCGAAGTATGCTATAAGAGTAACCAATATTTTTCGAAAGATTTTCCTACCAAGCTCGTTACCCTATCGGTCTCGTTCTAATCAGATTTTAAGCTTGGGTTCGCGTTAGGTTTCGTTTACCTAAGGCGGGCAAGAAGGGAACGATGATGAAATCCGAACCCTTATCTTGTATTGGCCAGGCCTTGCCCTTTACTAGGAATTTAAAAACAGTCCAAATTCGTCCTCAATCAATGAATCACCTTAAGGAATACAGTAACTCGCTTACAGGAGATTCGCGAGTGTTTCGATGGACTTACCTCCCGTACCAGACGGGGGATGAACCGTTGAAGTTGAATCGGGCCACGACTCCTATGTCATGTACGAACCCGAGGGGCCGAGACGATATAGTAATCGTCGTCCTTCCCTGCACACAGTTTATATATAATTTTTTTTTTAATTAATAATACCCTTCCGTAGGGTATGAAAAATAATGTCCCAAAATTTAAATTCCAAAGTCCATCAAAAAAAAGTGCAAAAGAAAAAATATAGTCTAAGAAAAATAAAAAGTCTAAAAAAATTAAAAAAAATAAATACAAATATCTCTCTTTTTTCTCTCTTTTTTTTTTATCAAAATAAAAAAAAATAAAAAATCTTCTTCTTTCGCCCCTTTCGCTTTGCCTTTTACTCCAGTCTTTAAGTATTCACCAAAAACTTTGGCAAAATTTTCTTTCGCTCCAACTTCCAAAATCTGAAAGAAAAAGACAAAAAACCCAGAAACGTAAAGAAGAACAAAAATAATTAAAATAAATAAAAATAAATTTATAAACAAGTCCGCGTCGGCGGCGCCATTTTTTGTTATAGTATTAATTTTGCGGTAAATAAGGATTCGTTACTCGGACTTGAAAAGATTTTTAAAACAAAAATATATACACAATATTTGTCACAGGATCAAGAGACACTATGACACAGGATTCCACCATTAATCATTCACACAATTCATATATTTATTCGAAGCAATTATAGCTCAAATCATAAGGACTCTCATTCTTGCCAAAGTAGATTTTTAGAATATTTATTGTATATCACTAGCATGACACATCAAAAGCTCTACGACCAAGCATACATCATCATACGATATCACAACCAATTAAGAAAAATCATAAATCGATTAATAAAAAGTGCAAGTAGTCAAAAAAAGAATTAATATAATTATCATATGCGTAAAGAACTGCTTCCTCCACCATCCCAGTGTTGGGGTTTAGCTAATCATAATAATCATGTTCTCAAAATATATATTTGATGCTCAAAGTATGATTAAAAGAGTCAAAATTTATAAAACAGTGGTTCTGAGACTCACAAAACACGTCCAGAAAGAAACGATACCAGAAAACTGCAGCTAAACTGCGACACTTCTCCACTGCTGCTGGAACTGTTGAAGAACGACGGTCTTTGGCCGTCCGTTCTTCGTGTTCTTGAGCTCCTCCTTCTTCTTCAGCAGAAGCAGGTGAACAATCCTGCAAGTCCCGATTTCTCGCTCCTCTCGGCTCTGGCTCGACCCCAAACTCTTGATCCCCCTTCTCGGTGATACCAGAAATCTATTTATACTCCTCAGCCTCATTTAATCACGCCATAACTCAAGATAATTCTCTCTTTACTCGGCTTAAAGAGAAAATATTTTTTGGATATTTTCTTCCTTTAATTATCTCTCCACGCGCTGAAATGATGTATAAACACTCCAAACATGATCTTACACGCTGTATAATTGATTCAACACTCTCCAAACACATGAGTACACGTCTAAATTTGATGTGATCGTGTGATATTCATTTCTTGAACGTGCTTCCTGATTTCTTGATTGCGATGATTCCAACCAATTATGATCGATCCTAACACCCAAAATGTCTTCCTCTATCCATATCACAGATACCCATTGAAAATCAGAGGTTTAATCGAACTCTAACCCCTCCAAAAATCGATCGACCCAACTGCCAGTGAGAAGAAATATTTTCCCGCCTTTTTCCAAAATTTGAATTATGAGAAGAAAAGTGTCCTCCCCCTAATCCTGTACGGGTGTCCCTTTAGCAATTGGGGTGGAAATAGTAATTTTGGGGTGGAAATAGTAATTTTTCTGGGTTCCTACGGTACATTTCTGGGACGCTTCCGGTGCATTTCTGAGGTGCCTCCGGTACATTATCCTGGGGTGTAAAACACTACTTTTCGAGCTCATTTCGCCGCAAAGGCTTATTTCTCTAAAAACATCTACAAAAACACAAAATAACACAATAATTACTTGATCGAGTCTAACAATACAGAATATTGAGAACAAAATAGACACATAAATGCGTCTATCACCAATATGAGCAATTGAGCAAATTAGGTCAAAATTATGAAAAAGTGTGGGACCGGCTCCTTGCAAGCCTTAGGGACAGACTTGGTGGTCGGTCAAGGAAGCATGTACGTGTCACCATAATGTCTGTGTCTCATTCTTGAGAGCTTCGGCATTTTCTGATGTGCGCTTGAGCAATATCTCAGATTTTCAGAAGAGTTCGATCTTTGACTGAAATTCTTGATTTTGCTCGAATGAGCAAGTAGAACTTATCGTTTGATCCAAATTCGGAAGATATTAAAATAATGATATTTTAATATTTGGCGTGAGTAGCCTAGTCGGTCATGTGACCATTTGACTTTTTGGCTTTTTTCATGGTTTGAGCAATATTTGAGAAAATATGAGGAAACCATGATTTTTTCTCAGAGGAGTTTCATGAGATGAGAGAAATAATAATTAACAAAAATTAGGGATTGTAAGGTGTGGGACCGGCTACGGCTAGGGCATGGCCGGCCGACCAGGTATCCCGGTCCCGCAACACCTTTCCCTATTTATATTATTATTTTTCAGGAAACTATGAAACTATGGAGAAACCATGAGTTTTGTTGAAACAGAGAAGTTTCATGATATTAGGGAAATAATAATTATGAAAGGACAAGGGATTGAAAGGTGTGGGACCGGCCACGGCCAGGGCATGGTCGGCCGGCTAGGTTGCCAGGTCCCGCGACACCTTTCCCTATTTTATATTATTTTTTTCTCATGAAACCATGAAAATATGGAGAAACCGTGAGTTTTGCTCAAACAAGGAAAGTTGCTAGATGAAGGAGTTTTTCATGAGTTCATGAAAATAACAAAATAAGGAAAAATAATGGAAGAGGCATATTGTTACTGCTGTGGAGATAAAGGTCATATGCAAAGGAGTTGTAAAATTCGAAAGATGCAGGATGCTTTATCATTTGTTTCAATAGAATTGAGTAAATTTACTTCTAACGAAAACTCAGATCATCATTGTCCTATTTTGAGACAAAATAATTATTCTTATAGTTCGCATTCCTGTCCGTCAAGGGTCATCCCTAAAATAAGCAATGATAAAATGGTAATACCTTTGTCAACGAAAATATGAGATCGGATGTTTCAACTTGGAAAAGTGCAATGTTGCAAGATATGAAACAATATCTTCATCCTAAATCCTCCTACAAATGGATGCCCAAGTATGAAGTAAAAAACTCAAAGGAGTCATTTAAAGAATCCACTAAGATAAAGAATCTAGTTCTGATCTTAGATAAAGATGATTATGAACGTCTAATTATTAAACTCAAAAAGGACCTCAAGATATCCAGTGATATCGATACAAAGTTATCCTTCAACAATCTGCTACAAATTGGAAGAAGAAAGAGGAAGTCAATCAGGAATCACTGATTACTCAAATCTTATTGATATGCATTTATTTATTTAAAAAAAAGGGGGGGTGAAATATTTTTTTTGCATATATAAGATGAGCTTTGGTTATTTTTAAGTAATCAAAATGAGACTTCCCTTATTTGTATATTTTTACTTCGAAACTTAAAGGTTTCCTTCTTGAACCTTTTTGAAAAAGTTATTTATATGAATAGTTTCGGTCTTGTTCTTCTTCATACAATATCAAATTCACCACAAGATAATCCTGTGGCATACATAAAGATATTGTATAATGTTATCCCCTTATGAAGAGGAGAGTGAGGAAGATTTAACATAGGAAATTTCAGATGTAATTAACTCCTGCAGATTTATGCCACTTCCGAAAGAACGACATACTATTTCTTTTGTAAAAAAAGGGAAGAAAATGTAGTGACTGAGAAAATTCTCGAGTCAAGCTCCACATATTTTGAAAAAGGGAAATTTGAACTGTTCTCCAAATACTGTCTGTTTCCCATCAAGACAACTCTCTCAATAATCATTGCTTCCAGTCTATTCGAAGGAACAATGTAACTCATTGGGAGAAGGGATCTTCTCAAAGATGAAATTGTTGATGCTGAGCATGGAATCTCTTGCTATGATCATCGTATTGCCAATCATCAGTGGACTCTAAAACAAGAAGGAGATGATGCCGAGTATAGAAGGAATGAGGATTATTGCAACAACAAAAAAATCTGACAGAAGCTAAGAACCTTCTGAAGGAAATCTCAGAAAAGGCATGCAAAGCAAAAATAAAATTAAGTTCTTATTTAAAATTAGGCTATTCAATATGTTGATTATATTTTAAATAAAACTATCAATATTATTTATGAATAAAATTATTATTTTATAATTTTGTTTCATGTGATAGTTTCCGATTGCATAGCCTGTGTATGAATGCTTATATTTGAAAAAGCGGGGGTCTAACAACCACACCCAATATTTCGTTTGGCAATCTGAATAGACAAACTCCAATATACTTTCAAGAGAATCAACTAGACAGTCAGACTCAATCTAGAGAAAAGTATATCAAAGAGTTTTATATCTCTATCTCTCAATTTAATCTGCAATCAGCAAATAGGAATTTGCGAGCCCGATTGAATATAAGAGAGTAACTTGGACGGAATCAAAGACCAATGTTCAAGGATCAATCAATTTCAATCAACAACCAAAGGTTGGATTTACCAATTGATCGATTCAACGCACAACCTGCGATATTTCAATTATATAATTAACAAAATATAATGCGGAAAAGAAATAACACAGACACCAGAATTTTGTTAACGAGGAAAACCGCAAATGCAGAAAAACCCCGGGACTTAGTCAAGCTTTGAACACCACATTGTATTAAGCCGCTACAGACACTAGCCTACTACCAATGAACTTCGGACTGAAATGTAGTTGAATCCTAATCAATCTCACACTGATTCAAGGTACATTTGCGCTCCTGACGTCTTTGATCCCAGTAGGATACTACGTACTTGATTCCCTTAGCTGATCTCACCCATAACCAAGAGTTGCTACTACCCAAAGTCGAAGACTTGATAAACAAATCCGCATCACACAGAAAAGTCTATTGAATAGATAAATCTGTCTCCCACAAATATACCTACGAATTTTTGTTCTGTCTTTTGATAAATCAAGGTGAACATGAACCAATCGATAACCCGGACTTATATTCCCGAAGAACAACCTTGAATTATCAATCACCTCACAATAATCTTAATCGATTAACGAAACAAGTTATTGTGGAATCACAAACGATGAGACGAAGGAGTTTGTGACTACTTTTCTATCTTGCCTATCGGAGATATAAATCTCAAGCCAATCTTACGATTGTACTCAATCACGATGGAAACAACAAGATCAGATCACGCAACTACAGAAAAAATAATTGGGTATGGCTTCACAATCCCAATGAAGTTTTTAAGTCGTTAACCTACATGGTTTCGTGAAAAACCTAAGGTTAAAGGAGAATCGACTCTAGCTTATAAAACTAGTATCACACAGGAGGTGTGGGGATTAGGTTAAAGCGATATGAGCACTTTCATATCAACCTTATTTATCTTCACCATAACTAGTTCAAATGACTCAAATGAACTAGTTAGAGAGTTGTTCAATTGCTTAGATCTTATAGAAGTATACAAGACACAGTCGAAGCAAAATCGATTTTGATTCACTCGAATCAATTCATGAACATTATAGCCACGGTTTGCAAAGATTTCATTCCTTATTATATAAACGTTTTAGATCATGAACAAACCGATTTTAGAAAGTAACCTACTTAAGTATGCAAACGGGTACGCATACCTAAGTGGTCGGACCGAGTTTGGTTACGCCAGTACGCGTACGTATGTGCATACTAATTCACACTTCCAAACTCGAGCAAAAATTCACGGACGTGAAACTTCCGCCAGTATGCGTACGAGTACGCATACTTGCCCGAGTTTCCAACAACCGCCGGTAAGTGTACGGGTACGCATACTTTAGGTTCCCGGTTTTGGACTTTTACACAAATGTGAGAACACACTATGTTTATATCCAAACATGGTTACTTGTTCTAAACTCTCATTTCAATCATTGAAACTTTCTAAGAGGATGTTAAAATAGTCGTTATTCACAAACTATTTTCATCAAATCATTTTCAAGTTATTGAAACAATCAACATGATTTTCGTCACGAGTAAATATGAACTTGGCCAAAGCGCAAGCTTACCAACACAGATTTCGAGAAATAGATAAGCGAGATAAACTCGGCTCGAAATAGCAAATGTGTATAATTGAAGTCTATATAGCAATACGACTTTTGTCTCAAAATATGAGATAAAATAGATTGACTTTTGAGTGATAGATAAGTTCAAGTCTCCACATACCTCTTTGTTGATGAAGTTCCACAAGTTCTCTTGAGTATTTCTTCGTCTTCAATCGATTAACGTCGTGGAGTCTAAGGCTTAACTACACTTACTATCCTAATCCTAGACTTAGCTATAAGTAGACTATAAATCAAGACTTATAGTTTTGGAAACTAAACTTGACAAACAAGCTTGAGATAGGAACGCTTGCGAGTTCGACCGAGCAATGCTCTAACAATCCCCCCTTTATCAATTTTAGTGACAAAACTATCAATACATATGGGATACAAAATAAATAAACTTTGTAGCTTCTCATCCAAATGCTTGATCTCCTTTGTTCTTCATCATTCCTCGAAATCTTCGTCACTTCCAAGTACTCCAATTGTTCCAAAGGTATTCAATTCCGCATCATCGTTGTTGAACATCCGTAGCCATAACAAGGAGAAAACAATAGCTCTCAATCCTTGTTATACAGTGTCATAGTATTATTACACAACATCAAAGTTCAATTGTATCACAACTTGTACAACAATAATATGGTGATATGTATCACTCCCCCTTGGCCAATACTTCATCTCACATGAAAACCACTCCACCTTACATAATGATCCGAAAACCATATGTATTTGTAGTGTGAACTACACATTAATTCTCCCCCTTATTGTCAATAAAATTGGAAAATGTACGAAAATTAATGGGATCCTAATGAAATTTCCATAGAGATACTTCATGACCAAAAAAAAGCACATATCAACTTTTTTAGATGCAATCATATAGCCGAAACTAAATGCATTCATCAAGGAGTTTATAAAGATACAAGATAACCCCTATAATATTCCACATCCACACTCCCCAGAAAGATTTGGCAATTAAGCACAAGTTCAATTAAGAACTCTCCCCTATAAAATGTCATTCCAAAAGGAACAACAAGAGCGACCTTGCTTTCACAAGAAAAGAAGGATTTCTTTGGACATTAACAAATCACATAAGAATATGAATTTGTATCCGAAAATCTTAATTAAATTAAACATAAGAGAACCCATAATTAATTTAATTGGAAATGCTCTCATAAGAGAACTTACGGAGCCGCACAGTATTTACATAAAGAGATGGATCAGGGAAGATCAATATTGCGGAATAAGCAAAGATTCATTCTATTTTTCATCACTATTTGCACAATGACATATAATAGAATTTAATCTTTGTAAACAAAAGTTCATCCTATCTTCCATCAATATTTGCATAATGACATAATAGACTTAACTTTTGTTTGTCAAAAGTTCTTCAATCTTTTATCAATACTTGCATATCGACATATGAAAGACTTAACTGTTGACCACGTATGGGACAATCACAGTTCACGGACACAAACACACATATCCCATAACAAGTTGCAATATATAAAACCATAAAGATTAATATTGCAAAATCATCTTCCAAATAAACTTTAGAATTTAAATAAATAAATCTAAAAACATTGCAAGATGAAAATCGCTGGAAATAGTTATGTGTACTCACAATAGTGGCTATTCCAATCCCTAGTTATCCTTCTTAAAACATAAGAATAAATTCTCATAAGAAGTTTCCTAGACATTAAGACCTTCGAAAAATTCTTTATCGTCCTCGAACTCCTTGTCGTCAACAACAATCGGGACATAAGGTTCATGAAGAAAGGAGTTGATATCAACAAACCTTCTTGACTGATGTTGAACCAAGGCCTTCTGAATTTCAAGAGTCTTAAACACAAAATCCTTTATTTGCTGAATCTCCTTCCTTGTTTTCTTCAACTCTTCAAGAACATCAGAAAATTTCTGAGAATTTGAAGGAACAACTCTTGGATTCCTCACATTCCTTCTTTTTCTTTTAAATGTTGGAGGTAACAGAGATTTATATTTTTCCTTCACGATTGATGGCTTAACAATCATATTAACATCTTTTCCATCAGTCGACATAATGCTTGGAGTATCCGTAAAATCGGAATTGTGAGAGGAAATCACAAGATAATCTCAACAAGCAGTCTTATGATAAAAAGAGTTTCTTAGGAAAGGAAAAAAGAATGTAGGGTTACAGAACCTTTATACACTTAAAGGATTCACGTACGCACAACTCTTACCCTAAAAAAGGTAGAATTGTCTACATTAACCCTCTTTTATTGATTAAATAGGGAAGTCCTTTCCAATATCAATTAGATATGAAAAGCGACATGAATTCCAGACTTTACAATGCTCACAGAGCAAAAACACGAAAAAAGAAAATCAAAACAATCGAGAAGACTTTTATTTTCCTAAAGCCTGAGGTGTGCAAAATCTTGTCTCTTTTGATCAGGTACATGAGACAAGATGCACTAACCAATAATTTTAAGTTGTGCTGCAGTGAACAATAATTTGTCCACCATATTAAAGAAATTCATAGAACCCTGTTTCTCATAGTGTTTAGACCATAAATTTCTTTTTAATGATCTAGTCTTTTCTTTGGAAACTAACTTCTTTGGAGAAGAGATGCGTTTACATACCTCTGATGATTTTTGAACAAGTTTTAGCTTGTTTGCTAATCGATTCGCTCTTCGTTGAAGTTTTTTGACATATCTCATTTTGTGTTTGAACTTGAAACACTTTGAAAGTTCATGACCTTTGAGAGAACAATAAGAGCATGTCAACCTGGAAAATGATTCAGACGCCCGAGATGTGTATGCGGCTAGACACATAGTAGAACCTGTCAAATCAGAAAAAGAGTTTCTAGTAGAAACAAGTAGATCAATTTTTTCTTCCAGATCGGTTGAGATTTCTTCTGAAAGAATATCAAGATTGATGTATGTATTGATACAATTATCAAAATCAATATTTTCACAAAGAAGTGCAACACTTGACTTTTCCTCTTCATTAGAATCATAGTTGTCAGACGTTTCATCAAGAGTTGCAGCTAGACCTTTGTTCCCAGTGTATTTTTTACGATTTGGACACTCATTTGCAAAATGGCCAAAACCTTTACACTTAAAGCACTGAGGCATATCCTCGTCATCAGTTTCATCATTATCCCTGTTTTTAGAAGAAACACGATTATGAGGTTTAACTGATGACCTGGGTTTATCTCTGGAGAACCGTTTACTTCTCATCAAAAGAAGATCCCTAAACTGTCTTGTGATCAAGGAGACTGACTTGTCAAGATCTTCATATGATGAATCAGCCCCAGAAAGATCATCTTCAGAGATGCAAACACTTTTACTCTTGTCAGGGGCGGAGCCAAGGGTTGACTAACCCTTGCTCTAGCCCCCCCTAAATTTCTAAAAACTGCATAAAAACCTTTTGTTTTAACTTATATTTTGTATTTAGTCCACCATATTACATATATGGTATTTTAGCCCACTAAAAGTCCCTATATTTTTACAAATTTATTTTAGACCCCCTGGATTTTTTTTCTGGCTCCGCCACCGACTCTTGTCAAGTAATTTAGTGTTCTTTTGTGCTTTGAAAGCAACATCCTTTCCGGATTTGGATGTATGCTCATGATCAAAGATCTTTAACTTCCCAACTAGAGTATTTCTGGAGAGAGTTGCGAGATTATTTCCTTCAACGATGGCATGCTTCTTAGAATCGTATCTAGATGGCAGTGATCTGAGAATTTTCATCACAATGTCCTTTTCAGGAATAGTCATTTCCAATGCAAAAGATGCATTAGAAATTTCAGACACTTTGTGATTAAACTCATCAAATGACTCTTCATCTGATATATGAAGGTTTTTCCAATCAGAAAATAGGTTTTGAAGCCTAGCTTCCTTTTCAGAGGTATTCCCTTTAAATACAGTTTCTAAGATATCCCAGGCTTCTTTAGACTATGTGCAAGTAGTCACATGATGCTGAAGATCTGGGGTAATGGCATGTACGATAGTATTTAAGCCGTCAGAATTTTGCTTCACAACAAGGATTTCTTCTGGACTATATCTACTGATATCCTTAGGTATAAATACATCGCCTTCTGTATTAACCGGAGGATCATAGCCATTAAAAACACGTACCCATGTTTGAAAATCACGATCTTGAAGAAAATCACACATAACGATTTTCCACCACGAGTAGTTTGAGCCATCGAAGACTGGTGGTACGTTTATGGAGATAGAATTTCTATCCATATAGTCAGATCGCTACAAACATAGACTTATGAGGTCTTAAACGTGTTTGTCTGCTATGATACCAATTGAAAAAGCGGGGGGTCTAACAACCTCACCCAATATTTTTCTTAGCAATATGTATGGACTAACTCCAATATAATTACAAGAGAATCAACTAGACAGTTAGACTCAATCTTAAGAAAAGTATATCAAAGAATTATATCTCAATCTCTCAATTCAATCCGCAATCAAACAAACAATAATTGCGTGCCCGATTGAATATAAGAGAGATAACTTGAACGGTACCAAAGACCAACGTTTAAGGATCAATCAATTTCAATCAACAACCAAAGGTTGGATTTACCAATTGATCGATTCAACGCACAACCTGTGATATTTCAATTATATAACAAAATATAATGCCGAAAATAAATAACACAGACACCAGAAGTTTTGTTAATGAGGAAAACGCAAATGCAGAAAAATCTCGGGACCTAGTCCAGATTTGAACACCACACTGTAATAAGCCGCTACAGACACTAGCCTACTACAAAGATAACTTCGGTCTGGAATGTAGTTGAACCCTAATCAATTTCACACTGATTCAAGGTACAGTCGTGCTCCTTATGTCTCTAATCCCAGCAGTATACTACGCACTTGATTCCCTTAGCTGATCTCACCCACAACTAAGAGTTGCTACGACCCAAAGTCGAAGACTTAATAAACAAATTTGTATCACACAGAAAAGTCTATTGAATAGATAAATCTATCTCCCACAGATATACCTACGAGTTTTTGTTCCGTCTTTGATAAATCAAGGTGAACAGGAACCAATCGATAAACCAGACTTATATTCCCGAAGAACAACCTAGAATTATCAATCACCTCACAATAATCTTAATCGATTAACGAAACAAGATATTGTGGAATCACAAACGATGAGACGAAGGTGTTTGTGACTACTTTTCTATCTTGCCTATCGGAGATATAAATCTCAAGCCAACCTTACGATTGTACTCAATCACGATAGAAACAGCAAGATCAGATCACACAACTACAAAAAAAATAATTGGGTCTGGCTTCACAATCCCAATGAAGTCTTTAAGTCGTTAACCTACAGGGTTTCGTGAAAAACCTAAGGTTAAAGGAGAATCGACTCTAGCTTATAAAACTAGTATCACACAGGAGGTGTGGGGATTAGGTTTCCCAGTTGCTAGATTTCTCCTTTATATAGATTTTGAATCAGGGTTTGCAATCTAAGTTACCTTGGTAACAAAGCATTCAATATTCACCGTCAGATGAAAACCTGATTAGATTCAAGCTAATATCTTTCAACTGTTAGATCGAACTTAGCTTGTTATACACAAATGAAATGTAACTTCATTTAGGTTTGAGTAACCGTACCTAAACGTGTACACTTAGTTGGTTCAACAATAGTTAACCAATGGTTAGCCATATGAGCACTTTCATATCAACCTTATTAATCTTCACCATAACTAGTTCAAGTGACTCAAATGAACTAATTAGAGAGTTTTTCATTTGCTTAGATCTTATAGAAGTATACAAGACACAGTCGAAGCAAAATTGATTTTGATTCACTCGAATCAATTCATGAACATTATAGCCACGGTTTGCAAAGATTGCATTCCTTATTATATAAACGTTTTTAGTTCATGAACAAACCGATTTTAGAAAGTAAGCTACTTAAGTATGCAAATGGGTACGCATAACTAAGTGGTCGGACCGAGTTTGGTTACGCCAGTACGCGTACGGGTGTGCATACCAATTCACACTTCCAAACTCCAGCAGAAGTTCACGGACGTGAAACTTCCGCAGTATGCGTACGGGTATCCATACTTTCCCGAGTTTCCAACAACCGCCGGTAAGTGTACGGGTACGCATACTTTAGGTTCCCGGTTTTGGACTTTTACACAAATGTGAGAACACACTATGTTTATATCCAAACATGGTTACTTGTTCTAAACTTTCATTTCAATCATTGAAACTTTCTTAGAGGATGTTAAAATAGTCGTTATTCACAAACTATTTTCATCAAAGCGATTTTCAAGTTATTGAAACAATCAACATGACTTTCGTCACGAGTAAAGATGAACTTGGACAAAGCGAAAGCTTACCAACACATATTTCGAGAAATAGATAAGCGAGATAAACTCGGCTCGAAATAGCAAATGTGTATAATTGAAGTCTATATAGCAATACGAATTTTGTCTCAAAATACGAGATAGAATAGATAGACTTTTGAGTGATAGATAAGTTCAAGTCTCCACATACCTATTTGTTGATGAAGTTCCCTTGAGTAATTCTTCGTCTTAAATCGATGAACGTCGTGGAGCCTAAGGCTCAACTACATTTACTATCATAATCCGATACTTAGCTATAAGTAGACTAGAAATCAAGACTTATAGTTTTGGCAACTAAACTTGACAAACAAGCTTGAGATAGCAACGCTTGCGAGTTCGACCGAGCAATGGTCTAACAGTTTGTATCTATTGTTTTTGGCTTAGCAAAATTACATGGTCATTTGTTTAGTCCAATTGATTTCAGATAAGAGAAACTAAGTTAATTTACATCTTAGTTAGACTTATCAATTAGATGATTCGGTTATTCAAGTCTAATCGAATGCCTTGACAAGAAAAACTAGTTAACTAACATAGTGTTTGTATTTTCTAAAGGGAAATGTATAAGTTATTGTCTGAATGATTAGAGTCTGATAAGAAAAATAAAGTTAATTCTGATCTTTATTTTGGTCTTATCGAAATAAGTTATTGTACATACGCAATCGATTCAACAATAGAATTAAGTATCCTAGTCGATTTGTTGGACTATACGGAAAATTGCTTCGGAAAATTATTTCCTTGATAACATATTGAAACTAAATTACTTTTGTAGTTTCAGTTTTAATATTGGTTATCTAAAATGGTATGTTCAAACTTCGTGCTTACTCTTATAGGTTGTACACAAGTCTTATAGATTTGTAAGATCCTTTCGATTTGACCTTTATTTGCTCAAACCTTTGTCATTTTGTGACAAAAAAGGGGAAAAAATATATGGAGTAAACAAGTGATTTTTAATCACTAGGAAAGGAAAATTGTGCTTAAACGTTATATCTAACGAAAGAGTAATGCATTGGCTAAGGGGGAGAAACGTATCATATTGTTGTGTAGTATTTCATACTACAAAAGGTAAATAACAAAGATGTTCGGATTGAATATTTACCTAGCTTTCCTATAGGGGGAGTAAAATTAAAGCCTTTGTTATTCAAATGTCAACATCAGCATTTATTGATTGAATATACACAGGTTATTGTGTTGTTGAAACTTGGAATCAAGCGTATGAAGAATGAGTTATTTTATAATTCGTTTATCTCCATATGTAAATAGAGTTTTGTTACTAAAATTGACAAAGGGGGAGATTGTTAGATCATAGCTCGGTTGAACCCACCAAGCGTTGGTATGTCAAGTTTGGATGTCATATTTTAGTATTAAAACTCATCTAGAGTCGCTTGATTAAATATTAGAGTCAACTTCGTTTAGGTTAGACTAGAAAGTCTAGGAATGTTGAGATATATTACTCCGAAGACTTGATATCATCCTTCCACTTGAGGTTAGTAATATTGACTTGAACTTGTTTCCATTCCTAACGTATCTTTCAAGTCGTAATATGTTGAAAACATAACACGCGAAGCTGTATATAAATAAATACTCTAGTGGATAGACATGACCATAATAGTATGGTCATAGTATTAAGGAATTATATTACGAAGTATAATGCTTATCTTTTGAACTTCGTAGATATGACATCGACATACTCTTGTATATAGTTTTATGATTATGTTTATGGGTTTATGGTGAAGATTTCATCCTAGGAAACGATGTTTTACATTTGTTTAAAGGAAGTAGGTTCGTGAACTTGTTTCATGAATTGAAAGGGAAATCAATATGTATATTGGTCCGGCTATTCATTGCATATTCTTTGGATGACCAATATGTGTGAGTTGGTAGAAGCGATCTTAACTCAGGTTATGTATCTTGGTATAACCGATCACAATACCTAGACTTATGATTTGGTATGACCGGTTCTGGTAATTGGTGTAACCAATCCTAAATAATCACCATGAGATGGTATGATCGATCCTTGTAATTGATGTGACCGATTCTGGTAATTGGTGTGACCGATTCTGGTAATTAGCCTGACCGATCATAAGAGGTTGTGTGACCGATCCTTGTAATTGGTATGAACGATCCTAGTGACTGGTATGACCGATCACAAGTAGGTACCATGTTTAGGTAGATCGATCCATGTGATTGGTATAAGCGATCCGAACCCATGTATGTGACTCGGTATGACCGATCACAACTAACCATTGTGACTTGGTATGACCGATCACATAGTAGTATTCGAAATTTGGTAGAACCGATTCTAAACTTGTTTGGAAGTGTGGTAGAATTGATTCTAAGATGCAAATCCGTTTTTCCGTGAATTGCATATGTTTTCATGAACATGTGTATTTTCAGAACTAGGATCTGCTGTGTAAAGATGTCAACATACTTTTAACCTAAGCATTAAATCTTATCATTTGTTGTTCAAAGATATTCCTTGGTACTCAAGGTGATCCTGTACTGAAATAAATTGAGAATCTTTTAATTAAGGTTTTTGGTTTTATATACTTTAATTACCAGCAATTAATGCATACCTCTAGAGAATAAAAATTAGTAATGTGCATTTACTAATTGGAGATTTTCTATGAGAGATTTCGGAAAAATATTGGACTACATTCATTGGAATTAGGAAAGCCGAATTTGGGAATTCATTGCATATCTTAAGAATAATTTCGGTTTTGGAAATTCCTTGGTGCCCAAACAATCTTGGTCTATAAATACCTAAGTTTTCATTTCTAGGAAACTGAAAAAGCGGGGGTACAACAACCTCACCCAATATTTCGATTAGCAATATGTATGGACTAACTCTAATATAGTTTTAAGAGAATCAACTAGACAATCAGACTCAGTATTGATAAAAAGTATATCAATGAGTTAATATCTCTATCTCTCGATTTGATCTTTACTCAAGTTAATGGAAATCTGCGAGTCTTTATCAAATACTAGAGAGATAAACTTGGATGGTACCAAAGACCAATATCCAAGTGTCAATCAATGTAAATCAACAACCAAAGGTTGGATATTTTAATTGATTGATCTCAACGCACAACCTGTAATATTTCAATTATATAACAAAATATAATGCGAAATAGAAACAACACAGACACCAGAAGTTTTGTTAACAAGGAAACCGCAAATGCAGAAAAACCCCGGGACCTAGTCCATATTGAACACCACACTGTATTAATCCGCTACAGACACCAGCCTACTACAAACTAACTTCGGTCTGGACTGTAGTTGAACCCTAATCAATCTCACATTGATTCAAGGTACAATTGCGCTCCTTACGTCTCTGATCCCAGCAGGATACTACGTACTTGATTCCCTTAGCTGATCTCACCCATAAAAAAGAGTTGCTACGACCCAAAGTCGAAGACTTCAATAAACAAATCGGTATCACACAGAAAAGTCTATGATAATAGATAAATCTGTCTCCCACAGATAAACCTATAAGTTTTGTTCCGTCTTTTGATAAATCAAGGTGAACAGGAACTAATTGATAATCCGAACTTATATTCCTGAAGAACAGCCTAGTATTATCAATCACCTCACAATAATCTAAATCTACGGTAGCGAAACTAGATATTGTGGAATCACAAACGATGAGACGAAGATGTTGTGATTTCTTTTTATCTTGCCCTATCGGAGATATAATCTCAAGTCAATTATTCAATTGAACTCGTACGATAGAAAATGGCAAGATCAGATCGCTCAACTACAAGAAAGTAGTTTCGTCTGGCTTCACAATCCCAATGAAGTCTTTCAGTCGTTAACCTACAGGGTCTCGAGAAGAAACCTAAGGTTAAAGGAGAATCGACTCTAGCAAAACCAACTAGTATCACACAGGAGGTGTGGGGATTAGTTTTTCCAATTGCTAGATGTCTCCTTTATATAGTTTTCAAATCAGGGTTTGCAATCCAAGTTACCTTGGTAACAAAGCATTCAATATTCATTGTTAGATGAAAAAACTGATTCAACCAAGCTAATATCTTTCAACCGTTCGATCAAAACTTAGCTTGTCACACACAAATGAAATGTATTCATTTAGGTTTGAGTAACCGTACCTAAACGTGTACACTTAGTTGGTTCACAAATAGTTAACCAATGGTTAGCCATATGAGCACTTTCATATTAACCGTATTCATCTTTCTCATAACTAGTTCAAATGACTCATAAGAACTAGTTCAAGAGTTGTTCAATTGCTTAGGTCTTTATTCATAGACACAATTGAAACAAAATCAGTTAGATTCACTTGAATAAATTCATGAAAAATATAGCCACGGTTTGCAAAGATTGCATTCCTTATAATTTATTGTTTTAAGTTCATGAACAACCGATTTGAGAAATAACCAGCTTGGGTACGCGTACGGGTATGCGTACCTTAGCTACCGGATTTGAGTTTACAAACTCAGCAGAAATTTTCGGTTCAAAAACTTCCGTGGGTACGCGTACCTAAGGTGACTGGTTTACTAGCTTGCAAACTTACAAACTCAGCAAAAATTTTCGGTATGAAAACTTCCGCAGGTACGCGTACTCAACCTGTCTCCTTCACCAATACCGTATGCACACATATGCACGCACTTGGTTTCTGGCACGTGGATTTATACACTAATGTGCGAACACACTATATATGCTTATATCCATAGTTGGTAATATCAAATTTACATTTCAATCATTGAAACATTCTTCTATAATGTTATAACAATCGTTATTCACGACTATCGTCATCAAAGCTATTTCAAGATTGAAACGTCTTCATGACATGCGTCACGGGTAAAGATTAAAATGGTTAAAGCAAAAGCTCACCAACACATATTTAGAGAAAAAGATACGCGAGTAAACTCGGCTCGAAATAACAAATGTGTATGTATGAAAACTATCATACTTATACGACTTTGTCTCAAGAGTAGGAGATAGAACAGACTTTTGAGTGACAAATAAGTTCAAGTCTCCACATACCTTTTTGTCGGATGAAGTTCCACTTATTCCTCGAGTAGTTCTTCGTCTTCATAAGATGATCGCCATGGAGTCTGGAGCTCAACTGCACTTAACTATCCTAGAACGAGACTTAGTCATAAGTAAACTAGAAATCAAGACATATAGTTTTGATCACTAATATTGACAAACATGCTTGATATAGCAACGCATGCGAGTTCGACCGAGTAGTGCTCTAACACAAACCATCCTAAGAGCCACAAAAACTTCATTTCTTGTTGTTTCTGGTGGAGTCGTCTAATCAGAGATAAACGTATCCTAATTAGGTGAAATATCTTACGACCGCTCGTTTAAAGACTTCTGTGGGATCAAAAAGCTCTATGAGTACCGTTGGTGGGAAACTAGATAATTGAATTGTTATTGTAGTTTTCGATTATTGATTTTATTGACTAGATCAAAGTAACGATGGGATCTTTAGAACTGTTGTTAGATCTAAAGACATATTGTGATAATCTATTGTTAATAGACTCTGTTCTGTGTGTGATTGATCACAAGAAGATTATTGTTGTGAAGGTCTTTGAAGGCAATAAAAGAATTGAAGACGAAGTAAGAATTCTTATTAGTTTTCGTATCTTGTGGATTTAGTGCACAAACCTTGATCGGCTGGGATCCAACTAGAATCCGTTTATCTTTGATAGACTTGATTGATTAGTTGCGCGCGATCGACAACTCTCTAAAGTTTCTCTTTGAGATCTATATTGATTGAGTGTGAATCTAAAGTTGATTGTTTCGGTAGTCATATGTTTATCTAACCAGACAAAGGAGTATATGAGATTAAACATAAGAGCCTTTGTCAACGACTCATTAATATCTTCTAGCAAGATTGATTAGAGTGGTTACCAAACAAATTCTTCCTTTTTTGTTTGGAATACGATCCAAAGGACTTACTATTCACGTGCGTGACTTTAGAAGTCGAAGGCGCAGGGATACTGAGGGAACTAAGTATCTAGGGGTAGTCTGCTTGGTCTCAACTATACGAAGTTGGTATTTGATTTTGTATAACGGTTTAATTCTGAGAGTATTCAAAACTGGACTAGGTCCGGGGTTTTTATGCATTTGCGGTTTCCTCGTTAACAAAATCTTGTTGTGTCTTTTACCTTGTTTTCCGCATTATAATCATTATTATAATTAGGTAAAATACACAAGTACGTTAACTCCGTAATACTTGATATTGATCCTATAGAGTTTCGGTTATTTCGGAACCTATTATCAAGTACACACTTTGTTGTCGTATCTCGATCTTGTATCCATAGTCAATCACACAAGTGATCTTGTTGTTGTATTGTCTCGATCTCGTATCCATAGACGATCACACAAAGTGTGAACTGAATTGTTGTATTGTTTCGACTCTGTCCATAGACGATCACATTCAGTAAAAGACTTATAGGTTGTACTTCAAAAGGAAGTAATATTTTTATGCGTATGGATATAAAAGGTGGAAGTCATAATGTCAAGGTCTTTTTTATATGTGTTGGCTAGGAAGTTATACTTTTGAACCTATAGAAGAGATGTTTGGCCAGCATCAACTGCGCTGGTTTGGGCATCCCAGTGGAAGCCGCCAGATGCACCTGTTCGCATAGGACGCATCAAGCGTGGGGAAGGAAAAATGAATCCCAGAGGACGACCGAAACTAAGCTGGGATGAATTAGCCAAATGGGACCTGAGCCGGTGGAACTTACCAAAAGAACCGGCGTTGGACAAAAATGCATGGAAAGCAGCGATTTATGTGACAAAGGAATGTTACCTGAACTTGAACAAAGTGATTACCCTTCAACCAGAGAACGTGTAAAACATCATAGTAGAATATGGGGTGGGGGGGGGGGGATCACCACTTAGTAGCCCTGCAGCTCAGGCATGAATTAAGTGGGTATGCTACTGTAATGGTTGTGAATACATAAACCCGTTATAGGAGCGTGTTCACTCCCTGTACCAAAATGAACACGGTGTGGAAAGCGCCAAGGATTGTTGCTCCGCGTGTGTATTTGCACAGCATGTACCCAAACTAGAATAAAATGAGCAGGTTGTGTCGAGGCTGGCAAGCCGGCGTAAAATCTGTCATACTTTCATGAGTTGGAATTCATTCCTTATCTAACCCATCCTGACTTTCGGGAAAATAAGCCATGTTTCCGGTTTTCGGCTAGGAAGTTGGAATGCCATGGTTAAATAAAATGGATTCAAAGTAAAGGATATTGTTGCAGATCGGTCTTTTAGAATTTGAGTGATTATGGATATGGAAATCAGACTTATCTTTGTTTTGTAATTTGTTGTATCAGGAATAATAATGTGCCATAGAAAGCAAGAGCAACACAACTGAAGAAGCAACAAACTTTCATGTTTATTTTTTAGTTTGTTTTCATCTTTTACAAAAGAAAAGAAGCGTTTTCTTTAGATTTTCATTGAATCTAAAGAAATTCAATTTTTATACTTCATTGCATACATAATTGGGCCGACCGAGCGAAGCGAGGGAGGACCTTATATGGCCACTTTTTTTGTAGAACCCTGATTTTGGGCATACTGAAATCTTTCTAGGCATATTGAATGAAGACAAAAAAGGTTGTGAAATAACACAATCAGATATCCCCATAACCCAATTTTTTTTATGGCAAATCTACCCTTTACGTATTAGCGTTAAGAATCTGGATTAGTGATTAAATATTTTGTTTAGTGATTACGATAATTTTCAGAATTATAAAGGTTGTTTAGATGAAAAAATTTGGGGGAAAAAAAATAATCAAAGTTTTGGTTAAGAAGGAGAGAAAGAGAAGGAGAAAGTGAGAAAATTTTAATTCTTGATTCAATGGAGGATGAGGAGGGTCATAATTCATATAAAAAACCTAGGAAAATACATATCAACTACAACAATGATTCCCAAATGGATGATTTCTTAGTTTATGAGAATGATTTTACACAAACTCAAACTCAAGCTCAAACTCAAAAACAAACTCAAGATGATGATTTTATGAGCCAAATCCAGATGATGAGCACATATATGAGGAACCCAATGCTTCTAATACACAGGTACACTTCTATCTTATGCTCAATATCACTTTTATAGCTACAAATTATCAAAAGTTTGGATTCTTGCTTCATGGTTCCGCGAACCAGGTTGAGTTTCGGCTCACATCTATGAGCCGGATCAACCAAATGTGAACGGTTCGGCTCACTGAATCTGTTTACAGCATGCGCCGAACCTATAATTTTCAATTCTCACCCTTTTGCTACACACTAGTTCGGCTTATATGAAAGTTTCATAGTAAGCCGAACAACATCTTGCATAGCCCGGAATAAGAAAATTAATGGTTCGTCTTATATTGATAATAACGTATAAGCTGAAACCTCTAAATGTTTAAGGTTCGACACATAATTTCATTATCGTATGATCCGAACATAAATTTGTTAATTTTTGGGTTAAAATACTGAGTGTGGTTCGGCACATATTTAGAATATCGTATAAGCCGAAACCTGTAAATGTTCATGATTCGGCACATAATATGATTGTCGAATGAGCCGAACCTTGTTATTATAATTCTTTTCTAGTATTTAACCTTGTGATATTCTTTGTAGATCGTGGTTGGACCCATGGAAAATCAACCTGATCCAGTAGACATGATTCACGAGGATACCAAGGATCACTTCCAAAATGATTTGGTACATAAGAACTTTTTGAGCACCTTAATGTTATCGGAATATTCCAAAGTTTTTCTTACAAATTATTTGTTTTGGAATGAACGTAGACATGGAAAACTAAACCCAAAGTTCTTGATTGGCTTGAGGAACATGTGATGAAGGTAAATTTTGTACTAGTTAAAGGACAACAAATCCGATGGGATCAGTTTGAAATGATTTGTGAGCGTAGTGGAACCGGCGCTAGCAAGGTTAAAAAGGGTACCATATATGTTGGGAAGACCGGGAGAAAGAATATGACGAAGACGAAGAAAATAAATTGCCCTTTCAAGATCGTTTTCAACCTCAAGAATAAGACCATGAATAAAGAAGATCAATATTGGATGATGAATAAAGATATGGATTGTCGTCATAACCACCCACGTCCCAAAGACCTTCATGGACATGCGAAAGTAGCGCGACTCAAACCCGACGAGATGCTAGAAGTGGATAAAATGACACGAGCACATTTTCCACCTTCTAGGATTCTTAGCAAATTGAAGGCGGACAACAAGAATAACAAGTCGACTATGCAAAATATCTACAATGCAAGACAAAAGATTAGAAGACTCAATTTGCAAGGTAGGATGGTGATGCAACAAGTAATGTGGTTAGGGATGAAGAATAACTACGCTTGCCAAAAGAAGTTGGATGACTTCGGTCAAGTCACACACCTTTTCCTTTCCCACTCGGAATGCGCCCAATTGGCTCTATGCTTCCCACAAGTTATTATATTGGATTGCACGTACAAGACTAATAAATATGAGATGCCGTTGATGAACATTGTGGGGCATACTTCGACAAAGGCACCGTTCACCGTGGCTTTTTGTTTCATGAAAAACGAGAAGAAAGAGAGTTATGTTTGGGGGTTAGAACAATTGAAGTTAATCTTCCGGGAGGGTGCTCTTCCTAAAGTGTTCGTTTCCGATCAAGATTCATCGTTGATGTATGCTATTAAGAAGTTATTTCCGGATGCATTCAATTTTCTTTGTACGTTTCACATATGGTGCAATGTGAGGAAAAAATGCCAACCGATAATTCAACCACTTAAGTTGAAAGAATTAGAGAATATTGCTAAGCTACCGTTGGAGACATGAGTAAAGAAAAAGAAGGAATTCTTAAAAGCATATGAACATAATGAGATGTTGTGGGCTTCTTTACAAGGCGAATGGGAAGCTTTGATATGGTCAATCACCGAGGATGTCTATGAAGAAAATTTTAAAATGCTTATTAAGCATTGGAAGACCGTCTACCCCGATGTCATTACTTACTTAGTCAAACATGTGTTGGAACCTAATAAATAAAGGTTCATGAGTTGTTTCACAAATCGGCACAAACACTTCGACAACCAAGCCACAAGTATGGTAGAGTCGGCTCATTATCGTTTGAAGAAGAACCTTTTTGGTTGTGTTGACACTTTTGCCACGGTTTTTGATGAAATTGATGAATATTTCAAAAGTGATGTTGTGAGAATTAAAGACGCGTTCGATCATGACCTTATTTTTAGACACAAGAATTAAGGTACTAATTGGCTACGAGAATTAACTTATAGAGTCTCCCATCTATGCATCGACTTGTTGATGAAAGAAGTGGATTTGATTAAGACATTAGGCACCACCTTGGAGGAAGAGTGTGTTTGTACAATGAAGACATCTATGGGACTTCCATGCCGCCGCGACCTACTTCGGTACAAGGATGGTATCATACCATTTGAGGATATTGATCATTTTTGGAAACAATTAAGCTTCGATCCTCTCCCAACCGAAGACGACAAGGATGATCTAGAGATATGGGACACGACAAATGGGAAAAAATTGGCGGAGATGTATAGGAATATGTCCCGACCTCAAAAGAAATTCCTATGGGACAACATGATGCCGGTCATGTATCCTTTCACTCAAGAAAATATTTTGGAACCAGAGAAGAGTGACCCGAAAGGTAGGAAGAGTAAGAAAATGAATAATTTTCAAACTAGACAAGCCAACAAGGAACTATTGGCTAATAAAAGGGATCCATCCGGTGTTGACTACCATGATGCAAGGTTTGAAAAGGCAAAGAAAGAAATTGAGAAGTTGATGAAGGAGGAAGAAGTCAAAGTTCCAAAAAAACGAGGTCGTCCGAGTATTCAAAAAGCGGAAACAAGTAACAAAGAGGTGAATGATAATGATTTTCCATCACAAGCAAAGGATAGTAAAGAGGATGTCAAGGGGAAGTCTAAGATGTATCCTTCACAAACTAAGATAAAGGAGAAAAGGACCGTACATGAAATTGGTAGGATGAGAGGACCCAAAAGAGATAAGTCCGGTAAGTATATGAGGCCTATCAATTTTATATACGATAACTACTTGGAAGATCTATGCTAATAATTCATGAGCATACTATAGCAATGGACGACTTGCAAGGTGATGGAAAATGTGATTATTACGTCACGGCGGAACAACTTGGTCCTTTTATGGAAGGGAATAATCTGTTTCCCCCTGAAAATGAAGTGAATTATATTCGGCAACGATTGTTACAAACCGTACGTAAAAACAAAGAATTCTATAAGACAATGATGAGAACAGGTCCAAGAAAAGATGCAGGGTGGTGGCAGCGGAGTACGTTGCATTCGAACGTCGTTTTCATGGGGATTTTATCATTGCCGAAGAACATTGGATGGCAATGCTCATTTGTGGGTTTTTAATAGCGGAGACATTCAATTGCGTCGTACATTGTTTCGCATGGGCGGGTAGTAGCTTTACTTACGCGCCTCCAACAAAACCTTGGAATGATGGTGTAAAGAATAGAAGACTTGTTCTTGGATTTGTTCAAAATTGTCATTTTATCGGACTCAAACTTATACCCGGTTTCCCATTACCACCCTTGATGAGTGCAGCCTTTTGGCCTAGATTTGAAAATAATTTTGCGATGGATTGGTGTGCAAATTATGTGACGGAAATAGATCTTTGGAAATATTTGCATGTGCAGCCTCCAAGTGGACAAGTAATTACGTTTTCAAGTGATGAGGATGAAGATGATAAGCAAGAGGTCAGTGAAGATGATGAGAATGAGGCCAGTGAAGAGGATGAGAAAGAGGTCAGTGAAGATGATGAGAAAAAGGTCAGTGAAGAGGATGAGATTCGTTTAGGATCTCCATAAAAAAAATGTTTCATGGATATATCCGTTTATTTTGTGTCTTTTGATTTTCGTGTATGATGAGGATGATATTTTGACTAGAATTGCAGTTACATGTACCCATAAAAACGAAATACTTGAATGATTTACTTTTTAGTTATGGAACGTGTCGTTTTCTGCAAACTGGAACCATGAACACAGGAGAAGGTTCGGCTTATCACATAACGAGTATTATAAGCCGAACCTGGAAAGAAAGAAAAAAACCAGAGTTTTTTTGTCAGGTTAGGCTTATAATAATATTTCACTGCAAGCCGAACCTGACAACAAAAAAATACCAGAGTTTTTTTGTCAGGTTCGGCTAATAATATTATTTCACTGCAAGCCTAACCTAAAAACTTTAAAAAACCCGAATTACTTTGCTAGGTTCGGCTTGTAGTATATTTTTAAAGAAAGCCGAACCTTTCATGATTCATGAACACAATAATTATTATATCATTCCAAATAGACTTTTCAAATTCATAGAAATTGTGGATTACATCCCTGCTACATAGTAGGCTTGCAATTAATTTCTAATATGCTAAACGGGTAATGAGAAACCTTCTAAGAATGTGGTAGTGATCTTTGTATTTGAAATTCTTTCCCTTCCATCGTTGCCATTCCTCTAGAGCTCGAACTTCAATCTCAGAGTTTGTTTCACATTTGAGTCGATATCGACTCACATCCGAACTAAAGCTATGAAGTCTGTGACTTTTTTCTTAATACTTTCAATTCGGCAAAACAAGGACGCACTATCCCGGTTGTGAGGATTACCTATTTCCGTGCTGAAGGCTTCATGAATTCTAACCAAGTAGTACATACTCATCAGACCATTTACTCGTCGTTCTTCACCCTTCTTTGGATAGTATGCTACATAATTAGTGCAAAGAGATAAATCTTCTTCTAGAGTAAACTTAGGAGTTGGGGGTGCCATTTTTTGCGCATATGTGGTTAAGAATATGAAAAACATGTAGCTATATATAGAATATAGTTTTACAATGGCTATATCTTTCAAAAAAAAAGAGTCGTTCCTAGATTTTCGTGAAAAAAGTAAAAGTTCGGCTTATAGAAATTTTAGAACATAAGCCGAACCTATATAAGTAACGACTATTTTTTTTTTTAAATTTTGAAAATTTTTATAGGTTCGGATCACCATATTGGTGAGATTTAAGCCGAACTATATACTGGATTACACCAATAATTATTTTTAAGGCTCGACTTATAACTCAAATTATAGAGAAAGCCGAACCTGAAGGACAAATGATTCGGCGCGTAACTAACATTACAGGATAAGCCGAACTTTATATATTCGGCGCATAACTCAAATTTGAGGATAAGCCGAACTTTATAAATTGCAGGTAGTAAGTAGCTAATTAACTGTTAAGCTATTCATTAAAACATGAAATTGAAGGTGTCCATAACCCAATCCCAGCACCATTAAAAACAAAATTCAGCACCTAAAAGCAAAGGTGTTTGCAACACCATAAAAGTGTACTTAAAACTTAAGAAAAACATTAAAAGGAACTTGCAAACATAAAAGGGCATTTAACCACGACCCCTCTTCTTAGTTGCACGACCACCTCTTTTTCCACCTTGGTCTTCATCTTCCGACGCATCATTACCGGGTTGGCCGGTAGCACCACTTTGGCTTGTACCTTCACCAACTTGTCGAGACCTCTTAGTGGTAGGCCTTTGTTCGGGTTCCTCGGGTCCTTGTCCTTTGTTGATGATTTCATCCCACTTGTTGACGAGGTAATTTTTTTCTTCCACGGTCATTGGTGTTTTGCAACCAAGTTTGGCCTTCATTTTTTCAACATCTCCCTACCCGCGGCAACCTATTTTTTCATTTGTCAACAACTTATAACCGTGAGGTTGAAGATATTTTTACCATAACTAATATATGAATATAGTATAAAGTGAAGTCATTCTTACCATAATCTTGAAAGCCTTGACTACATATTCGGAAGTAGACTTGTTGGTGATCTTGATTGGCTTCCCTTCCCCTTATCAACTATCTTTTGCCTTTTCTTATTGATAATGAAGGGATGAGAAATTTGGTTATACCAATCCATATAGCCCAGATCCTCTTCACATGGGTCATCAAGTAAAGGTGTTAACTTAGACGCATCTAATGTGTGATTGTCTAAATTATTCCAAAACTCAACGGTGGGATCAGGATCATACTTTGGTTCCCAAGATGAAGTGGTGCTTTTAGTTCCCTTACTACTCTTTGGTAACAACCTGAATTTCTCGTCAAACAAAGGAACCTTTTGGACGCATCCTAATTGACGGAGTACTCGCCTAGGATCGTATATAACATAACCACCGGGATACCACAATGGCCCATGATACATACCTACCGGCATATCCTCATCTTCAACAACTTCATCTTCTTCATCTTCCTTCTCATATGGTTGAAAAGTGACATCATCAACACCAAGACGGTCTAACGTCTCTCTCAAACTTGCCACCAACTTCTTTTTGTTCCTTTTCTTGGAGTCCTTACGCGTACGTGCTGCAGTTGGCTCTGTATCAACATAATCAATCTTTCTCAAATACTTTGGCCAAGTTCAAAATTGGGAAATGGTCATATATCCACACCTACATCCAAAGAACCACATTAAAAAATCAAAGGAATTGAATTGATAGAAACAAGTTTTACTTGGAAACATCAAAGTAAGAATAAAGTTTGCAAACTCAGAGAACTGTTCGGCTTATATGGATCAAGTATTATAAGCCGAACCAAGTAAGTAAAAAGTTCGGCTTAAAAGATTTTATGGTTATAAGCCGAACCATACTCTGAACTCCCAAAAGTTACCTGGAGCAAAGTGAAGTTCCCTCCGATGTTTGTACTTGTCAACCTAGACGCGGTGGCAAGTTGGTCCAGCAGGTAAGCGAGCGTAGCCGTTCCCCAAGCAAACTTGTTACAAGTTTCAAGATTCTTTACCAATTGGAGATAATTAGCATTTACCTTGTTTCCGGTAGTGTCGGGAAAGATGTCTCTACCAAGAGTATAAAGCAAGTAGGCAGTTCCGGTTTGCTTCACTTTGACGGGATCCATTATCAACAAACCTTGTGTTACTCTTTCCTTTGTGTTCTCAAACTCCTTTTTCAAGTTAGTCAACTTGATCTTCTTATTCTTCTTATTTCTGCCACCTGGTATGCAAACGGTATCGACATCTTTAACTGATCGACAAAACTCCAACTCAGTTTTGTGTGAACCCCAACCAAGACTTTCCTGTACAAATTGTATAGCTCATCCCAACTCATGTCATAAAAACCAGCATCCACACTTACAGCCCTTGCTTTAAGGCCTGTAATCTTACTAGCCTCATCAGGAGTGATTGTCATCTCTCCAAAAGGTAATTGAAATGTGTAAGTTTCTGGACAAAAGCGCTCGGTAAAGGCAGAGGCCGACACACTATCATATTCCTTATGTCCATAATTGATGATAGGCCATAAAGAACTGCGTTGTACGTAAGCAATCACCTCAGGAACCTCTTCATCAAGACTCCATTCCGCTGCCCTCTGGTGTCTCAATACTCAGACTGCACGGTTGTGATCAGGAGTCTCATAAATTTTCTTCGCCCAAGAATCGGCATAACCAATCAACACATTTCCTCCATCTTCCGGAAGACCATGAGGCAAACCATATGATCGAGGTGTAATTACGTCATGTTCATCAGGAATGTGTAAACCAGTGATCCGTCGATCATCATCGTCCTTCTCTTTCTCGGGTGCTGCCACCTTCTTACCTTTCTTGTCTTTCTTGGGTTTTCCTTGGGGTTGTGTTTCTTGATGAACTTCTTCATGTTCTTCTTGAATATCATCAACTTCTTCTTGTCTTCCAACTCTTCCTTGTTCAGATTCTTCTTCTAAAATGTCTCCTCTACCTCCCGCTCCCAATCTTTTCTTACCTCCTCCTCGAGGATCGGGAGTTTTAGAAGTAGAAGGTGTTACCTCTATCTTCTTCCTCTTATTAGCTGCATTAGGCCTGACACAAGTATGAAAGTTAGAAGTATGCTTTGAACAACAAAGGGATACAAACTATATGAAATATGGATTTGAAAAACCAAAAACTTTTCAACAAATAAGAAAGCTCGGCTTACCCGAAATAACACATATGAGCCGAATCATGTCTTGAAATTTTTATTAGCTTACATAGAGAGTGGATCGGCTCATACCACAAAACTATTATAAGCAGATCCTATATATTCGGCTTACAACCGATACTGTCGAATAAGCCGAACCTATGATTATGAACTCAAACATGTATTCGGCGCAACATGATATCATATAAATAAGCCGATCCTATACACTTGTAAAATTTATGGAATTTTAACAATGATATTCGGCGCAACCCTAATACTATCGAATAAGCCGAATCTAGACTTATGAATTGAAACATTTATTCGGCGCAAAATGGTGTCATACAAATAAGCCGATCCTACACATGAAGAATTCATGAATTTCAAACAACATTAATCGGCGCAAAACTAATACGACCATACAAGCCAATCCTAAGCACATGCGAAAATTCTGAAATTCAAACAACATTTATTCGACACAAAACTAATACTACCATACAAGCCGATCCTACGCACATGCAAAATTTCTGAAATTCACAAAACATATTCGACACAAAACTAAATCGTCGAATAAGACGATCCTAAATATAAGTCTATGTGTCATTAAGTTCGGCTCGAAACGGATTTCAGATTTACGCCGAGCCGTTCATATGCACTTTCAGGGTTCAGTTTCAAGAACAGCTCGGCGCACATCTAAGATTTGTTTTGCGCCGAACTATACACTGTCACCACCGCAGAAACATGATTTTGACGAATTAAATCGACCTAACAAATCAAAAACATCAAATACGAGATGGGTTTGTAGAACTAACCTTCTTATTCTCATTTCCGGAGTTGGTTCTTCTTCAATCACATCTTCCGGTTGATTTTGTGGTTGATTTTGAGTTTGTTCTTCACTCTCTAAATCTTCTTCTTCGTCAATAGGTTGTTCAATCGATCGATTTGAACGAGATACTGGCTTACGACGACCCACTATATAGATGAGTTTAATCGTCGACTAAATTTTCACGAATCGAAGATTAAATTTCCGCGATGATACGATGAAAAAAAAGGAAGAAGAAGAAGGGTTCGGCTGCTGTGGAGGAGGAGGAAGAAGGGGTTATGAAACTGATTTAAGGTTTATTGATTATAGGTTTTTGTGTTAGGGATAGGGATAGATTAGTAATTTAAAGGATTTAAGGGCATATAGGTAATTGAACTACCCCATAGGGCACCCCTTATAAGGTCACCCAAGTTAGGACTAGTGCTTTGTACGCCTAGGAAGATTTAGGTATGCCCAAAATCAGGGTTCTTTTTGTAAATCCCAAGTCATCAAATTAAAATAAAAAGATTGGTAATGGTTAGGGCTGAAAAACCAATAATGCCCCTCTAATGGTTGGAATCTTTGTCATATTGACACAAAGGTCGTGGGATCGAATCCCGTCCACCTCATTTTCTTTTCCTTTTTCTTTTTCCTTCCTCTTCCTTCTACTTCAGTTCATTGTTTTGTTTTTCTCCTTCGTCCCAAAACTCACAGAGAAACTCTCGTCCCTAAACTCCAACAGACATACTCCAACAGAGAAACGTCACTCCACCTCGCCGCACCACTACCACCATCACTGTCGCCGCAACCAGATCTATTTACTCTTTCTCAAGTTAATTCCCTCTTAAGATTGAAATTGGGAAACTTCAGTGAGCTAATTTGAGGTTCTATTGATGAAGATGGTGGTTCAATTGATGGTAAATTAGTTTGGTTTTCATCTTCATCATTAGGCTTTCAGTTGAGATACTTTAATCTATAGAGAATTGATTCAAGACAAAACTCAAATTGGAAATCAAATTAGGGTTTCAGAATTACTCAATTCAATCTATGTTCAAAATAGTTGCTCAATTAACCTTGATTCATTTTGGCTGATGAAGGTATGTGTTAGATTTCCCAATTTCAATCTTTTACGAGTATAATACAGCAAAAGTTTGTTAAATTTCTTTTTTTTTTCCTTCTTTTTTGTTTTGTGGTTATTCAGGTGACTGATTGGTTATGTTTTCTTTGTTTCGATGTTGGAATAGAAATGCCCATCTGAAGCCATTCAGATTTTTAACTTGCCTAAAGATTTGGATAAGTCTACAACTCATCGTTACGGTCTCAACGTTTTCAAGCTGCACAGGTATACATCTATCTCTGTTGTTACTGTATTTGTAGTTACAGACTAGATGTTTGGAAACCCCTGCAGTCAACCTGAAGGTGATTTATTGATTTTTGAGTTAGGCACTGAGAGTAATTCCAGTGCTCCTTAGGACAGTAAACGAAATTTATTTTGTATACACTATGAGGGTTGATAGCTTTCATTATTTTGCAGAGCAACAAGAGCTCCTGAAGCTCATACAGGACAAGTTCAAAGAGGAGATAAACCAGCATATCCAGGACTGCAAGAACACACTCGATGATCTGCAAGCGTATCAGATTGAGTTAAAAGAAAATGCAGAGAAACAAAGTATGAATATCGACCTTTTATTTTGTTATCCTGAGCCTTTTGTGTTGAAGTTTCATTTCTCAGTGCTTCTAGAAGACCAACATTATGCTAGTTCAAATCACCAACCTTTACTCTTTTGTAGAATCAGTCCCTACTCGATTAAATGAACGTCATTTGTTCCATCTTTTAGACCATGTTGACCTGTTATTCATCAAGTTGTTTCCAGACTACTTCTGATAAAATGTAGATTCTTAGTTGTGGCCCATTAATCAGATTCTAGGTTGTCTAGGTTGTCAAACATTCAGAATATGTTTATAAGGATGCTAAACCAAAGTCAACATAGAATGATTTTAGGTGAACTTGAGTTGATTGCACCGAGGGAAATTTATTCATATCCTTTTGACATCCAATTTTGGTAGACTACCTTTACGGCTTGCAGAAACTCACATTTCAGAAGCGATCTATTTCCTCTTCTAATTGTTTTCTGGATTGTTATATCTTGTGTGAGTTCAAAGTCCAAAGCTAATGAGTACGTACACTTTTCATCGTGAAAATATTATGAGTGCATACAGCAGTCTTACCATCTGGATTAGTAGGTCTCTTCTAGGTGGCATTGCTACTTTGTCAAATTTTGCCCTCAATGCTTCTATTTACAAATTTTTTTATAAGCAACTTTTCTTCTGTTATGCACTCGATTAGAATACTATGACAGTCACTGCCTCTGTTATCATAATAATTTCCACCTAGGGTCTCCCTGCTTTTCGAATTGATTGGTGTTATGTAGGCTTTCGAATTCAAATGAAAACGGTAATCAGTTGAGAAAGATCTGTACTTTTTTTGTGCATCTTGGAAAATGCAAACAATTTTTTATAATTACTTTGCATGTGGCGAATGGGAATATGTTGCAATTGAAGCATGTTATTGCTATCTGTTTCATTTTCAATTTGTGATAGTTCTTGCACTGGATGCAAGGATTGGATTTCTCTTTGTTCTCATGGCTCAACATGTTGTATGCTTCGTTGCTGATCTCAGGGAGGAAATTCCAAGATATTGTTGGTAGTGCCTACTATGTTGCACCAGAAGTATTGAAACGCAAATCAGGGCCCGAGTCCGATGTATGGAGTGTCGGCGTAATAACATATATTCTGCTTTGCGGGAGGCGTCCATTTTGGGATAAGACCGAAGACGGCATATTCAAGGAGGAACTACGGAAGTAGGTTAGCTAGCTGGATGTAATATGCTAACAAGTTTGACTGGATCGGCTGATAGTGGGTTGGCACATCTCATTCCTAATTTGACTAGGTTAGCTAGGTGGATGTAAAATTCCAGCTACTTTTTTCCCCCCTTTCTGTCCATTTTAGTTTCGTTTGTTGGATACAAGTTATGTTATCTATGCATGAATCTTTAGTGATTGAACTAAGTGTTTTAAGAAACCATTGAATTTTGGATGATTGGCATAATTCCGGGAGTTTGGAATCGTTTGTCGAAAAGTTGCAATATTTGAGGTTTTTAGCTGTGGAGATTGTCATTCCATAATTAGAGCACCTGTGGCACTTTTGCATGCTCATTATCTCCTTTAGATCACTTTATCTCTAGGTACTGAAATGGCTTTAAAAACCTTGAGTTTTCTGGTTCAAGAGCTTCCGTGGTGTTTGAAGTCTGCAATGATATGTGATTTTTGGGCATATTTTTCATGGACAAGGGAAGTAGGCATGAAGTATGTAAGGTACCCTTGCTGATAGCCTGGGAACGAAATCATAGTTCTAAATCCCCGTAGTAGCAGTCTGGTAGGTACCTTAATTCATCATAGAGAACTCTGCCTAGTTGATTCTGTTGCCCTTGTAAAGGTTATTGACGAATGAAGCCAAACTTAAGTGCATTTTACTATTTTATTTGTGAGAGAGCACCAGTAACATAAGATGTGATACATTGGCCCTCAAGTTCTTCGGTGCCCTTTCACCGTGACAACGGTTGTATTAGTTTATACTTGTAAAAAGAGAAAATCTTTCTACAAAATTCAAAAAGAGACAATTATTTTCTTGTTGTCTCCCTGTTTTGGTTTTAATCTTCATTTAATGTACATATCAAAGTAGATTTGCTAAAAGTTTCGACAAGATCCATGTGTATAAAACAGCTAGAGCTGCACCAACCGGAAGGGTAACAGCCCAAGAAGTGACAATTTCTTTAACCGTCTCGGATCTCACACTGTTCAATCCCCTTGCAAACCCAACACCCATCACTGCGCCCACGAGAGTATGTGTAGCCGAGATTGGAAGTCCCAATCTTGACGCAAATAGAACTACTAAAGCCGCTGCAAATTCGGCAGCAAATCCCCTAGTTGGTGTCAGCTCCGTAATTTTATTTCCAATTGTTGCCATGACCCTATATCCCCACATCATCAACCCTGCAACAATTCCAAATCCTCCCCAAGCAAGAACATCAATAGGAATTACAATCTCAGCTCCACTGGCATTTCCTTGAAGAATAGATAATGCAGCAGCCAATGGACCTATTGCATTCGCGACGTCGTTCCCTCCATGAGCAAAGGACATGAAGCAGGCTGATAGAACTTGCATGTATCCGAAGACTCCATAGACAATCTTGAGTTGAGTTCCAGTTGGCCCTGCAACTTCGCTGAGGAGCCCAATGTTGCTACTGTTATCAAGCTTATCTGGTTCTTCTGCTGATAATTCAGATTTTTCCAGGAGGTGGCCAAGTTGCTTGTGGATAACCTTGCTAACTAACACTGCACCTATAGTTCCACAAGCCAGGGCCTGGGCAATGGCCACAAGCCAAATTTTGCTAAGTGGAAAAGCTACAAAGGAAGTCCCTGTAACACCTACAAAGACAGCAATGGGTGCAGCAGCGGCGGCGGCTTGTCCTGGATTTGGCGCGCTATATACGAACTATAGGGATAAAAATGACAAATAGAAGTAAAGTTTCTGAAGTTTCAAATGCTTTGTCTTACTGCATAGATGCCTAGATCAAGAAAATAACATACCCTGCGGATGCATTTGTAGACGAGAAATGAAGCAACTGCTCCAATTACAGGGGAAATAACCCACGATGAAACCACACGAGCTAGTGAGCTCCAAAAGACAGCACCAACCCCCCCATATACAAGACCAAACCCTACCATTGCTCCTACAATGCAATGTGTGGTGGAGACCGGCCAACCATAGTATGATGCAATCTGAAATACAAATGAAAAATTCAGACATTGCAGTTGAACAGTGGTCGGAAACTGTAATCAAACAATAAGGAAACTAAGTACTGTTTATGGGTTTTGGAGATGCACCTGCAACCAAGTACCAGATGCAGCCAGAGAAGAAAGCAAGCCAATGAACAACAATGAATCCTTCCCTTGAAAAACACTAGCAACAACTATACCTTTCTGCATCGTACTTGAAACATGAGTCCCCATTAATAATGCCCCCGAGAATTCAAGTACCGCTGCCGTCATTACTGCTTGCCGCAAAGTTAGTGCACCTGACCCCACCGAAGTTCCCATAGCATTTGCAACATCATTTGCTCCAATATTCCAAGCCATGTAAAACCCAAATAAAAGTGTTACATATGACAGCACCTTGGTCTTCAGACTCAAGTTCAGCGATAACGTCTTCATCAAAAATGGAAGAGTAAGAGCTGCAACAGCAATGCATATTGAAATCGCATACGCTGTATTAGATGAAATATTAAAAGCCTTGGCCATTCCGGATCGATTATTTGTTTCTTGCAGTTCTTCTCCTTCATCTCCGGCTTCAGCAAAAGACGATAGAGTTGCCGATGGGTTGATAAATTTAAGATTTCTTGGTCTAAGATTTAGAAAGAAAGACTTCGGCGGTTGTGCTTTGAAAAGTAGTGTACTGCAACCATGCTTATCTTCTCTTTTGAAGATGTGAGTATCACTAAAAAATGAAGAAGAATTATGTCTACATAAGTAGAGATGAGAGTTGTGAAGTAAAGGAAGAAAAGCTTCACGTTTTCCTCCTCCTCCTCTTGCTAAGTTTCTTGTGGGAGAGAAGCAAAGAGATGGAGTCATCTTTTTGGTAGTAAGAACTGTAGTTGCACGTAAACAAAAATGGCTGTATTCTTGGTATTAGTCTATGGATTAGATTAGTTGTGGGCCAAGGAATCTCAACCAAATGAGAAAAAATCAGTGAATTTCTGTACATTTTGATTCTTATTTTTTATTTTTTTTGGACGGAATTCTTTTTGATTCCATTAATAAAAAAGTTTCGTTTTTGTTTTAGATTGGAACTGAGTGGTGGATTTGGTTTGTGTGGAATTCTTCTTCAAATAATCGTATCCACACAAGTCTAAGATCTAAACACAATGAAAATATCAGCAGGGGAAGAGAACAATCATCCAACTATATCCCACTCTATCCAAAGGATTATATGGTTGTACTTGGGCTTTCATCAAGTGTATGCAGGGACCATGAACTTTCATCAGTCTTAGATCATATACAATACAGTAAAACCTCAGGAAAAAAAAAATGGATCAATAATCCATTCAAGATTCTTCATTGTTTGCATATAACTGAGATTAGCACATTAGAATCAAGAAAAAATAGGTATTATTTTATGGTTACATTAAGAATAGAAGCCAAAATCTCCGGCCGGAGTCATTAAAGAATGAATGCAAATCAAACATCTTCACCACTACCACCACTTCTTGAAAGATGTGACAACAAATGTCCTGGTTGAGCCACTGATGAAGAACCTTCACCTAATAAAACAGCAACAACTTCTTTCATAGTAGGTCTTTGTTTAGGAACAGGATGACAACAAGCTAATCCTAATTTCAAAACATTTTCAATCTCATCAGTTTTATATTCTCCTGCAATCCTTACATCAACACATTTACTCAATTCTCCTTGTTCATATAATTCTCTAACAAAATCTATCAATAACAATTCATCTTCAGTCCAAGTAACAATAGGTCTTCTGCCACAAACAATCTCTAGAATCACAACACCGAAACTATACACATCACTAGCTTGAGTTGGTGATGCTAAAACTGCCAACTCTGGTGCTAAATAACCCAATGTACCTACTACTCTTGTAGTACCTGGAACTTGGCCATGTTGATACAGCTTTGCCAACCCGAAATCGCCTAATCGTCCTCGCATTTCTGCGTCCAGTAGTATATTACTCGACTTAATATCGCGATGCAACACAACTTGATCCCAACCATAGAGCAGATAATGCAGACCTTCGGCAACATCGATCATAACCTGTTTTCGTCCAATCCAATTCAGAACTTGTTTCGGCTTATCGAATATCCAATCGTTTAAACTTCCATTAGGTAAATAATCATACACTAACATCAACTGGCTTCCTTTGCGGCACCAACCCTTGATATGAACTAAATTCTTATGCTGCAATCTACCCATACTCGAAATCTCTGCCATGAATTCTCTTAATCCTTGTTTTGAATCATGAGACACACATTTCACTGCAACTTCAGTACCATTTTGTAGAGTTCCTTTATATACTTTACCAAATCCACCAAACCCAAGTAATCCGTCACTCGAAAACCCTTTTGTCGATTCGTTTAACTCTTCGTATGAGAATCTATGTGGCCAGTATTCTAACTCCCATTCCTCAATCTCATTATCTTCTTCTTCTCCACTGTGAAATTTCCCATTTTTTCGAAACCAAATCCAATACAAACAGAGGAAACAGAGTGATGTGCCAAGAAAAGAACCAATTACAATTCCGGCTATTGCTCCAGCTGAAATGGCAGAAGAGCTCGATGAATCCGGTCAGAAAACCGGTAACCCCGTAACATTAATATCTCTAGCGATCGATCCGGCATCGCTAAAACTCCATGCTAGGATTCTTTGAGGTTCAATCCAAGTTACTTTAGAAGCTGAAAAACCAATAAACATTTGATCTGAGACATGATTAGCGATGATCGGATCTCTGTAAGTCAGTAATGGTTTCGACGGCTTCGAAACCCCAACAGGAGCAATAGTAACATTAATCTCGAGCTGGGTTCCATCAAATTCAATCCAAGCTCGAATATTTTGTCCATTTCTCATATTCACAGGTACAAATTTATCACCATTTGATGAATTATAGTAACCAGCAGTCTGGGTTTTTGCTGATTCGATGTTGTTTAGATCAATACCAACATGATTTTCATCTGGATCATTGAATTCGGGGTTTCTTCCTGTATCAAATTCAATAGCCAATAATGGAGATACTGTAGGGACTGTTGAATTTCCGAAGTATTGACCTGAGATTGCACCTGGTGGTGAAGTTGAATTTGAGAGAACAAAAGCTAAACCAAAACCAGGACTTGATGTAATTTGCGGAAGAATAGAGAATATGAAAGAAGTCGAGAATGATGAGATTTGCGTATTGTTATTAGTGTTTGGTTTTACGGGTATTGGAATTGGATAAAAGGCTCTACCAATTGAGAACTGGTTAGTATCATTTTTTAATCGAATAACAGAAGAATCGACTTTTGCATCCTGGATTAATGTGAGATCAGATGTGCTGAATGAGTTGAAGAGGAAATCAAGTGCATTAATGGAGCTGGAGGTGGTGAGAAGGATGAGAAAGACAAGGATTTGGAGTAACATTTCATGAAATTGAAGCAGAGTTTCTTTTATATATATATATATATATATATATATATATATATATATATATATATATAGAGAGAGAGAGAGAGAGTTTACTGCTGCATGGGGTGTGGTTTTAGACTTTTAGTTACCTACCAAATTAGTTGATTTTTCGTTGGTCTTGTTTCAACATTGAACGCAATGCATATAATACATATTAGTCAAATTAGTATAGTCGCCTTCAAGGTCAAGGATAAGAATGGAAATGCGAGGAGATTTTCAACGAAAATCCTGTTTCTCACTTGTTCATCAAAGTTTCAATAAAACCTCCATAATTTCAAGCATTACATTGTTTTGATCATTGCCATTTGAAGGAAAAACTTACCATTACAAGGAAAAATTTGTTCAAATGGAAAAAACAAAAATATGGATACATAGAGTGTTAGAGATATATCTGTGACGTAATACTCAAGCCACCAAGAATGTTCTAGAATGAGATATACATGGAATAATTTTTGTATTCTAGGAAACTTAAAGTTAGGAAATACTTGCGTAACAAGTATTGAGAACTGTATAAATATGTATTCCAGTTGTATTAACTTTGTACATTGAAAATCAATAGAAGTACCTCTTCTCTAAACTCTTCTGTCTCTTTTCTAAACACAAACAATATCAAAACTCGACTTGGTATCATCCTTGTTTGATTCTCCATGACTTTCGTATCTTCTACAATCTCCACAATTTCAACTGTTCTGAATTCTTCTCAATCTATGATGTCTTCTTCTGTTTTTCACAACCACATCACATCATCACTGTTAAGCTTGATGAAACAAATTACTCTCTTTGGCGTGCTCAGTTCTTACCTTATCTACAAGGATACGAACTTGATGATTTTTTCAATGGTGAAAAACCCTGCTCTGTTGCAACTCTTGAAAACACAACAAACCCTAATCCCGAATATACTACTTGGATGAAACAAGATAGAATTCTTCTTGGTTGGATATTTTCGTCTCTTACTCCTGTTGTTTTACGCAAAGTTCATCGTCTTACCACCTCACAGGCAGTTTGGTCTTCTCTTGAGTCTTTATTTGCTTCTAAGTCTGATGCCCATATTCATCATCTTCAGTGTGAACTACGTGCTTTGAAGAAGGGTTCTCTTTCTATGAGAGAATATGTTGATCGTGCTCGTGATATTGTTAATAGTTTAGCTGTTGCTGATACTATAGTTACCAACACTGAATTACGTCATTGTATTCTGGCTGATTTGGGTTCTTCTTATGATGCTATTTTTACTTCCCTTACTACCTTCATGGATACTATGAAGCTTGAAGACTTTATCACTTATCTTCTCACCTTTGAGATACGTGTGGAGCAACAGAGCAAATCTCTGCTTTTTCAACCTGTTGCTAATATTGTTGCTTCTGCAAGAACACCGATGTTGAACTCAAACTCTCAACAAAGAAGTGGTACTGGACAACAATTTGCTAATACTCGTGATAAAATTCCTTTTCAACTATGTGATAAAGATGCTCATCTCTGCTGGAAGCGTTTTGATCGCACTTTTCGACCACAACCTCCTCGTCGTCCATCAAACACGCCTGGTCAGACTGCTGCTGCTCCTCGTGCCTATCTTGCTCAAGCACCAAGGTCACCATCTTATGCTCCTTGGGCTCCTGACAGTGGAGCGACTGATCATATTACCAATGATTTCTCTCGATTACAGCTTCCATCAGAATACAATGGTCCTGACCAGATCAGATTGGGTAATGGTGCTTCTGTTCCGATTTCTCATGTTGGTTCTTCTATTCTAGGAACCCCTGATCGTAAGTTATATCTTAAAAACACAATCTATACTCCTCAGATTTCTCATAATTTGTTATTTGTATCTCGTTTGACAACTGATAACAATGTACTATTTGAGTTTCATCCTGATTTTTGCCTTGTGAAGGATCGATGTACGCGGAAAGTACTTCTACGCGGCTGTAGGGAAGGTGGTCTCTATGAACTTGATTCATCAGCAATCTCCCCAAAAGCTTGTGTTGGTGAACGCACTAGTCTACATAATTGGCACTCTTGGATAGGTCATCCTATGATGAAACTATGCATCATATTATTTCTAAGTTTTCTCTTCCTGTTTCTAGTAATACTATAAGTTTTTGCTCTTCCTGTCATGAGCATCGTAGTCATAAGTTGTCGTTTCCTTCTAGTACAACCAAATATTTGAATCCTTTGGATTTAATTGTCTCTGATGTATGGGGACCGTCTCATTTTTTTTTTCTGATGAAGGATATCGATATTAAACTAGATGACCGCTGCCACGGTGGGACGGCCGACCGAAGAAATCGAATTGAAAACGTGACTTAGAACTCGACAACCAACACCCTTGCAACAGCTCATATATCCCACGGCCAACTCTTGCATCCAACATATACCTCCTTAGCAATTCAATGAAACTTTAAAATCTACACTCTAATCTCTGAAGTCCAGAATCCCAGGCTAGGCTCACCAGCTCGCCATTCTTGCTGCGTTTTGCACAGTTTCTGTGGTTTTCAGAATTCTTGCGAAAAATGCACCCGGATTACGACTCATATCTCTACTGCCTTGCTTCCAATCCTCGAAACCAACTCACACACCCTTTATGATTCAATCAATCACGGCCATTCACATCTTAATCTCCACCAATCGCAGCCCAGAAACCATGCAACCGAGCCACCATTTTCTAGCTGTTTTTGCATTTTTTCTGCACGAACTCTGCCAGCCACATCTCCCTCCTTGTACAGTCCTAACATACATCTAATTCATCAATGCATTTTAGAAGCACATTGCTCAATTCATTGCAATACCATTCAGTTCTTAAACTTGCATCACAACTTTAGTCCCATGGCAACACTCTCATATGTATCACTCCATTTCATCTTTCCCTGCACTCCCAGCGTTCATCCACATTCCATACACTGCAACAGAAACACCAACATTGCCACAAGCCATTGTCACCTGCAAACCAACTCCCAGCCCTCAGTTTCACCATCAGTGCCATCACCTGCAGGTCAGCCACCACCACTTGAATAACAACTGAAATACAACTTCCCTTTGCAGCAATCAACAACACCATTTCAGACCCAACACATTCTGTTACAATCACCAGCTCCACAGCTCAGTTCAAGCTCCCTGCAACAGCTGCACTCAGCTTCTTCACAGCATCAGGCTAGTACCCTTTAGTTCCTACTCCAGCTACATCCACTTCCATAGTGAATCCCGAACTATAGAAATACATACTACAAATTAAGTTTCCATTGCAGTGCAGGCAAAGACCATTTTACTTGCCAGTTCTGTTGCAATTTTTCAAATCCTAAATTTCAGTAATTGGCAACAATGGAAGCAATTGAGTTCTAAATCTACGTTATGTCCATTCAGATGGAGCGAACCAATGTACACAGTCTCTCTTATTAGCCCATGTAACACCCACAACTCTATTCTCTTTACCGATGCTTCATAAATTCCTTATCCTTGTTTTACATTGCACCATAACTGCTTTCATTTTTAATTGCAGCTAAAGTCGAACCAGTAGGTACGAGACGAGTATCACATAACGTAGCTTAAACCCATGAATGCAGATGAATCGTAATAAAGACAAATCACTAGCAAAAATACACACCAATTCCCACTTACTGTCTAAATTACAAAATCTACAGTATTAGAAGACAAAAGAATATGAAACTCAAAAATTGATTGCTAATTATCATTTGCATTAATCTTACCTCAAACCGAACAAACTGATTGCAATATTCAACTTAGAAAAAAAAATTAGGACCTCATCAAAATCGCAGAAACCCTAATTCAACCAAATACATCAGGTTGACGTTTCTCTGTAAAATAATCGACTGCAGAAGTGATTACAGTTCACCCATTTTTGAAGGGTTACAGGTTAGAGAATATTGAATATTTAATCAACCAAATCCAAACTCTGTACTCTAAAGTCGAAATTGAGTAAAGATTAATGGAGATTTAGGGTGTGAATCGATGGAGATGAAACTGGATTTTGATTTCGACGAAGAAGAAAGGATTGGAGAGAGATTTCTGCTGCTGTTCGAATCCTGTTTGGGGGAAAGAATAGATAGGAAGAAGAGAAGAATAAAAAGGGAGGAAAAATGAAATATTGGAACTGGCCGGGATTCGACCCCACGATCCCTAACTGTATTCCGTGTTTTTGCTTTTTTTCGTTTTACAGAAATGTCCTCAACATTATTAATTATTTACGTATATTTAAAGAAGGAAAAAAATCAAAGAGGGGCAGTGAGGTCTTTTCATCGTGAACCAAATCCAATCTTTTTTGTGAAATTGGAAAAAAAAAGTCATGTCCCATTTGACACAAAGTCACCATATATAGAGTCCTCCCTCGCTTCGCTCGGTCGGCCTAATTATTTTTATTGATGCACACAGTCGTTTTACTTGGATGTTTCCTATGTCTCATAAATCAGAAGTATCTTCTATCTTTCTTGTGTTTCAAAAGCATGTGGAAAACCTTTTCAATAGAAAAATCAAAAAATTTCCGTCAAACAATGCTGCTGAGTATCGTAAACTCACTTCTTACCTTCAACAACAAGGTATTTTTCATCGATTCTCCTGTCCACATACGTCTGAACAAAATGGTTTAGTAGAAAGAAGACATCGTCATATCCGTGAAACTGGTCTTACTCTTTTATCTATGGCATATGTCCCTTCCTCTTACTAGTATGATGCATTTTTTACCACATGTTATCTAATAAATCGTTCTTCATCTTCTACTCTTGAAAAGATTTCTCCTTATGAAGCTCTTTTTGGTACATCTCCAGACTATAACTCTCTGCGTGTGTTTGGTTGTTTGTGCTATCCTCATCTACGTCCCTATAGGTCCCATAAGATGGAATCATTATCTTCTCCTTGTGTTTTCATAGGGTATAGTCCTTCACATAAAGGGTATAGATGTCTTCATATTCCTACTGGTCGTGTTTATGTTAGTCGACATGTTGTGTTCAATGAGACTGTCTTTCCTTTTGCTGCGTCGATCACATCATCTCCTACATCCACTAATCAGGTAATTTCTACTCCACTAAACATCATTCCATTTTCTATGAGCATGCCTACTGTTGTTGCACAACAACAACCAAGTTCTAGTGGTGATGAATTACTTTCTTCACAAATTGTTGTTAATCCAACATCTCAAGAGGAATTATCATCCAGTTCTCCAGCTAATATTTCTGTCTCAACTAATGCTGCACCCAATGCTTCTATCAATGATGTTACTTCTTCTTTATCTATAACACTAACACCTGATACATCTGATACTTCTATTAATCATCCAATGATAACTAGATCTAAAGATGGTATCTTCAAGCCAAATTCTAAGTATGCTCTTGTTGTTGATTTTGAACCAACTTGTTATTCACAAGCTCAAGCAGATCCAAAGTGGCATCATGCATCAGATACATAATACAATGCATTGCTTCAAAATGGTACGTGGACTTTGGTACCTTATCATCCATCAATGAATCTTATTGGCTGTAAATGGGTGTTTCGCATTAAACGTAAAGCTGATGGAACCATTGAAAGATATAAAGCTCGTTTAGTTGCTAAAGGATACAATCAAAAAGAAGGTGTTGATTATGGTATAACTTATAGTCCAGTTCTGAAGCCTTGCATTATACGTATCATTCTTACCTTGGAAATTTCAAATAATTGGTCTCTTAACCAATTTGATGTTCAGGATGCATTTTTACATGGAAATCTTGAAGAGGAAGTTTATATGAAACAACCCCCAGGTTATATCAATCCTAATTTTCTTGCATATATGTGCACATTGCATCGTTCTCTTTATGGATTGAAACAGGATCCACGTGCCTGGTATCATCGTCTTAGTTATTTCTTGTTGCACAATGGTTTTGTCACTTTCCAAGTGTGATTCTTCTTTATTTATTAGACGTGATGATACAGGGAATGCTTTCTTACTCTTCCATGTCGATGATATCATTCTTACTGGCTCAAGTTCATCAGGTTTGGCATCTATTCGCAATTCATTACAGAATGAACTTACAATCAAAGATCTTGGTCCTTTATCTTATTTTCTTGGAATTGAAGCAACGTGTACGTCTTCTGGATTATTTCTTACACAAAGAAAATATATTCATGATCTTCTTGTTAGAGTCAAAATGGATGGTGTTAAACCTATACAAACTCCACTAAGCACATCTGGAGATATGCCATCCGATCATAGTGTTTCACTTACTGATGCAACCGAATACAGAAGCATTGTTGGAGCTTTACAGTACTTGACATTCACTCGTCCGTATTTGGCTTATGCTGTTAACAAAGCATGTCAGTTCATGCATAATCCAACTGAATTTCACTGGGGTTTAGTCAAACGTATATTACATTATTTAAAACACACATCTATATTTGGTATATGTCTTAAACTAGCAACCAACATACAGTTGTCTTTCACTGCTTATACAGACTCTGATTGGGCTGGTTCTTTGGATGATCGTAGATCTACAAGTGGTTATTGTATATTCTTAGGTGGTAATATCATTTCTTGGAGTGCTCGAAAACAAAAGACTGTTTCTCGTAAACCAGTACTGAAGCTGAGTATCGAGGTCTTGCAATTGTCACTGCAGAAATCATGTGGATTCAAGCTCTTCTGACAGAATTATAAGTGACAACTAAATCTCCGTCTGTCTTGTGGTGTGATAATCTTGGAGCTACTTATCTTACAGTCAATCCTATATTTCATGCTCGAACAAAACACATAGAGATAGACTATCATTTTGTTCGTGATCAAGTTGCTTCCAAACAGCTGGATGTTCGATTTATTTCCTCCAAGGATCAAGTAGCAGATATATTCACAAAACCCTTGTTTAAAGATCATTTTATAACTCTAAGAACCAAGCTTACGGTTCAAGATGACCCATTTCGATTGCGGGAGGGTGTTAGAGATACATTTGTGACGTAATACTCAAGCCACCAAGAATGTTCTAGAATGAGATATACATGGAATAGTTTTTGTATTCTAGGAAACCTAAAGTTAGGAAATACTTGCGTAACAAGTATTGAGAATTGTATAAATATGTATTCCAGTTGTATTAACTTTGTACATTGAAAATCAATAGACGTACCTCTTCTCTAAACTCTTATGTCTCTTTTCTAAACACAAACAATATCAAAACTCGACTTAGAGAATCAATTACAGAGGTTAAAAGGTCAACTTTTTATCTGCAATCATTGCCATTTGATGATCAAACTAACAACCACATTGAAGACATCATCAACAAAATAAATCATTGGAAAGGCATTCAGGCAGAATTCTGGCAGAAAAAATCCTGTGATCACTGGGTCAGGAAAGCAGACAATAATACTTCTTATTTTCATGGTTTTGCTAACAGAAAGAGAGCCAGAAACAACATTGTTTCTTTAAAAGACTCACATGGTAGATGGTATCATACTAGTAATGACCTAGTTAACCTGCTTACTAGTCATTTTTCAAGAATAGCTACCACCACCAATCCTTTGTTTTCAGATTCTTCATTTGATCATATTCATAAGCTAATTACTCCTTCAGATAATGACAGTCTCATGTTAATTCCCACCAAGGATGAAATCTACAATGTGGTAAAAAGCATGCCTTGTTGGAATTCTCCGGGACCAGATGGTTTTCCCGCAGGTTTCTTTCAAACCCAGTAGAATACAGTAGGGGATGACATTACCAATATGGTGCAGGAATTTTTTAAAACTCGGAAATTACCATCTCATCTAAACCATACTTCCATCTGTCTTATTCCGAAAACCCAATACCCATCAACACCAAATGACTATAGGCCAATAGGACTGTGTAATAACTCCTATAAAGTTATATGAAAACTGTTTGTTAATAGGATGAAGACACTGATGGAAAAATTCATATCCCCTACTTAGGTTGCATATGTTCCTAAAAGATATATAAATGATAACATCATCATAGCGCTTGAGTTAGTCAATTCAATGAAGAAATCAAAGTCTAAGAAAGGGTATATAGCTCTTAAATTAGATATGTCAAAGGCCTTCGATCGACTGGAATGGTCTTTTATAGATCATATGCTTCAGTCTTTAGGCTTTTGCACAGAGTGGCGTGAACTGATCCAGCAGTGCATATCAACAGTTCAAATTTCTATAAAGTTGAACGGTAGCTCTTGTGATTAGTATCATCCCTCACATGGTCTTTAGTAGGGGGATCCATTATCCCCATATTTGTTTATTATAGCTATGGAGTATTTTTCAAGAAGTCTCTTCCTAGCTGAGCAGAATAACTTAATTAAGGGTATCAAGGTGGCAAAAGAATCTCCTCCAATTAATCATTTACTTTTCGCAGATGATTGTTTGCTCTTCTTTCAAGTTGATCAAAGAAGTATTTCTTCTGTTCTTGATATATTAAGCAATTTCGGAGCTATATCAGGTTAGATGATAAACTTTTCTAAATCAACAACATTCATTACATGAGACCTTTCACATCAACAAAAACTGGAAATAATCAACAAACTAGGAGTCAGACAACTATGTAAATCTGATAAGTATTTGGGTCTGTCGATTCTGCTTGGTAAATCTAAAACTTCATCTTTTGAATCAATTAGTGATGCTTTTAACAGCAGACTGAGTGGCTGGAATTCTAAACTCCTAAACCAACCATCCAGAACTACCATGGTTAAATCAGTTTTAAACTCAATTTCATCGCATTATATGAGTAATTTTAGACTGCCTAAGTATACCTTGAAGCAACTTGATGCTATACAAAGAAAATTTTGGTGGGGACGTAGATCAAATAAAGGTATCAACATAATTGCTTGGAATTCACTATGTAATTCAAAACATGAAGGTGGCTTAGGATTTAGAAACTTAGAACAATTTAACATGGCTCTATTAGCAAAATTAGATTGGAGACTATGTACAAAATCAGAACAGCTGTGGGTTAAACTTCTGAAGCCCAAATATTCACCTTATTGTGATTTCCTACATCTTCAAGAAGAACACTCTAATTCTTCATGGATTTGGAAAGGGATAGAGCAGTGCCTCCGTATAGTTAGAAAGTTTCATAGGTGGGATGTTAGATGTGGCACTAAAATTCTAGTTTGGTACGATAAATGGGTTAAGGGGTTAGATCAACCACCTACTCCAAATAATTATTTTGCAGAGCCGGCTAGATTTGTTTATGTATGTGATCTCGTGTTACAAAATCCAAAAAGATGGAACAATAATCTAGTTAAAGTTGTGTTCGACGCAGATACTGCAAATCTTATCCTGAAGATGCAGCTAGTTCAGCATGGTCAAGATACTTTGATCTGGGAACCAGATAGAAGAGGTGCATTTACTGTAAAATCAACATACAATGCTCTAACTCCAAGAAGTCGACAATCTCAGATAGTGCCTAAAGTAATGTGGAAACAACTATGGAAGATAAACACCCCTCATAGGGTCAAACATTTCATTTGGAAATATCTAAGAAACATAGTACCAACACTAGTCAAGCTAATTTTTTACAAGGAAGACTGTTAGAGCATTGCTCGGTCGAACTCGCATGTGTTGCTATCTCAAGCATGTTTGTCAATGTTAGTGATCAAAACTATAAGTCTTGATTTCTAGCTTATACAGCTAAATGTCTCGGACTAGAATAGAAAGTGTAGTTGAGCTCAATAACTCCATGGCAATCATCATACAAGACGAAGGACTACTCAAGGAACTGGTGGATCTCCATCGAATAAAAGGTATGTGGAGACTTGAACTTATCTGTCACTCAAAAGTCTATCTATTCTATCTCCCACTCTTGAGATAAAAGTCGTTTTGATATATAGACTTTCATTATGCACATTTGCTATTTCGAGCCGAGTTTATCTCGCCTATCTATTTCTCGAAATATGTGTTGGTAAGCTTTCGCTTTAACCAAGTTCATCTTTACCTAGTGACGAAAGTCATGACAAGTTTCAATCACTTTGGAAATTGCTTACTTTGACGAAAAATAGTTTGTGAATAACAACTATAGAATATCAACGTCCTCTAAGAATGTTCCAATAATTGAAATGAGAGTTTAGATTATATAACCATTGGATGATATAAGCATTATTGTGGAAACACATATATGTATAAGTCCTTATTCCTTGAACCGAAGTTTGTGAAATTTGTTGATCAAGAGAAATGGAAGTGGCGTGAGCCAAGTCCGCGAACTGGCGGAATTTCTCAACCGAGAATTTCTGGTGGAGTTTGTGAACTCCTTCCATGAGCTTAAGTCCGCGAACTTGAGCAGGTTATATCTAAAACCGGTTGTTCTTGAACTCATATTTATTTAAACTAAGGAATGCTTTTGCAAACCATGGCTATAAAGTTCATGAACCGATTCGAGTGAATCAAACCGTTTTTGCTTCGATTGTATCTTGTGTAGTTACATAAGATCTAAGCAATTGAACAACTCTCTAACTAGTTCATTTGAGTCATTTGAACTAGTTATGGTGAAGAAGAATATGGTTGATATGAAAATAATCATATAGCTAACCATTTGGTTAACTATTGTTGAACCAACAAATGTTAATGTTTGGGAATGGTTCGTAAACCCAAAATTGGACATTTCATTTGTGTGTGTTAGAGCATAGCTCGGTCGACCTCGCATGCGTTGCTATATCAAGCATGTTTGTTAATGTTAGTGATCAAAACTACGAGTCTTGATTTCTAGTCTACACAGCTAAGTCTCGGACTAGGATAACAAAGTGTAGTTGAGCTCAAGGACTTCATGGAGATTCATCATACAACGACGAAGATCTAATAAAGGAACCGTGGAAATTCATCAACAAAAAGGTATGTGGAGACTTGAACTTATCTATCACTCAAAAGTATATCTACTCTATCTCCTACTTCTTATGAGACAAAAGTCGTATGCTATATAGACTGGATCATACACATTTGATATTTCGAGCCGAGTATATCTCGCCTATCTATATATCGAAATCATATGTTGGTAAAGCGTTTCGCTTTGATCAGGTTTATCTTCACCTAGTGACGAAAGTCATAATGTTTCAATCACTTTGAAAATCGCTTTGACGAGAAATAGGGTAACAACTACATAACGTCCTCTAAGAATGTTTCAATGGTTGGAATGAGAGTTTAGGTATATATAACCAATGATGGATATAAGCATTATGTGGAAACACATATGTGTATAAGTCCTATTCCTTAATCCTAAGTTTGCGAACTTTGTTGCTTGAGAGAAACCGGAGGAATTGGCTTTGCCAAGTCCGCGAACTCAGTTTGCAAACCCAGTCCGCGAACTGACGGAAGTTCTCTTACCAAGAATTTCTGCTGGGATTTCCAAAAACTCGTTTGCGTGTTTAGTCCGCGAACTCAGTCCACGAACCTAGTCTGCAAACTGGCGGAAGTCTCTTTGCCTAGATTTTCTGCTGAGTTTGGAAACTCTGCCGGTTTCCTTAAGTCCGCGAACTTGTTTGCGAACTTGAGTGGGTTATGATCTAAAGATGTGCTCTGAACATGAAACTTAAATTACTAAGGAATGCAGTATGCAAACCGTTGCTATAAAGTTCATGAGCCGATTCAAATCGAATCGAATCATCTTTGTTTCAATTGTGTCTTGTATAGTTACATAAGATCTCATTGCAATTGAACAACTCTCTAACTAGTTCATTTGAGTCAATTGAACTAGTTATGGTGAAGAAGAACAAGGTTAATATGAAATGCTCATATGGTTAACCTTTTGGGTTACTATGTTGAACCAACATACACGTACACGTTTGGGCACGGTTTTCACAAACCCAGTAAACGTATATCTGAAATGTGTGTGACAAGATAAGTTTTCGATCTAACGGTTGAGAAATATTAGTTTGAATCTAAATCAGGTTTTCATCCAACGGTGAATAGTGATTGCTTTGTACCTAAGGCAAAACCCTGATTTGAAGACTATATAAAGGAGACATCTAGCATTGGGAAAAACTAATCCCCACACGTTTGTGTGATACTAGTGCGCTCGCTAGAGTCGATTCTCCTCTAACCTTTGGTTTTCTTCTCTAAAACCAGGTTAACGACTTAAATACTTCATTGGGATTGTGAAGCCAGACCGATACTACTTTTATCGTAGTTGTGTGATCTGATCTTGCATCTTCTATCGTACGAGTACAATATTATTGATTGGCTTGAGATCATGAGAGTTCTCCGATAGGCAAGATTAAGAAGTCACAAACATCTTCGTCTCATTGTATGTGATTCCTCGACATCCTCTTGTTTATACAAGTAAGACTATTGTGAGGTGATTGATTAATCTAGGTTGTTCTTCGGGAATATAAGAACGGATTATCAATTGGTTTCTGTTCACCTTGATTTCATATCATAAGACGGAACAAAAACCTAGGGTTCTTCTGTGGGAGACAGATTTATCCTTTGATAGACTTTTCTGTGTGAGACAGATTTCTTTATTATCAAGTCTGCGATTTTGGGTTGCAGCAACTCTTAGTTGTGGGTGAGATCAGCTAAATCAAGTGCGTAGTATCCTGCTGGGATCAGAGGCGTAGGGAGTACAACTGTACCTTGAATTAGTGGGAGACTGATTGGGGTTCAACTATAGTCCACTCCGAAGTTAGCTTGGAGTAGGCTAGTGTCTGTAGCGGCTTAATACATTGTGTATTCAATCTGGACTAGGTCCCGGGGTTTTTCTGTATTTGCGGTTTCCTCGTTAACAAAATTCTGGTGTCTGTGTTATTTCTATTTCCGCATTATATTTGTTATATAATTGAAATAATACAGGTTGTGCGTTAAAGATCATCAATTAGAAATCCGATCTTTGGTTGTTGATTGATATTGATTGATCCTTGGACATTAGTCTTTGGTACCGTCCAAGTTATCTCTCTTTGATAAAGACTCGCAGATTTCTATTTGCTTGAGTAAAGATCAAATCGAGAGATTGAGATATTAACTCCTTGAGATACTTTTTATCTAGATTGAGTCTGATTGTCTAGTTGATTCTCTAGAAAGTGTTTTGGAGTTAGTCCATACAGATTGCTAAGCGAAATATTGGGTGGTGTTGTTAGACCCCCGCTTTTTCAATTGGTATCAGAGCAGGCAAACATGTTTAAAGACCTCAAAAGTCTGTGTTTGTAGCGATCTGACTATATGGACCATAAAGTCTCAATTGACGCTTCACCAGGTTTAAAAAAAACCCGCAAGAAAAGGTCTGACAAACTGATGTCTCTTCAAAAAGGGTTGGATGAACAAATCCAGATCAATTATGGTCTTGTTGCATAAATTGCAATTCTTAAGGATTTGATATCTGGAAATACTCCCTTTGAGAATTTGAAAAATCTCAGTTGTTCCTCTCTCAAGAAAAGTCATAAGTCAGATAGTAATCAATGGCAGGATGTTGAGAAAACTGATATGACAAGGAACCAGTCAGACAATCTTCAAAGCATATGCTCATGTTGTGATCCATCCGATCATATACAACAAGCATGTATGTCTTTTCAAAAGAGTCAACGTTGCAAGTAATCTTTGTAAGAAAGCTAAACAACTGTATGATTCTCTAAAATTTCATACAACACTACCAGGAAAATCTAAATCGAGAAGTATTAGTAGTATGGGTGCCTTTGCTTTAAGATCTACATCTCCCTTTCAATGGTTTCTTGATAGTGGATGTAGTCGACATATGACAGGAGACCTCACATGGTTTATTTTTTCTGTTGACTATGAAGGAGGTCCTGTAACGTTCAGAGATGGAAGTTGTTGCTACATTAGAAAAACAGGAACAAAACCTACACGGTGTTCCAGAAATCCATGATGTGGTATACGTTAAAGGTATGACTGCTAATCTTCTTTCTATTAGTCAAATTTGCGACAAGGGCCATCGAGTTATCTTCAATGCGAATGGATGTGACATTGTTGACAAATCTGGGAAAGTGATCTTCCAAGGAACTCGTGGTAAAAACAGTTGTTATCTTCTTGATACTCAGTTTAGCAACCACTGCAATTTGACTAAGGTGGAATCTACACATCTTTGGCATGAGCGTTTTGGTCACATCAATTATCGCCTTCTAACTAAGATCATTAACAAAGAACTTGTTAGAGGCATTCTCAAAATCAATGCAAAGATTGAAGGTGTATGTGGTTCCTGTCAAAAGGGTAAGCAAACAAAAGTTCACCACAAATCATCTCGAGATATTCTCACTAAAGCTCCACTTGATTTAATTCATATGGATCTCTTCGGACCAATTCAACAACCCACTGTTGCCGGTAAGAAGTATGCTTTAGTTATGGTAGATGATTACACCATATTTACTTGGGTTGCATTCCTATCCCATAAGAATGAAACCCTTGGTGAATTCAAGATTATTGTTAAAAGGATCCAGAACGAACAAGGTCGCAAACTAAAGAAAATTAGAAGCGATCGTGGCACTGAATTCAAAGACACCAAGGTATTTGATTTATGTGACGAACTGGGGATCATTCAACAATACTCACCACCGATTACTCCTCAAGCTAATGGATTTGCTGAAACAAAGAATAAGAACATCCAGGAAATGGCCAGGGTAATGCTCCACAACAAAAACTTACCATTAAGATTTTGGGGAGAAGCTGTCTTTGCAGCATGTTACTTGATCAACCGTGTGTATTTGCGGTCTAAAACTTTTAACACTCTTTATGAGTTATGGTATGGAAGGAAACCCAACCTACACTATCTCAGGGTGTTTGGAAGTAAGTGTTATATTCTGAAAGCTCGAGAACAGAAAGGGAAATTCGACACCAAAAGTGACGAAGGTATCTTTCTTGGCTATGCTTCTGATAGTCGTGGTTTTCGAGTTTTTAATATCAGAACACAAGTCATGATGGAATCTTCTAATGTTATCATCGACGAAGTAATTTTCGTCAAGATAGTTCTCCTGCTGAGTTGCCTCCAACAGAGACAATTGAGAAAGCCAAAGAAATTCCAGAATCAGTTGAAGTTATCCCAACTATTACTGATCCTGACATTTCTAGTGACGAGGAGAAGAGCACTGATCAAGCCATTCCTGATGAACAAGAACGTGTCCCTCCACGACATCTCTGGGTTCAAAGGAATCATGACCCCAACAATATCATTGGGGAAAGGGATTCTACAACCAAAACAAGAGGTCAACTTCAAAATATATGTAATTTTGGTTGTTATCTTTCGCAGTGGAACCAAGGAATATTGATGAAGCTCTGAAAGATCCCTTTTGGGTAAATGCGATGCATGAAGAGTTAAATCAATTTGAAAGACGAGATGTCTGGGATCGTGTACCTTGTCCTCCAAATGTCAATATTTTCGGTACCAAATGGATATTCAAGAACAAGTCAGATGAATTTGGAATAATTGTCAGAAATAAAGCCAGACTTGTCGCTCAAGGATATTCACAGATTGAAGGAATCGATTTTGACGAAACCTTTGCACCTGTGGCACGTCTTGAGTCCATTCTAATTTTATTGGCCCATGCCTGCTTCCTCAAGGTTAAGTTGTTTCAGATGGACATAAAATCAGCGTACCTGAATGGAATTTTAAAAGAGGAAGTCTATGTCGCTCAACCTAAGGGATTCGAAAATCCTGATTTCCCAGATCATGTGCTAAAGCTCAAAAAGAAGTTATATGGATTGAAGAAAGTACCAAGAGCCTGGTTTGAGAAACTTACTGCCTCTCTTATTAGAAAAGGATTTTCAAGAGGAGGAGCTGATATAACATTGTTTACCAAATGGAGTGGGAAAGATGTTGTCATTGCTCAAATCTATGTAGATGATATCATCTATGGATCAACTTCTGAAAAATTCGCAAAAGACTTTCAAGTCTCTCTTGCTAAAGAATTTGAAATGAGAAATGTTGGCGAATTAAAATTCTTCTTAGGATTACAGATTCAACAAAATAAGGAGGGAATTTACTTATCCCAAGAGAAGTACGCACGTAATCTTATGTCAAGATTCGGTCTGGATAAGTCGTCTCCTAAGTTGACTCCCATGCCTACTACTAGTAAATTGCACATGGATAAGAAAGGAGCAAAAGTGGATCAAAAACTATATCGATCCATTATAGGTAGTCTTTTGTATCTTACAACTACTAGACCTGATATTTCTTTCAGCGTTGGTTGTTGTGCCAGGTTTCAGGCGGATCCAAAAGAATCTCATCTTGCAGCTGCAAAAAGAATCATACGATATATAAATCATACTGTTGGGTATGGTCTCTCGTACACTTTTGATACTAATACTGACCTTTCTGCTTATTCTGGTGCTGATTGGGAAGGATGTGTAGAAGACAGAAAAAGTACATCGGGGGGCTTCTACTATGTGGGTTTCAATCTTGTAGCGTGGCATAGCAAGAAGCAAAACTCTCAATACCTGTCTACATGTGAAGCAGAATATATTGTTGCCGAATCATGTTGTACTCAACTCCTACGGATGAAACAAATGCTTGCTGATTATGGAGTTGGAATAATGAAGATATTTTGTGATAACTCCAGTGCGATTCGAATTACTGAGAATCCTGTTGAGCACTCAAGAACAAATCACATTGACATACGGTGTCATTTTATTCGTGATCTTTATGAAAATGGTTCATTGGTATGGAATTTGTGCCTTCCGAACAACAATTGGCTTATATTCTCACCAAACCCTTAGACACTGCAACTTTTCAACAGTTGTGGCAGTCTATTGGTGTTGTTTTGGTTCATTAAACCGTTTCGATGACTCTTGCCCCTATGTTTATCCTTATCTTTGGGCAATTGAGTCTGAAACTCCAGTAGATACTTTCCAGTTAAGTTTCGGTAGGATTGTTGTTGTTTTCTTTTTAGTATCTCTTTAGTGCTTCAAAATCCTTCTTTTCTTCGAAATTAAGGTCGCTCTTGTTGTTCTTTCGGGAATGACATCAAATGGGGGAGAGTTCTTTTGAACTTGTGCTTAATGGTAATATCTTGCGGGGTGTGCGGCTGTGGAATTTTATAGGGGTTATCTTGTATCTTAAAACTCCTTGATGAATGCATTTATCTTCGACTTTATGATTGCATCTAAATTAAGTTGGTATGTATTTTTTTCTTTTAGTCTATGAAACGTCTCTTCTCGGAAATTTCATTAAGATCCCGTTCTTGTAGCTTTGCCAATTTTATTGACAAAAAGAGGGAGAATTAATGTGTAGTTCTACTACATTTACATATGGATTTCGGATCATTGTGTAAGGGGGAGTGGTTTCCATGTGAGATGGAGTATTGACTAAGGGGGAGTGATACATATCACCATAGTATTATTGTTAAAGTCGTGATGCAATTGGACTTTGATGTTACATAATAATATTATGTCACTGTATAATGATGATCGAGAATCTCGATTTCTCTCATTGTTATAGCTACGGATCTTCAACAACGGTGATGCTAAACTTACAACCTTTGGGATCATTGGAGTACTTGGAAGGACGAAGATTTCAGGGAACGTTGAAGATTAGACTGTGGAATAGGAGCCACTAAAGTTTATCTTTTTTGTATTCCATATGCATTAATAGTTTTGTCACTAAAATTGACAAAGGGGGAGATTATTAGAGCATAGCTCGGTCGACCTCGCATGCGTTGCTATATCAAGCATGTTTGTCAATGTTAGTGATCAAAACTATGAGTCTTGACTTCTAGTCTACATAGCTAAGTCTCGGACTAGGATAAAGAGGGGAGTTGAGCTCAAGGACTTCATGGCGATTTATCATACAACGACGAAGATTTACTCAAGGAACCGTGGAACTTCATTAACAAAAAGGTACGTGGAGACTTGAACTTATCAATCACTCAAAAGTCTATCTACTCTATCTCATACTTCTTATGACACAAAAGTCGTACGCTATATAGACTGGATCATACACATTTGATATTTCGAGGCGAGTATATCTCACCTATCTATATCTCGAAATCATGTGTTGGTAAAGCGTTTCGCTTTGATCAGGTTTATCTTCACCTAGTGACGAAAGTCATAATGTTCCAATCACTTTGAAAATTTCTTTGACGAGAAATAGTGTAACAACTATATAACGTCCTCTAAGAATGTTTCAATGGTTGGAATGAGAGTTTAGGTCTATATAACCAATGATGGATATAAGCATTGTGTGGAAACACATATGTGCATAAGTCCTATTCCTTAATCCGAAATTTGCGAACTTTGTTGATTGAGAGAAACCGGAGGAATTGGCTTTGCCAAGTACGCGAACTCAGTTTGCGAACTCAGTCCGCGAACTGACGGAAGTTCTCTTACCGAGAATTTCTTCTGGGATTTCCAAAAACTCGTTTGCGTGTTTATTCTGCGAAATCAGTCCGCGAACTTAGTCCGCGAACTTGCGGAAGTCTCTTCGCCGAGATTTTCTGCTGAGTTTGGAAACTCTGCCGGTTGCCTTAAGTCCGCGAACTTGTTTGCGAACTTGAGTGAGTTATGATATAAAGATGTGCTCTGAACGTGAAACTTAAATTACTAAGGAATGCAGTATGCAAACCGTGACTATAAAGTTAATGAGTCGATTCAAATCGAGTTGAATAATCTTTGTTTCAATTGTGTCTTGTGTAGTTACATAAGATTTCATTGCAATTGAACAACTCTCTAACTAGTTCATTTGAGTCAATTGAACTAGTTATGGTGAAGAAGAACAAGGTTAATATGAAATGCTCATATGGTTAACCTTTTGGGTTACTATGTTGAACCAACATATACATACACGTTTGGGCACAGTTTTCACAAACCCAGTAAACGTATATCTCAAGTGAGTGTGACAAGCTAAGTTTTCGATCTAACGGTTGAGAAATATTAGTTTGAATCTAAATCAGGTTTTCATCTAACGGTGAATAGTGATTGCTTTGTACCTAAGGCAAAACCCTGATTTGAAGACTATATAAAGGAGACATCTAGCATTGGGAAAAACTAATCCCCACACGTCTGTGCGATACTAGTGCGCTCGCTAGAGTCGATTCTCCTCTAACCTTTGGTTTTCTTCTCTAAAACCAGGTTAACGACTTAAATACTTCATTGGGATTGTGAAGCCAGACCGATACTACTTTTATCGTAGTTGTGTGATCTGATTTTGCATCTTCTATCGTACAAGTACAATCTTATTGATTGGCTTGAGATCGTGAGAGTTCTCCGATAGGCAAGATAAAGAAGTCACAAACATCTTCGTCTCACTGTTTGTGGACGATTTGTTGGTGAAAGAATGATTAAATGCTGGTTTAATCATTTATTCGAAAATGCTCGTCTGAGCCTTAGGTGAGTAAACCTAATTAATTATGACGAGGCGAGGGACCAATCACGGAGTCATGAAATCGTCCTTGGGTTGTCCCTTGACCGCCTGACGATCACTTCATGAAAATCCAAAGTGTCTGGGAGAGTTTTGGACCTAATACGAGCAATTGTGCAAATTAGGTCAAAACTGTGAAAATTGATGGGACCGGCTTCCGTGAGCCAAAGAGCCAATCTTGTTCGGTCAAGATAGCGTGCTCGTGTCCCCAAGGCGTCCGCGTCTCAGTTCTGAGAATTTTGATATTTTCTGGCGTGCAATTGAGCATCCATTCGAGAAAATATGCCAAAATTAGGGTTTCGACGAAACTGAGGAAAACACCATGAGATGATGAAAAATAATTATAAAATAAAGAATGAGGAGGCGTGGGACCGCCGTGGTCAAGGCATGGTCGGCCGGTCGTGACCACGGTCCCGTGGTGCCTTTTCCTTAATTTTATAATATTTTGATGATTTCATGAAAAATTCATGAATTTTGAGAAATTTGATGAATTTTGGGAGTTTCCATGAATTGAAGGAGTTTTCATGAGTTCAAGGAAGAAAAAAATATTAAAATAATAAAACAAGGGCGTGTGGGACCCTGGAAGGCATGAACGGCCGGCGAGGGCCCGGTCCCACGAGTTTTCCTAATTTTATAATGATTTTATGAAAATTCATGAATTTTGAGAAATTTGATGAATTTGGGGAGTTTCCATGAATTGAAGGAGTTTTCATGAGTTCAAGGAAGCAAAAAATATTAAAATAATAAAAAACAAGGGCGTGTGGGACCGTGGAAGGCATGGCCGTCCGTAGGGGTGTAAATTCGGGCAGGCCAGACCGCCCGGCCCAAAAACTAAGACAGGCCGGGGCAGGCCAGGCTTAATATTTGCGAGCCCGTAAAAAGATTCAGGCTGGGCAAGCCGAGTAAAAGTAGATAATTCGCTACCCAAAGTTCGCCCAAAGCCCGTTTTTTATACGGGCAGGCCAGATCGGGCCGGACAGGCCATTATTTTGAGAATATTTTTTTGTTAAAAAAATTTAAATTTTCAAATGGATGGTATTAAATTTATTTATTTTTAATACAATATCATTTTCTTTCTAACATTGCATATCATAAGTGAAAGTATTACTTTATATTTAAATTACAATGACAAATTTCTTATTTTAGCCTATAATAAATAATTAATTAGAGTATAATAAACTTTCTAAATAAGAAAATATATTACCATTAATGTTTTGAAAAGGTTAATTATAAGTAAAAACAACTATATATTTTATTTTTCTAGATACTAATTGACAATTATAAAATGGTAACTTTTAAGTCTTTTTAAGAAGATACTAAATGATTGATGGCATAAAGAAGGCTCTCAGGCCGGGTATCAGGCCGAGCATCATAATTAAGTGCAAAGCCCGAGCCCGCCCAATAAATTAATCTAGGCCAGGTCAGGCGGCCCGCGACGAGCCATAACAGGCTTTGGGCTACTTCGGGTACAGGCAGGCTCAGGCGGGTACAGGCAGGCCGAGTATTTTCGGGTATTATTTACACCCCTAGCCGTCCGGCTAGGACCCGGTCCCACGAGTTTTTCTAATTTTTTTTAATATTTTTAGGTATTTTGGTGATTTGAGGGATTTTTTCCTAATTTGAGAGAAATACCATGAAATCAAGGAATTTGATGAATTTAAGGAAAACTAATAATAAAATAATAAAACAAAGGGGCATGTGGGACCGTCTAGGGCATGGCTGGCCGGCCAAGGCCCGGTCCCACAAGTTTTCATAATTTATTTTATTTTATTATTATTTGATGATTTGTGCAAAAATACCATGAAATCAAGGAGTTTTTTCATGAAATTAGAGAAATAATAATAATAAAATAATAAGGAACCGTGGGTGTGGGGCCGGTTGGGACCAAGGCATGGTCGGTTGGCCAATGGTCACGCCTCACACTTCTTTCCTTAATTTTATATTATTTTTATGGATTTATGGAAGTACCATGAAACCGAGGAGCTTCCTCAAGACGAAGGAGATTTGATAAAATGAGAGAATTTTCATCAAATCATGGAAAATAATAAAAATGCATTAAAAATATAAAACTGGCGTGGGATTGACCACGACACGGTCGGTCGGTCGTGTGTTTGTGCTCACTGGTCAATATTTTTAATTATTTATTATTTTCTTCTCTATTTTGCATAGGTTCATCGTTTCGTTGTATTTTTGAAATACTCGTTCGTGCGGTGACTGTTAGTGTATCATCGTTGAATACACCTTCACCATTTGAATCGGGGCTTACTTAGAGGTAGCTCAGACGCCCGGTTGTTGATTATTTATTACTAATTGTGGAATTCAGTGGAGAATAATTCACAAAACTGAGTAATAAGATGTTTATTATTAATTCATAGGATCAGCTGAGGATTCGACTACGAATTCAGAATAATAAAGTGAGCATTACCATTCCATGGGATCGTAGATTCGACCATAGAATTGGAGTAATTAAGATTTATCTATTACCATTTATGAGACCAGTTGTGGATTCGATCATGAAATCGGAGTAATGAGATAATATAGTTATTGATATTCTATGAGATCAAGCTGTGGATTCGATCATAGAATCAGAACAATTTTTATTGTCATTCCATGGGACCAGTCGTGGATTCGACCATGGAATAGGAGCGATTGTAATTAGGAATAATTAACTTTGTGGCTATATATTAGCAGAGCAAGAGAGCATTAATTATCCTGATACGAGCTTGCCGGTAAGTCATATCCTTTATATAGTCAGGGTAAACTTGTTGTTTGTTCCTGAAGACGTTATCGCTCTATACTAGCAGAGCAAGCTGTCTAGGAGCCGTCCATCTCGTGATGCTATATAGAAATGATCACTGAAAGTATTCAGTATTCATGAGATATGCCATTGTCCAGTCATGAGACTACATATCTACATGTACTCTGAGAGAAAGTACTCTCCGTTGAGAATTCGATGAGAGACCCGTGTCTCGATACTCACGTCTGATTGTTGAATCAGAGATTCGTATAATTATGAGTTTACGAATTTAGCCTTTGTCGAAAATCCACCATCTACATTAAGTCCCCTGCTTACTGAGGAAATCTGTGTTCCTCAGTCAGCATTAAATGGTGATTTTCCGGCCATAAATAATAATACCAGTAATTGAACTTAGTTGTAAGTTGAGACGTTACCGGATTTAAAGAGCATGGGAAAACCACGACTTGATGAAGGATTCAATGTCATGATTGGAATGTATTTTGATGAACATAAATTGGTGTTGAACCGCTGGTTTGGACGACGAGTCCGTGGTCGGTTAGGATTCGCGGGTCGGGCCTAATAAGGAAATCCTTAGAAAATTAGGTTTTGGAAATAAAATTGATATAAAAGGGATTAATCCTTTTTTTTTATTTCACTCCCAGAGCTCCATCACGCCTTCATTTTCATCACGTCCGAGCATCATGAGTTTTTGCCGGAGCTCCGATCGGCACCGACCGGCGCCGCCACCGTCCGACCAGTTTCCGGCCGGCGCCGACCAGGTGAGAATTTTTTTTTTTTTTGCTGTTGTTTACATGAATTTCATGAAGTGATCATGTTGATATCATGTACACGTGTATGCAATTGGTGTGAGTTTTATGAAAAACCCTAGTTTTTGTAAACGTATGTTCGTTCGATAGTTAGTTTTGTAAACTAACTATAATCCCTGATTTAGGAGAGATTTTTTTTTTAGTATATGAACCTAGGTTCAGTGATAAACTTAGTTTATGAGATTTCATGTGTACCAAGGTTCTATCATAAAAGAAGTGAATTTTCATGAAATCGGAATAATCCTTCGTTTTAAAGACAAATAACGATGACACGAAAGAAAATATGTATGATGAACTTGTGTCCATTGATAAAATTTTGCTTATGAGCTTTCATGTAAATACAAAACTTTATCATATGTATGAGATGTGAGCTTTCACAACATTTTTTGAAATAAACCTTCGTTTTAAAGACAAATAACGACGATACGAAGGAAAATAAAGTTTTTTTTTATATATATGCAGCCGTGACAGATATTGTGTAAAATATGATGGTATATTTTATTTGCATGAATTTGTTTTCATTAGATAAAATTCTTGAGAATTTATGTATACAAGTTGCATTAATTGCTGCTTTTTTCGAAAAATCAAAGCGTGGGTTTTGAGGAACCTTCGAAGATAGACAATATATTTATGATGAAATATTTTATTGTTGTAAACTTCATAGGTCAGTTGTGTGAATGTTCACATTATGAAAATTGTGTCCGTGATTTCATGAAAAATCAGTTTCGTTCGTTTTTGCAGTTTTCGAAGAGACGAACGATTTTGGGGTGTTAACTCTAGCATTACTATCACTATTGTTAGTGGAAGTATAAAAGGTAAGAGTTAAGAGTTACCATTTTTGCTTGTATTTCCTTGATTTATACCTGGACGGCATACTGAAGTAGAATGTAGTGTGACGCTTTTTAGCTGCTTAGCAAATATGTCCAATTCCCAAGCTGACGACGCCTCGAGGGAAGAGATGTGCGTTGATGATGGTATCTATAGAGATGAGACATGCATGGATGAAACTTCCGTTGGGGGAGACGAAGAAGAAATCCCTGGGCTTAAGAATGTCCCGAACATAGATGATGCATTCTTTGAAAAAGATATCCCAGGAGCTGAGCAACATTAGTGTATCGTCTTTTGATAAATCCCAGAACTGTTACTCGGAAGAAAATGGTGACTCCTAAGACAGTGATTCGATTTTGTCTTGAACGAGGGGTCTTCGCCTCATCAATCATAGAGTTTAAGCTTTCTCGACGACCTTTGGAGAAATTTGCCGGCTGGGCGAGGCATATGTTGGGTTTTCCTCATGTGAGGACTATGCTCGACCAAGCGCAGGTGACGAGAGCTATTCAAGCTTCTGGAGAGTTGTTCATTTATCATGACGCAAGTGGTATTGTGGCTCTGTTTGCTCGCTGGTGCATTCCCACTCACACTTTCATATGTAGATGGGGAGAGTTTACCATTACTTTGGAAGACGTGGCGGCTCTGGTGCATCTCCCGATCACGGGCAATCTTCCTGGGGATCTTTCAGATGAGGAGACCGTCGTTTCTCATGTCTTGACAGCTGCAATGGAGAAAGCGAATAAGGCTGGCAGTAAAGGATGCTATGCTTCCTGGTTGACACACTGGTGGCCCAAAGACGAGGTTTCTGATAAACCCATCGACGGTATGTTACCCATTGATGCTTTCTTATGTTTATGGTTGTCCAGAGACGTTTTTGAAGACAGTGGAAACTTGTTGAAGCCTTTTGTGATTCCCTTTGCTATTAAGATGGATCAAGGTGAGCAACTTCCGATAGGTAGTTTATTCTTAGGCTCCTTGTATTACAACCTGTACTCCTTGATTATAGACTCCAGTGTGTCGAACGCCTCTATGAAGATTGAGTGTTATGCCAACACGATGTTTCTTCAAGATTTGATGTGGGAGCATTTTAAGAATTATGCACCTACTCCACGTAATGTTCTGCAAGGACCGAATACTGATGCGCGCCATAATTTCCCTGAGAAAGATAATGCTAGGATCATGCGTTGGTCCACCAAGCAGCCTCGTTCTAAAATACGTTTTATTGATGTGTTAGATGAAGAATCAGAGTTCAATTTTCTCCCGTGGGTGTCAGTCCCTGATTATGTTTCTCAGCCGATGACTTTCAATACTGGAGAAGGCACGAGTTTGACGTCTGGTGCGCATCTGAGTGATGGCGAAAGATCTTTCATGTTGAGTTGCACTCCTGGTCATTTGCTATCAGTCACGTTTGGAGAGCTTTCAGTGGAGGAGTATAATATTGATAGAGAAGCTCGACAAATGGGTATGGATCAGTGTGTTCCAACCATACGGAGAAGGAAGCCATCAGTTGAGCAACTCAGGACTCATTTGGATCATACTCACGTGGAAGGGAGTAGCTACTGGTTTCCTGGTTCTGATAGATTCACCTATGTAACCCCAGGTTATGTAGAATTCTGGGACCAGCAACTTGGGCGTTTGCGTGGCTTTGTAAGATTTCCCAAACCTCCATTCAAGGATCTTCCTTCGGCTGAGATGATTTCCAGTCGACCAAGATTGAAGTATCTTTCTGGTGATAAACGAAAGTCGTCTCCAGGATGCTCTCAGGTATGTTTCTTCATATAATCTTCACGAAATTATAAGAACTGTATTCTGATTATATTACTGGATTTCACCACAGGGCAATCGTAATATACGACCTCGAATCGGTGTAGATTTCTCAGAGACTGAGGCGGTTATTCATGGCGGAGAAGGCAAGCATAAAGGTTATAAGTTGTTACCTAATACCGTAAAGTCCCCAGTTGGTGCTTTGGTGAGTTCCCAATATTTCTCACCGAGACTTTGATTGCTATTAGCATTAGAATCATGAAGCCAACGTTGTTAATTTTGTTGCAGAATTTTACTCCATCAAGTCTTGAAGGTCTTCAATTTTCTGTTACTGAACAAGCAATCGCTGATTTGAGTGACGAAGAAACTGTAAGTATTTCTTCACATGTTCAAATGGGGTGCTTCATAGATGAAAATATTGATTTTAAAGGACGTGTACAGGAGGATGTATTCATGGAGATGGAGAATTCTGGAACTCAATCATCCTCTGGGAATAGGAATGGAGGTAATTCCCAAGATTCGGAACCGGGTGGAAGTGATGTTCCTCTTGTCGTTGATGTGGACAATTCCAACCCCTTGGACACTTTGGAGACTCCTAAAGTAAGTATATATCCTGTACATTCTTCATATAAGTATAAAAGTGCTGACTTGTAAATGAATGAATGAGAACCCATGTGAATATGTGAAAACTTAGTCGAATTTTGTCGTCAGAAAATTCAGAACCCAGCTTTTTAATAGAAACGCTGTAGAATCTTCGACTGGAGTCGGATTTTGATGATCTACATGTGAAAATTCAATCCCGAAAAAATTCCAAGCTTTAGCAAAGAAGCTTTTTAAGTTTTGAGCACGTTCAGAGCCTGAAAAAGGCGAAATAGTAAACTTCTAGGAGACTTCCAGAACTTTTTCAGATTGCGCGTCACTTGATATTTTGGCCACATCTACTCGCTAGTTCATCGGATTGTCATGAAATTTTTACATGTCATAGAGGACATCCATACAAAGAGAATGGAATATGACTCATCCTCGTATTCCTTGTAGATTTCTCCCAGTTAGTCTCCTAGTACAGGGCAGAGTTCAGTTTCTTCCGACGGACTCATCGTAAAATGTGTTTTCATGACTTCCATGTTATTTGCTCGTGCCTTGAATGTAGTATGATGAACCTTGATGATGTTTCCTTGCTGGTATACTGTGTTTCATAATTTCCTTTGGATTCGTGACTCTGACCTCATGTAATCTTCGTATTAGGTGCTAAATACCGAAGTTGAGGATACTGGATCCAACGATGATAACTCTAACCATTCCGGAGTTATTGATGAAGAGACAACCATCCCTGCATTTCAAGGCCATGAGAAGGTCGCTACTGCTGTTATGGAAACCCAGATGGTTGTTTCCTCAGTGATAGAAGAAACCGAGACAGCAACGGAGAATACTGAAGGAACTGTTGCTTTAGTCGTGGGAGCCACTCCAGTGACCGAGAACCGTATAATAGTGTATGAATATCCAACTGCAGGGTCTCTTTCGATCCTCCCTTTAACACTTCACTCCCGTGTCATGAATTGATCGGTGAATTCAGCGTTCCCATTGGATATGCACGCTTGTATGAGACGGTATGGAAGAAGTTTGGCCACATGACCGTTGACAGGATCCCTGGGCGTGCTTATGCTTTAACCATGCAAGTAGGCGTTATCTTGCGTGTCGTGAGTGATATGCATACGAGACCCAGGAATACCGTGACTCCAGATATACTCTTTGATTGGGAGTTTAACTTGGAGAATTCAGAAAGACTTGGCCTCAACGTGAAATGGCTTCGTAAGCAAATAAACGTTATCAAGGATTCATGTGAGAAGAACATACCCTTTCCAAACGATGCTGTGAAGGAGAAGGAGGACAAGATTGCCAAGCTGACCGAGGAGTTGAACAAGGAGAGGGCGGCTTTGCAAATCTTGAAGGATGCTGATGAGCGAAAGCCTTTTCTTGCTGATCTCTTGAACTTCTGAACTTCTGAGAGATGTGAGGTTTATACTTGGGTTTTGATATTTAGATGGTTTTGGATTGACTGATGGTTGAGGATTTTCTTGTAGATTTGATAGAGATTTTCTTTTACGAAATATGAACTGAATTTTGATAAATTGCTGAATTCAAATACTGATTGCAAGTATTGCAAATGTTTTGGAGGAATTGAAATACAAATGAAAGAAAATCCTAAATGTTAAATCCCAACACCATGAGTGCTTCAAACGCCCAATACCTTAAATCCAATAATTTCAGATAAACGCCTTGAGCCAATTTTCGTGAATTACTGGTAGGGTTCTGCCATCTGTGTTGGTCAATTTGTAGTATCCTCCGGCCACGGATTCAGCGACCATGAATGGTCCTTCCCAATTGGAGTTCCTTGTAGAATGAAGACCGCGCTGAACTGCTTTGAGAACCAGGTCCCCTTCATGAAACTTGTTAGGCTTGGTCGATCGTGCCTTGAATATCTTCCGCTGATTCGGAATTCCCTGTTTGATGGAATTCCTCGATTGTGGCCCGTATGGACACTCGCGCGGAAGAGAGTATCCAGCATAGTGTTGATCATGCTTAGCCAAGTCTTCAGCAATAAACCTCTCGATGGAGTGACCGATTTGAAGAAGTTCTGAACCCAACCATTGAGTGTAATATTGCTGAGGTGAAGTTACCCACTCGTAGCTTTTGATGACTGCTAAATTATTCATGGGGAGAAGTCCTGGACCATAGTAGCGTATTTGAACATTGGTAATATTGGAGCAAGAGGAGGAATAAGACTTGCCTGAGCTCGAAACCTTCTGACAAAGGTGTGCGGATTATCTCCAAGTTCCTGTGTCCCATCAGAGTTTTTACTTCTTCCAGATGCTCAAACGGTGGTGCGTCCTCTGCTTCGTCTTCCGACTCGGAATCCTTGTCGATGACAGGATGTGTTGAAGGCATCGTTGTCCTTTCAGCATGAATCCAAGTTCTCCCAAGGACCATGTCGTATCCAGGGTCTTCCCGGATTATGAAAAACTTGGCCTCAGTGCAGATCGATCTTTCCGTAACTTTGAGAGTGATGAAGCCGTATGCGTTTCTGGAGATTCCTTCGTGGTCCCTGATTGCTATGGGAGCGTGGGTGGCTTCCCGTCGAGTAATACCAGCAGCTCTGAGAGTTTTCAAAGGGATGATGTTGACGGCGGTACCAACATCGATGAACGCCCTCTTGAACTCATTTCCTTTAATGTGCACTGTGGTGAGCAGTCCCCAGTCATACATTTCTGTGTCGTGGCTGAAGGTCCGGTGTCTCTTGGATCAGCGGACGTCTTCCGGACACGATGTGGTTCAGTGCAGCAAACATGTCTTTCCTTTGAGCTTTCGAAAGCAACAGCTCGCAGACATGTTCGATCAGAGATTGGACCGTTTCCTTGACAGGAGGTTCGGAGATGGTAAAAGTTCTGACTGGGAGGGGGTTTTTGTGCACCCCCTTCCCCAGGTTGAGCTCTCCTGATTCGACCTTTTCTTTGAATATGCGCTTCAAAATTTTGCAATCACTCGTGGGATGGCTGACGTATCTATGGAAGCGACAATACCGAGGATTTTCCATGGCCTCTTCAGTTGGTTCCTTCTTGACATAAGGCAATTTGATTGCGCCGTCTTGAATCCAGGCATCGAGTAGTTCATTAACTTCTTCCATTGAACAGGGAAAATCAGGTGCTTCTGGATCTTCCGTATGTTGAGGAGGGATTTTCGAATTCTCCTTCTTGTGTGTCTTTGAAGGGGTGGAGGAAGTATGCTTGTGTTGTGGTTCTGCTTTTCGCTTACTCCCTTCCGCGACAACATTTGTTGAAGGTTACAGGTTATACTGCTTGTTGATCAGACGCCTGCTTCCTCGAGTGTATTTTGAATCTTCAGTCTTTGTAGACTTTGCTCTTTCCAAAAGAGCGGGTGCAGTGGTTGCCGACCTCTTCGTAGCTTCGTGAAGCTCTGAGAAAGTCTGGAATAGAAGGTTTTCTAGCAAGGTCATGTATACCGGGAGCATGCCATTGATGCACAAGTCCACCAGTTGTTGCTCCGTGACGTTTGGGTCATGACAATCCAGGGCTTGGACTCTGAACCTTTTCACATAATCATTGGGATTTTCACTGACCCTCTGAAACATTCTTCCAAGGTCGGAGAGGGTGACTTGTTCTGACACGAACAAGTATTTCCTGTAAAATGCGTTAACCATTTCTCCCCAATTGTTGATGGTCCCTGGTGTGATGCTGTTATACCAGGTGTATGCCCTGCCTTTCAGAGATTTTGAGAATTCCTTGAGACGGACGACATGATTATGTTCATGTTCTCCCAAGGCTTCGAGAAAAAGAGAGACATGTTCCCGAGCATTGCCAGTTCCATCATACAAGGTGAAAGTTGGAGAAACGTAACCTTTGGGGAGTGGAATCCTCTGCATAGCAGCAGGATAAGGAGGTTGATGACGATGGCCATGCGATGTCTTGCCTTTTCCATGGTTCTCTAAGAGGTGCTCCATGTTGCAGAAATTGAAATTCTTAAGGATTTGATATCTGGAAATACTCCCTTTGAGAATTTGGAAAATCTCAGTTGTTCCTCTCTCAAGAAAAGTCATAAGTCAGATAGTAATCAATGGCAGGATGTTGAGAAAACTGATATGACAAGGAACCAGTCATACAATCTTAAAAGCATAGGCTCATGTTGTGATCCATACGATCATATACATCAAGCATGTATGTCTTTTCAAAAGAGTCTTAACGTTGCAAGTAATCTTTGTAAGAAAGATAAACAACTGTATGATTCTCTAAAAGTTTATACAACTGTAGATTGGGAAAAATGATTCGCTGGTTTTTAAGGAATTGAGGAGACGACCGTACAGAGGAGACTCCTCGAACTGAGCGAAATGTGAAAACTCACACAGATGCACCGCTGAAAAGGGGGTGCTTTAGATTAGAGAGATCAATCTGTAGTACTCTGGCCTAAATCAAGACAATGACCGTTCCAGAGTAAATTCGGTCACAATAGAGGATGGGTTGATCTGTAGGAGGGAAGCTGAGAAATGTGTGGAATCAATGGTAATCAAAGATTATGGGTGTGTGAATTCCGAATACGATAAGCTCTGAGTGATTGAAATTGCTCAATTGAGAGTAGTTGCTCAATTGATGAGTTTATGATCTCGTGTTGTCGATGAGACTGAGATTGATGATACTGATGATGATGAAATCATGATTCAGAGACTTATTTATATTGCTGGAATTGTAGACACCATGATTCCATGAAGTGTGATTAATTTGGTTGTGTATTTCAATTAGATTAATTATGGGTTCTCTTGTGATTAATCTAATTGTATCTTTTAAGTCTCCATAAGTTCACTTATGTTTGAGCACTTGTCGATTAAATTAATCATGGGTTCTCATGTGGTTAATTTAATTGAACTTGTTGGATTCAAATTCATACTTGTATGTGATTTGTTATGTCCAAAGAAATCCTTCTTTTCTTTCGAAATTAAGGTCGCTCTTGTTGTTCTTTCGGGAATGACATTTAATGGGGGAGAGTTCTTTTGAAATTGTGCTTAATTGCCATATCTTTGTGGGGAGTGCGGTTGTGGAATATTATAGGGGTTATCTTGTATCTCTATAAACTCCTTGATGAATGCATTTAGATTTGGCTTTATGATTGCATCTAAAGAACAAGTTGATATTTTTTGCTTTCTTTTGGTCAAGAAATGTCTCTTTCGGAAATTTTATTAGGATCTCGTTCTTGTACCTTTGCCAATTTTATTAACAAAAAGGGGGAGAATTAATATGTAGTTCACACTACAAATACATATGGTTTTCGGGTCATTATGTAAGGGGGAGTGGTTTCCATGTGAGATGGGGTATTGACTAAGGGGAGGTGATACATATCACCATAGTATTGTTGTTGAAGTTGTGATACAATTGGACTTTGACGTTGTGTAATGATACTATGACACTGTATAACAATGATTGAGAACTATTGTTTTCTTATTGTTATAGATATGGATTTTCAACAACGATGATCCTAAACTTACAACCTTTGGGATCATTGGAGTACTTGGAAGTGACGAAGATTTCGAGTAATGTTGAAGATTAGGCATGTGGAATAGGAGCTACAAAAGTTAATTTATTTATTTTTTGTATTCCATATGTATTAATAGTTTTGCCACTAAAAATGACAAATGGGGAGATTGTTAGAGCATTGCTCGGTCGAACTCGCATGCGTTGCTATCTCAAGCATGTTTGTCAATGTTAGTGCTCAAAACTATAAGTCTTGATTTCTATCCTATATAGCTAAAGGTATCGGACTAGGATAGAAAGTGCAGTTGAACTCAAGAACTCCATGGAAATCATCATACAAGATGAAGGACTACTCAAGGAACTGGTGGATCTTCATCTACTAAAAGGTATGTGGAGACTTGAACTTATATGTCACTCAAAAGTCTATCTATTCTATCTCCTACTCTTGAGACAAAAGTCGTTTTGATATATAGACTTTCATTATGCACATTTGATATTTCGAGCCAAGTTTATCTCGCCTATCTATTTCTAGAAATATGTGTTGGTAAGCTTCCGCTTTAGCCTAATTCATCTTTACCTAGTGAAGAAAGTCATGTTATGTTTCAATCACTTTGAAAATTGCTCTGACGAAAAATGGTCTGTGAATAACGGCTATATCCGTCCTCTGAGAATGTTTCAATGATTAAAATGAGAGTTTAGATTACATAACCATTGGTAGGATATAAGCATTATTGTGGAAACACATATATGTATAAGTCCTTATTCCTTGAAGCAAAGTTTGCGAACTTTGTTGATCAAGAGAAATGGAAGTGGCGTGAGCCAAGTCCGCGAACTGGCGGAAGTTCTCGACCCGAGAATTTCTGCTGGAGTTTGTGAACTCCTTCCATGAGCTTAAGTCCACGAACCCAATCCGCGAACTTGAGCAGGTTATATCTAAAATCGGTTGTTCTTGAACTCATGTTTATTTAAACTAAGGAATACTTTTGCAAACCGTGGCTATAAAGTTCATGAACCGATTCGAGTGAATCAAACCGTTTTTGCTTCGATTGTGTCTTGTGTAGTTACATAAGATCTAAGCAATTGAACAACTCTCTAACTAGTTCATTTGAGTCATTTGAACTAGTTATGGTGAAGAAGAATATGGTTGATATGAAAATAATCACATGGCTAACCATTTGGTTAACTATTGTTGAACCAACAAATGTTAATGTTTGGGAACGGTTCGTAAACCCAAAATTGGACATTTCATTTGTGTGTAACAAGCTAAGTTTTCGATCCAACGGTTGAGAAATATTATCTTGAATCTAATCAGGTTTTCATCTAATGGTGAATATTGAATGCTTTGTTACCAAGCTAACATTGAAACCCTGATTTGAAAACTATATAAGGGAGAAATCTAGTAACTGGGAAACCTAATCCCCACACCTTATGTGTGATACTAGTTGCATAGCTAGAGTCGATTAAGATTATTGTGAGGTGATCAATAATACTAGGTTGTTCTTCGGGAATATAAGACCGGTTTATTGATTGGTTCCTGTTCACCTTGATTTATCAAAAGACGGAACAAAAATCGTAGGTATATTTGTGGGAGACGGATTTATCTATTACCGTAGACTTTTCTGTGTGATACAGATTTGTTTATCAAAGTCTTCGACTTTGGGTTGTAGCAACTCTTAGTTGTGGGTGAGATCAGCTAAGGGAATCAAGTACGTAGCATCTTGCTGGGATCAGATGCGTAGGAGCATCACTGTACCTTGGATCAGTGTGAGATTGATTGGGGTTCAACTACAGTCCAGACCGAAGTTAATTTGGAGTAGGCTAGTGTCTATAGCGGCTTAATACAGTGTATGTTCAATCTGGACTAGGTCCCGAGGTTTTTCTGCATTTGCGGTTTCCTCGTTAACAAAATTCTGGTGTCTGTGTTATTTCTTTTCCGCATTATATTTTGTTATATAATTGAAATATCACAGGTTGTGCGTTGTTCAATCAATTAGAATATCCGACCTTTTGGTTGTTGATTTAAATTGATTAACACTTGGATATTGGTCTTTGGTACCATCCAAGTTATATCTCTTTGATAAAGACTCGCAGATTTCTATTTGCTTGAGTAAAGATCAAATCGAGAAATTGAGATATAAACTCTTTGATATACTTTTATCTAGATTGAGTCTGACTGTCTAGTTGATTCTCTAGAAAGTATATTGGAGTTTGTCCATACAGATTGCTAATCGAATTGTTGGGTGTGGTTGTTGTACCCCCACTTTTTCAAAGACATAACTACAACCTGTCCCGATGTGTAACAACTTTCCAAAAACCCTAGAGCATCTCATCTTAGGTTGTGACACTGCTAGAGCAATTTGGTTTTCTATGAATATAAATGTCAGCAGCATACAATCATCTAATATCACAGTTACATATTGGATTGGTTCTCTAAATCAACCAATATGGAATCCAATTCTTGGAACAACTGGATTATTAGAGTAATGATTATTACTTGGGAGATATGGAAGAATAGATGCAACAAAGTGTTTCGAAACAAGAAACCAAATGTCTTGAGATCGCTACAAAACATAAACTACTTAGTCAATCAAAGTCTTAACTCTATGGAATCAGTTCTGCATCAGCTTAGTCTTAAGCAATTAATCAGACTCCAATATGGCAACCACCACCGACTAATCATCTTAAAATCAATGTTGATGCTTCTTTTGATACTGAGAATAATGCATATGGTATTGGGATAATAATAAGAGATTCCACAGGTACCTGCAGGGGAATCAGAGGCATCCATGGCAATGGAGGACTGAACGCGGAATTCACTGAATGCCTTGCACTCAAAGAAGCAATCATCTAGGCAAACACTTTAAAGCTTCAAAATGTTGTTTTCGAACTAGACTGTATAAATGTAGTTAACTCTTTCAAAGGTGCAACCCTGTATGTACAGTGGTAAAATCAGGGTCTACTTATAGAAATAAAGCACCTCTTAGACAATGTAAATAGTAGCTCTATCAACTATATTAAAAGAACAACGAACATTGCTGCTCATAAGCTAGCAAATAAGGATAGAAGATCTAAAACTTCGTTTCAGTATTTTGATAATATCCCAGAAGTATACTCGGACATGTTAAGGGATACTAAATGTTGTAGACTGCTATCCTTTATATTGCTTTATGTTTAATATAATCATTCTTTTGTTTCAAAAAAAAAAAACATTGTTTTGATCATACCACTTTTCTCTATAATTCATAAGCTCTATTTAAACTTTTTTACAATCACATCTTATTTTACTTCATTAATCATTAAAAGCAGCAACATACATCAAAAGTATTTAAACATCCAACAATTAAATTAAATTAACGTCGGTGGTAAGAATTTTTTGGCAATACGTAGATATTTCTAAGTGCCCAAAGTTTTGTTTACATTGTTCCATTGTTGGTCATGATGAAACTGAATGTAAAAAGAAGATTAACAAGAAGCCTGCTGGTAAGGAAAAACAGATTGTTCCCGCGGTTAATCATCCCACAAAACAAGTTTGGCAGGCTAAAACCGGAAAAACTGATGAGAAAGAGGCAAATTCTTTGAACGTGGGGTCTAAGAAGGATAACATAAATGATGTTCCAGCTGAAACAAGCAATAGATGTGATGACATTGCTACACAGTTGGAGAAGGAGCTTGCCAGTTCAGAAGTTGAGTATCGTGCAGCTCAAGAAAAATTGATAAAGTGTAAAGATGCTCAAGCTGTCCATGAAACTCATGCATTACGAGCAAATCTGAATCAGAATGGGAAAGCTACTCAAGTGGATGTGAAAGCCAAATCTAGTTCTCCTTTATATAACTGTCAAATTAGGGTTTGCTTAGTTAGCTTAAAAACAAATCATTCATTATTCACCGTTAGATGAAATCCTAATTTAAGTTACAAACTAAGTTTTGCTTGAAACCAAAGAAATATCTCTCCACCATTAGACAGACTTAGCTTGTCACACACAAATGAAATATACTTCATTTAGATATGGGTAACCGTACCTAAACGTTTACATAAGGTTGGTTCAATAGTAATTAACCAAAGTTAGCCATATGAACACTTTTGTCTAATCCACATTCATCTAACACATCTAGATCAACTATGAAGATCAATCAATCATGAATGATAACCATAGAATCTAATTGTGTTCTTCATAGAGTTGTTCAATTGTTAACAATCACATAGAAGTATATATTATCCAATTGAAGCAAAATCAGAATGATTCAAAAGAATCAATTCATGAACATTTAAGCCACGGTTTGCAAAGATTGCATTCCTTATTATATAAATGTATTTTGTCATGAGTATGAAATGATACTTTGCCGATTTTAGAACTTGAACCACTTAAGTTTGCAAACGGGTACGCAAACTTTAGTTATGGACCAAACTCAGGTGAATAAGTTCGCAAACGGGTATGCAAATTTAGTTCTCGGACTTCAACAATTAATTCAGTTTGCGAACGGGTATGCAAACTTAAGTACCATGACTTAACAATTGAAACAGTTTGCGAACGGGTATGCAAACTTGGTTTCCAGTATTGAATTATATCAAACAGTTCGCACACTTAGTACACAAACAGTAATGTATCCAGACATGGGTTTTAGCACTTAACTCCCATTTAAATCATTGAAACATTCTTAGAAGACGAAAATGGATGTCTCACACACACCATTTGCTAATAAGCAATTTTCAAGTGATCGAGTGATCAATACAAAACTTTCCAAGTTGACATCAAATGACTGTCTCACACAAATCATGTAAGACGTTTCAAGGCAATTTCCACAAGATCATCTTTTGACATAAAGTCAAGAATAATGATGAATGTAGCTAAGACAGAAAGCTACCAACACGTATTTCGAGAAACAAATAAGCGAGTTTTACTCAGCTCGAAGTATCAAATGTGTATGATACGAAAGACTATGTGGGATACGACTTTTGTCTCAATAAGAGATAAGTAAGAATAGAATAAACTTCTGAGCATAGATAAGTTTAGTCTCCACATACCTTTTGTTGATGAAGTTCCTACGAGTTCTTCAATAGATCTTCGTCTTCAGTTGTAAGCGTCGTGAAGTCTAAAGCTCAACTATACAATCTATCATAGTCCAAAAATTTTATAGGTAGACTAGAAATCAAGACTATAGTTTTGATCAACTAAACTTAACAATCTCCCTCTTTGTCAATTTTAGTGACAAAACTATCAATACATATGGATTACAAAATAAATAAGACTTTGTAGCTTCTCATCCATCATGCTTATTAATTTCCTTGGTTCTTCAACATTACTTGAATTCTTTGCCGCTCCAAGTATTCCAGTGACTCTGAATGTGTTCGACCCATCATCATTGTTGTTGAAAATCCGTAGCTATAACAAGATTGTTTTCATATTTTTATACAGTGTCATAGTATTATTACACAATACCAAAGTTCAATTGTACCATAACTTTGACAATAATACTATGGTGATATGTATTACTCCCCCTTAGTCAATACTTCATCTCACAATGAAAACCACTCCCCCTTACATAATGATCCGTATACCATATATATGTAGTGTAAACTACAAAATAATTCTCCCCCTTTTGTCAATATAAATTGGCAAAGGTACAAAAAATTACGGGATCATAATGAAATTCTCATAGAGATAATTCATGACTAAAAGAGAACATATCAACTTTGTTTCAATGATTTCACATAGTCGAAACTTAGTGTATTCACCAAGGAGTTAATAAATATACAAGATAACTCCTATAATATTCCACAACCGCACTCCCTACAAAGATTTGGCAATTAAGCACAAGTTCAACTAAGAACTCTCCCCCATAAAATGTCATTCCCAAAAGGAACAACAAGAGCGACCTTACTTTCATAAGAAAAGAAGGATTTCTTTGGGCATTAACAAATCACGTGAAACATGAATTAGTATCCAGAAAACTCGAATAAATTAATCCACAAGAAAAACTTATAGATTAATTCAATCGGAAATGCTCATCATAAGAAACTTACAGAGCCATACAGTAGTTTCACATAAAGTGGATCAGGGAAAGATCATACTGCGGAATATTCAAAGATTCATTCTATTTTTCATCAAAATTTGCATAATGATACCATAGACTTAACCTTTGACATATAATCCAAAAATCCATTCTATTTTCCATTAATATTTGCATAATCACGCAATAGACTTAACTTTTGAGCTTATATGGAATAATCATAGTTCACGGACGTAAACCACATATCCCATACAAAATTATTTTTTGCAATATATAAAACCAATAAAGATTAATACTGCAAAATCATCTTCTAAATAACTTAGGATTTAAATAAATAAATCTAAAAACATTGCAAGATGAAAAATGTTGAAAATAGATATGTGTAATCACAATAATTGCTATTCCAAACCCTAGTTATCCTTCTTAAAAAACACAAGAATAAATTCTCATAGGAAGTTTCCTAGACATTGTTTAAGCAAGCAAAAAAGTATTTCACTTACTTTGAAGACTCTTCTCATATTCCCCATAATCATCAAGCTCATCTTCGATTAGATCAATCCTGGATTCAAGATTATCCATCTTGTCCCCAAGTCTTTTGTTTGAAGATTCGAGTTCGCTCTTCAAGGCACGTACTTGTTCCAAGACAATATTCATGGTTAATGAGAGTTTTTCAAAATGAGAGACAGTGGGATTCACATCGTACGCGGAATGACGTTTGTCTTGACACATCTCATTATCGGAGGAACCAAAACGAACTTTTTTAGAGGGAAAGAGAACAGTCCAGACATCATCTTCTTTACTGGAAAGACTTGATGAGGACATGATAGAAAATTATAAATGAAATGCTTGCTTAGAGGAATGAAATCTTCCAATTTAAAGGGAAGAAGATATGGAATAAATTCCTAAAGGAACCTTTGACCAAAACCCCTAACAGAATTTTGGATATCCCCAAAAGGACTTTATTAGGAAAACCGTTTAAGCACAGAAACGGTTCTTGGCTCAGAAAAATAGAGTTCCAGAACGAGATACAGAGAAAAGTCATCAGAAAATAATGGAAATCTTTTCACAACCCTCTTGAAGATTATAGTCCTTGTTCAAGGGAAAAATAAGAAAAATCTCAGAACCTATTACAGATTGTAATTTCTCCCATTCAATGGAGGATCGGGAGGATTCTCACGAGAAGAGGAAGATTTTGTTAATCCTTGTTTCTGATTTCTTTTTATGGGGAGACGATCAAGGGTAAATGTTTTCTTTTCCTGCAATGTTCCGAAAGCCCTGTTTATCGATTTTTATAAACTATGAATGGTTCTGACTATCTCTTTCGAAAGTGATGTAAAATTCTTATGAGATTTTCTTTTCTCCTTATGATAACGTAAATTAGTGGAAAAAGATTTTTCAAGAACCTTTGTGCACACCGTTTCTGGGTGATCCTGGTTGTTACACAAGGGACACAAATGACATGTTGTGTCATTGTATTTTATGTCTTTCTCATTACAAAAAGGATTTGAGTATGACATATTTTCAGGAGTAATATGCTGATTGACTTTAAAAGAGTTTATCGAAGATAATCGATTCTTCTTTTTGAAATCACGGTTGCGAGATGTCGCTTTTTCTTGTCTTAATTTTTTCAGTTGACATCCCAGATTTTCAATAATTTTAATGCATGCGTCCTTCTCCAATTGAAACATACTCTTCATTGAGTACAAATCTTTGGTTAAAAGATCAATTTTCTTTTCTTGGGAAGTTAGATCGTTTATCATGGAACAATCAGAGATGTTAGAAGGACAAGTGTGATTAGCAGCAAAGTAGGTGAGAGAACCTTCACAAACTTCATCCTCAGGACAATATTCAAGAGTTTTCATACATTCTTTGGTTAACTCACTAACCTCCTTATTAGAATAACTAGAGCACATAGAACAACTTCCATTATCATAGTTTTTGTGAACTTTTCTATCCTTTCCATTGATTGAAGACAAATTCTTTCTTTGAGACTTTCTTTTTCTCCGTCTTAGAGTTTTCTTTAACTGTTGTACAAACAATGAGAGAGTTGAATTAAAGCAATTCTCATCCTTTGTATCAATCAATTCAGGACATAGAGACTTTGCCTCAGATGTAACAACAAGATTGCAAGATATGCGAAGTTTCTCTCTTTTACTCAGTTCAAGATCAAAAATCTTTACCTTCCCAACAAGAGTATTTCTGGAAAGTGTATCAAGGTTATAATTTCCTTCAACGATGGCATGCTTCTTAGAATCGTATCTAGCTGGCAATGATCTGAGAATTTTCATCATAATGTCCTTTTCAGGAATAGTCTTACCCTATGCAAAAGATGCATTAACAATTTCAGACACTTTGTGATTAAACTTATCAAACGAATCTTCATCAGCCATACGAAGGTTTTCCCAATCATAATTTAGGTTTTGAAGCCTAGCTTCCTTTTCAGAAGTATTCCCTTCAAATACGGTTCCTAAGATATCCCAAGCATCTTTAGACTTAGTGCATGTAGTGACATGATGCTGAAGATCTGGGGTAAAGGCATGGATGATAACATTTAATCTGTCAGGAATTTTGCTTTGCAGCGAGAATCCCGGCAGGATCATATGCACCAATATCCTTTAGAACAGTTACACCGCCTTCTGTAACAACCGGAGGATTATAGCCATTAACTACACGAACCCATGATTGAAAATCACGTGCTTGGAGAAAGGCACGCATAGCAATTTTCCATCATAAGTAATTAGAGCTATCAAAGACTGGCGGTACGTTTATGGAGATAACACTTTTGTCCATAGAGTCAGATTGCTACAAATACAGACTTATGAGGTGTTAGCGTGTTTTCCTGCTCTGATACCAATTGAAAAAGCGGGGGTCTAACAACCACACCCAATATTTCGTTCGTCAATCTGTATGGACAACTCCAATACAATTCCAAGAGAATAAACTAGACAGTCAGACTCAATTACGGAAAAGTATCCAAGAGTTATATCCCAATTGCTCAATGTAATCAGCAAATCAAACAGATAAAATCCACGAGCCTGATTATTATGAGAAACAACTTGAACGGTACCAAAGACCAATGTTCAAGTGTCAATCAATTTCAGTCAACAACCAAACATTGGATTTACCAATTGATTGAACTACGCACAATCTGTGATATTTCAATTGTATAGACAAATATAATGCGGATAAGAAATAACACAGACACCAAAAATTTTGTTAACGAGGAAACCGCAAATGCAGAAAAACCCCGGGACCTAGTCCAGATTGAATACCACACTGTATTAAGCCGCTACAGACACTAGCCTACTAAAAGATTAACTTCGGACTGGAATGTAGTTGAGCCTAACCAATCTCCCACTGATCAAGGTACAATCGCGTTCATTACGCCTTTAAATCCCAGCAGGACTCTACGCACTTTATTACCTTAGCTGATCTCACCCACAACCAAGAGTTGCTACGACCCAAAGTCGAAAACTATAAACCAATCTTTCTCCCACAGAAAAGTCTATTTAGATAGATAAATTTGTATCCTACAGAAATACCTATGAAGTTTTGTTATGTCTTATGATAAATCAAAGTGCACATGAACCAACTGATAATCCAGTCTTATATTCCCGAAGAACAACCTAGAAATATCAATCATCTCACAATAACTTAACTATATGGTAGTATAACAAGTTATTGTGGAATCACAAAGAATGAGAGAAAGAGCTTTGTGATTACTTTTTATATCTTACCTATTGGAGATAAATCTCGAGCCAATCTTAGAGAAGATAGTACTCAATACAGTAGAAAAAGTAAGATCAGTATACGCAACTACATAGAAAATAGTTGGATCTGGCTTCATAATCCCAATGAAGTCTTTAAGTCGTTAACCTAAATGGTTTCAGGAAAAACCTAGGTTAATGGAGAATAGACTCTAGTACGCAACTAGTATCACACAAGAGGTGTGAGGATTGGGTTTCCCAGTTGCTAGATTTCTCCTTTATATAGATTTCAAATCAGGGTTTACTTAGTTAGCTTAGAAATAAAGCATTCATTATTCACCGTTAGATGAAATCCTGATTTAAGATGCAAACTAAGTTTTGCTTGAAACCAAAGAAATATCTCTCCACCGTTAGATGGACTTATCTTGTCGCACACAAATAAAATATACTTTATTTAGATATGGGTAACCGTACCTAAACGTGTACATAAGGTTGGTTCAATAGTAGTTAACCAAAGTTAGCCACATGAACACTTTTGTCTAATCCACATTCATCGAACACATCTAGATAAACTATGAAGATCAATCAATCATGAATGATAATCAAATAATCTAATTGTGTTCTTCATAGAGTTTTTCAATTTTTAACAATCACATAGAAGTATATATGATCCAATTGAAGTAAAATTGGAATGATTCAAAAGAATCAATTCATGAACATTTAAGCCACGGTTTGCAAAGGTTGCATTCTTTATTATATAAATGTATTTGTTCATGAGTATGAAACCATACTTCGCCGATTTTAGAACTTGAACCACTTAAGTTTGCAAATGGGTACGCAAACTTATGTTCCGGACATTGGTCATGGACTAACAGTTTGTAAACGGGTACGAAAACTTTAGTTACAGACCAAACTCAGGTGAATAAGTTCGCAAACGGGTATGCAAACTTAGTTCCCGAACTTCAAAAGTTAAATCAGTTTGCGAACGGGTATGCAAACTTAAGTACCCTGACTTATAACACTTGAAACAGTTTGCGAACGGGTACGCAATCTTAGTTTCCGGTCCTGAATTATATCAATATAGTTCACACACTTAGTACACAAACCGTAATGTATCCAGACATGGGTTTTAGCTTTTAACTCCCATTTCAATCATTGAAACATTCTTAGAAGACAACAATGGATGTCTCACACACACCATTAGCTAATAAGTAATTTTCAAGTGATCGAATGATCAATAAGAAACTTTTCAAGTCGACATCAAATGACTGTCTCACACAAATCATGTAAGATGTTTCAAGGCAATTTCCACATGATCATCTTTTGACATAAAGTCAAGAACAATGATGAATATAGATAAGACAGAAAGCTACCATCACGTATTTCGAGAAACGGATAAGCGAGTTATGCTCTGCTCGAAATATCAAATGTGTATGATACGAAAGACTATATCGTATACGACTTTTGTCTCAATAGGAGATAAGTAAGAATATAATAGACTTCTGAGGATAGATAAGTTTTAGTCTCCACATACCTTTTGTTGATGAAGTTCCTCTGAGTTCTTCAGTAGATCTTTGTCTTCATTTGTAAGCATTGTGAAGTCTAAAGCTCAACTATACAATATATCCTAGTCCGAAACTCCTATAGGTAAACTAGAAATCAAGACTATAGTTTTGATCAAGTAAACTTGACAAACTAGCTTGAGATAGCAACGCTTGTGAGTTCGACCGAGCAATGCTATAACACTAACATGATCATAATGAAATTCTCATAGAGATACTTCATGACTAAAAGAGAACATATCAACTTTGTTTCGATGATTTCATATAGTTGAAACTTAGTGTATTCATCAAGGAGTTAATAAAGATACTATATATGGGGAAAAACGATTTGCTGGTTTTTAAGGAATTGAGGAGACGACCGTAATGAGGAGACTCCTCGGACCGAGCAAAATGTTAAACCTCACAAAGATGCACCGCTGCAAAGGGGGTGCTTTAGATTCGAGAGATCAATCTGTAGTACTCCGGCCTAAATCAAGACAATGACCGTTCCAGAGTAAATTCGGTCACAAGAGAGGATGTGTTGATCTGTAGGAGGGAAGCTGAGAAATGTGTGGAATCAATGGTAATCAAATATTGTGGGTGTGTGAATTCTGAATGCAATAAGCTCTGAGTGATTGAAATTGCTCAATTGAGAGTAGTTGCTCAATTGATGAGTTGATGATCTCGTGTTGTCAGTTTGACGTGAGATTGATGATACTGATGATGCTTCAATCATGATTCATAATTTCCTTTGTATTCGTGAATCTAACCTCATGTAATCTTCGTATTAGGTGCTAAATACCGAAGTTGAGGATACTGGAGCCAATGATGATAACTCTAACCCTTCCGAAGTTATTGATGAAGAGACGGCTATCCATGCACTTCGAGGCCATGAGAAGGTCGCTGATGATGTTATGAAAAACCATATGGTTGTTGCCTCGGTGATAGAAGAAACCGAGATAGCAGCGGAGAATACCGAAGGAACTATTGCTTTGGTCGTGGAATCCGCTCCAGTGATTGAGAACTGTATAATAGTGTATGAATATCCAACTGCATGGGTTGCTTTCGATCCTCCCTTTAACACTTCACTCCCGTATCATGAACTGGTCGGTGGATTCAGCGTTCCCATTGGATATGCACACTTGTACGAGATGATATGGAAGAAGTTCGACCACATGATCGTTGACAGGAACCCTGGGCTTACTTATGCTTTAACCATGCAAGTAGGCGTTATCTTGCGTGTCGTGAGTGATATGCATAAGAGACCCAGGAATACCGTGACTCCAGATATACTCTTTGATTGGGAGTTTAACTTGGAGAATTCAGAAAGACTTGGCCTCAACGTGAGATGGCTTCGTAAGCAAATAAACGTTATCAAGGATTCATGTGAGAAGAACGTACCCTTTCCAAACGATGTTGTGAAGGAGAAGGAGGACAATATTGCCAAGCTGACCGAGGAGTTGAACAAGGAGAGGGCGGCTTTGCAAATCTTGAAGGATGCTAATGAGCGAAAGCCTTTTCTTGCTGATCTCTTAAACTTCTGAACTTCTGAGAGATGTGAGGTTTATACTTGGGTTTTGATATTTAGATGGTTTTGGATTGACTGATGGTTAAGGATTTTCTTGTAGATTTGATAGAGATTTTCTTTTACGAAATATGAACTGAATTTTGATAAATTGCTGAATTCAAATACTGATTGCAAGTATTGCAAATGTTTTGGAGGAATTGAAATACAAATGAAAGAAAATCCTAAATGTTAAATCCCAACGCCATGAGTGCTTCAAACGCCCAATACCTTAAATATCCAATAATTTCAGATAAACGCCTTGAGCCAATTTTCGTGAATTACTGGTAGGGTTCTGCCATATGTGTTGGTCAATTTGTAGTATCCTCCGGCCACAGAATCAACGACCATGAATGGTCCTTCCCAATTGGAGTTCTTGTAGAATGAAGACCGCGCTGAACTGCTTTGAGAACCAGGTCCCCTTCATGAAACTTGTTGGGCTTGGTCGATCGTACCTTGAATATCTTCCGCTGATTCGGAATTCCCTGTTTGATGGAATTCCACGATTGTGGCCCGTATGGACACTCACGCGGAAGAGAGTATCCAGCATAGTGTTGATCATGCTTTGCCAAGTCTTCAGCAATAAACCTCTCGATGGAGTGACCGACTTGAAGAAGTACTGAACTCAACCATTGCGTGTAATATTGCTGAGGTGAAGTTACCCACTCGTAGCTTTTGATGACTGCTAAATTATTCATGGGGAGAAGTCCCTGGACCATAGTAGCGTATTTAAACATTGGTAATATTGGAACAAGAGGAGGAATAAGACTTGCCTGAGCTCGAAACCTTCTGACAAAGGAGTGCGGATTTTCTCCGAGTTCTTGCGTAAGCCCCATCAGAGTTGTTACTTCTTCCAGATGCTCAAACGGTGGTGCATCCTCTGCTTCGTCTTCCGTCTCGGAATCCTTGTCGATGACAAGATGTGTTGAAGGAATCGTTGTCCTTTCAACATGAATCCAAGTTCTCCCAATGATCATGTCGTATCCAGGGTCTTCCCGGATTATGAAAAACTTAGCCTCAGTGCAGATCAATCTTTCCGTAACTTTGAGAGTGATGAAGCCGTATGCGTTTCTGGAGATTCCTTCGTGGTCCCTGATTGCTATGGGAGCGTGGGTGGCTTCCTGTCGAGTAATACCAGCAGCTCTGAGAGTTTTCAAAGGGATAATGTTGACAGCGGTACCAACATCGATGAACGCCCTCTTGAACTCATTTCCTTTAATGTGCACTGTGGTGAGCAGTCCCCGGTCATACATTTCAGTGTCGGTGGCTGAAGGTCCGGTGGTAGTCTCTTGGATCAGCGGACGTCTTCCGGACACGATGTGGTTCAGTGCAGCAAACATGTCTTTCTTTTGAGCTTCGAAAGATACAACAACTCGCAGACACGTTCGATCAGAGATTGGACCGTTTCCTTGACAAGAGGTTCGGAGATGGTAAAAGTTCTGACCGGGAGGGTTTTTTTTTGCACCCCATCAGTCCCCAGGTTGAGCTCTCCTGATTCGACCTTTTCTTTGAATATACGCTTCAAAATTTTGCAATCACTCGTGGGATGGCTGACGTATCTATGGAAGCGACAATACCGAGGATTTTCCATGGCCTCTTCAGTTGGTTCCTTCTGGACATAAGTCAATTTGATTGCACCGTCTTGAATCCAGGCATCGAGTAGTTCATTAACTTCTTCCATTGAACAGGGAAAATCAGGTACTTCTGGATCTTCCGTATGCTGAGGAGGGATTTTCGAATTCTCTTTCTTGTGTGTCTTTGAAGGGGTGGAGGAAGTCTGCTTGTGTTGTGGTTCTTCTTTTCGCTTACTCCCTTCCGCGACAGCATTTGTTGAAGGTTGCAGGTTATACTGCTTGTTGATCAGACGCCTGCTTCCTCGAGTGTCTTTTGAATCTTCAGTCTTTGTAGACTTTGCTCTTTCCAAAAAAGCGGGTGCAGTGGTTTCCGACCTCTTCGCAGCTTCGTGAAGCTCTGAGAAAGTCTGGAATCGAAGGTTTTCTAGCAAGGCCCTGTAGACCGGAAGCATGCCATTGATGCACAAGTCCACCAGTTGTTGTTCCGTGACGTTTGGGTCGTGACAATCCAGGGCTTGGACTCTGAACCTTTTCACATAATCATTGGGATTTTCACTGACCCTTTGAAACATTCTTCCAAGGTCGGAGAGGGTGACATGTTCTGACACGAAGAAGTATTTCCTGTAAAATGCGTTAACCAATTATTGATGGTCCCTGGTGTAATGTTGTTATATCAGGTGTATGCCCTGCCTTTCAGAGATTTTGAGAATTCCTTGAGACGGACGACATGATTATGTTCATGTTCTCCCAAGGCTTCGAGAAAACGAGAGACATGTTCCTGAGCATTGCCAGTTCCATCATATAAGGTGAAAGTTGGAGAAACGTAACATTTGGGGAGTGGAATCCTCTGCGTAGCGGCAGGATAAGGAGGTTGATGACAATGGTCATGCGATGTCTTGCCTTTTCCATTGTTCTCTAAGAGGTGCTCCAGATCCTCGCGAGTGATGAAATTCGGTGATCCCTTTGCTGATGAGTTGCCGGCAGCAATTTTGTGGATTTCGTCGTCTTCTACTGTATGGATTGGAATTACTTCAGGACCGTCGTCCGAGGATTTCTCCTTCTCCTTTCCATTCTCTTGAGCCTTCTCTGACATCTTGTCAGTAAGATTTTTGAGATAATTGCACAGCTCCTTCTGTGTAGCAGCCATGTAAGTCTGATTCTTTGCAAGAGTCTCCTGCGCTTTGATAAGATCGGCAATGGTAGGTGGTGGATATCCTCTGACTTCTTCAGGGTATCGTCCGGATAGTGGATGTCCTTCGGGAGGAGGAGTAGTCACCACCATCAGTGTTGGAGGTCGGAATTGTCTCCGGGATATTCTGATTGTTGTTGTTGCTAGTGCTAGCACGGTTTGTTTAGGATTCGTAACTGAACCTGACCTGAGATCAACCATCTTGTGAAATTGTGAGATTGCAACCGAGAGAATCTCCCACTGTGGTCGCCAATCTGTAGATGGGGAAAAACGATTTGCTGGTTTTTAAGGAATTGAGGAGACGACCGTACGGAGGAGACTCCTCGAACCGAGCGAAATGTTAAACCTCACACAGATGCACCGCTGCAAAGGGGGTGCTTTAGATTCGAGAGATCAATCTGTAGTACTCGGCCTAAATCAAGACAATGACCGTTCCAGAGTAAATTCGGTCACAAGAGAGGATGGGTTGATCTGTAGGAGGGAAGCTGAGAAATGTGTGGAATCAATGGTAATCAAAGATTGTGGGTGTGTGAATTCTGAATACGATAAGCTCTGAGTGATTGAAATTGCTCAATTGAGAGTAGTTGCTCAATTGATGAGTTGATGATCTCGTGTTGTCAGTTTGACGTGAGATTGATGATACTGATGATGTTCAATCATGATTCAGAGACTTATTTATATTGCTGGAATTGTAGACACCATGATTCCATGAAGTGTGACAGTTGATGGAATCAAGGAGTGGGAAGTGGAGATCGTGTTTGAAACCAGTTGCTCAACGTGTGGAGACTTGGTCGATTTTCCACCCACTACCTCGTGAATTCCTTCAACTGATTGCACGACTTGCTCACATTCCATCGTGTGTTTGAACACACGTGCCGTAGACCGCCAGACCAAAACCCTAAGTGATATCCCCCAAGTGACACGATTGACGTCTCGTGGTTTGTTAGTCAATTGATGACTTCGTGGTTTGATGGGACGATGAGTCCATGTAGTCGTTGAGTTGAACATGATGTTCTGAAACTCATGAATTGAACATGTCATGAGACAGAGGTATAGTTCTTACGATGAAGTGAGCAAGTATTGCTCATTCGATGGATCGTTGAATATTGATTGTTGAACCAATATTGAGCAAATATTTCATCTGAGCAAGTGTTGCTCATGTGATGAATTGTTGAATATTTGATCGTCTGAGCATGTGTTGCTCATCTGATGGATTATTGGCAGCGTACCAAAAATATTAATTAGAATACTGGTCGTTGAACCGAGCATAATTAATAAATTAATGACCATGAGGCTCGTAAAATTATTAAGGTTGGAATCTGGAATGATGATCCTTGGATTCAGAAACCCTAATTTGATCAATTGATGATCAATTCATGGTTCGTCAGAATTTCAACCATGGGACGAAGGAGGGAGCGACTACATGGGACCGTGGATCAACCATGTAGTGTCCATATGCTCACGTGAGCAAATACAAGAACTCCTGAAGAGTTGACGATTTGTTGGTGGAAAATGATTAAATGCTGGTTTAATCATTTATTCAAAATGCTCGTCTGAGCCTTAGGTGAGAAAACCTAATTAATTATGACGAGGCGAGGGACCGACCATGGAGTCATGAAACCGGCCCTGGGTTGTTCCGTGACCGCCTGACGATCACTTCATGAAAATCCAAAGTGTTTGGGAGAGTTTTGGACCTAATACGAGCAATTGTGCAAATTAGGTCAAAACTGTGAAAATTGATGGGACCGGCTTCCGTGAGCCAAAGAGCCAATCTTGGTCGGTTAAGATAGTATGATCGTGTCCCCAAGGCATCCGCGTCTCAGTCCTGAGAATTTTGATATTTTCTGGCGTGCAATTGAGCATCCATTCGAGAAAATATGCCAAAATTAGGGTTTCGACGAAACTGAGGAAAAACACCATGAGATGATGAAAAATAATTATAAAATAAGGAATGAGGAGGCGTGGGACCGCCATGGTCAAGGCATGGTCGGCCGTCCGTGACCACGGTCCCGTGGTGCATTTTTCTTAATTTTATAATATTTTGATGATTTTATGAAAAATTCATGAATTTTGAGAAATTTGATGAATTTAGGGAGTTTCCATGAACTGAAGGAGTTTTCATGAGTTCAGGGAAGAAAAAAAATTAAAATAATAAAAAAAAGGGCGTGTGGGACCGTGGAGGCATCGCCGGCCGGCTTGGGCCCGGTCCCACGAGTTTTCATAATTTTTTAATATTTTTTAGGTATTTTTGATGATTTGAGGGAATTTTTCCTAATTTGAGAGAAATACCATGAAATCAAGGAATTTGATGAATTCAAGGAAAACTAATAATAAAACAAAGGGGCGTGTGGGATCGGCTAAGGCATGGCCGGCCGGCCAAGGCCTGGTCCCACAAGTTTTCATAATTTATATTATTTTATTATTATTTGATGATTTGTGCAAAAATACCATGAAATCAAGGAGTTTTTTCATGAAATTAGAGAAATAATAATAATAATAAAAAAATAATAAGGAACCGTGGGTGTGGGGCCGGTTGGGACCAAAGCATGGCCGGTTGGCCAATGGTCACGCCCCACACTCCTTTCCTTAATTTTATATTATTTTTTATGAATTTATGGAAGTACCATGAAACCGAGGAGTTTCCTCGAGACGAAGGAGATTTGATAAAATGAGAGGATTTTCATCAAATCCTGGAAAATAATAAAAATGCATTAAAAATATAAAACTGGCATGGGATTGACCACGACACGATCGGTCGGTCGTGTGTCCGTGCTCCCAGCATCCTGGTCAAATTTTTTAATTATTTATTATTTTCTTCTCTATTTTGCATAGGTTCATCGTTTCGTTGTATTTTTGAAATACTCGTTCGTGTGGTGAATGTTAGTGTATCATCGTTGAATACACCTTCACCATTTGAATCGGGGCTTACTTAGAGGTAGCTCAGACGCCCGGTTGTTGATTATTTATTACTAATTGTGGAATTCAATGGAGAATAATTCACAAAATTGAGTAATAAGATGTTTATTATTAATTCATAGGATCGGCTGAGGATTCGACTGCGGATTCAAAATAATAAAGTGAGCATTACCATTCCATGGGATCGTAGATTCGACCATAGAATCAGAGTAATTAAGGTTTATCTATTACCATTTATGAGATCAGTTGTGGATTCGATCATGAAATCAGAGTAATGAGATAATATAGTTATTGCTATTCTATGAGATCAAGCTGTGGATTCGATCATAGAATCAGAACAATTGTTATTGTCATTCCATGGAACCAGTCGTGGATTCGACCATGGAATAGGAGCGATTGTAATTAGGAATAATTAACTTTGTGGCTCTATACTAGCAGAGCAAGCTGTCTAGGAGCATTAATTATCCTGATACGAGCTTGCCGGTAAGTCATATACTTTATATAGTCAGGGTAAACTTGTTGTTTGTTCCTGAAGACGTTATCGCTCTATACTAGCAGAGCAAGCTGTCTAGGAGCCGTCCATCTCGTGATGCTATATAGAAATAATTACTGAAAGTATTCAGTATTCATGAGATATGTCGTTGTCCAGTCGTGAGACTACATATCTACATGTACTCTGAGAGAAAGTACTCTCCGTTGAGAATTCGATGAGAGAGCCGTGTCTCAATACTCGCGTCCGACTGCTGAATCAGAGCTTCGTATAATTATGAATTTACAATTTTAGCCTTTATCGAAAATCCACCATCTACAGATACAAGATAACTCCTACAATATTCCACAACCGCACTCCCCACAAAGATTTGATAATTAAGTGCAAGTTCAATTAAGAACTCTCCCGCATAAAATGTTACTCCCGAAAGAACAACAAGAGCGACCTTACTTTTACGAGAAAGGAAGGATTTCTTTAGCCATTAACAAATTACATGAAACATGAATTTGTATCCAGTAAACTCGAATAAATTAATCCACAAGAGACCTTATTGATTAATCTAATCGGAAACACTGAACATAAGAAAACTTAGGGAGCCATACCGTACTTTCACATAAAAGTGGATCAGGGAAAGATCAATACTGCGGAATATTCAAAAGTTTATTCTATTTTTCATCAATATTTGCATAATGACACAATAGACTTAACTTTTGACGTATATGAGATAATCATAGTTCACGGACGTAAACACACATATCCAATAACAAATTTTTGCAATATATAAAATCAATAAAAATTAATACTGCAAAATCATTTTCCAAATAACTTAGAATTTAAATAAATAAATCTAAAAACATTGCAAGATTAAAATCCGTTGGCAATAGATATTTGAAATCACAATATCTTCTATTCCAAACCCTAGTTATCCTTCTTAAAAGACAAGAATAAATTCTCATAAGAAGTTTCCTAGACAAAATAAAAAGACCAGACTTCTTTGATAATATCATACCTCTCCATGACTCCATCATAAAAAGTATTATCAATATCCTTGATTCTTTTGACCGTAGAAACTCCATGTTCATAAGTTAGAACATTCACCTTTCGATCAACAATGCGAGCAAGTTGCCTGGATTTGATCCAATCAGAGATGAGCTTTTTATGGTTTTGTATCGAGACCTTTTGATTTTCAAGGATTTTGGTCTGACCATCAATGAGCTGATTTGCAGTTGAAGATTTGCAAATTCGACCTTTGAGTCATTCTGAAAAAGAATTAAATCCTTGACAGATTCACTAATCCATAAGTTGTACATCTTTCTTGAATCATCTTTTTCAAGACAAGTTCTTGAACAGAACTGCATCCTTTGATCTCTTCTTCCATCTCATGGTTTACTACTTCCTGAGTTTTCGAAGAGTTCTACATAATTTTGTATTTTAATAGGGATGGAGAAAACAATATATATATATGAACAAGAGAAAGAAACCCTTGTTGTGGAGACCCTAAAAACTCATGAGAAGAAGAAGATAACACAGACGTCTACAGACCGGTTAAAGAAGGTTGATGGGTCAGAAAAGATCCAAAATAAGGAAATACACTTTTCATTCAGTTATCTAGTCTCTTTTCATAGCTTGATAATTTAGAGAATTCACTACAAACTAGAGCATATGAAAATTAAAGAAAACAACAAGATCAGATGATAACATACAACGAACTTGAGCATCCCACAAATATCATCCTTTCAACTCTCAATTCATAAAACAAGGATGAGCATACCTAGATCTAGGTAGAAGAGCGAGAAGTAATCCCACTACGAAAATTGAGGGAAGATTTGTAAATACCTTCTGAGTGCTTGTGATGTGTATTCCTACCTTCCTTTGGTTATATCTCATTACAGGCGAATTAGACATAAACCCTTTTAAATGTCCATCAGAAGGATTTTTCTGAGGACTAAGTCTAAGACCTCTTGAGATTGGTTCCAAAGGATCAGAATTTTGAGAGTTCCATCTCCTAGACTTAGATCTACCAGACTTATTCTCATAATCACCGAGAATGTGTACATTTGTGACGTATGAATTTGCATCATAAAGAGGAACACGATTCTTGTAACGATTTATAGAGGAGTAATGGAAACCTCTATTATGAGAGTTTTGGGTTTCTGCAGGAATGAAGTCCATTGTAGATGTCTTTAGACTATTTACTCTGTCGACAGTAAAAAGAAGTAGATTTTGAAGGTTAGAAGTTTGTTTCTTTCTAGCAAAACAATGTAGGACATTGTGATTCTTTTTCCCGCAGAAAGAACATGTTCGTGGATAAGAGACATTGGATGAATCCTGTTTTATACTCATAGCCTTTTCAGAAAACCGCAAGTCATGTAAACATTTCTTAGCGGACACTTCCTTTGGACTAATTTTATTTATTCTAGGTAATACCACATGAGTATTAGAGACAGGCACAAAAGAAGACTTACACACTAAAACAGATTTTTCCTTTTTCAAGGAATCGCACTGTTCCTGGGCTAGTGAAAGAGATACAACAAGTTTCTCTTTTTCAACATGAAGGATGTTCAATTCTGATGAATGAGTCTTAATTAAACGTTCTTCTCTAATTAAGTATTCTTTAATATTATCTTCCAGCAAACTAATATTTTCATGTTGTAGAGTAGTTTCTTGAACAAGGTTTTCTGAAAAAGCGGGGGTCTAACAACCACACCCAATATTTCGCTTAGAAATCTGTATGAACAAACTCCAATATACTTTTAAGAGAATCAACTAGAAGTCAGACTCAATCTTAATGTTAGTATATCAAAGTGTTATATCACACTTTCTCGATTAAATACTTACTCAAGCAAATCAAAATCTGCGAGTCTAATTGAATACAAGAGAAATCACTTGAACGGTATCAAAGACCAATGTTCAAGGATCAATCAATTTCAATCAACAACCAAAGGTTGGATTTCCCAATTGGTCGATTCAACGTACAACTTGTGATATTTCAATTATATAACAAAATATAATGCGGAAAAGAAATAATACAAACACAAAAAGTTTTGTTAACGAGGAAACCGCAAATGCAGAAAAACCCCGGGACCTAGTCCAGATTGAACACACATTGTATTAAGCCGCTACAGACACTAGCCTACTACAAACTAACTTTGATCTGGACTGTAGTTGAAACCTAATCAATCTCATACTGATCCAAGGTATAGTTCCGCTCCTTACGTCTCTGATCCCAGCAGGATACTAGGCACTTGATTCCCTTAGCTGATCCCACCCAAAACTTAGAGTTGCTACGAGCCAAAGTCGAAGACTTTAATAAACAAATCTGTATCACACAGAAAAGTCTACGGTAATAGATAAATCTGTCTCCCACAGAAATACCTACGAGTTTTTGTTCCGTCTTTTGATAAATCAAGGTGAACATGAACCAATTGATAACCCGGACTTATATTTCCGAAGAACAGCCTAGAATTATCAATCACCTCACAATAATCCTAATCGACTAGCGAAACAAGATATTGTGGAATCACAAACGATGAGACGAAGGTGTTTGTGACTACTTTTCTATCTTGCCTATCGGAGAAATTAATCTCAATCCAATCTTAAGATTGTACTCAAATACGATAGAAACAGCTAGATCAGATCACGCAACTACAGAGAAAATAGTTGGGTCTGGCTTCACAATCCCAATGAAGTCTTCAAGTCGTTAACCTACAGGGTCTCGATAGAAACCTAAGGTTAAAGGAGAATCGACTCTAGCTAATACAACTAGTATCACACATGAGGTGTGGGGGTTAGGTTTCCCAGTTGCTAGAGTTCTCCTTTATATAGTCTTTTAAATCAGGGTTTGCAATCAATGTTAGCTTAGTAAAAAAGTATTCAATATTCACCGTTAGATGAAAACTTGATTAGGTTTGTGTAACCAATGCACACATGTACATTTAGTTGGTTCAACAGTAGTTAACCAAATGGTTAGCCATATGAGCACTTTCATATCAACCATATTCATCTTAACCATAACTAGTTCAAATGACTCAAGAGAACTAGTTAGAGAGTTGTTCAATTGCTTAGATCTCATAGAAGTATACAAGACGCAATCGAAGCAAAAACGATTTGATTCACTTGAATCAATTCATGAACTTTATAGCCACGGTTTGCAAGTATGCATTCCTTAGTTTATATAAGTTTAAGTTCACGAATAATCGTTTTTAGAAACTAACCCACTTAAGTGCGCATACTGGTACGCGGACTTAAGTACCTGGGATAAGTTTGTTTTCAGTTCACAAACTCCAGCAGAAATTCACGGGATGTGAACTTTCGACAGTGCGCGTACTGGTACGCGGACTTCAGTTCCGGTTTTCCTGAGCAAAAAAGTTCGCATACTTTGGTTCAAGGAATAAGGACTTACACACGTATGAGTTATCACACAATATTTATATCTTTTCAAGGTTATATTCTAAATTCTCATTTCAATCATTGAAACATTCTTAGAGGATGTTATATAGTTGTTGTTCACAAGCTAATTTTTGTCAAAGCGATTTTCAAGTAATTGAAACTAATATGACTTTCGTCACTAGTAAAGATTAACATGGAAAAAGCGAAAGCTTACCAACACATATTTCGAGAAATAGATAAGCGAGATAAACTCGGCTCGAAATAGCAAATGTGTATAATCATAGTCTATATAGAAATATGACTTTTGTCTCAAGATAAGAGATAGAGTAGATAGACTTTTGAGTGATAGATAAGTTCAAGTCTCCACATACCTTTTAGTCGATGAAGTTCCACCAGTTCCTTGAGTAGTTCTTCATCTTTGTATGATGATCTCCATGGAGTCTAGAGCTCAACTACAATTTATATCCTAGTCCGAGACTTAGCTAATAGTAGACTAGAAATCAAGACTTATAGTTTTGATCACTAATATTAACAAACATGCTTGAGATAGCAACGCGTGCGAGTTCGACCGAGCAGTGCTCTAACAATATCCCCCTTTGTCAATTTTAGTGACAAAATTATCAATACATATGGATTACAAAATAAATAAATAAACTTTTGTGGCTTCTCTTCCACATGCATGATCTCCTTGGTTCTTCAACATTACTCGAAATCTTCGTCACTTCCAAGTACTCCAATGATTCCAAAGGTTGTAAATTTAGCATCATCGCTGTTGAAAATCCGTAGCTATAACAATGAGAAAACAAGAGTTTTCAATCATTGTTACACAGTGTCATAGTATTATTACACAACATCAAAGTTCAATTGTATCACAACTTCGACAACAATACTATGGTGATATGTATCACTCCCCCTTAGTCAATACTCCATCTCACATGGAAACTACTCCCCCTTACATAATGATCCAAAAACCATATGTATTTGTAGTGTGAACTACACATTAATTTTCCCCCTTTTCGTCAATAAAATTGGCAAAGGTACGAAAACTAGTGGGATCCTAATGAAATTTCCGTAGAGACATTTCATGACCAAAAGAAAGCATATATCAACTTTTTAGATGCCATCATATAGCCGAAGCTAAATGTATTCATCAAGGAGTTTATAAAGATACACGATAACCCCTATAATATTCCACAGCCGCACTCCCCACAAAGATTTGACAATTAAGCACAAGTTCAATTAAGAACTCTCCCCCATAAAATGTCATTCCCTAAAGAACAACAAGAGCGACCTTACTTTCACAAGAAAAGAAGGATTTCTTTGGACATAACAAATCACATACGAATATGAATTTGAATCCAAAATACTTAATTAAATTAACCACAAGAAAACCCGTGATTAATTTAATCGGAAATGCTCAACATAAGAGAACTTATGGAGCCGCACAGTATATACATAAAAATATGGATCAGGGAAGATCAATACTGCGGAATAGACAAGGATTCATTCTATTTTCCATCACTATTTGCACAATGACATATAATAGACATAATCCTCATAAATAAAAGTTCATCCTATCTTCCATCAATATTTGCATAATGACATACAATAGGCTTAACTTTTGTAATGTCAAATCATTCATTCTTTTATCAATACTTGCATATCGACATGTGAAAGACTTAACTTTTGACAAAGTATGGGACAATCATAATTCACAGACGCAAACACACATGTCCCGTAACAAATTGCAATATATAAAACCATAAAGATTAGGATATTTTGATTTAAGGTCCCAACTTTATGACCAGAGTTGCATTTGGGTCCTAGAAAGTTGCAAATTAGAGTTTGGGTCCCAGGACCGGAATTGACCATCTTGACAGTTAAAATATTGGGTTAACTAAGGAAATGACCAACTTAATATTTTGTTTAAATTTATTTACTAACTTTGCCATCCGTTAGAAACGTGTATGTACTCACTGGTATATTTACTGCGATTCATAAAAGAGGTGAAGAACATAATCCTCCCTGCAATATTTTCTCCATCAATCCCATCCATAACCAAAATCACCCTACACTTCTCACTAAACTCTATTCCCTAACCCTTCGCTCCAGAGAATTTAGTTTACGTAAATTCATAAACATTTTATTCTTAAGCTTTAAGAATTTGGGAATTTTGAGCGGATTTGATTAAATCACCTGATATCATTGATTGGAAATGATCTTAGCTCATACTATAAGCACTTATTAAACAACAACCATCACTGATTACACATAAATTCATTAGCTAAATTTAGAGCCTGTATTCTTATTCTTAAAGAAGAATATAGGTTAAAAAGGAGGAATAAGTTTTAATTGGAAATAAGTGATGGCGATGGTACAATTTAAGATACTGAGCGTCATGGATTCTTCATTGAGGGTGATGATGATATGACGAGAGTGATTTGATAATCAGTTTTCAATTGTTGGATTATAAGAAAATCTCTGATGATTATGATTCTCCATTGAGCCTAAAAACTAGTTGCAGATGAGCTGTTGACAATGGGTTATGGGGATAATGGCTGAAATTGAGAGAAGCTTCAGTATTTGTGTGTGATCAAAATTATTGGGTACTAAACCAACTTGAATTTTCAGGGAAGGAGTTGTATAAACGGAGTAAACAAAATCACCATCAAAGATATATGCCTATCACCAGCAAGCCCTGGTGTTTGTGAAAATTCCTCAACGAGCTGTTTTCCATTTCCTTCACTAAAATGTTGTCAATTTTCATTTATGGGATTGAAAGAGTAAAATTTCTAAAAAAGCTAGACCGTTGGATTCTTGTTCTCACCTGTCAGATGTGCTTCGGTAAACTTTTCACTGCATGTGTTTAACGGAAACTAATGGCGTTAAAAGATTAGAAATTAATTAAAACAAAAATTTATTTTCTTAACAGTCAAGACGGTCAACGACAGTCCTGTTGAAATTTTTTGGGACCCAACTGCCACTTTGGTCATATTTTTGGGACCCAAAGTCAAAATATCCCTAAAGATTAATACTGCAAAAATCATCTACCTTTTGTACTGGAAAATATAGAGAAGATAAAGAGGCGGAGAAGTTTCTATTGATCAGGGTAAACTGTTTTACACAAATATATTCCTTTATATATAAGTAGGAAGAAGACCCTAGACACTATACTGGGCCGCACAACACTCCCCCTTGTGCGGTCCAGTAGAACTTCATATGCAGTGCTTCACATTTATCACTTTGAATATAGTTCTTCAAATGTCGTCTCTCTTTGATGACTTGTGCGGAAATCAATTGCCTCATTAAACTTTGATAAGGAAAAACCCAATGGGATAAAATCTTGGTAAAACCCTTCACATGTAGTACTTCACATGTTGTCACGTACTTTACATGTAGTTCGTCACACGCAATACGATTTTCAAAGATCGATGAGTCTAAGTTAATTGCCTCTTTAAAACTTCGCCAGGCTAACCCAGAGGGACAAAACCTGAACTAAAGAAAAAGAGTACAACATTAAGTAACCTAGAACATAGTTGGATGCGTATACGTTGCCTCATTAAAACCTTGACAAGGAAAATCCAGTGGGGAAAAACCTTGACGAAGGGAAATGAGCACAACGTGACAGATGCAAGTAAAGGTGATATGTTGCATATGATCACTTTGATTCGTTGAAGTTGATTAGTTGCTTCACAACTTCTAAGGCAGAAAATCCTCGAGGAAAAGACAATAGCCTTAGTTGGGAAATTACTTCCCGGTGTTTATTGTTATGTCATTAAAAACCTTGCCGAGCAACAAAACCCTGTGGGAAAAAGTAACATCGGTGAAGGAAAAGAGTTCAACACACCATTAGATGCTCCCCCTGATGTAAGACAATTTTCATTAGTCCAATGCAATCAAAAGGAGTTTATCACACATTACTTTGGTGACTTGAGTATTTATATGACCCTGTTGTTGATTTTGGAAGTTACGTACGTCGCTTAACGGATTATCGCGTTTCATTTCTTTTACTCGGATATTTTCAGTAATATCAACGCGATCTTTATGTCTTCAACGTTCAACATACTTGATGCTTTTAGTGTTGTCTCGCTAAAAACCTTGCCGAGTAACAAAATCCTTTGGGAAAAACTATTCTCGATCGAAGGGAAAAATAGTACAACACAACTTCAATTTCGAAGTAAAATATGTCGACATCATATCCTTAGATCCTCCCCCTGATGTCGGCATCTCCTCCGGATTATTTTCAGAGTTGTTCCAGACAGTTCCTTTAGTCATGTATTTTTCGAAACTGAATATCGGTAATGACTTAGAAAATAGTCTACCATATCTCCCCTGATTACTTTAGTTGGAGAAGAGATTATTGTTCATTCATAATCAACAACTTTTGGATTGCACTTTCATTAGCATTCCTTTTATGCTTTTGCAGGGATAAAACAAATTTATGTCAATGGTTACCTTTAAGTACATGATTATGGTCCTTGTACCATTCCAATGACGTTGTGTTGGCGTTTAGCTATATCTAGCTAACAAGTTCCCTGAGGATGTGAAATTTAATCGAGTACATTATTATACTAAGTACAACAATGCGTCTATTTGTAGATGGGGAAAAACGATTTGCTGGTTTTTACGGAATTGAGGAGACGACCGTACGGAGGAGACTCCTCGAACCGAGCGAAATGTTAAACCTCACACAGTGCACCGCTGCAAAGGGGGTGCTTTAGATTCGAGAGATCAATCTGTAGTACTCCGGCCTAAATCAAGACAATGACCGTTCCAGAGTAAATTCGGTCACAAGAGAGGATGGGTTGATCTGTAGGAGGGAAGCTGAGAAATGTGTGGAATCAATGGTAATCAAAGATTGTGGGTGTGTGAATTCTGAATATGATAAGCTCTGAATGATTGAAATTGCTCAATTGAGATTAGTTGCTAAATTGATGAGTTGATGATCTCGTGTTGTCGATGATACGTGAGATTGATGATATTGTTGATGCTGATGATTCAATCATGATTCAGAGACTTATTTATATTGCTGGAATTTTAGACACCATGATTCCATGAAGTGTGACAGTTGATGGAATCAAGGAGTGGGGAAGTGGAGATCGTGTTTGAAACCAGTTGCTCAACGTGTGGAGACTTGGTCGATTTTCCACCCCCTACCTCGTGAATTCCTTCAACTGATTGCACGACTTGCTCACATTCCATCGTGTGTTTGAACACACGTGCCGTAGACCGCCAGACCAAAACCCTAAGTGATATCCCCCAAGTGTCACGATTGACGTCTCGTGGTTTGTTAGTCAATTGATGACTTCGTGGTTTGATGGGACGATGAGTCCATGTAGTCGTTGAGTTGAACATGATGTTCTGAAACTCATGAATTGAACATGTCATGAGACAGAGGTATAGTTCTTACGATGAAGTGAGCAAGTATTGCTCATTCGATGGATCGTTGAATATTGATTGTTGAACCAATATTGAGCAAATATTCCTCATCTGATCAAGTGCTGCTCATGTGATGAATTGTTGAATATTTGATCGTCTGAGCATGTGTTGCTCATCTAATGGATTATTGGCAGCGTACCAAAAATATTAATTAGAATACTGGTCGTTGAACCGAGCATAATTAATAAAATTAATGACCATGAGGTCGTCGTAAAATTATTAAGGTTGGAATCTGGAATGATGATCCTTGGATTCAGAAACCCTAATTTGATCAATTGATGTTCGTCATAATTTCAACCATGGGACGAAGGAGGGAGCGAATACAGGGACCGTGGGTCAACCATGTAGTGTCCATATGCTCACGTGAGCAAATACAAAGAACTCATGAAGAGTTGACGATTTGTTGGTGAAAGAATGATCAAATGCTGATTTAATCATTTATTCGAAAATGCTCGTCTGAGCCTTAGGTGAGAAAACCTAATTAATTATGACGAGGCGAGGGACCGACCATGAAGTCATGAAACCGGCCCTGGGTTGTCACCTGACCACCTGACGATCACTTCATGAAAATCCAAAGTGTTTGGAAGAGTTTTGGACCTAATACGAGCAATTGTGCAAATTAGGTCAAAACTATGAAAATTGATGGGACCGGCTTCCGTGAGCCAAATAGACAATCTTGGTCGGTCAAGATAGCGTGCTCGTGTCCCAAAGGCGTCCGAAGATGTGTTGGGAGATGAATTTCCCATATCTAAGTACAATAGTGTAGATGGTGGATTTTCGACAAGGGCTAAAATCGTGAACTCATAATTATACGAAGCTCTGATCCAGCAATCAGACGTGAGTATTGAGACACGGGTCTCTCATCGAATTCTGAATGGAGAGTACTTTCTCTCAGAGTACATGTAGATATGTAGTCTCACGACTGGACAACGTCATTTCATGAACACTGAACACTTTCAGTGATTATTTCTATATAGTATCACGAGATGGACGGCTCCTAGACAGCTTGCTCTGCTAGTATAGAGCGATAACGTCTTCAGGAACAAACAACGAGTTTACCCTGACTATTAAAGGATATGACTTACCGATAAGCTCATATCGGGATAATTAATGCTCCTAGACAGCTTGCTCTGCTAGTATAGAGCCACAAATTTAATTATTCCTAATTAAGATTATTTCTGCCGTGACATTCATTACTGAATTCCCAGAATAATCTATTATTGCTCCTATTCCATGGTCTAATCCACGACTGGTCCCATGGAATGGCAATAACAATTGCTCCTATTCCATGGTCGAATCCACGACTGGTCCCATGGAATGGCAATAACAATTGTTCTGACAACACATCTTCGGTATCTTCGGAGTCTAATGATATAAAATTCGTCTATGAGCTTTCACGAAAATCGGAATTTTATATTTTAAATATGTGAGATTTCACAAAGTGGAATAAACTCTCGTTTCAAAGGTGGATGCTCGTACGAGAGAAAAGTTGTTTTATTTTTGATAGACGTGCATCTGTTAGTAATAAAAAAAAATTTATGAGCCTTCATGAAAAATTTTATCTTCGAGCTTTCGGAAATCTTTGAAAATATATTCTCGCTTCAAAGACAGATGCTCGTGCGAGGGAGCAAAAATATATAGATATATTTTTCAAATTTACGTGAGTTTCACGTTAAAATATATTTTGTAAAATCAATGTTTTGATTTTGAACAATTGTTGAAAGTAGACAACCATACATGGGGAAAGAATGTCTATATGTGAGTTTTCACAATCGTAGAATGGACGTCTGTCCAGATTTTGAGAAACCAGTGAATGTTCACATTGTAAAATTTACGTGGGTTGTTCACGGTTTTGTGAAAATCATGTCAGAATTTTGCTCGTCTTAGCAGGTTTGAAGGAACGAGCAAGATTTGAAGTATTAACTCATGTACTATTAGTGGAATCGTAAACAGGTAAGAGTTGAAAGTTACCATTTTTGCAGACGCTGATGTGAGCATCTTTATTCCATGATTCGTTGTTTTGCTGAATCCTGCGCTTTGTATAAATGATGTGCTGAATGTTATGCATCTGTCACGGCCACTTTGCAAGAATGACTGACTCCCATGATGACACTTTCAAAGACGATGTTTCCAGGGATGACATCTCCGCGGGTGTAACTTCAAGAAATGGTACTTCTGGGACCTCTGAGTGATGGTGGGAGATCCTTCATACTAAGTTGTACTCCTGGTTATTTCATCAACTATACCACAGGATGATCATGTAGTGAGGTTTCAGATCAATGTAGACTCCTCGGAAATGGAAGAAAGTCTTCGGGGCGGAGCACCCAGAAGTAAGGACTACAGGATGTTAGCAAATGACGTGCAGTCCCCAGTCGTTTCTTTGGTGAGTTGTTAGCGCTCCTTGTGTCATGAATTTTTCCTGCCCGTGCAATTAGGATCACGAGACCAAGGTTTTGTTATTTCTTTTCATACTTTTTCTCCATCGATTGACGGTCTTCAACTTGTTCCCAGGCGAACAATTCAGGAATCCAGTACTGATGAAGAAGTCGATGTAAATACCTCTTTCGTGCAGGTGATCGCGACATCTCCTTGAATGAAATAATAATAATTTTTGTTGATGAATCCAGGAAGAAATCATTGTAGATAAGAATCATGTTGATGAAGCGCACTCTTCTTTGAGAGATGGGAATATGGAGAATTCCCGAAATCCCGCACCGAATGGAGATAGCGGTGTTGTCAACGGAGATTCTGGCATCGTCGAGCCTTCAAATGATTTAGAGACTCCCTTAGTAAGTATATCTCCTGTAATTTCTTCAAAGAAGTATGATATCGCTGATTCGTGAATGAGTGAATGAAAATCCATGTGAATTTATGGATAACTTTGCCGAAATACGTCATCGGAAAATTTCAGACTTCAGATTTTACTAGAAACGCTGTAGAATCTTCGTCCGAAGTCGGATTTTCGCGGTTTACATACGTATCTTCAAGACCAGAAAATTTACCAGCTTTATCGAAGAATATCTTTGAAGTTTGAGCATGTTTAGGGCCTGAAAAAGGCGAAATAGTGAACTTCCAGGAGACCTTCAGAACTTTTTCAGATGGCATGTTGCTCCATGTTTTAGCCACATCTCTTTGCTCGTTCATCGGATTGTCATGAAATTTTGAGGCGTTGTAGAGGACATCCATACGAAGAGAATGGTATATAACCCATATTCAGATTCATCGTATATTTCTCCCAGTTCGTCTTTTAGTACAGGGAAGAGTACAGTTTCTTCAGACGAGGTTACCGTAAAACGTATTTTCATGACTTTCATGCTATTTGCTCGTGCCTTGAGTGTATAATGATTAATATTGATAATGTTGGATTGCTTGTATGATGTATTTTATGATATCATTTGGTTTCAAGCTTAAATGACTCTAATCCTCATGTAATCTTCGTATTAGGTGCCAAATACCGAAGTTGAGGATATTGAAACCAATGAGGATAACTCAAACTGCCCTGGAGTTATTGATGAAGAGACAACCATCTCTGCACTTCAAGGCCGTGAGACGGTTGTCATTGATGTCTTGGAAAATCAGATTGTTGCTGCTTCAGTGATAGAAGAAACCGAAACACTAGTAGAGAATACTGAAGAAACTGTTGCCCTGGAGGCTGCTCCAGTAATTGAGAACCGTATAGTTGTGCATGAATATCCAAGTGCAGAGTTGCTTTTGATCCTCCGTTCGATGCTTCACTCCCGTATCATGAACTAGTTGGCGGATTCAGTGTTCCCATTGGATATGCAGGCTTGTACGAGAAACGTGGAAGATGTATGGGCACATCGTCGTTACCAAGGATCCGGAGCATAGTTATTTCTTGACGAGGAAAGTAAAAGCCATATTGCGTGTTATAAATGATATCCGCATCACAACTAGAAATACTGTCACCCGGGATGTACTCTTTGATTGGGAGTACAACTTGAAGAAAGTTGAAGAACTTGGCTTCAATCTGAAGTGGCTTCGTCAAAATATTGATGCTATAAGGAAAGCGGTGGAAGGTGACACTTCTTTCACCACCAGTGATGCCGTGTTGAAGAAGATGGATGAAGAAAAGCAGAAATCTTATTTTGCTGACTTTTTTTAGTTTTCTTTCCATGATATCTTGAACCTTGAACTTCTGAGAGATGTGAGGTTTTATTCTGGTCTTGATTTCTTGATCGGTTTTGGATTGTAAAATCGATCGTCTTGACAAGTGGACCGTCAGTCCCCAGTATTTTTTTAAGTCTCTCCCTTTCGTTTTCCCTTCTTCTGGTGAGACCTAGATAGAGGACCCAGGTAGAAAAATTGATGTAAAGACCTAGGTGGTCGAAGTTGGAGGTACCTTGATGAAGGATTTAGCGGAAGGACCTGGTGGACACCGATCGACTGTGGAAGTTATGAATCCCGTCTAAAAATTGTTGTTTGCATGTTGTACGCTCAGGAAGCTGTAGGAACCTCATACGACGTCGGAATCTGATGATTGACCCCAACTTTCGAAGCTAAGAGACGGAGTAACCATATGCAACCATAATGCTTAAGTTTGGATATGTCTAGGGCAATCAATAAAGTATGCACTTTCATAACTTGTAATCCCGTGCAAATTTTCAAATTTCATAGACCTGACAGTAAATTCCGTATCTTTCAGCTCGTATGTCCGATTAATGCGCCCTTTTGGTATGTTGTAGAAGAGACATAGACGAACATATTTTGTTGAGGAAGTATTGTCCCATTCCTCACCCATTAGTAGGTTTTTGCAAACCCATGGCCTGGATTGTGTTGTATCTCATTTATAGAGGTGATGAGAACATCTTGTAGAAGACTTTGGATTATGCCCACCAGTCATGCCAGCTTTGGGAAGACTTTCATGTGAGCATGTTATCAGGTCCGCACATCTTGATATGAATCATTGGTCTTAGAGAAGTCCGATTCATGTGTAACACTTCAGAGAATGATTAGTTGATGAAGCCCTGAGGATGTTGCTCCTGAGACCGTTGTTGGTGCTGAAACCATGAATGATTACGCTCCAGAGATCCTTGTCGATGTTGAGATCATGGATGGTGTTCCTCTAGAGATTATTGTTGATGCTGATACCATGGTTGAAGTTGCTCCAAAGACCGAAAAGGCTAGAACCATGATTATAGATATAAACTTTGCTCCTTCATCCAGTGAGCCTTTTACATTCATGAACTAGTTGATGAGTTGAGCGTCCGTAATATGAAGGTGTACTGAGAGTTCAACCTGAATGCTCCTGAAAGCATAACGTTACCACGATCTGGCTTTGTCAGTGAGTCAATATTTTTGCGGTAGATAGCATCAACAGTTTTCATACTGAATGTGATTGGTGAAGAGAGAAAGTTCCTCAATCATGCAGGGGCTTGTGATGTAGAGAAAACCCGTTGATGAAGTTTCACGGAATCACCTCAGGTTGCCCAATATATATTGAAGGAGTTAGTGCCATCCATGTATGAATGATGTTGCATATGCTTCAAAAGTCTTATCATGGGATAATGAAGACTTATTGTTTAGTTACACTTTGATCGTGCTGGTGTTGAATCAATGTGTCATCATCGAGATATTTGTGCTGAAGCTGTACTCTTTGATTGGGAGTACAATTTGATAGCTTTTTTTAGATGCTTGAGTGTTGAAGCGTATATTCTTTAAGCATCAAATATCTTAAGGGTTTGATCGTCTCGGCCCTGGAGTATCTTCTGTTGATTCAGCATCCCTTTCGTTGTAGTAGTGGGATTCGACACTTGTGCAGACATTAGAGCTTTCTGATTTTGTGGAACACATGGACTAGCAGGAGAAGCGCCCAAAGTGTTCTTTGCCATGTTTGGAAATCATCTCGGTAATGAATGTTTCAGTGCTTGATTCGGAGGAGCGTCAGATTCAACCATTTGGTAAAATACTAATGTGGTGAAGCTACCATTCATAACGTCTTGCAAAGTTGCTAGCATAATTGAGTCCCCATGCTAGGATAGCATGTGAGGAAATAAATGACATAGACATAGGATGAGACTTGCCTGAGTGCGGAACCTCTTAATGGATGTATATGCATCTTTTGCAGGTTCTTTCTTCAACCTCGTCAAAGTTTGAAATTCCTCCAAGTACTTTGATGATGGAATGTCCGTCAAATCTTCTGTACCAGAACTTTCTCCGTTGGAGAGACGTGTAACCAAAGGCGCTCTGTAAGACCCATATTTTCAGTGTGGATCCACGCTCGTCTGAAGGACATGTCATATCCTGGATCTTCCTGATTATGTGAAACTTGGTTTCTGTCCAGTGTTGAACTTATGTTCACTTTGAGAGTGATGTAGCCATAAGTATTCCGAGCGCTCCTTCAAGGTATCTGATTGAGATGGGAGCATGAGTAGCTTCTTGTCGACTGATGCCTGCGGCTCTGAGGTTTTCATTGGAATGATGTTGATGGCGGTGCCGGCATCGATCAACGTTCTTCCAAATTCGTTTCTTCGACTGTGGTAAGCAGTCCCCAGTCGTACATCTCTTGGTTTGTGGCTGGAGGCTCAAGAAGTATTTCCGGAATGGACTTATTGACACGATGTGGTTCAGTGCTGTGAACATGTCTCTCTTTTGTGCCTTCGACAGATAGAGCAATTCACGTTCGATCAAGGATTGAACTGCCTCTTTGATAGGTTGTTCAGAGAGTGTAAAGGTTATGATTGGGAGAGGATTCTTGTGTACTCCTCCAGTGCCCAGTTGAATCTATTGTGGATCAACCTTATCTTTGGTGACGTGCTTCAAAATATTGCAGTTACTTGTCGAATGATTGATAAATCTATGAAGGTGACAGTACCTTGGATTCTTCATGTTGGCTCTCTATGATGAGCAACAGTTTGATTGCACCGTCTTGAACCCAGACTTCCAGTAACTCGATCACTCCTTCATGAGAAGTTTAGTCTGTCCGATCATTTTCCCGTTCGTTGATGCCAGGTCGAGGTTTGTGCAAGATTGGTTATCCTTCCATGATGCTTTTTTAGGAAGAGGTGTTGGATGTCGCATGTTTGAGCAGAAGCTTTCCTTTTTCTTCCTTGAGAAACAACGTTCATGGAAGGTTGGACATCGTACTGTTTGTTGATCAGGCGTCGGCTGCTTCGAGGTTCCTCGACCTTGTAGACTTTGCTCAGTAAAGCAGGTGTAGTAGTCGCTGATCGTTTTGGCTGCTTCATGAAGTTCTGATAAAGTGTGGAACCGGAGGTTTTCTAGCAAGGCTCTGTAGATCGGGATCATTTTGTTGACGCACAAGTCTACAAGTTGTTGCTATGTGACGTTTGGGTCGTGGCAGTCCAAGGCTTGAATTCTGAACCTTTTCACATAATCATCAGGATGTTCGCTACTCCTTCGAAACATCCTTCCTAGATCATAAAGAGTGACTTTCTCTGGAACGAAGAAGTATTTTCTATAGAGCATTAATCATCTCTCCCCAATCGGTGATACTTCACGATGCGATGTTGTTGTACCAGGTGTATGCCCTTCCTTTCAAGGATTTTGAAAATTTCTCCAGACGGACGACATGGTTGTGCTCGTGTTCGCCCAATAATTCCAGAAACCGAGAAATATGTTTTTGAGTATTGCATGTTCCATCATAAAGAATGAATGTTGGAGCGGTATAACCTTTTGAAAGAGGAATCCTCTGTATGGCAGTATGGAGGTTGGTGACGATGGACGGATGATGTCTTGTCTTTTCATCGATCCTCAAAAAAGCACACCATATCTTCACGAGTGATGAAACTTGCAGGTTCCATTGCTGGAGAGTCATCTGCAACTTTGCGGAATTCTTCATCATGTACAACATGGATTGGAGAGATTTCAGGATCAGCGGTTGAAGATGTTTCTTTAGCTTTTCCTTTCTTGCTCTGAGGCTGAGTTCGTTCAGACGCAAGCTTGTCTGTGAGAGTTTTAATATAAACACACAACTGCTTTTGTGTTGCAGCCACGTCAGTCTGAACCTTCATGAGATCAACTATGGTAGGCGGATTTCCTATGGTTTCTTCAGAAGACCGACCGAAGAGTGGATTGTTGATAGCGCCAGTGCCGTCACTTGCAGGGGTGATCACTGGAGCACCAGTACTTGGAGGAGTAGTAGTAACATGTGGCATGACATTGCTGGCTGGAGGAGTGGTATTAGAGGTACCACTGAAGCCTGCAATGTTGAAAGGAGTAGTACTTGCGATTGCAGTATCCCTAGAAATTGCGATGTGAGAGTCGGGTGTTGAACCAGGATTGGTAACTGAACCGGACCTAAGATCAACCATCTTTGTGAGATTGCAATAGAGAGAATGATCTCCCACTGTGGTCGCCAATCTGTAGATGGGGAAAAACGATTTACTGGTTTTTACGGAATTGAGGAGACGACCGTACGTAGGAGACTCCTCGAACCGAGCGAAATGTTAAACCTCACACAGATGCACCGCTGCAAAGGGGGTTCTTTAGATTCGAGAGATCAATCTGTAATACTCCGGCCTAAATCAAGACAATGACCGTTCCAGAGTAAATTCGGTCACAAGACAGGATGGGTTGATCTGTAGGAGGGAAGCTGGGAAATGTGTGGAATCAATGGTAATCAAAGATTGTGGGTGTGTGAATTATGAATCTGATAAGATCTGAATGATTGAAATTGCTCAATTGAGAGTAGTTGCTCAATTGATGAGTTGATGATCTCGTGTTGTCGATAAGACGTGAGATTGATGATACTGTTGATGCTGATGATTCAATCATGATTCAGAGACTTATTTATATTGCTGGAATTTTAGACACCATGATTCCATGAAGTGTGACAGTTGATGGAATCAAGGAGTGGGTAAGTGGAGATCGTGTTTGAAACCAGTTGCTCAACGTGTGGAGACTTGGTCGATTTTCCACCCACTACCTCGTGAATTCCTTCAACTGATTGCACGCCTTACTCACATTCCATCATGTGTTTGAACACACGTGTCGTAGACCGCCAGACCAAAACCCTAAGTGATATCCCCCCAAGTGACACGATTGACGTCTCGTGGTTTGTTAGTCAATTGATGACTTCGTGGTTTGATGGGACGATGATTCCATGTAGTCGTTGAGTTGAACCTGATGTTCTGAAACTCATGAATTGAACATGTCATGAGACAGAGGTATAGTTCTTACGATGAAGTGAGCAAGTATTGCTCATTCGATGGATCGTTGAATATTGATTGTTGAACCAATATTGAGCAAATATTCCTTATCTGAGCAAGTGCTGCTCATGTGATGAATTGTTGAATATTTGATCGTCTGAGCAATTGTTGCTCATCTAATGGATTATTGGCAGGGTACCAAAAATATTAATTAGAATACTGGTCGTTGAACCGAGCATAATTAATAAAATTAATGACCATGAGGCCGTCGTAAAATTATTAAGGTTGGAATCTGGAATGATGATCCTTGGATTCAGAAACCCTAATTTGATTAATTGATGTTCATCAGAATTTCAACCATGGGACGAAGGAGGGAGCGACTACATGGACCGTGGGTCAACCATGTAGTGTCCATATGCTCACGTGAGCAAATACAAAGAACTCATGAAGAGTTGACGATTTGTTGGTGAAAGAATGATCAAATGCTGATTTAATCATTTATTCGAAAATGCTCGTCTGAGCCTTAGGTGAGAAAAACTAATTAATTATGACGAGGCGAGGGACCGACCATGAAGTCATGAAACCGGCCCTGGGTTGTCACGTGACCACCTCATGAAAATCCAAAGTGTTTGGAAGAGTTTTGGACCTAATACGAGCAATTGTGCAAATTAGGTCAGTACTGTGAAAATTGATGGGACCGGCTTCCGTGAGCCAAAGAGCCAATCTTGGTCGGTCAAGATAGCGTGCTTGTGTCCCCAAGGCTTCCGTTTCTCAGTCCTGAGAATTTTGATATTTTCTGGCGTGCAATTGAGCATCCATTCGAGAAAATATGCCAAAATTAGGGTTTCGACGAGGAAAACACCATGAGATGATGAAAAATAATTATAAAATAAGGGATGAGGAGGCGTGGGACCGCCGTGGTCAAGGCATGGTCGGCCGGTCGTGACCACGGTCCCGTGGTGCCTTTTCCTTAATTTTATAATATTTTGATGATTTTACGAAAAATTCATGAATTTTGAGAAATTTGATGAATTTAGGGAGTTTCCATGAATTGAAGGACTTTTCATGAGTTCAAGGAAGCAAAAAAATATTAAAATAATAGGGCGTGTGGGACCGTGGAAGGCATGAGCGGCCGGCTTAGGCCCGGTCTCACGAGTTTCCCTAATTTTTATGTATTCTTTATGTATTTTTGATGAATTGAGGGAATTTTTCCTAATTTGAGAGAAATACCATGAAATCAAGGAATTTGATGAATTCAAGGAAAACTAATAATAAAATAATAAAACAAAGGGGCGTGTGGGACCGGCTAGGGCATGGTCGGCCGGCCAAGGCCCGATCCCACAAGTTTTCATATTTTATTTTATTTTATTATTATTTGATGATTTGTGCAAAAATACCATGAAATCAAGGAGTTTTTTCATGAAATTAGAGAAATAATAATAATAAAATAATAAGGAACCGTGGGGTGTGGGGTCGGTTGGGACCAAGGCATGGCCGACTGGCCAATGGTCATGCCCCACACTCCTTTCCTTAATTTTATATTATTTTTTATGGATTTATGGAAGTACCATGAAACCGAGGAGTTTCCTCGAGACGAAGGAGATTTGATAAAATGAGAGAATTTTCATCAAATCATGGAAAATAATAAAAAATGCATTAAAAATATAAAACTGGCGCGGGATTGACCACGACACTGTCGGTCGGTCGTGTGTCCGTGCTCCCAACACCCTGGTCAATATTTTTAATTATTTATTATTTTCTCCTCTATTTTGCATAGGTTCATCGTTTCGTTGTATTTTTGAAATACTCTTTCGTGCGGTGACAGTTAGTGTATCGTCGTTGAATACACCTTCACCATTTGAATCGGGGCTTACTTAGAGGTAGCTCAGACGCCCGGTTGTTGATTATTTATTACTAATTGTGGAATTCGGTGGAAAATAATTCACAAAACTGATCAATAAGATGTTTATTATTAATTCATAAGATCAGCTGAGGATTCGACTGCGAATTCGGAATAATAAAGTGAGCATTACCATTCCATGGGATCATAGATTCGTCCACAGAATCGGAGTAATTAAGATTTATCTATTACCATTTATGAGACCAGTTGTGGATTCGATCATGAAATCGGAGTAATGAGATAATATAGTTATTGCTATTCTATGAGATCAAGCCGTGGATTCGATTATAGAATCAAAACAATTGTTATTGCCATTCCATGGGACCAGTCGTGGATTCGACCATGGAATAGGAGCAATTGTTATTGCCATTCCATGGGACCAGTCGTGGATTCGACCATGGAATATGAGAAATAATAGATTATTCTGGGAATTCAGTAGTGAATGTCACGGCAGAATTAATCTTAATTAGGAATAATTAACCTTGTGGATATATACTAGCAGAGCAAGCTGTCTAGGAGCATTAATTATCCCGATATGAGCTTGTCGGTAAGTCATATCTTTTATATAGTCAGGGTAAACTCGTTGTTTGTTCCTGAAGACGTTATCGCTCTATACTAGCAGAGCAAGCTGTCTAGGAGCCGTCCATCTCGTGATACTATATAGAAATAATCACTGAAAGTGTTCAGTGTTCATGAGATATGTCGTTGTCCAGTCGTGAGACTACATATATACATGTACTCTGAGAGAAAGTACTCTCCGTTCAGAATTCGATGAGAGACCCGTGTCTCAATACTCACGTCTGATTGCTGGATCAGAGCTTCGTATAATTATGAGTTCACGATTTTATCCCTTGTCGAAAATCCACCATCTACACTATTGTACTTAGATATGGGAAATTCATCTCCCAACACATCTTCGACATCTTCTTTTAGAACAATTGGTCACTTACTTACATTTGAACTTCGACTAATCATGGGAGTGCTATCAGGATGCATGTCTTTGTTAAATTTCCTGACAACTTTAGACATATGCAAACTGGTGGAATAATGTACCACAAGCTCAGCATTCAGTCGAGCTTTCCCCAGATTTTTCATCTCAAATTCGGATTTCAAATAGCTTTTAAGGTCTCTTATTACATCAAGAGTACCCATCATGTCTGTATCATCGACATAGATAGCTACAATTCCAGATCAGGAACTTACTTGTGAATACACAATGAAAATAACTTACTTGTCTATCCCCTCCAAATCAAATGGTCACTTAGACGGGTATACCAAATCCGCCTGATTGCTTCAATCTATAAGTGAGCGTTAGATCTAACTGTAAACTTACTCTGTGGTTTAAAGTCACTTGATTTAGGAAACAAAAGGCTATCAAGTACTTTTGTAAATATCTGCTATCTCTTGATTCTTTCAGAGATACGTAACAACCACATATATATGCTGCATTTCAAGTCCTTTTGAAATTACCAAGCTAACTAAGTAGCGGAGCGCTATAACGTTCATTACAAGAGAACAATTCCAGGCATTGTGAGAAACCTCGCGCCACAAGGCGAGTCTTTATACTTTAAGACTGCTTTCTTCTCATTATGCTTTGTGACAAATTAATCATGTATGTCCAATAGGCTTTACACTTGGTTGGTTAGCACTACCACACCAAATACCTGTATATTTGTCAAAGAACCAAGTTCTACCTGGATTGTATATACCAAATACGCTCTTCATTGAAACTAAGCAACAAGGAGCTTGGTTCGATCTCATCTTGCTTTATTTCCTTAAGCAAATGTATATGAAATTAATCATCAATATGCTCGCATGATCTTTCCAGTGACTCGTGCGCATTCTCATAATCCACTTGGGATGTCATTGTTCTCTGGAATCATTAAACTTTGGAGCGTCCTCCAGTTTGATTCATGGACATATTCAGAGACAATCTAATGAGATAATTTCTGATGATATAAATAATTTGTGCCTTACTCACCTACTTCCTTTCTAGGTGAGAATTGATCGAACCTGGTGGTCTCTCCATCTTCCTTTATGGGGCCACGACCTCAACTACACTTCCACCAAGTATAGTTGCAACACCTTGGTCTATGGTGTACCCCATACTGAGGATTTCTAACCTTGCAGGAATATTTGCAGCTGGTATGTGTGATCTTGTCACTTTAGCGACATCAGTGTACATTCTGAAAATCGATTATTCTTTGTCACTTCACATTTACATTTGTGGAGTACAAGAATCAATATGAGAGACAGTGGGAACACACCATGACAATTCCTGTCGTTCCCTTAGAAAATACTTTTTCTTATCTCCCCCTAACGATGGGAAGACCCATCATAGTACGACGTAGAGTCGTAATGGCACATATATAGTGCAACTAAAAATGCGTAAGAACACGAGTGTCAGGATTAAATCTAGTTACCAATTGGTACGCATATTGGGTTCTAAAAACGAATTAATTAAAGATGCGTGTAATATTTCATATACCCAAAGAAATAAAAGATAGGTTGGTACGCATAACATATTCCTTAGGCACCATCTGTAATCTTTGATGGTAGCCTCTGCGAGACCATTGGGTATAAGATGCTCTATATTGATCCTATTAAACATGAAATATTTATCAAGTCCTTTTGATATAAATTATCTAGCATTAACAAGGGCGGTGAGTCTTTGCACTTTTCATTGTATAATATGTGCTAGGATTTTTACAAAAATTAAACGCATCGTTTGTTGTGAGCAATAACTGATTCAATGCATAGAATCATCCACCATATCCATAAATCACTTGAATGGTACGCATTCTGCATGGATATATGTTCACTAACAACACTTTATTTCTTTGAAGAATGAGTTATTTACCATTTGCATCTAAGTAAAACAGGACGGTCTCAATCATGTTTTGCTAAAGAAAGACTTTGTAAGATGAGTGACGTGCTTTGTTACTCTAAAGCATAATGGGGAGAGGTAGTGCAAATCTAGTAACTTTAGAAATCAATGATTGTGATAGATGTCGTAACTTCGCATTCTATTAGTTCATTGTCTTGTACACTCAAATGAAGTGATGCCCGTGTTAGTACTTCAAAACGGAACATCGTGTCACAACCAATGTACCTTATGGTTATGTCAAAGTCTTTATGAATCAATCCCAATTAGTTCATTGTTAGGGTTAATATGAATTCAGTAACTCAAGTTCCAGTGATTTACAATTCACTAGATTGACACATTAATTTTCTAAGGATATGCTTCCTTTCACATTCACTAGAAATAGTTTATGAGATAGTTTATAGATGCAATCAACTTTATTCTCATTTTAAGTTTACAAAAAGGTAGGTTCATGCATGAACACCCTTTAGTGTGATTAGCCCTTAGTACATACAGAGCTTAGACATTGAGTCTTGAGAGATTTAATAAGTGGTGTGGCCTTATTACGTAAAAAAAGTCGGATTCAACTCAATTACTTTAGAGCCAATATACGTTACGTTTCATCCAGATATATCACAAGTGCTTTAGAGAATTTATGTCTCGTTAGAATGATGTACTTTTCATTCCATAAGCGCAGACATTTGATCTAGTTCAATTAAATAGTCAATTGTCCATGCAAAGTTCATTTTGTCCTTAAAGTTGATGTCTAAAGTATGACCTTCCCGTAGAAATTTGTTGTTGTTATGGTACCCGCATAACATTTCTTGTACCAGTACCGGTAAGAAGATTCATTCCCAACTCTTTGGTGAGAGCTAGATTACATCTTGGCTTCATCCCATGTTCAATTGATACCTGTACTCTGGTGTCATTACTACTGGAGACAAAAATACATATTTGTCTCATGATATATATGTCCCTTTTCACATTCTTTATATGAGTCGGTACGTCTAACCCTCATTACTTCGGGGTTCTTTCCATTTTCAATTTTGCTATAGTTAGCTTAACTTGAGAAATTTCTTTATCTCAATATGCCAAGAGAATCTCACTACACATGGCAATCACTTACTTTAGGTTGAATATATAACTAAAAATAGTTCTCTTGTTGTCATACTTCAACATGTACTTGTCTGTTAGTATCGTGGATGAAGTAAAGAAATGGAAATTTTCTGACTCATGTCTCGTTTTGTGAGTTCTTCCACAAAAATTGGAATACATGTGATTTTATTGGAAAGTATGTTTTGAAACTACTGACAGATTAATAGTCGAGCAAGTGAATTACATTCCATAGAACATTCAAATTTTGGGAAGAAAATATCAAGTACGCAATAATGGTGTTTAAGTACTTATAAACCCCAAATGAATACATTGGAATAGAGTTGGTACAACCAATTGAACAAACGACAACATTCAACTATAGCCAATATCATATTCAATAAAACAAAATAGTATTAAGACCAAAATTCTTAATGATCTATATCAGCAATCATAATTTAAATTGACCATTTATATGATGTGGACTTATCTTAAGGGGGAAAAAACATAACTAGGCATGTTCTAGAAACAGATAAATAAGCTCAACGAATGTTCAATGTAAATAGTTACATACCTCGCACTTTGGTTCCCGTTGTATTTAGGCAAAACCGGGATAACCTTAAACGCGCACGACCAGTGAACAGGTTGGACCAGTGTACAGATTGGACCGGGTTTTTTGAACCGGACCGGGACGGGTTGGCCTGGTTTTTTTTTTGGACCTCTTTTCCCAGACGAATTCCTCGTAAGTAATCAGATCACATGACAAACCCACAAACACAACATATGCATTAGGATCACCGAATAGACATAATACAATTTTAAGGAAAAGGGACTTATCATACAGGACCAAAGCAGTACAATCAGTCATCTTTTGAAGAAAAAATACGTCATGGGTTAAAATTGAATAAACAGCAGAGAGTACGCAAATGTGTAACGTAACGAAACATGCGTTACAAAATGATTTTTAATTTATTTATTTTTTGTTTGGAAGACGTTACCAAATGATATTGGAGAATAAAAATAGGAAAAAGAAAAATGAACAGAGTATAGAGGTGCTACAAATTAATATGTATTAAATAAATAATATATGGTATACAATACATCAAATTAATTAGTCTATTTTTCGTTTATTATTCTCAACTTTCTTTTTCAAAAGAGGTTAACAGAGTCAGGAGAGAAGTACATCATGACAAAAAAAATAAGAAAAACATGGATGATGAATTAATGATAGATGATACCTTAGCATACAACATAAATGGGGAAATGGTAATAAAATTATTCTCAACACATATCATACATATCATTATATAATAAAGATATGTTTCAGAAACATGGCAGACAACCAAATATAGGAAATAATAATGATAAAAAGAAAACAAAAAAAAAGTGCTTCCATTGATCCAAGACATAGCAGATTTATAGAAATTACAAACTATTCAAAGCTGGTGCATGTGAAGCAATCAAAAAGTAAAGTATCATGTCATGGTATGAACTAAAGAAAAAACAAAACCCAGAATCATGTATAAACAAACATTTAAGAGATTTTATATTATTAAAATAGATAAATTCGTTCGCATAGCATATCACTATTCAGATTTAAGAAGACATATTCTAATCAAGTACAGAAGTGAGGAAAAATAAATAAATAAATCAGATTAGGTATACCTCCACCGTACCATTCTTGATTGAGAAGAAAAATAGGAATAACGATGCGTTTCTTTCCGTGATTCGATAATGACCAAAAAAAATTCAACGGCTGAGCTCGTGCATGATAACGTTTTGTAGTGGAGAATATAGAGAAGATAAAGAGGTGGAGAAGTTTCTATTGATCAGGGTAAACTGTTTTACATAAATATATTCCTTTATATATAAGTAGGAAGAAGACCCTAGACACTATACTGGGCCGCACATCCATGGGCTACAACCCCTACAACACTACCAACAATTTTAGAACTTAAACAAATAAACCTAAAAACAATGAAAATGAAAACGTTGGAAATAGCTATGTGTAATCACAATAATGGCTATTCCAAACTCTATTTATTCTTCCTAAAAACACAAGAATAAAATTCTCATAAGAAGATTTCCTAGACAAAATCAAAACAACTCTTAGAGAACATGATTCGGAAAACACATTAAACAAAGCCAGCAACCAAAGATTGAACATGGACGAGTTCATCAGTTGCTTTCTTCAGTTCGTTTTTCAGAAAATCAAGATTCCTTGTTGCAATTCCAAGTTGTTCACGTACGACCTCAAAATCTCGAAGAAGATTTCCGACCAGCTGTGATGACATCTGAACTAGTAGTTTGTTTTCATGATCAACAACATGATATCAGGTTATGAAAACAGGGTTCTAGTGAAACTCGATAGGCTTTCCCTTCTCAACATTGTCTTCCTTGTTGCATCCATCCATTGTGTACACAGAAATCAGGTGAACCTTTTGACATTACGGAACATGTATGTACCAAAACTGAGCATGATACATGTATATATATATATATATGAGTGTTTCTTAGGAAACCCTAGGGATACTCGTATACGTTCGTGTGGGTCCGGTGAACGTGCATTTATGGTTACAACCTTGGTACGATACCAAAAGAATAATGGAGCTAAATTTAGAAGGGATCTTGACAAACTCAAGAATCATTCTAAACAAGGGATGACCTTCTTAGTTCAAGAGAACATAAGAGAATCGTTGAAAATCAAGGCAATTAACAAGAAATTATTCTCAAGAATGAACGATCAAAAAACATAACATCAAGTAAAGTACTGGAGAAACGCTCAGCAGTTTAATGATCATCGTTTCGTAAATGAAAAGAAATATAACAACAACCAATTTCTCAAGACATACAGGTTTCTTGAGAATTATAAGCATCCTTCCATATTACAAGAAGGATTCTATATTGAGTAGTCATGTTGTATTTTGATGAGCTTTTTGCTCATCAAGCATATTGACTTCTTCTCTCTTTCCTTCTTGAAGATTTTCATAAAAATCATTAGGATTAGTAGAAAGAGATTTAACCAGAGGGGAACAAGGAATACCTGAACCTGCTGCTTTCCTTGCCTTTTTGATTCTCCGTTTAAGTCTCTTTATGCTGATTTTCAGCTCTGAGACTCGATTATTGATATGAATGAAATCTGGAGCAGATACCTCGGGTTCACTGTCTTCTTTAGAAGGAGATAAGAATTTGACTTTTCTTTCTTTCTCTTATGCCTTTTTCTCTTCTCAGAGTAATTTAAAGAGTCAGTCGTCCACCTGACATTCTTCCTTCTATAACTGTAGGCATTTTTTGTCTCAAAATCATAATATAGAAATGACTCATCACATCATTTCTCTTGATTGCAGACAGTTCCTTTTACTCCATCAATATGGGAGAAAGGTTTAATTACTTCTTTAGACATCCATGGAAGAATGTTATTAAGTTTCTCATTCCTCAGTCGAAAACGACATCTTGAACTTTATTTCTGCAATAATAACCGTTAAAGGATTTGTTCTTGATTGTTCTCATGCGAGTTAATTTTGAAGGAGTACAATCCTTGTTCTTAAGACTGTCGACTGCTTGAAAATTTTTTTCACATGAAGAGTTTTCATTAGCATGAACAAAATTAATCTTACCAGTACTTGGAGCGTCTATTCCCTTATAGCCCAGACCACGTGTATCACGATGTTCTTTACATGCTCCAAGCATATAAGATAATTTTGTAGAGCTAGAATTAAATCTTTTCAGATTTTCTTCCAGTGATTTACCTTATTAAAAGCAGCAACGAGATCAGTCTCCAACGATTTTTATCTGGCGAGGAGACTGGGTTCTCTGTTTTTAAAACATTTTTGTTGAGAGTCATATCTTGCTTCAGATTCCACAAGTCTTTCTTTCAACACAAAGAGGTTTTGAAGAAGTTTGTCACACTCGTACCTTTTTGAGCGTAAGTCTTCGTCTCGATCTTTAACGGTAGATTGTGACAGTTTATATCCACAATCATAACCTTTAAAGAGTTTTCTCATCTTTTTGTTTTCTTGACAGAGAGGTGCCAAATATTTTCTCAAGCAAGCTGTTGACTTTTTTTTGTTTCAAATCATGGTCAAACAGCTTGATATATTGAGAGACTTCCTCATCAATAGTTTGTCCTTCTTCTGAATCACTCTCATCTGAAAGATCATCCAACTGTTCATCAAGACATTTTTCCCAGTTGAAGTCAGATTCAGACACAAAGGCAGAAACATGAGATTTCTTAGATGTCTCAGGATTTTGAAACATCTCAGGGGAACTCTGATCTGATGTTGCGTTATCAAAGAGATTACTGTCCATATAGTCAGATCGCTACAAACACAGACTTATAAGGTCTTTAAACGTGTTTGCCTGTTCTGATACCAATCGAAAAAACGGGGGTCTAACAACCACACCCATTCTTTCGCTTAGCAATCTGTATGGACAAACTCCAATATACTTTTAAGAGAATCAAATAGAAGTCAGACTCAATCTTAATAAAAGTATATCAAAGAGTTATATATCACTTTCTCGATTCAATACTTACTCAAGCAAATAGAAATTTGCGAGTCTAATTGAATACAAGAGAAATCACTTGAAAGGTACCAAAGACCAATGTTCAAGGATCAATCAATTTCAATCAACAACCAAAGGTTGGAATTCCCAATTGATCAATTCAACACACAATCTGTGATATTTCAATTATATAACAAAATATAATGCAGAAAAGAAATAACACAGACACCAGGAGTTTTGTTAACGAGGAAACCGCAAATGCAGAAAAACCTCGGGACCTTGTCCAGATTGAACACACACTATATTAAGTCGCTACAGACACTAGCCTACTACAGACTAACTTCGGTCTGGACTGTAGTTGAACCCCAATCAATATCACACTGATCCAAGGTACAGTTGCGCTCCTTACGTCTCTGATCCTAGTATGATTCTACGCACTTGATTCCCTTAGCTGATCTCACCCACAACTAAGATTTGATTCGACCCAAAGTCGAAGACTTTAATAAACAAATATGTATCACACAGAAAAGTCTACTGTAATAGATAAATTTGTCTCCCACAGAAATACCTACGAGTTTTTATTTCGTCTTTTAATAAATCAAGGTGAACATGAACCAATTGATAACCCAGACTTATATTCCCGAAGAACAGCCTAGAATTATCAATCACCTCACAATAATCTTAATCGACTAGCGAAACAAGATATTGTGGAATCACAAACGATGAGACGAAGGTGTTTGTGACTACTTTTCTATATTGCCTATCGGAGAAATTAATCTCGATCCAATCTTACGATTGTACTCAAATATGATAGAAACATCAAGATCAGATCACGCAACTACAGAGAAAATAGTTGGGTCTGGCTTCACAATCCCAATGAAGTCTTCAAGTCATTACCTACAGGGTCTCGATAAAAACCTAAGGTTAAAGGAGAATCAACTCCATCTAATACAACTAGTATCACACAGGAGGTGTGGGGATTAGGTTTCCCAGTTGCTAGAGTTCTCCTTTATATAGTCTTTCAAATCAGGGTTTGCAATCAATGTTAGCTCAGTAACAAAGCATTCAATATTCACCGTTATATGAAAACCTGATTAGATTCAAGCTAATATCTTTCAACCGTTAGATAGAACTTAGCTTGTTACACACAAATGAAATGCACGTTTATTTAGGTTTGTGTAGCCGTACCCAAACATGTACATTTAGTTGGTTCAACAGTAGTTAACCAAATGGTTATTCGTATGAGCACTTTCATATCAACCGTATTCATCTTAACCATAACTAGTTCAAATGACTCAAGAGAACTAGTTAGAGAGTTGTTCAATTGCTTAGAACTCATAGAAGTATACAAGACACAATCGAAGCAAAAAAGATTTGATTCACTTGAATCAATTCATGAACTTTATAGCAACGATTTGCAAGTATGCATTCCTTAGTTTACATAAGTTTAAGTTCACGAATAATCGTTTTTAGAAACTAACCCACTTAAGTGCGCATACTGGTATGCGGACTTAAGTACCCGGAATAAGTTTGTTTTCAGTTCACAAACTCCAGCAGAAATTCACTGGATGTGAACTTCCGACAGTGCGCGTACTGGTACGCGGACTTCAGTTCCGGTTTTCCTCAGCAACAAAGTACACATACTTTGGTTCAAGGAATAAGGAATTACACATGTATGAGTTATCACACAATGTTTATATGCTTTCAAGGTTATATTCTAAACTTTCATTTCAATCATTGAAACATTCTTAGAGGACGTTATATAGTCGTTGTTCACAAGCTATTTTTCGTCAAAGCGATTTTCAAGTAATTGAAACTAATATGACTTTCGTCACTAGTAAAGATGAACTTGGCCAAAGCGAAAGATTACCAACACATATTTTGAGAAAGAGGTAAGCGACATAAGCTCAGCTCGAAATAGCAAATGTGTATAATCATAGTATATATAGCAATACGACTTTTCTCTCAAGATAGGAGATAGAGTAGATAGACTTTTGAGTGATAGATAAGTTCAAGTCTCCACATACCTTTTAGTCGATGAAGTTCCACCAGTTCCTTGAGTAGTTCTTTTTTTTATGATGATCGCCATGTAGTCTAGAGATCAACTACACCTTCTATCCTAGTCCGAGACTTAGCTAATAGTAGACTAGAAATCAAGACTTATAGTTCTGATCACTAACATTAACAAACATGCTTGAGATAGCAACACATGCGAGTTCGACCGAGCAGTGCTCTAACATTTTCGATATTGTTAAAAAAAACTCAACAATACTATAAAGTTCTCGTTCTCTACCAAGGGACTTCTCAAGTTCATCAGTAAGATGAGCATATTTTTCTTCAAGAGATCTAATTTTAGAGACTTGAACATTAATAATCTCAGCAGAATTTTTTTAAAATTCTGGTGAGCTCCATTTCAGATTTTGACATAGTGTCAACTGTCATTTTAGTGGGAATGTTATCAGAATCTGATAGGAAAAAATTTCTGCCTCGAAATCCGGAAGAATCAGCTAAGGAGTTATCCTTTGAGGTAAGACGAAGACATTTGGCATAATCAAAAACTTTGGAGGACATCTCTATGTGCGTAATCGCGAGATATACTTCTATCCACATAAATCAGATTGTTACAAACACAGACTTATGAGGTCTTAGCGTGTCTGCCTGCTCTTATACCAATTGAAAAAGCGGGGGTCTAACAACCACACCCAATATTTCGTTCGGAAATCTGTATAGACTAACTCCAATATAATTCTGTGAGAATCAACTAGACAGTCAGACTCAATCAAGAAAATATATTTTTAGATGGGCAAAAACGATTTGCTGGTTTTTTAGGGAACAGATAGACGACCGTGTGGACGGAGGCTCCCCAACCGAGCAAACTGTTTATCCTCAAACAGATGCACTGCACGAGAGTGCTTTGAGTTCGAGAGATCAATCTGTAGGATTCCGGCCTAAACCAAGACAATGGCCGTTCCAGAGTCAGTTCGGTCACAAAGAGGGAAGATGGTTGATCTGTAAGAGGGAAGCTTAGAAGTGTGCGAGATCAATAATGATTGTGAATGTGTTTAAGGTTTCTACAAGTTTTTTGTGAACTGTTGAGTTCGAATAAATTCTGGTTGATTGATGGAATTCTTGAGAGTGATTGCTCAATTAGAATTTTTCTGTTAGACGAACATTGTCCCTCTTTTCAATCATGGATTCAGAGACTTATTTATATTGACAGAATAGTAGACACATTAATCTCCAGTAAGTGTGACAGTTGCTCGAGTGAAAGAGTGGAAAAGTGGGAAATCGTGGTTTAACCAGTTCCAAGTCGTGCGGAGACTTGGTTGATTGTCCACCCACTAGTTTGCTAACTCCCTCAACTTCTTGCACGACTTACTCACATTTATCATCGTGGATGAACACACGTGTCGTAGGCCACCAAACCAAAACCCTAATTAATATCCCCCATATGACGTGATTGATGTCTCACGAACGTGGAGTCTGCAAGGCAGACGTGTATTTGATTAGTCAGTCGTTGACTTGATTAGTCTCATCAGACACGTTAAATTCATGAGTTTCGAAACATTTACTCACACATGTTCAACTCAGCGCTACATGGACTCATCGTCCCATAAAGTCAGCAACTGACTCAAAAATTACGAGATTTCAATCGTGTCACATGGGGGGATATTAACTAGGGTTTTGGTCTGGCGGTCTACGACACGTGTGTTCACCCACGATGAGAATGTGAGCAAGTCATGCAATCAGTTGGAAGAGTCAGCAAAGTAGTGGGTGGAAAGTTAACCAAGTCTCCGCACGATGAGTAATTGGTTTTAACATGATTTTCCCATTTCCCATTCTATGATTCCAGCAACTGTCACACTTCATGGGATCATGGTGTTTTCAACTCCGACATTATAAAATGTCTCTGAATCCTGATTGAAAAGACGAAAGTTTTCGAACACTCGAACAACATTCGCCAAGACGAGCAATTTCTCATCAAAGTTCATACAGACAATCTTTCGTCTACACGAACTCACAGAAATTACTCTCAATTGAGAAAAATTCAATCATTCATAGCATTTTCACGCTGAATTCACAACACATCTACAATCTCAGATCACCATTGATCTCACGTATTTCTCAGCTTCCCTCCTACAGATCAACCCATCCTCTCTTGTGACCGAATTGACTCTGGAACGACCATTGTTCTTGGTTTAGGCAGCGGTCTTATAGATTGATCTATCGAACTTAAAGCACTCCCTTCTTGCAGTGCATCTGTGTAAGGTTCAACATTTCGCTCGGTTCAAGGAGTCTCTACACGGTCGACTCTTCAACTCCGTAAAAGCCAGCAAATCGTTTTTCCCCACTCACAGATTGGCGACCACAGTGGGAGATTAATCTCTCGGTTGCAATCTCACGATTTCACAAGATGGCTGGTCTTAGGTCTTGGTTAGTTACAGGTTCCGACACAAACGACGCTAGTACTAGCAACAACAACAATGACAATCAGAATATCCCGGAAACGATTCTGGCCTCTAACAGTGAGGTCATCCCCAGTTCGGTCGACACCCTGAAGAAGTCAGAGGAAATTCACCACCTACCATTGCTGATCTTATCAAAGTACAAGAGACTCTCGCAAAGAATCAGACTGACATGGCTGCTACACAGAAGTAGCTGTGTAATTATCTCAAAACTCTTACTGATAAGATGACAGAGAAGACTCAAGAAAAGGTAAAAGAGAAGGAGAAATCCTCAGATGTTGTTGATCCTGAAGTAATCCCAATCCATACAGTGGATGATGATGAAACTGGCAAAGCTGCAGATTCATCAGCAAAGGAACCATCAAATTTCATTACTCCGGAAGACGTGGAGCGCCTTCTGGAGAACCGTGGAAAAGACAAGACATCACATGTCCATCGTCACCAACCTCCTTATCCTGCCGCTACGCAGAGGATTCCCCTTCCAAAAGATTACATTTCTCCAACTTTCACTCTGTATGACGGAACTGGAAATGCTCGAGAACATGTCTCTCGTTTTCTCGAAGCCTTGGGAGAGCATGAACATAACCATGTTGTTCGTCTCAAAGAGTTTTCAAAATCCTTGAAAGGCAGAGCATACACCTGGTACAACAACATCACACCGAGGACTATCAACAATTGGGGAGAAATGATCAACGCCTTCTACAAGAAGTACTTTTTCTTGTCAGAGCAAGTCACTCTCTCTGATATTAGAAGAATGTTCCAGAGGGTCAGTGAGAATCCCAATGATTACGTGAAAAGATTCAAAGTCCATGCCCTGGACTGTCATGACCCAAATGTCACAGAGCAGGAGCTGGTAGATTTGTGTATCAACGGCATGCTCCCGGTCTACAGAGCTCTACTGGAGAATCTTCGATTCCAGACTTTCTCAGAACTTCACAAAGCCGCGAAGAGATCAGCAACCACTGCACCTGCTCTGTTAGAAAGAGCAAAGTCCACAAAGACTGAGGAATCACGTGACACTCGAGGAAGCAGACGCCTTATCAATAAGCAGTACAACCTGCAGTCCTCTACAAACGCTGTTGCAGAAGGGAGCAAGCGCAAGGCTGAATCCCCGAAAAAGCATGCTGCAGCTCCTCCAAAGACGCAAAAGAAGGACAAACCAGAGACACAGGCTCCTGGCCAACGCACAGATGCTCCTGATGATGCACCTGATTTTCCTCTCCCCATTGGAGAAGTGCTCGAACTATTAGACGCCTGGATCCAAGATGGTGCAATCAAATTTCCATATCAGGAGAGACCCAACTGAGGAAGACATGGAAAATCCTCGTTACTGCCGATTCCACAGGTTCGTCAATCACCCCACAAGTAGCTGCAAAGTTTTGAAACGCATATTCAGAGAAAAGGTTGAGTTAGGAGAACTTAACCTTGGAGCCGAAGGAGTACACAAAGATCCTCTCCCTGTCAGGACTTTCTCTATTTTTGAAGCACCAGTCAAGGAAGCAGTTCAGTCATTGATAGAGCATGTTTGCGAATTGCTCTATCTATCAAAAGCACAAAGAGGAGACATGTTCACAGCTTTGAACCACATAGTGTCTGGGAAACGCCTACTGATTCCAGAAGTACCTCCTGAACCATCAGCCACCGACAAAGAAATGTATGACCGTGGACTGCTCACCACCGTGCATATTAAAGGAAATGAATTCAAAATAGCATTTGTTGATGTCGGCACCGCCGTCAACATCATCCCTTTGGAAACTCTCAGAGCTGCTGGCATTACTCGACAAGAGGCTACTCATGCTCCCATAGCAATCAGAGACCACGAAGGAATCTCCATATATGCATACGGCTTCATCATTCTCAAAGTCACAAAGAATTTGGTGATAGACGCATTTATGTGTCTATATTAGTCTCAATTCTCTGTAATGTTAGTACTCGATTTGGTGCTTATTTTGGTATTTTATGTCTTTGTAGGTGTTTTTTGGAGAAGTAAACATGTGTGGAGAAATCGGCTCAAAAAGTTGATAAAGGCACCTGGGGGATGCTTACTATTCGGACTCTCAGTTTGGATAAGGGGAATCTCAATCACTAAGGGGTACTCCACTGGTAAGGGATACCCTAATTGCTATTGACACCTCACGGCTATTGGCACCCCATCATAGGATAGGGGGCATACCTCCTTCACCTTTTGAATATGATAATGGCGGGAAACTTTCTTCAGGCGCGATGATTCTGAATTATTTAAGAACCGAGTTTTTATGGGTTAGGAAGGGAGATTTCAATACGTTCAGTTAAAGGGAGGATTAATACGTGTTTAAACACGTCATAGGTAGAGCTTCAGGCCGGCCTCGGGAAAACAGAGTTTTGGCGGAAAAGAAGTTAGTTAGCAGCGATGATTTTCTTGGCAGATTTGATCGGCGTTTTGATGGATTTTCTCGTCAGTTTGACTTGGTAAGAGTGTTACAACAAAGCGGGACTACTACATGTGCCAGAATTGAAATAAAATATGAGTACTCGATAAAACAGGGTGAAAACAAGTTGCGGACTTTTCAGGATTCATTTGGACGAGAATTTAGTGGAATTTCTATTGGATATGGATTGGGAATGATCCAGTACATCAAAACAGGGAAGGTATTGAAGTTGGATTAGATAAAGATGGAAGTTCACCGGACTTGCATCGAAACAGGGAAACAAGAAAGTTTATTGGGATAGTTTGGTTGTTCTTTTGGAAGTTACGTGCAATTTTGGATAGGATATCGTGTTTGGATTCTGCCAGGATTTAGTTACCCGGTGTGGAAGCGTGCAGAGAAATATTATCGCAGCTTGGCCGGGAAGAAAAGGGAAGATATTTTCGTGATTTCTTTCACCTGTTGTGTATATATAAGAGGTTTAGAGTCCCAGGAAGGGAGTCGAGAGTTTTGGGGGTGTGAGGAGAGCCAACAAAGGGCTCAGGAACGGATAATAAGAATTGCAGAGAAGCTCTCGGCTGCTGCTGAAGGAGGAGACGAAGAACATTGACGCATGGAGACAGTCGCAGATTCTGCTGCAATAATAAACTATCGTTCTCTCTGCAGTCTTATTCCTTTGTAACGGTGAAGTCTATAACACAGCGACAGCGTTGCAAAACTTTGTTTCCATATATTTCTTCAATAAAAACATCTTTTGAGCCATGGATTACTATTTTGAACGAGTATTTAACATCATGAGCTAAACCCCATCACTGGGACGACGGAGGAAGCCTTATCACAATTTTTTGGTAAATATAATTGATTCTTTAAGACTTTTTGCAATTATTTTAATTGTTTTATGATTTTCACTAATTAGTTGTAATTTCGTTTGATGGTGTATGCTTAGACGTAAGAGCTTTTGATACACCATGTTTGTGATTTACATCTAATATTTTAGAAATCTACCTTGGCAAGGAAATAGAGTCCATAAAAAGAGCTATAATTGTTGTGAGTCATCATATGAACCAATTGAATGTGATTAATGGTGGAATCCGAAGTCTCAGTACCTCTTGATCTTGTGACATCTTTTGTATATATTTTTGTTTATTAAGTCTGAAATCAATCTCAACAAGTCCGAGCGAACGATACTTTACTACCACTTTCTACAACAACATAAAAACCACATCAATTTTTGGCGCCGCCGACGCAGACTTGTATTTAGATTTGTTTTAGGTTTCTTTTTCTTTTTATTATTTTTTGTTCTTTTTTACGTGTTTTGGTATTTTTCGATTCTTTTCATATTTGGAGCGAAGCTACAAGGGAAGAAAAAGTGTTATAAAAGGAAAGCATCGCCAAATAAGGAAAGAAAAGAGGAATCCGAAAGGAGTGAAGAAGAAGATTTTGTATATAGTTATTTTGTTTTATTTTTAGAAACTGTAAATAGGGTGTTATTTTTTTAATTTTTCTTTTCCTTTTTGGACATTTTTATTTTTGGACTTTTTGGACATTCTTGGACATTATTTTTAAACCCTAAGGAAGGGTCAAAATTAAATATCAATTGTTTGTAGGGAAGGACGACAGTTACGATACTGTCTCGGCCCCTCGAGTTCGTACACTGACATCGGAGTCGGTGGCCTGAGTCGACTTCAACGGTTCATCGCCCGTATGGTACGGGAGATAAGACTCTATCCACCCACGAATCCCCTGTCAGTGGGTTTTATTTTGTGTGACAACTCACACCCCTGCAATAGAAATGTCGAACTGGTATTACAAGAGCCAATACAACGAATATCCGACTGAGTTTCAAAATGGACGTTACTACTTTGACCATAGTGTGAATAGTGGTTGGGAACATCAACCTTTTCAAGGTTATGTCTCATACCTTGATGAGCCCAATTACTATCCACACACGCACCGGTCATACGAGCAAAATTCTTATATTTCTCCTTTAGAAGAGTCCCTCAGGAAATTAGAGGAGTCGACACGTAAGTTAGCTGAGATGAATAACTTAGTTTATGGCGAAAGAGAACTTTCTATAGAGGAATCCTTCAAGTTGATAGCTGAGACGAACGAAAGAATTGCTCGAAATAATCTTAATTTCCAATATAGTGATTCCAATAGTACCCTTGAAAATGAAGATAGTTATTCACGTAATAAAGATGACGAGGATAAAATTGGTAACACTACTTGTTTAAATGAGGTTCAACCATTTTCATGTTATTATAATGATGATTATGATGAGGATAGTGTTGATGAAGAATTTGAAATAAGTAGGCATAGTGATCAGGAATTTGTTACTCCAATTGAGCTTAATAATGATAATGTTTCTAGTTCAAATCCAAATAATTTTAATAATTATTCACCTATTCAAAAGGACGAATATTTGACTAGAGATACCCCCGTTTTAGACGATGTAGTATTTCCTTTTGATTACAAAGCTAATAATGGTTTAGAGGAACGAGTTTTTTCTGAGAATATTGTTTTAGAGTCTAGCGATTTAGAAACATTAGTCTTAGACAAAGAAAGTGAACTCGTAGAGATGAGTGAGGATGAACCATACTTAGAAGAATCAATTGACCATTTTCAGGATTCTAACGATATAGAAATTGAGGAACTTGTGACTAGTCTTTCTAGAGACACTGAAAACTCTAAGTTTGGGGGTTATTATCATTCTCCATGTGCTTTAACTATTAGAAAGGTCCCTCACTTGGGACTTGACATATGTGCCTCAACCATTTTACAAGATTATCTTCATACACGTTTTCCTGAACCTAGTGATGTCCATAAGGAAGTTCAGTTGTTAGAAACCCATCCTCTGGTTGATGTGGTTTACCCAGGCTATGATATCCAGATTGACTTTGTTTTCCCACCAAATAATTTTCAACCAATTGTGGGAACGTATAAATTTCAGATGTGTCAATTATTTAGTTTTGAGACTAAACCTAATTACTTTAAGAGATTAGGGTCGATACATTTGCTTAAGATTGACCACCAGTTTCATCGTGGTTGATTGTGTGAGTCAAAACTGAATGACTTTAAGGATCCTCAATTATTCAGGTTATTATTATGTGCTTTTAAATTTTTACTTGAGTTTCTTCAGACTCTAATACCTGAACCGGATCTTAGCTTTGAGGAATTCCAACCCATGAAAATATTTTATTTGGACCCAGTTATAGAACCTGAACCACAGCTAGATGTAGTTGTCTTAAACAGGAAACTAGACAAGGGTGCACTTTATTTGTTAATTTTCTTTGCATGTTACAGATTCCTTTTACTTGTGATAGCTCTATTTGGTTTTGATGACCCACAGATATTTCGGCTATTACTTTATGATACGAGGTGATTAATCCTTTCTTATGTCTGGCCGAAGACGTTAAACTTAGCACTTCTTGGGAGGTAACCCAATCTCATGCAACACGGTAATATCTTTCCTTATCTCTTTTGCTTCAAATGGTAACAGTTTCTCCTTGTTCATGCTTTTAATTTTATCTTTAGAACATTGAGGACAATGTTAAATTTAAGTTTGGGGGTATGGGAGAAACTTTTTAGTTGCAATAAATAAACTCCAGAGCCTAGAAATTTATGCCTATTAAGGATTGCACTAACCAATCTAAGTGGATGGAAGCATTTTGGTTGTAGGAGTTGAGGAACCAATCTGATTAGATGGAAACATCTAAAGAGTCTATTCATAAAAGCACAGAGCTCAGGTGTTAGAAATAACATGGTAGTTTCGCCATATCTCGTTGAGTCCTTTTCACTTCTGTTTTTATTTTTATTTTTAAATATGTTTCTAAGTGATTTGGTGGGGCTCACGATTCAAGTTTTTACCAATGCTAGGGTGAATTAGAGTGATTGAGATACCACGAAAAAAAAAAGTTGAAAAAGAAAAAGAAAAAAGAAGTTGAAAAAAAAAATTGAGACCAGACCATTTGACCAAAAGGAATAAATTCAATAAAGTCGACCACTGGTACCCTTGTATATGTCAGTTGTGTTGACCTAGAGTTAGGTTATCGACCACTGGTTCCCTTGTATATGCCACTGTGTTGATATTAGTCAGACTAGTATCTCAGTCCATTAGGATAGGTTCATTTTTTGGCGGAGGCCTTCAGACAGATATGAGAAACGCCATTCACTTAGTAAACATCAAAACCATCTATGTTTTTCTCTATATCCATCTTCTTGATCTATCCATGTGATTAGTTTTGACTCCGGATATTGATGTCCATAGTGCGACTATCTGAGTAGAGCTCTGTCACTTATATATGATTTTTAGTATACTTGAGTGCAAACTCGTGTACATCAATTGGAATTTCGCATCAGGGTACTTCCTCTTATAGTCAATAAGTATGCCAACCAAGGAGATTATTCAGTTCCTTCCAAGGTTCTGCGTAGATAGTTAGGGTTTGGAGTAAAAGTTTTGTGGGTATATCTCTTGTAAGCCCTCCCAAGACTATAACTCGGCCACTAGGGCCACCTAGGGGTTTAAAGGCTTATTGCATACGCTAAATGCAATCGACGATGCCTGCGTCAGTGAGTTAGGATTTTATTTTCTATTTTAGATTTGCTCGAGGACTAGCAAATAATAAGTTTGGGGGTATTTGATAGACGCATTTATGTGTCTATATTAGTCTCAATTCTCTGTAATGTTAGTACTCGATTTGGTGCTTATTTTGGTATTTTATGTCTTTGTAGGTGTTTTTTGGATAAATAAACATGTGTGGAGAAATCGGCTCGAAAAGTTGATAAAGGCACCTGGGGGATGCTTACTATTTGGGCTCTCAGTTTGGATAAGGGGAATCTCAATCACTAAGGGGTACTCCACTGATAAGGGATACCCTAATTTCTATTGACACCTCAAGTCTATTGGCACCCCATCATAGGATAGGGGGCATACCTCCTTCACCTTTTGAATATGATAATGACGGGAAACTTTCTTCAGGCGCGATGATTCTGAATTATTTAAGAACCGAGTTTTTATGGGTTAGGAAGGGAGATTTCAATACGTTCAGTTAAAGGGAGGATTAATACGTGTTTAAACACGTCATAGGTAGAGCTTCAGGCCGGCAAAAATGGAGGCTTTCTTCTCGGGAAAACAAAGTTTTGGCGGAAAAGAAGTCAGTTAGTAGCGATGATTTTCTTGGCAGATTTGATCGGCGTTTTGATGGATTTTCTCGTCAGTTTGACTTGGTATGAGTGTTACAACAAAACGGGACTACTACGTGTGCCAGAATTGAAATAAAATAGGAGTACTCGATAAAACAGGGTGAAAAAAAGTTGCGGAATTTTTCAGGATTCATTTGGACGAGAATTTAGTGGAATTTCTATTGGATATGGACTGGGAATGATCCAGTACATCAAAACAGGGAAGGTATTGAAGTTGGATTAGATAAAGATGGAAGTTCACCGGACTTGCATCGAAACAGGGAAACAAGAAAGTTTATTGGGATATTTTGGTTCTTCTTTTGGAAGTTACGTGCAATTTTGGAGAGGATATCGTGTTTAGATTCTACCAAGATTTAGTTACCGAGTGTCGAGAGTTTAGATAACTCAGGGAAGGTTGGAAGCGTGCAGAGAAATATTATCGCAGCTTTTCCGGGAAGAAAAGGGAAGATATTTTCGTGATTTCTTTCACCTGTTGTGTATATATAAGAGGTTTAGAGTCCCAGGAAGGGAGTCGAGAGTTTTGGGGGTGTGAGGAGAGCCAACAAAGGGCTCAGGAACGGATAATAAGAATTGCAGAGAAGCTATCGGCTGCTGCTGAAGGAGGAGACGAAGAACATTGATGCACGGAGACAGTCGCAGATTCTGCTGCAATAACATACTATCGTTCTCTCTGCAGTCTTATTCCTTTGTAACGGTGAAGTCTGTAACACAACGACAGCGTTGCAAAACTCTGTTTCCATATATTTCTTCAATAAAAACATCTTTTGAGCCATGAATTACTATTTTGAACGAGTATTTAACATCATGAGCTAAACCCCATCACTGGGACGACGGAGGAAGCCTTATCACAATTTTTTGGTAAATATAATTGATTCTTTAAGACTTTTTGCACTTATTTTAATTGTTTTATGATTTTCACTAATTAGTTGTAATTTCGTACGAAGTCTCAGTACCTCTTGATCTTGTGACATCTTTTGTATATATTTTTGTTTATTAAGTCTGAAATCAATCTCAACAAGTCCGAGCGAACGATACTTTACTACCACTTTCTACAACAACATAAAAACCACATCAATTTTTGGCGCCGCCGACGCAGACTTGTATTTAGATTTGTTTGAGGTTTCTTTTTATTTTTATTATTTTTTGTTCTTTTTTACGTGTTTTGGTATTTTTCGATTCTTTTCAGATTTGGAGCGAAGCTACAAGGGAAGAAAAAGTGTTATAAAAGGAAAGCATCGCCAAATAAGGAAAGAAAAGAGGAATCCGAAAGGAGTGAAGAAGAAGATTTTGTATATAGTTATTTTGTTTTATTTTTAGAAACTGTAAATAGGGTGTTATTTTTGTAATTTTTCTTTTCCTTTTTGGACATTTTTATTTTTGGACTTTTTGGACATTCTTGGACATTATTTTTAAACCCTAAGGAAGGGTCAAAATTAAATATCAATTGTTTGTAGGGAAGGACGACAGTTACGATACTGTCTCGGCCCCTCGGGTTCGTACACTGACATCGGAGTCGGTGGCCTGAGTCGACTTCAACGGTTCATCGCCCGTCTGGTACGGGAGATAAGACTCTATCCACCCACGAATCCCCTGTCAGTGGGTTTTATTTTGTGTGACAACTCACACCCCTGCAATAGAAATGTCGAACTGGTATTACAAGAGCCAATACAACGAATATCCGACTGAGTTTCAAAATGGACGTTACTACTTTGACCATAGTGTGAATAGTGGTTGGGAACATCAACCTTTTCAAGGTTATGTCTCATACCTTGACGAGCCCAATTACTATCCACACACGCACCGGTCATACGAGCAAAATTCTTATATTTCTCCTTTAGAAGAGTCCCTCAGGAAATTAGAGGAGTCGACACGTAAGTTAGCTGAGATGAATAACTTAGTTTATGGCGAAAGAGAACTTTCTATAGAGGAATCCTTCAAGTTGATAGCTGAGACGAACGAAAGAATTGCTCGAAATAATCTTAATTTCCAATATAGTGATTCCAATAGTACCCTTGAAAATGAAGATAGTTATTCACGTAATAAAGATGACGAGGATAAAATTGGTAACACTACTTGTTTAAATGAGGTTCAACCATTTTCATGTTATTATAATGATGATTATGATGAGGATAGTGTTGATGAAGAATTTGAAATAAGTAGGCATAGTGATCAGGAATTTGTTACTCCAATTGAGCTTAATAATGATAATGTTTCTAGTTCAAATCCAAATAATTTTAATAATTATTCACCTATTCAAAAGGACGAATATTTGACTAGAGATACCCCCGTTTTAGACGATGTAGTATTTCCTTTTGATTACGAAGCTAATACTGGTTTAGAGGAACGAGTTTTTTCTGAGAATATTGTTTTAGAGTCTAGCGATTTAGAAACATTAGTCTTAGACAAAGAAAGTGAACTCGTAGAGATGAGTGAGGATGAACCATACTTAGAAGAATCAATTGACCATTTTCAGGATTCTAACGATATAGAAATTGAGGAAGTTGTGACTAGTCTTTCTAGAGACACTGAAAACTCTAAGTTTGGGGGTGATTATCATTCTCCATGTGCTTTAACTATTAGAAAGGTCCCTCACTTGGGACTTGACATATGTGCCTCAACCATTTTACAAGATTATCTTCATACATGTTTTCCTGAACCTAGTGATGTCCATAAGGAAGTTCAGTTGTTAGAAACCCATCCTCTGGTTGATGTGGTTTACCCAGGCTATGATATCCAGATTGACTTTGTTTTCCCACCAAATAATTTTCAACCAATTGTGGGAACGTATAAATTTCAGATGTGTCAATTATCTAGTTTTGAGACTAAACCTAATTACTTTAAGAGATTAGGGTCGATACATTTGCTTAAGATTGACCACCAGTTTCATCGTGGTTGATTGTGTGAGTCAAAACTGATTGACTTTAAGGATCCTCAATTATTCAGGTTATTATTATGTGCTTTTAAATTTTTACTTGAGTTTCTTCAGACTCTAATACCTGAACCGGATCTTAGCTTTGAGGAATTCCAACCCATGAAAATATTTTATTTGGACCCAGTTATAGAACCTGAACCACAGCTAGATGTAGTTGTATTAAACAGGAAACTAGACAAGGGTGCACTTTATTTGTTAATTTTCTTTGCATGTTGCAGATTCCTTTTACTTGTGATAGCTCTATTTGGTTTTGATGACCTACAGATATTTCGGCTATTACTTTATGATACGAGGTGATTAATCCTTTCTTATGTCTGGCCGAAGACGTTAAACTTAGCACTTCTTGGGAGGTAACCCAATCTCATGCAACACGGTAATATCTTTCCTTATCTCTTTTGCTTCAAATGGTAACAGTTTCTCCTTGTTCATGCTTTTAATTTTATCTTTAGAACATTGAGGACAATGTTAAATTTAAGTTTGGGGGTATGGGAGAAACTTTTTAGTTGCAATAAATAAACTCCAGAGCCTAGAAATTTATGCCTATTAAGGATTGCACTAACCAATCTAAGTGGATGGAAGCATTTTGGTTGTAGGAGTTGAGGAACCAATCTGATTAGATGGAAACATCTAAAGAGTCTATTCATAAAATCACAGAGCTCAGGTGTTAGAAATAACATGGTAGTTTCGCCATATCTCGTTGAGTCCTTTTCACTTCTGTTTTTATTTTTCTTTTTAAATATGTTTCTAAGTGATTTGGTGGGGCTCACGATTCAAGTTGTTACCAATGCTAGGGTGAATTAGAGTGATTGAGATACCACGAAAAAAAAAGTTGAAAAAGAAAAAGAAAAAAAAAAGTTGAAAAAAAAAGTTGAAAAAAAAAAATTGAGACCAGACCATTTGACCAAAAGGAATAAATTCAATAAAGTCGACCACTGGTACCCTTGTATATGTCAGTTGTGTTGACCTAGAGTTAGGTTATCGACCACTGGTTCCCTTGTATATGCCACTGTGTTGATATTAGTCAGACTAGTATCTCAGTCCATTAGGATAGGTTCATTTTTTGGCGGAGGCCTTCAGACAGATATGAGAAACGCCGTTCACTTAGTAAACATCAAAACCATCTATGTTTTTCTCTATATCCATCTTCTTGATTTATCCATGTGATTAGTTTTGACTCCGGATATTGATGTCCATAGTGCGACTATCTGAGTAGAGCTCTGTCACTTATATATGAATTTTAGTATACTTGAGTGCAAACTCGTGTACATCAATTGGAATTTCGCATCATGGTACTTCCTCTTATAGTCAATAAGTATGCCAACCAAGGAGATTCTTTAGTTCCTTCCAAGGTTCTGCGTAGATAGTTAGGGTTTGGAGTAAAAGTTTTGTGGGTATATCTCTTGTAAACCCTCCCAAGACTATAACTCGGCCACTAGGGCCACCTAGGGGTTTAAAGGCTTATTGCATACGCTAAATGCAATTGACGATGCCTGCGTCAGTGAGTTAGGATTTTATTTTCTATTTTAGATTTGCTCGAGGACTAGCAAATAATAAGTTTGGGGGTATTTGATAGACGCATTTATGTGTCTATATTAGTCTCAATTCTCTGTAATGTTAGTACTCGATTTGGTGCTTATTTTGGTATTTGATGTCTTTGTAGGTGTTTTTTGGAGAAATAAACATGTGTGGAGAAATCGGCTCGAAAAGTTGATAAAGGCACCTGGGGGATGCTTACTATTCGGGCTCTCAGTTTGGATAAGGGGAATCTCAATCACTAAGGGGTACTCCACTGATAAGGGATACCCTAATTGCTATTGACACCTCAAGGCTATTGGCACCCCATCATAGGATATGGGGCATACCTCCTTCACCTTTTGAATATGATAATGGCGGGAAACTTTCTTCAGGCGCGATGATTCTGAATTCTTTAAGAACCGAGTTTTTATGGGTTAGGAAGGGAGATTTCAATACGTTCAGTTAAAGGGAGGATTAATACGTGTTTAAACACGTCATAGGTAGAGCTTCAGGCCGGCAAAAATGGAGGCTTTCTTCTCGGGAAAACAAAGTTTTGGCGGAAAAGAAGTCAGTTAGTAGCGATGATTTTCTTGGCAGATCTGATCGGCGTTTTGATGGATTTTCTCGTCAGTTTGACTTGGTATGAGTGTTACAACAAAACGGGACTACTACGTGTGCCAGAATTGAAATAAAATAGGAGTACTCGATAAAACAGGGTGAAAAAAAGTTACGGAATTTTCAGGATTCATTTGGACGAGAATTTAGTGGAATTTCTATTGGATATGGACTGGGAATGATCCAGTACATCAAAACAGGGAAGGTATTGAAGTTGGATTAGATAAAGATGGAAGTTCACCGGACTTGCATCGAAACAGGGAAAGAAGAAAGTTTATTGGGATATTTTGGTTCTTCTTTTGGAAGTTACGTGCAATTTTGGAGAGGATATCGTGTTTAGATTCTACCAAGATTTAGTTACCGAGTGTCGATAGTTTAGATAACTCAGGGAAGGTTGGAAGCGTGCAGAGAAATATTATCGCAGCTTTTCCGGGAAGAAAAGGGAAGATATTTTCGTGATTTCTTTCACCTGTTGTGTATATATAAGAGGTTTAGAGTCCCAGGAAGGGAGTCGAGAGTTTTGGGGGTGTGAGGAGAGCCAACAGAGGGCTCAGGAACGGATAATAAGAATTGCAGAGAAGCTCTCGGCTGCTGCTGAAGGAGGAGACGAAGAACATTGATGCACGGAGACAGTCGCAGATTCTGCTGCAATAACATACTATCGTTCTCTCTGCAGTCTTATTCCTTTGTAAAGTTGAAGTCTGTAACACAACGACAGCGTTGCAAAACTCTGTTTCCATATATTTCTTCAATAAAAACATCTTTTGAGCCATGAATTACTATTTTGAACGAGTATTTAACATCATGAGCTAAACCCCATCACTGGGACGACGGAGGAAGCCTTATCACAATTTTTTGGTAAATATAATTGATTCTTTAAGACTTTTTGCACTTATTTTAATTGTTTTATGATTTTCACTAATTAGTTGTAATTTCGTTCGATGGTGTATGCTTAGACGTAAGAGCTTTTGATACACCATGCTTGTGATTTACATCTAATATTTTAGAAATATACCTTGGCAAGGAAATAGAGTCCATAAAAAGAGCTATAATTGTTGTGAGTCATCATATGAACCAATTGAATGTGATTAATGGTGGAATCCGAAGTCTCAGTACCTCTTGATCTTGTGACATCTTTTGTATATATTTTTGTTTACTAAGTCTGAAATCAATCTCAACAAGTCCGAGCGAATGATACTTTACTACCACTTTCTACAACAACATAAAAACCACATCATCTGGTCTGCACTGAGACCAAGTTTTACATAATTCGAGAAGATCCTGGATATGACATGATCCTTGGAAGAACTTGGATTCATGATGGAAGGGTAACTTCAAAGCTTTCAACACACTCTGTCGCCGACAAATACTTCAAGTCAGAAGAAGAAGTAGAGGACGCCCCACCATTTGAGCATCTGGAGGAAGTAAAAACCTTGATGGGACTTATGCAAGAACCTGGGGAAAATCCACATACCTTTGTCAAAAGGTTTCAAGCTCAGGAAAGTCTTATTCCTCTTCATGCTCCAATATTACCAATTTTCAAATATGATACTTTGATTCAAGGAATTCTCCCTACAAACGATTTAGCAATTACCAAAAGTTATGAATGGATAACTTCACCTCGCCAATATTATACCCAATGGTTGGGTTCAGAGCTTCTCCAAGTCAGTCATTCTATCAAGAGGTTTATTGCTGAGGACCTGGCTAAGCACGACAGACAGTATGATGGGTACTCTCCTCTACATGAATGTCCATACGTGCCACAACCATGGAATCAACAAAAGATATTCAAGGTGCGAACTACTAAACCAAACAAATTCAAGGAAGGGGATTTGGTTTTCAAGGCGGCTAAACGAGATCTTCACTCTGCAAGGAGCTCCAATTGGGAAGGACCATTTATGGTTGCTAAGTCCATAACTGGAGGATACTACAAATTGATCAACACAGATGGTAGAACCCTGCCAGTAATTCACGAGAATTGGCTTAAGGTGCTTATCTGAAATTATTAGGCATTTGAGGTACTGGGAATTTGAGCACTCATGGTGTTTGGATTTGGCATTTAGGTTTTTCTTTCATTGTATTTCAATCCCTCCAAAACGTTTGCAATACTTGCAATCAGTATTTGAATTCAGCAATTCAATTCACTTTACTTAAAGAAAATCTCTATCAAATCCAAAATCAAAGAAAATTCTTAGTCACAGACTCGACACCTATCAAAGAATCAAAACCCAAATAAAATCTCACATTTCTCACAAAGTTTAATGTTCTTGATATTATGGAAAGGAAACTAAAGAAAGCCATCAAAGAAAGATTTCTGCTCTTCTGACTCCTCCAAGACTTTCAAGGCTGCATTTTCCGCCTCCAGCTTCCTGGTTAGTTTGACAACTTCATTCATCTTCTTCAACACGACATCACTGGTAGGGAAGGGAACATCACCCTTTACTGCTTTCCTGATAACTTCAAGTCTTTGACGGAGCCACTTCAGATTGAAGCCAAGCTCTTCAGCATTCTTCAAGTTATACTCCCAATCAAAGATTACGTCTTGGGTAACAACATTTCTGGCTGTAATCCGGATATCATTTATAACACGCAAGATGACTTCTACTTGTCTCGTCAAGAAATAACTGCGTCCTGGATCCTGAGTAACAACAATGTGTCCATACATTTCCCACAGTTCCTTGTACATAGCAGCATATCCGATGGGAACGCTAAATCCTCCAACAAGCTGGTGATATGGGAGTAACTCACCAAATTGAGGATCAAAGGAAATCCCTGCAGTAGGATACTCGTGCACTATCATCTGGTTCTCATCTACTGGAACAACATCGATAATCATAGAGACGATTTCAGAGGAAGTAGCTTCTGCTATTTCGGGTTCCACCGTCTGAGGCACAATTGGAGTTTCTTCTACCTCCACGGCATAAACGACCAGCACTTCATCATCTTGAGGCACAGATATGGAAGTATTGTCATCAACAACTCCTGGATTTCCCAAACCATCATTACTAGATTCATGATTCCAAACTTCGTTGTTAGGCACCTAATGCGAAGATTACATGGGATTAGAATGATTCAAGGGGAGAAATCCAATAAAATCATAAAATTAAGATGGTAAGTGAACTAACATCATCTAAGTTCCTTATCATACATCTAAGATGTGTACAAGTAGCATCAAAGTCATGAAACACGTTTTCAAAGAAACTCAGCTGAAGAAATTTTACACTGCCCTGTGTTCAATGACGAACTGGGAGCAATTGGTGTGGAGTCTAGAGTTGGGTTATATATCATTCTCTTCGTATGGAAGTCCTATACAACATGTCAAAATTTCATGGCAATTGGGCGAACGATCTAGGAGGTGTGATCAAAACATCGGGCAACATACAATCTGAAAAAGTTCTGAAAGTCTCCTGGAAGTTTACTATTTCGTCTTTTTCAGGCCCTAAACGTGCTCAAAAATTAAAAAGCTTCTATGCTAAAGCTTGGAAATTTTCCGGGCTTGAATATGCATATGCAGATCATGAAAATCCGACTACAGACGAAGATTTTACGACGTTTTTGGTAAAAAACTGGGTTCTGAATTTTCTGACGACGAAGTTCGACCAAGTTTTTCGTATATACACATGGATTCTCATTCATTCATTCACAAATCAGCACTTTCATACTTCTATGAAGAGGATGCAGGGTATATACTCACTTTGGAGGTCTCCGAAGTACTCAAGGAATTATGATTGTCCGTATTAACGACAAGGGGCTCATTACTTCTATTTGGCTCCGAATCTTTGGAAGTGCCTTCGTCTATATTCTCAGAGGAAGACCGAACATCAGAACTTTCCATCTCCATGACGACATCCTCCTGGACATATTATCAAGTAGTTAGCATTTTCAAATGAAACATTTATGTCTGATGGTAAAGGAAATTAATCACGACGACTTCTCTTCAACGTTCAAATCAGAAGTCGTCTGCCCAGCAGCAGAGAATCGAAGACCGTCAATACTAGACGGAGCAAAGTCCTGTGACCAAATAACAAATATTGGTTTTAATATTCTGATAATGCGGATGGAAGAAGTCACAGCGGAAAAATATCAACAACTCACCAAAAAGGCGACTAGGGACTTTATGGTGTTGGGCAACAACTTGCAATTCTTGCTCATGCCTTCTCCACCGTGGGCAATTTCCTCCGCCTATGAGAAATTCACTTCAATTCGAGGTCTCACAGCACGACCCTCCTGCAAAAGAAATTGATGTGATAATTAAAGACGATTATACGAGTTATATGAGGAATATGCAAAAGAATACATACTGGTGAACCTCCTGGAGATGTCTTTCGCTTGTCACTACCAGAAATATTTCTTAGTCTGGGACGAGAGGCACTCATCTCAGAAGAATAAGGATCTTTCACTAAAGGTTGGAAGATAATCATTAAGACGCTCAAGTTGCTGATCCCAGAATTCCATGTAGCCTGGAGTCACATACGTAGTTCGATCAGCACAAGGGAACCAATAAGAGCTCCCTTCATCATGTGTGTGATCTAAGCAAGTCTTAAGTTGTTCTACTGATGGTCTTCTCCTTATGAAGGTTGGAACACATTGGTCCATACCCATATGAAGGGCGGCTCTGTCAATGTTATACTCCTCCACCAAAAAATCTCCATATGTTGTTGATATTAGATGACCGGGAGTGCAACTCAGCATGAAAGATCTTGATCCATCGCTCAAATCAGCACCAGATTTCAAATACTTACTTTCTCCAGCATTGAAAGTCGTCAATTGAGAAACGTGAGGAGGAACCACCACCCAAGGACGGAAGTTGAACTCAGACTCGTCATCTAATACGTCAATGAAGCATGTCTTGGACTGAATTTGCTTCGTAGACCAGCGCATAATCCTAGCGTTGTCTTTCTCATGGAAGATACGTCGAGCATCAGCGTAGTTCAGACTTTGTAAGACACTACGGGGAATGGGTGCATAGTTTCCGAAACGCTCCCACATCAGAGCTTGGAGAAACATCTTGTTGGCGTAGCATTCAATCTTCATGAAGCCGTTCGAAACACTGGAGTCTACAACAAAAGAGTCCAGGTTAGAATATAAAGATCCCAATAATAAGCTACCTAGCGGAAGTTGTTCACCTTGAGCCAGCTTAATAGCGAAAGGAATTACAAACGGCTCCAACAAGGTACCAGCATCTTCAAACACATCCCTAGACAGCCATAAGCACAAGAAAGCAGCAATAGACAACATACCGTCGGGTTCATCAATAGGGACGTCTCGTAGCCAACAATGTGTCAACCAATGAGCGTAACAACCTTTACCAAAAACCTTGTTGATTCTCTCCATCTCAGCTGTTAAAGTTTTGGAAACTGCTTTCTCTTCCGCTGTCCAAAGTTCTTCAGGAAAGTTACCTGTAATCGGAAGATACAATAAAGCAATTACATCTTCCAAGGTAATAGTGAACTCTCCCCAGCTGCATATAAACGTGTGAGTTGGGATGCACCAGCGAGAAAGAAGAGCTATAATACCTCGTGCGTCATGAAAGATATACAAATCTCCAGATGTTTGAACGGCCCTGATAATTTGTGCTCTATCCAGCATAGCTCTAATACGAGGAAATCCTAGCATGTGTCTAGACCATCCCGAGAACTTCTCTAAGGGGCGTCGAGAAAGCTTGAATTCAATCATTGAAGCCTGGAATAGTCCTCGTTCAAGACAGAACCGAATAGCAGCACGAGGAGTCACCAATTTCTTTTGAGTGACCATCCTGGGATTGATCATAAGGCAATATACCGGGGACTTGAGACGATTTTTGGGCTCCGGAACTTCAAAGAATGTGTCATCCATGTTTGGGACATTCTTGACTCCAGGTGTTTCGTCTTCCTCACCAACGGAAGTCTCATCCGTGAATGTTTCCTCTATGGAGATATCATCATCTGCACACCTTTCATCTCTGGAAGCATCATTTGCTGGAGAATCAGACATCCTCGCAAAGCTGCTGTGAAATCCACACAATGTTTCAGTCATCCGCGAATTCAATAAGATGATGGAATCAGGCAAATAAAAACGCCGGTGTCTACAAATGGTAAATCTTGAAGTCTTACCTCTTTCAATTTCACTAATAATAGTGATTGCAATACAAGAGTTAACACACAAAATTAGTTCGTTCCTTGAAACCTGCAGTAACGAACAAAACTTTATTAACCTTCAAAATTGATTTTCTCATAAAATCATATACATAATTTTCATAACGTGAACATTCACACAACTGAACTATGAAATTTACAATAAGACATGACTTCATCATAAATAAGTTGTCTAGTTTGAAGGTTACTCAAAACCCATGTCTTGATTTTCCAAATCAATAATTAATGCAATTTGTTCTTATAAATTTTCAGAATTTATCTAATAAGAACAAATCCATGTGAATAAAATATGTCACGGCTACATATATATTAAAAAAAAAATCTATTTTCCTTCGTATTAGCGTTTTATTAAAAAACGAAGAGTTTATGCTAGTTTTGTGAAAGCTCACACCTATTGTGATAAAATACTAATTCTCATGAAAGCTCATAAATAAAGTTTTATCACTGGACATAAATTTACATACATAAAAATATATATGTCTATTTTCCTCGAATGAGCATTATCCTCTAAAACGGGGTTTATTTCGGTTTTGTGAAAGCTCACATCTATTAAGGTAAAATCTTGGTTTACATGAAATCTCATACACTAAGTTTTATCACTGGACCTAAGTCCACATATATAAAGAAATCTCTCATAAATCAGGGATTTTTATTAGTTTTCAAAACTAACGATCGAACGAACATACGTTTGATAAAACAAGGGTTTTTCTACAAAACTCACATCAACATATACACATGTATAGAATTTTGACATGGTGAAAGCATGAAAAACTCATGAAATCAGCAAACTCTGGAAAAAAAAAATCGACTCACCTGACGCCGCCGGCCGGAAACTGGCCGGACGGTGATCGAACGGCGGCGGCGGCGGCAACTCTTGCAGAAAATCTCCTGATGCACGGACGTGAGGGAGATGAAGGAGGTGGTAGACGTGAGAGAAAAAAAAAAGAGGATTAATTCCCTTTTATACCTAATTTTATTTCCAAAACCTAATTCCATAAGGATTTCCTTTTGGGCCCGGCCCATGAATCCTAAACCAACCAAGGTTCCACCATCGAATCAGCGGTTCTACATCAATTTATGTTCACCGGATGATGTTCTATTATGCCACAGAGTTTCCGCTCAAACCATGGTTGGTCATTCAGTCGAAATCTCGGTAATATCTTATCTTATGACTAAGTTCAATTACTTATTCTTATCTGTACCTGGAAAATCACCATTCAATGCGGACTAAGGAACATGACTATTCCAGTAAGCAGGGGGCTTAATGTTGATGGATGCTAGGATTTTCGACAAAGGGTAGAATTGTAAAACTATACTCCAGATTCGGCAACCGGATGAGTATTGAGGCTCATGTCTCTCATCAAAGCATGAAAGCTCATGCCATAAAATCTCTGACTGAGAAGGTTGTCTCTCAGAGTACATGTATGTGTAGTCTCTCAGCTGAGGCCACGACACATCTCATGAATACTGAGCAATTTCCGTAATTACTCCGGATCCGGTAATCGGATGAGTATCGAGACTCATGTCTCTATGCATGAAAGTCATGCCACTTGATGGAGAAAGTCTCTCAGATAAGATGTAGATGTGTAGTCTCTCAGCTGAGGCCCACGGCACATCTCATACTGTATAGAATCGAAAGATTGGGCGGGCTCCTAGACAGCATGTATGCTATTATAGAGCGACAACGTTCGGGATGTAACCAATTTTTCCCTGACTATGCAAGAGGAATATGACACTCCAGCAAGTTCATATTGCTCAACCTCAAATAATTAATGTCCTAACATGAAGCCCTTCTAGTATAGAGCCAACAATTAATTATCTTTAAACTCGTCTGAACATCCAGCAATATTCTACGAGCCATCGTCTGAATATCCAGCAATATTCTATGAATCGTCAATCAATCGCTGAATATCCAGTAATATTCTACGATTCCTCGTTATATATTGTTACTTCAATCTGTGGTTCTTCCCAGCAGAATTCCACAGGTTATTAATAAATTCAACGAAACCGGCATCTTAGCATCGAATAAGCCTGACAAAAATGGAGCAAGTAAAGTGTAATTAGAGGGATAATGCACAGACCAGATTTTGAATGCACGAACGAGTTTTCAAAAATACGAACGAACAAGGAACTTATGCAAAATAGGAGGGAAAATAATAATAATAAAATAAGCAAACAAAGCCCAGGGGATAGGCTCACAGCCGGCAGTCATGCCGTGATAGTCCCGCGCTCAATTTTATATTTTATCATATTTTTACTATCTTCACGATCTCATGAAAATCCTCTTATTCGAGGCAAATTTTTTTTATTTCAAAGAAATTATCTAAATCACATGATTTATCAAAAATAAAAATTAGGGAAAGGTGTCGCGGGGACCGAGCACCAGCCGGCCAGTCTTGGCCGTGGCGTCGGGTCCCACACCTCACGGCCCATTTAGTTGATTATCCTTCTCAAATTAGGAAAAGTCCTTGATTTTATGAATTTTCCCTAAAATTACCTAATTTCATGTATTTCTTTAAAATCATGGAAATATTAAAAATTAGGAAAACTTGTAGGACCGGGCTCTAGCCGGGCCATGCCCTAGCCGGTCCCACACGCCCATATTTATTATTATTTGGGTGTTTTGTTTCCTGATTATGTAAACTCCTTGATTTCAACAAAATATCTTGGTTTTCAACAAATCCTTTGATTTTATGAAAATTATCTAAAATCATCAAAATTAATAAAAATTGGGAGAGTGCCTTGGGACCCGCGTCATTGGCCGGCCGGCCATGCCACGGCCATTACCGTCCACACTCCCACACTCCCATTCCTATTTTATATTTTAATTTATGTCTCTATCTCATGGAAGTTCCCTAATTTCGCCCAAACTCTCCAGTTTCATGGAATTTCCCTTTAAATCGAGAAAAATAATAAATCACATAAAACTGGGGAAAAGAAGCAGGGACCGCGTGTGTCAGCCGTCCGTCCATGCCCTAGCCAGTGGACGGTCCCGCACCTTGTGATCATTGTTTATTTATTATTTTCATCATCTATGTATTTTTCCCAGTTTCAGCAAAACCATGGATTTTTCATATTTATCCAAATGTTGCTCAAACGTGCACCAGAAAAATATCAAAATTCTAGGAGTGAAGCACGGACATCATGGTGACACGGACATCCGTTGACCGACCAGGGTGACCCTGAGGGCTTGCAAAACAATGGTCCCGCATGTTTTAATGATTTAACCTAATTGCTATCTGTGCTCATATTGGTTCGAACTCTTTCCAAACAATTGGAAGTTGCTCAAACGACATTACTGGTCCCACGACCATCAAGAGCCGATCTATGACCTCTTGGTCGGCCCCTCATATTACATCAGGGTTTATGATTGTTGCTCACACGAGCATTATTTCAGTAAATGATTAAACCAGCATTTAATCATTCTTTCACCAACTGGTCCTCAAGAGACTTTGGTATTTTTTTGCTCATTCGAGCATCTGGGCGTTATATGTGTGAACTCTCATCCCATGTATCCAGTACCGTGTTGATTTGCCAATAAATCATCATTCGGTAAAATTAGGGTTTTGAATCAGAGCTCGAGAAACGTGATTCTGTGCAGATTCGAACACTCTGATAATTTTATGTTGATTCCATGATTGATATTCATATTTATTTTGCTAAACCCAGCAGTCAGTAACTTAAATTAATATTTTATTTGTCCCAGATACCAACAATTCATCAAAAGAACAATATTTGCTCGAACTAGCAATATTCGCTCGAACCGACAATATTTATTCAATTAGCAATATTCGCTCAGACTAGCAATATTTGCTCAAATCAAAGAATATTGGTTCAACTACCAATATTCAACAATTTAGCAACACATTTTTGCTCGTCTTAGGTTATAATGGTACCTCGTCTCAGCAGGCATATTAAATTCATGAGTTTCGAAACATTTGCTAATCATGTTCAACTCAACGCTACATGGACTCATCGTCCCATAAAGTCAGCAACTGAATCCACAATCACGATATTTCAATCGTGTCACATGGGGGGATATTAACTAGGGTTTTGGTCTGGCGGTTTACGGCATGTGTGTTCACCCACGACGAGAATGTGAGCAAGTCATGCAATCAGTTGGAAGAGTCAGCAAAGTAGTGGGTGGAAAGTTTACCAAGTCTCCGCATGATGACCAATTGGTTTTAACACTATTTCCCTATTTCCCACTCTCTGATTCCAGCAACTGTCACACTTCATGGGATCATGGTGTTTTCAACTCCGGCATTATAAAATGTCTCTGAATCCTAATTGAAAAAGAGGTTTTTTTCGAACAATCGAACAACATTCGCCAAAACGAGCAATTTCTCATCAAAGTTCATACAAACAATCTTTCGTCTACACGAACTCACAGAAATTACTCTCAATTGAGAAAAATTCAATCATTCAGAACATTTTCACGCTGAATTCACAACACACCTACAATCTCAGATCACCATTGATCTCACGTATTTCTCAGCTTCCCTCCTACAGATCAACCCATCCTATCTTGTGACCGAATTGACTCTGGAACGGCCATTGTTCTTGGTTTAGGCCAGGGTCTTACAGATTGATCTCTCGAAGTTAAAGCACTCCCTTCTTGCAGTGCATCTGTGTAAGGTTCAACATTTCGCTCGGTTCAAGGAGTCTCTAAACGGTCGACTCTTCAATTCTGCTAAAGCCAGCAAATCGTTTTTCCCCACTCAAACTCGTTTGAGTCTGTTTATGCTTACCTTTAGTCCTGAGACTCGATTATTGATATGTAAGCAATCTGGAGATGATCTCTTGGAATTGCAGCCTTCTCCAGGGAGAGACAAGAAACTTGACTTTTGTTTCTTTCTCCTATGTCTTTTCCTCTTTCCAGAGTTATTTAAGAAGTCAGTTACTCTTCGACCATTCTTCCTTCTACCATTTTTCGTTTCAAAAGCACAATTAAGAAAAGACTTAACATATTAGTTTTCTTGATTGTCGAAAGTGACTTTTACTCCAATAATGTGAGAGATCGGTTTGATAACTTCTTTAGACATCCATGCAAGCATGTTGTGAAGTTTTTCATTCCTTAAACGAAACCGACATCTTCGCTCAGAATGTTATTTCTTTCCGCAGAAATAGCAGTTAAAGGATTTATTCTTAACCGTTCTCATGTGAGTAGATTTGGAAGAAGTAGACTCCTTGTTTTTAGGTGCATTACCAGCTGCGAAATGTTTTTCACATGAAGAATTATCAAAAGCCTTAACAAAGTTGATCTTACCAGTTTTTGGAGCGTCTATTCTTTTATAGCCCAGACCACGTGTATCACGATGTTCTTTACATGCTCCAATCATAGAAGACAATTTTGTAGAGCTAGAATTGAATATTCTTAGACTTTCTTCCAGTGATTTCACTTTATCAAGAGCAACTGCAAGGTCAGTCTCCAAGGATTTTTTTTGGGCAAGAAGACTAAGTTCTTTGTCATCAAAATATTTTTGTTGAGAGTCATATTTTGCTTTATAATCTGCAAGTTTCTCTTCCAACAAGAAGTATTTTTGATAAAGATTATCACATTCAAGTGAATTCATACGTAGGTTTTCCTCAGAATCCTTGAGGATCGATTCGCTAGAACGATTCGAAAAATAAACACCTGCGTAACATCTTCTCAACTTCTTGTTTTCTCGACAGAGAGGAGACAGAAGAGGTGAGACATGAGAAGTTCTAATCTTCTTCATATTCCATGATTCCATAAACTTAACATACTCTGAGACTTCCTCATCAACATCTCTATCAATATCTGAATCACCTTCATCAGAAAGTTCATCCAACTGTTCTTCTAGGAGAGTTTCCCAATCAACAGTTTTTACATCAAGAGAATGTTTAGATTTTGACTTAGATGTGACAGTTCTCTCAGGTGAATCCAATCTTTTAGAAACATCTGGTAATTTCTGAACTGGTACGTTATTAGAGATAGATTCGTCCATGATCAGATTGCTACAAACACAGACTTGTAAGGTCTTAAACGTGTTTGCCTGCTCTGATACCAATTGAAAAAGTGGGGGTACAACAACCACACCCAACAATTCGATTAGCAATATGTATGGACAAAATCCAATATACTTTCTAGAGGATCAACTAGACAGTCAGATTCAATCTAGATAAAAGTATATCAAAGAGTTTATATCTCAATCTGTCGATTTGATCTTTACTCAAGCAAATAGAAATCTGCGAGTCTTTATCAAAGAGAGATAACTTGGATGGTACCAAAGACCAATAAGTGTCAATCAATTTAAATCAACAACCAAAAGTTCGGATATTCTAATTGATTGAACAACGTACAACCTGTGATATTTCAATTCTATAACAAAATATAATGCGGAAAAGAAATAACACAGACACCAGAATTTTGTTAACAAGGAAACCGCAAATGCAGAAAACCCCCGGGACCTAGTCCAGATTAAACACACACTGTATTAAGCCGCTACAGGCACTAGCCTACTCCAAATTAACTTCGGTTTGGACTGTAGTTGAACCCCAATCAATCTCACACTGATCCAAGGTACAGTTATGCTCTTACGCCTCTGATCCCAGCAGGATGTTACGTACTTGATTCCCTTAGCTGATCTCACCCACAACTAAGAGTTGATACGACCCAAAGTCGAAGACTTTGATAAACAAATATGTATCACACAGAAAAGTCTACGGTAATAGATAAATCTGTCTCCCACGAATATATCTACGAGTTTTGTTCTGTCTTTTGATAAATCAAGGTGAACAGGAACCAATCAATAAACCGGTCTTATATTCCCGAAGAACAGCCTAGTATTATTGATCACCTCACAATAATCTTAATCTATGCAGCGAAAAAGCATATTGTGGAATCACAAACGATGAGACGAAGTGTTTGTGATTACTTTTCTATCTTGCCTATCGGAGATATAAAATATCAAGCCAATTATTACAATCGTACTCGTAACGATAGAAGATGCAAGATCAGGTCACACAACTACAAGAAAAGTAGTATCGGTCTGGATTCACAATGCCAATGAAGTCTTTAAGTCGTTAACCTGGTTTAGAAGAAGAAACCAAAGGTTAAAGGAGAATCGACTCTAGCTATGCAACTAGTATCACACGTAAGGTGTGGGGATTAGGTTTCCCAGTTGCTAGAGTTTTCCCTTATATAGTTTTCAAATCAGGGTTTGCAATCAATGTTAGCTTGATTACAAAACATTCAATATTCACCGTTAGATGAAAACCTGATTAGATTCAAGCTAATATTTCTCAACCGTTGGATCGAAAACTTAGTTTGTTACACACAAATGAAATGTCCAATTTTGGGTTTACGAACCGTTCCCAAACATTAACATTTGTTGGTTCAACAATAGTTAACCAAATGGTTAGCCATATGATTACTTTTATATAAACCATATTCTTCTTCATCATAACTAGTTCAAATGACTCAAATGAACTAGTTAGAGAGTTGTTCAATTGCTTAGATCTTATGTAACTACACAAGACACAATCGAAGTAAAAACGGTTTGATTCACTCGAATCGGTTCATGAAATTTATAGCCACGGTTTGCAAAAGCATTCCTTAGTTTAAATAAACATGAGTTCAAGAACAACCGGTTTTAGATATAACCTGCTCAAGTTCGCGGACTGGGTTCGCGGACTTAAGCTCATGAAAGGAGTTCACAAACTCCAGCAGAAATTCTCGGGTCGAGAACTTCCGCCAGTTCGTGGACTGAGTTCGCGAACTTAGTTCGCGGACTTGGCTCACTCCACTTCCATTTCTCTTGATCAACAAAGTTCGCAAACTTTGGTTCAAGGAATAAGGACTTATACATATATGTGTTTCCACAAAAATGCTTATATCCTACCAATGGTTATGTAATCTAAACTCTCATTTCAATCATTGAAACATTCTCAGAGGACGGATATAGCCGTTATTCACAGACCATTTTTGTCAGAGAAATTTTCAAAGTGATTGAAACATAACATGACTTTCTTCACTAGGTAAAGATGAATTCTGCTAAAGCGAAAGCCTACCAACACATATTTCGAGAAATAGATAGGCGAGGTAAATGATAGGTGACGAAAACACCTTTATATTATCTATTGTTTATGCTTTCTTTGCTACTTTTCGGATGAATTATGTATCTTATGTTTGACTTTGAGTATTTTAGGTGTTTTGGAGTCATTGAAGCAAAAAGAAGTGGAACTCGCTCAAATCTTGGATTTCTTCTCATCTTGTTGAAGAGAACGAAAAGACGAAGCCAACGACGAAGGAACGAGGTCTCTCCGACGTCATACCAGAAAGTTACGAACAAAAGCAACGATGAAGCTTGTCAGTTTCATAGAACTGACCGTACAAGAAGAGATATGTTGAGATAACTCAGGTGGCCAGAGACATTTTCCGGTGCCGGATTCCGGCAACGGTGACCGGAAACCGACGATGACGTCAGCAATCCGACGACCCAGTTTTTCACCCATAATTTCCAGAGGAGATGTTTTAACTCATGGGCTCGACGGACCACGTGGAGATGGGTTTTGAGAAGACTTGACCTACTTTTGGAAAGAGTATCCTTTTGGGAATTGAAGAAACATTTAAATAGAAAAATCTTTCTCTAAACCGAGAGATCTCCATGAGGGAGGCTTCTTCTTCTACTTTGTGTTCTAGGGTTTAGAAACATGAAACCTTTTCTCTTTCTTCTTGTTATGAACTCCTTGAGCATGAGTACTTAATTTTATTATTGGTTATGGAATAGTTGGATTTCACATAACATGATTTTGGGTTTAATGAATTAGTTTTGTCTCATAATTATCGTTCATGATTCTCTGGAAATATATATATGATTGACGTATTATAACATGATTTGATTGTTTGTTTTGTCAAGTTGCAAATTGGTAGAACTTGTAATCACATCTATTGCTAGTTTAGGATTAATCATCGAGCGATAATCCTTGAACACAAGTAGCATAAATATGATTGTAGGTTATAGTGATATATCCTTGTAATCATATGAGAACCATGACCTTTGTTCGAATTGTTTGCGCAATGTATTTGAATTGCATTGGTTAGCCTAATTTCATGAATCTTAATGCTCCAGGGGAAGGCGTTAGGTTATTCTTTTGGTGGAATTCATACTTGCATCGTTTTACATGTATGTGTGATGATAAGAGGAAATTGCGGGATATTCTTTCGATTAGGTATCTTAGGGATTTTGATAATGAGAGATTAAATATCAATTCTAATTATTAAGACAAGAACATGTTAGTGAATGAAAACGAAATCCTTGACCAATACTTTCACATATTTCTGAATTGGTTGCTTTATTGCTTTGTTTGCTTTTAGTTTTGTTTAGTTATAAAAATCAGAAAAATCCCCATTATTTTATATAGGAAACCATAACATATTGACAACCTAGTCCTCTCTGTGGGAACGATCCTTTCTTACCCTTGCTATATTATTTATTTTGAGTTGTGAGAAAGTAATTTATTTTTGATGCATACGACAGCGATCAAATTTTGGCGCCGCTGCCGGGGAGGCAGCGGTTGTCATTTGTTTTTGGTTTCTTATTTTTATTTTTAGTCTTGCTTTTTATTTTTTTTTTTGTTCTTATTCTCTGGTTTTTAACCTTGTTTTGAGAACTCTTGTTTCAGGTACCAATTACTATGGACGAAGCATATTGGAACAATGGGTATGGTTATCAACCTCAACAACATTATGACAACTATCTCCCTTGCGGGGAATACAATCAAAATCAATCCTTTGGTTATGGTCAATATTCTACGTACCTTTTGAGGTATTCTCATACATACCAACCTTCTTACGGTAGGTATGCAAGTGAGCAACCAAAAGGAGGGGAGAATAGTTGTGCTCCTATTCATATTTCTTTGAGTTTGGTAGATGAGATGCAACAATTTATGGTCAGCATGGAGTCAGTTTGTAGACAACCGAGCGTGGAACCAATTTTGTCGACCGAATATGCTCATAGTATGTTTGGCTCAATTTCTGATCGTAGTTATGATCATTCACCCATTCAAAGGGAAGATAATTGGCCTAAAAATACTGAAGTAAGTGATTCTACTTTTTCCTTGTCGAACGAGCTTTTCCAACAAATGGAACACTATTTTCAAAATTTGGATGGATCACTCCAAGAGCTTCAAAAAGGTGTTTCCATTTTAAGACAAGGCATTGAAGAATACAAAGAGGACATGCAAAATTCTGCGAAAGATCAATCTTTGGGAAGTGGTAGACAATCTTATGTTGACTATGATAGTGACGACGACTATGCAAATACATCGCTTGAACCAATTTATGGTGACATCCTCGAGGAGTGTACAATGGAGTCTTTTTGTGATCAAGGTGAAGATGAAAAGGAATATGATGACACTAGCGTAGCTTACTCGAGCATTGATCTTTATAACGATCAAAAACCTATTCAAAAGGTAGAGCTTGAGGATGATGCAATGAGTGTTCTAAAAAAGTTCCTTATGGTGAGACTTGAATCCGCAGTGGAGTATGTACCTTACAACAAAGAGGAGTATGTTGAGAATGAAATCGATATGACCAATATTGTGGAAGACCCAATTGAGCTTGCAAAGAATTGTAATGAAGATGTTGATGCCGAAATTTTGGTTAAGGCAGAAACGGACGAAGAATGGTTGCAAGGTTTGATAGAGGACCATGATATACAAGAGGTGAATAATTCACTTTAATTTTTCAAGGATGAAGAGGATTCCGTGCTACAAGAGATTGTGTGAGGTTTGTCTAACCCTTTGCATATTGATTCTTCTCCTTTACCTCTTGTTGGTTTGAATGTATGTGCTTCGAGGATATTGTTGAATGACTTTGTTTCCCGATTTCCACCATTAGAAACATTTGATTCTCATACGATGCAAGTTTGTAAAGAAGAAACCGTGGTAGTCCCTAACTTCTATATTCTTTATACACTTCCAAGTGTGGACAAGAATAAGTGTGGGGGAAACTTTTATCGGTTAATAGCTTCGTTTCTATTTTATATTGCTAGTATTTGCAAAACAGGTGCCATGGGTGGATCCCCAACTTTTCCGATTATTGGTGTATGGAGAATCTCTCTTGCAAGTCGGGATGACGACTTTAAACCAAGCGCTAAATGGGAGGCAACCCACTGGTTTTGTGTATCTATCTCTATCTTTTTATTTTTCTTATTTTGGATATTTGCATATCAAAACTCCAACTTTTAGAGATTTTTGAACAATTTAGAATAAACACTAACCTTTCTAAGTAGATGGAATTTTTTCTCGACGATGAGGTATATATATTGGCTGAGTTGGGATTAGATGCCAACTAAACAGCTTGTTTAGTGTTTATCCTCTATTGTTCAGAAATAGTTATGAGTTAGAATATCAGTTTTTTTATTATGCATTTTATTTTCTTATTGTGTATTTATTTCATGTTATGAATTTCCCATCTTGAACTTTACTTTGAATGACTAAATTTTACATTGAGGACAATGTAAAGTTTAAGTGTGGGGGAGTGTTCTCATATAGAGTTTTTAGTCTTGTTAGTTTTCCCTTGTCTTTATAAAAAAAAAAAGTAGAAAAACTAAAAAAAAAAGAAAAAAAAATGATGAACTCCTAGGTCTAGAAACTTACGCCTTACACTAATGGAAACATCATGGTTGTAGGAGTTGAGGAACCCATTAGTAGAGTCTATTCATATGAAAACGAACAAAATATAAAAATAAATAATATGTTAGTTGTCACCATATCTCGGAGTCGTCACCATATCACGTTCTATTTTTATTTTTAACATATTTATCTATTGTTTCTCTAAGTGAATTGGTGGGGCACGAACCTCGAATTGTTATCACTGCTAGGATGAAATAGAGTGATTGAGTTACTAAAAAAAAAAAGAAAAAACAAAGAAGAGACCAACCAATTGACCAAAAGGAATAAATATGACACTTGGATAAAGCATTATGTGTGTATTCTCCCTGTCTCCGTCGCCTAAGCAAGCGTGGAGTCCAGGATCCAAGGGAACTATCATGTAATCTGCTGACAAGAAACATGCGCTTGGATCCACAAGATCCAATCATGATGTCAATGAAAAAAAAAGAAAAAAAAATTGAAAAAAAATAAAAATAAAAAATATTATTATTGTGTTGAATAAAATCGATTACTGGTTCCCTTGTATATGCCAGTGAATTGATCTAGAATTAAGTTTGTCGACCACTGGTTCCCTTGTATATGCCAGTCGTGTTGATATTAGTATTCGGACCAGTATCTCAATCCAATAGGATTTTTAGGTTTGTTTTGGCAGTGACCTTCAGGCAGATATGGGAAACACCGTTCACCTTAGTCAACAGTTCGCCACCATCTACTTTCTATATCCATCTTCTTAATCTTTTCATGTGATTGTGGTTGATTAGATTCCGAGTATTGTGGTTGTGTTCAACTTTCTGATAAAGCTATATTACTAATTTATGAATTAGATTTGAAAGTGGGTACTTCCTCCTGTAATCATTGATAGTATGCCAATTACAAAAGTTTAGTGTCATTTTTAGACTTTTCACAGGTAGTTGGATTTTGGAAGTAAAGGTTTTGTAGGTACACCTCTTGTAAACCTTCACGAGACTAAAACTCGTCCACTAGGGACACCTAGGGGTTCAAAGGCCTGTTATTCATGCTAAGAGTGACCGTATCCTCAGCGACACGGAGTTGTACGTATGTTTTAGAATTGTTTTGTTTTGATTTTCTCGAGGACTAGCAAAGTCTAAGTGTGGGGGAATTTGATAGGTGTCGAAAACACCTTTATATTTATCTATTGTTTATGCTTTCTTTGCTACTTTTCGGATGAATTATGTATCTTATGTTTAATTTTGAGTATTTTAGGTGTTTTGGAGTCATTGAAGCAAAAAGAAGTGGAACTCGCTCAAATCTTGGATTTCTTCTCATCTTGTTGAAGAGAACGAAAAGATGAAGCCAACGAAGAAGGAATGAGGTCTCTCCGACGTTATACCAGAAAGTTACGAGCAAAAGCAACGATGAAGCTTGTCAGTTTCGTATAACTGACCGTACAAGAAGAGATATGATGAGATAACTCAGGTGGACAGAGACATATTCCGGTGCCGGATTCCGGCAACGGTGACCGGAAACCGGCGATGGCGTCAGCAATCCGACGACCCAGTTTTGCACCCAGAATTTCCAGAGGAGATATTTTAACTCATGGGCTCGACGGACCACGTGGAGATGGGTTTTGAGAAGACTTGACCTACTTTTAGAAAGAGTATCCTTTTGGGAATTGAAGAAACATATAAATAGAAAAATCTTTCTCTAAACCGAGAGATCTCCATGAGGGAGGCTTCTTCTTCTACTTTGTGTTCTCGGGTTTAGAAACATGAAACCTTTTCTCTTTCTTCTTTTTATGAACTCCTTGAGCATGAGTACTTAATTTTATTATTGGTTATGGAATAGTTGGATTTCACATAACATGATTTTGGGTTTAATGAATTAGTTTTGTCTCATAATTATTGTTCATGATTCTCTGGAAATATAGTTATATGATTGACGTATTATAACATGATTTGATTGTTTGTTTTGTCAAGTTGCAAATTGGTAGAACTTGTAATCACATCTATTGCTAGTTTAGGATTAATCATCGAGCGATAATCCTTGAACACAAGTAGCATAAATATGATTGTAGGTTATAGTGATATATCCTTGTAATCATATGAGAACCATGACCTTTGTTCGAATTGTTTGCGCAATGTATTTGAATTGCATTGGCTAGCCTAATTTCATGAATCTTAATGCTCCAGGAGAATTGAACTTGATTAGCGCAAGGCGTTAGGTTATTCTTTTGGTGGAATTCATACTTGCATCGTTTTACATGTATGTGTGATGATAAGAGGAAATTGCGGGATATTCTTTCGATTAGGTATCTTAGGGCTTTTGATAATGAGAGATTAAATATCAATTCTAATTATTAAGACAAGAACATGTTAGTGAATGAAAACGAAATCCTTGACCAATACTTTCACATATTTCTGAATTGCTTGCTTTATTGCTTTGTTTGCGTTTAGTTTTGTTTAGTTATAAAAATCAGAAAAACCCCCATTGTTTTATATAGGAAACCATAATATATTAACAACCTAGTCCTCTATGTGGGAACGATCCTTTATTACCCTTGCTATATTATTTATTTTGAGTTGTGAGAAAGTAATCTATTTTTGACGCATACGACAGCGATCAGTAAACTCGGCTCGAAATAGCAAATGTGCATAATGAAAGTCTATATATCAAAACGACTTTTGTCTCAAGACTAGGAGATATAATAGATAGACTTTTGAGTGACAGATAAGTTCAAGTCTCCACATACCTTTTAGTCGATGAAGATCCACTAGTTCCTTGAGTAGTCCTTCGTCTTGTATGATGATTGCCATGGAGTTCTTGAGCTCAACTACACTTTCTATCCTAGTTCGAGACCTTTAGCTATGTAGGCTAGAAATCAAGACATAGTTTTGATCACTAACATTGACAAACATGCTTGAGATAACAACGCATACGAGTTCGACCGAGCAATGCTCTAACAACAGTCATGTTCCGCAGTAAGCACTAGATGGTGATTTTCCGTAGACAAGATAAGTGAATGAATCTTAGTCATACAAAGGTACTTTTCAGAATCCCCGATTTTCTCCAATGATGTCATGTACGAGCAAATGCACAGGTAAGGACCCTGACGGTATGATAGAGTGTCATCTCATGAGTACGGAGAGATGAGGCACTGCTGATTTGGGCGGTCAGACGTCCGGAGTTGGTCGGTTTAGCGTTTACGGTCCCAGCCCAAAAAAGGAAATCCTTGTTTTATTAGGTTCTTGGTTTTCTAAAGATGTGGCTATGCTGTAGATGTATGCATCTACATGCCTGTAATATGCCATGTAAGGGCCGTGAAGAGGTTGTTCATGGAGACGTTGTTGCAAGGCCATTCAACGGAATAGCTGCAGATTTCCTTATTTACGGTAATCCTGAGGTAAGTGTTGTCGCTATGGAATCTTCTATTGGTGCAGTATGTGATGATAGTGTTGCGATTCATAGGGGTGATGGTGTAGAATCCCTTTCTACGAACCTGCTCAATATTGTTCTTCAAAGACAGTTTACAACTGTAACCTGCATCCCACACCAGTGTAGGCTTGCATTTTGAAGAGAGCTGAAGACTTTTCTTGACAGGATTATTAGCAGTCCGGGTAGCTTATCAGCATGGTTGCGGCTGATCCTTCTTCCAATCTGTACTTTGAATCTGTTCAGACCGAGGAGCTCAGCTGAAGAAAAGTCAGGCAACATGAAGAGATTGCAGGTTGCGTCTATCAACCATGCAATTTCAGTTTGGAGGGAGCCTGGTGGCTGCTCTATCCTGGTGAATAAATTGCCGCATCAGCCTGTTCACGTGAGATCTAGGAAGACATACTCGAAGAAGCAAGGAGCTGCCAACATGGTGGCTTTCCGGAAGAAGATAGCTTGCGTCTATTTTGCTGCAGCAATACGGGTACTTTCCTCGTCTGGAGTGGCTCCATGCAATGAGACAACTTATCTTGACTTGCAAGACAAACACCCTCATGCGCTTCCACCTGCCATTCCCGATGATGCTATCATGGTCGACCCAATCACTGTTGATTCTCGTGTTATGTTGGGAGCTATCAAAATCTTGCCATAAGGTACGTCGTGCGGCCGTGACGGCCTCCGTGCTCAGCATTTAGTTGATGTGATGGGTGGAGCGGCAGCAACAGTAGGGGACAATTTTCTCTCTTCGATTACAGAGGTTGGAAACGTTTGGTTGGCTGGAAAATGCTCTGAGACTCTAGGTGAGTTCATTGCAAGCGCGCCCTTAACCTCATTACTTAAACCTGGGGGTGGTATTCGGCCCATTGCTTTAGGTACGGTTTGGCGAAGATTGGTTTCGAAGGTAGCTGCTTTCTCCATCGGAAAGGACATGAGTTCTTACTTAGGTGACTACCAATTTGGAGTTGGAGTGCCTGCTGGGGGGGGGGGGGGGGGGGGGGAATTTTACATGCTGTGAATTGCTTACTGAAGATGAAAGGGCACTCAGATAAAATGTCAATGTTTCTCATTGACTTTTCTAATGCGTTTAATATGGTGAGCAGATCTCAACTCATCAAGGAAGTTCGTCTACATTGTCCAGGTATTTCCCGCTGGGTAGAATTTTGTTACTTACGACCTTCTAAGCTCTATTATGACCAATATATGTCGTCCACACTTGGAGTTCAACAAGGTGACCCCCTCAGTCCCTTGATGTTTGCGTTGACACTTTACCCTCTAGTGAAGTCTATTGCTTCTCGGTGCAAGCTTGATTTACACGCTTGGTACCTTGATGATGGTACTATTATTGGTGATACTTTGGAGGTGGCTAAGGCCTTGAGCATAATACAAACTGAAGGGCCAAATAGGGTATTGCATCTTAATGTAAAGAAAACCGAAGTCTTTTGGCCTTCTATTGATCCAAGAAGCACGACTGAGGGTGTCTTTCCCCATGACATTGGTAGACCTTCTAATGGTGTTAAACTTTTAGTTAAGATCAATGGTTGTTCAATTAATAAATGCAATCAAAAAACTCAAGGACCCTCAAAGCGAGATGCTAATACTTCGCAATTGCACTGGTGTATCTAGATTATATTTTACAATGCATACTACCAATCCAGCAGCCTTGCAACCAGCCACTGATCTTTATGATGACCATCTACTTAAGTATTTGAGATTACTAATCACTAGCGACGGTGCGGGTTTTGGTCCTTTACAGCAGAGGTTGGATACCTTGCCTATCAAAGATGATGGTTTGGGCATTTATACCATGACTGACACTGGTACCTACTGTTACCTTGCTTCCCAGAGTCAGATAACTTCAATGCAGAAGATTATTCTTGGTAATTTATCCCCAACAAACAAAGGCTCTGCTTATCAAATGGCTCTTCAGAACTTTATCAAGGTATGTGGATTACCTCCTTCTTATTGTGTCGATGATACCCCCTCCCCCATGTGATAGATGTCTAAAACACCCAATTTTAGTAACGATTTCTTACACTATTCTTATTAGTTTTCTTGTGAAATTGTATATTATGTGTGCTTTTATTTCTTTTTAGGTACAATGGCTTAAATTTGCATAAAGGAGAAAAAGGCATCGAAATGGGGTGTATCGTGCTGCGCGATTAAAGCTCATATCATCTATGTCACCAGCTAAGTGAACTGCAGGTGCAACGAACAGGGAGGCAGAGTCATGGGCCTAGATTGGCATATACACCAAGTACAAAGAGCATCTTCAGTTGTAGCCTACATTAGTGGACTGCACCACTTTGGCAAGGCACGTGCGAGCTAGTGGAGGAAACAATTCAAAGCAAAATTTGGTATCTTTACAACAGAGAAGGGGATCGAGCTCTTCTGTTATCAGCTCAAGTAATGAGAGGCTATATTTCTTCTCGTTTCCTGCCATAGATCGAGATGGGAATCAAGTAGAGATCAACAGCTCCACCTGAAACCAACCAAGAGAAGGGAGTGTGATACAAGTTTTGGCCGATGAAGTTAAGGAAGAAAACAAGTTGCTTCCGTGGATTTTATGATGAACGAAGGTGATTCAGAAAGGGGTTTTGAGCTCAAATGGCAGAAGAAACATGCGGTAAGAAGTTCATGAAGAATTGGTTTAGTTTTAGCTCGAATTGGACAGCATTTATGCGCCAAGAAACTCTACCAACACACAGCCAAGAAGACAGTGAATCTGAGTTATCTTACTGCCGTATGATTAGAATGAATGGGTCTGTTTTAGAGTTGAATTATGTGCAGGGAAGGAGTTTGTGCAATCTCCATTACACAGCCAGTGCCTAACCATCATGAATTTACAAGTCGCATCTCAGGTGTTTGAAGAAATGTCTGAATGACAGGTCTTGTTTGCAGCATCAGTTCCAAGTTGAGCCTGTCCTGAGCAGTCTTCTATCTCGCCTTCAGGTAGCAATTCACTGCCAAGAGCAACACCGGAAGACTTAGGTCGTATGGCTGGGTTTTTCAAGGGTATTTCGAATACGAAATGGGAACAGACATTGGGTTTGTGCTGTACTTGATGGCTAGAAAGACAGGGAAGATGAAGACGTTGCTGCCATTGATACTGTGTACAAATGAAGAAGAATTAAAGGCATTAATTGTGTTCTCTGAGAAGAAAGGAAGAGCTGGATACGTTGATGACATCAATATATGGTTCGAATTGGGACTCAATCTGGAAGGCTTGATTTGGTTGAGATTAAGACGTGTGTTGGTCTGGGTGTTTGCCGTGACTAAACACAGTTTGTTTCCATGGGTTGGATGGTCGAGTTAGTGGCGGAGTTTTGGCTTCAGCTGTAGCCGAGAAAACAGCCTGAGGACCTGATGTTGCTGACCGTTCAAGTATTGCTAAACGGTGAAGATTTTGGAAGTAGAGAAGAAATAGGAAGTGGGTCGTAATCAGATTCGACTTTTCAGCAAGAACTTGAGCTATAAAAAGGGTTAAATCTAAAGCTACAGGGGATCATCTCATACCCCATACATCAGGCGACTGTTTCATCTCAACAGAGAGGAGCTCTTTGCTCCTCTCCAATCCATTACCACCTGCATCTCCATCTGCATATCATATACCACCTGCATAACCTTTATCACCATCAGTCCATTCACATCTGCATTCACCCACTTGCATCTCCGCCAGCATAAACACCAACAACAGCAGCTGCAGTCCACCGTATCATCACCAGCACCGCCACAATCCATCGCCAGTTCCTTCACGCCGCAGCAGACTCGCAGACAACTAAATCAGCAGCAAGTTTTCCACTCCACAACCACCATTCCGCATCCAGGCCACAGTTCCAATACCACCAGCAGCGAGCTTCTGTGGTTCACTGCCATACTACCACCTGTTCACATACCTCCACCAGTCCCCTTGCTGCTGTTACTTTGGTTTGCTTATTTAGTTTCATATATTTTGTTGTGTACGCCATGAACTCCAGTAGCTAAGCATATTTGATTAGGGACGATTTCAATGTCCGAAACATGAACTCCAATTGATATTTAAAGTGCATGTTTTCTCGCAATCTATTTTGTTATTGTTTATTCTCTACCGTGCTAATAGTGATTATATGAATTATTTCTCAATCGTTTAAGTTGCAAATTGAATGGTTGTTTGATATTTCTATTGCTAGTTAAGACCTCTTCGACCCGTAATTGTCTAGAGAGTCTTAATACAAGTAGTAATATGTGGTTATTGACGATGGGATTTTGTGAGTAATCATATGTATTGAATGACACTAGTAGATGAATCGAGCCTTTGTATTTGTCACTAGGAATAACCTATCCCAAAGAATTTAAAGCATTTGTTTAAGTCACACCTAGAGAGCGTAATTTTAGGAAACTTGGCAAGTAGAATTCGGTAGTCGAGCGCTTCCGTGTCCGGTGAACTTAGGAGATATAACAGAATATTTGAGCGTACTAATTATTCCAGGGTTATTAGTAATTGGTAATTGCAGAAACATAGCTATATTGATAAGAATCTTGTTTCGTGACTGAGAAAGAGTCCCTGATCATTTTCATCCTCATATTTGCATTATTCTTATTCAGAAATTGAATTGGAAACTTAGACTCAACTCTCCCTAAGTAACGAACCTGCTTATCCGTATACTACTAGTTAGTTTAAAGAGAAGTAAGGAATTTATTTTTGCGAGTTCGACACCTCGTCAAAATCGGCGCCGCTGTCGGGGAGCGGCCAGTAGTTTGAGTTGTTATTTGATTTTTTGTTTTTGCATTTAGTTTCATTCTTTGCATTTACTAATTTATCTTTTTAGAATTTTATTTTCAGGTACAAACAATCATTCTCTTGGTGTGTGCACAATTGGGAACAAGAGGTAAGTCTCTAAACGAGTTGTGTGCATAATATTTCAAGATGTTTCCTTTTGGGAACAACACATATGGTTCACAAGACCGTACATTTTATGGTGAGCAATTTAATTCTCATTCTTATGACTTCCAACCACATTTGGGATATAATCAAAACCAATCTTTTGGATATGATGAACAATCACAAGGATGGGAGGATAGTTGTACTTTTAATAAGTTTAATTCTAGACATCTGCAGATGCTCGATCACACTCTCTATGAGCTAAAGGCAGTGGAACAACTTGGTAGACAACCAACCAGACCTTGTTTCAATGAGTCTAGCCCAACTCCTGATCGTATTTATGATCATTCACCCATTCAAAGGGATGAGACTTGGGCGGGAAACTATGAAACAAGTTTGGCGGAGCAATCTTCAAATCAGAAATTTGATAGTTTTGTTGAAGCTGCTATTCCCGTGATGCAACAAATGCTTCAAGCAACACAACAATTTTGTGAATTTCAGCTGAATTACAATGAATCACTCCAAGAACTTCAAAGGAATATAGACAACATCAGAAGTGGCATGAATCAAATTCAAGAAGAGTGGAACAAGGAAGAGGTTCAAACTCATTCTAACATTCCCATGGAAGCCAATATAGAGTATGATGAATCCGAAGAAGACGAATACTTTAATGTTGATAATGAAGGTGTAACTAGCTCAACTCATGATCATAATGATCATTCTCCTATTCAAAAGGAAGAAGTTGAGTCTATAAACACTACCATTATTGATGGTAAGACTTTTGTTGTGTATGAGAGCGATGATGATTATGAATTCTTTGTGAATAACACCCCTAATTCAGAGATTCTGAATACTTTGAATGAGAAGTCAACTTGTGACGAAGCACGTAAGGATTACGATGACTTACTTGGAGCAGATTTCGATTCTGATGATGAAGATTTGGAAGTTATAGAAGAAACTGATGAAGAATGGCTCGTAAAGAGTTTGAATGAGAATTGCGATACTTGTGATGTCGGAGAATCAATGGACTTTTTCAGGAGTACTGAGGATCCCGTAATGCGTGAGACTATGCGCGGTTTGTCTATCCCTTTACATGAACCTCTATCTAATGATGATCCTCCCAAACTTGAAGTAGTTTCTTGTAGAGTTGTTAATCCATCTTTTAGGAAAATACCTCATTTGGGGCTGGAATTGAATGCTTCTAAAGTTCTTTCCGAATTCCTTGCTTCTAAGTATCCACCATATATGTATGAATTTAGCGTCGTGCAGGTTTCCACAAGAATTCCTTCCACTTCTATTTCCTATATATTTCGCGATGTAGAAAGAACCAAGTGTGGGGGTGATTCTTATGTGATGATAGTTTCACTTTTGTTATTTTGTGCTAATATTCTTGTGAAGCTATTGTTAGAATTGCAGATTGTTTTGTGGGTGGATCCTCAAATTTTCAGGTTGTTGATATATGGGGAATCTATTTCGAATGCTATTCGTATGCGTCAATCAGGTGAACAATTCCAATTCTTACTTCCTTGTCTTTTTCAAGTATTCCTCTTATTCTTTTTGCAATGGTTTGAAACATTGAGGACAATGTTTGATTTAAGTGTGGGGGTAGGATTCCATAAGAACAAAAAATTGACGTATACAAAACTCTAACTTTTAGAGATTTTTGAACAATTTAGAATAAACACTAGCCTTTCTAAGTAGATGGAATTTTTTCTTGACGATGAGGTATATTTCAACTGAGTCGGGATTAGATGCCAATTAAATAGCTAGTTTAGTGTTTATCCTCTATTGTTCAGAAATAGCTATGAGTTGGAGTATTAGTTTATGTAATTTGTATATAATTTGTAGAGTTTGATGCTTTAGTTAAAAAAAAAATTGCTTTATAAATTCCGAAATTTAGAAACTTGTGCCTTCAGGATGAAACTAAACAATATAAGTGGATGGAACCATTTTGGTTGCAGGAGTTGAGGAACCCATTAACTTAAAGGACATAGCTCAGGTGTTAGAAATTATATGATAGTTGTTACCATATCTCAGAATCGTCACCATATCACTTTCTGTTTTTATTTTTGCAATCTTTTTGTTTCTCTAAGTGAATTGGTGGGTCACTAACATCGAATTATTATTACTGTTAGGATGAAATAGAGTGATTGAGTTACTAAAAAAAAACAAAAAACAAAAGACCTGACCAATTAGACCAACCGGAGTATATGTGAAAAAAAGGAAAAAAAGAAAATGACACTTGGATGGCAATATTTGTGTGTTCTCCCTGTCTCCGTCGCCTAAACAAGCGTGAAACGCAGGATCCACGGGAATTACCATGTAATCTGCTGACAAGAAGCATGCACTTGGATCAAAAAGATCTAATCATGTTGTCAATTTGAAAGAAAAAAGTTAAAAAAGTGAAAAAAAAAGTGACAAAAAAAAGAAAAAAAAAAGTTATTATTATTATTGTTCAATTAATAAATCGGCCGCTGGTTCCCTTGTATTTGCCAGTCGAGTTGATCTAGAATTAGGATTATCGATCACTGGTTCCCGTGTATATGCCAGTTGAGTTGATATTAGAATTCAGACCAGTATCTCAATCCATTAGGTCATAGGTTCATCTTGGCAGTGACCTTCAGACAGATATGTGATACACCGATCATTTTAGTCAACATTCGCAAACATATACATCTATATCCATCTTCTTAATATATTCATGTGTGATTGTGGTTAGTTAGATTCTGAGTATTGTGGTTTGTTCAACTTTCTGAATAGAGCTTTGTCACATATATATGAATTTGATTTGCATCTGGGTACTCCTCCTGTAGTCATTTTGGTTTCGTTCATACACTCTTCACAGGTAGTTGGAATTTGGAGTAAAAGGTTTTGTAGGTACACCTCTTATAAACCTTCACGAGACTATAACTCGTCCACTAGGGACACCTAGGGGTTTAAAGGCTTGTTATTTATTCTAAGAGTAACCGTATCCTCGACGACACGGAGTTGTTGTATTTTAGTTTTGTTTGCTCGAGGACTAGCAAAGAATAAGTGTGGGGGACCATGCACGCCCTGGCAGTCACTTATTTTGATGCAGTTAGGAAGCAAATCCCAGACCAATTTTCTATGTATGCAAGAGATTTTATTTTGTGGCAGTGTAACCGTGTCAAGCATGCTCAAGATTATTTATTAGCGGTACCTATTAAAGGTCTTAATCAGTGCCTCGGGCCTAGACAGTTCCAAGCTGTGCTCTGCTATCGCCTTGGTATCCCTTTGTTTGTTGAGAATGACTTATGCTCAAGTTGTAACAAATCTATGGACATCTTTGGGGACCATGCGTTTTATTGTGCTAAAGATGTTGGAAGTAAGTTTCGACATGATCTTGTTCGTGATGTTATGGCCGATATTTGTTACAAAGCTGGTGTGCCTGCGCGTAAGGAAGTCCTTCTTGGTATGTTGTCAGATGATGGTAAAGAATTGAGGCATGCTGATATTCTTGTTCTTAACTGGGGAAATGTCCAAGATGTTTGCATGGATGTCACTGGTGTCTCTCCCTTCACTGGTGATGGTATTCGTTCCTTTGTCCCAGGAAAGTCTATTTCTAATGCGGTTTCAAGAAAACACACTAAATATTTAGACAAGTGTACTTCTTTGGGATATGGTCTGGGTGTCTTAGCTTTGTCCACTCTAGGGGAGCTTGGTGAAGACACTTTGTGCTTTTTCAAGCGTTTGAAAAATTGCTTAGTTAGTAATGACGCGAGTAGTTGTTTTGGTAGTTTTATTTTCCATAGACTAGGCGTTGCTATTCAGAGAGGAGTTGGAACCCAGCTTGTCGCTAGGCTACCAACCACAAGCTCTGTTTGATTTGGTTAATTTATTTATACATTAGGTTTTTGGAAATAAAATTGATATAAAAAGGAAGAAACCCTAAAAAAAAAATATTTTTCTCCAACCAACCGACCAGTACTTCCCTCTCCTCTTCACATCCGTGGAAAAAACAATTGTTTGAAGTTTCGCCGGCACCGACCAAGGTACGTGAATTTTTTTTTTCTTTTTTTTTGTTGTGTTTTAGTTGTTCTCAAAACAAAATTTCATATGTATAATGCATGCGTAGGTTTTATGAAAAATTTGTTTTTTAGTAAACAGACGTCCGTCCGTCGGTCGGTTTAGGAAACGAACGATAATCCCTAACTTAAGAGAGATTTTTTTTTTGAATAGACCTGCGTCTAATGATAGAATTTTGTTTATGAGTTTTCACGAAAACAAAATATATTTGGAATATGTGGACCTTTGTAAAAATAGAAAAAGACCCATTCGACAAACAAACGCTCGATCGAGCGAAATTTCTTTTTTTGTTTACGTGAGTTATTAACTCACGATTTTTTTTTTTAAATTTACGTGACCTGTTCACGCTTTTTTTTAATACACGATTTGAAGTTTATGAAAAATCAAATTTTGATTTTCAACAATTTCTAGAAGTAAACGATTTTTGATAAAATATTGTTTGTACGGATTTTGTGATTGTTGATGGTGGATTTTCAACAAAAGGCAAAACCGTAAAATTATGATACATGTTTCTGACACGGCTTTCAGGCATGCAACCATTCATATTTTACGAAGCCACGACGAGTATGTCTTTCGAAAGGCCTCCACTAGTTGAGCGTTCGATCCCTGACATTTCATCGTGGCCTCTATGCAGAATAACATAATTGGGCGGTTCTCCGTAGATTGAGAGATTAACGCCTTCAGGACGTCGGTGACACTCATTGTTCTCTGACTGCGGGAGAGAGACCCACCTCCACATAGAAGAATAGTTGGGCGGCGGACGCCTTCAGGACGTCGGTGACACTCACCGTTCCCTGACTATGTGGAGAGACCGTGTATAGATTCAGGCGGTTCTCCTTAGATTGATAGAACTAACGCCTTCAGGTCGTAAGCAACACTTGTGAATCCCTGACTATGCACCCTTTGGATGGATATGACGCCTTGACTGGCTAATATATTTCCTACGATAGATTAATTCTGCCGTGACATTTACCACTGAATTCCCAGAATAATCTATTATTGCTCCTATTCCATGGTCGAATCCACGGCCTGATCCCATGGAATGACAATAATCATTGCTCCGATTCCATGGTCGAATCCACGGCCTGATCCCATGGAATGGCAATAAAAACTATTCTGATTCTATGATCGAATCCACGACTTGATCTCATAGAATGACAATAAACAACTGTATTATCTCATTGCTCTGATTCCACGAATCTCATGGAATGGTAATAGGTAATTTTATTACTCCGATTCTATGGTCGAATCCACGATCCCATGGAATGATAATGCATGTTTTATTATTCCGAGTTCATGGTCGAATCCATAGCTGATCCTATGAATTGATAATAAATAACTACTTATTTTACTACTCCATTTCATTTCATGAATTATTATCCACTGAATTTTATGAATTAGTAATAAATACTCAACAACCGGGCATCTGGACCATCACTGAATAAGCCGCACAGAAATGGTGCAAGTGTACTCGATAATAATGCGCGACTGAGCACCCGGATGCACAAACGAGCATCCAAAAATGTGGACAGATGAGGAATCCTACGCAAAACTGGAGAAAACAACAAATAATAATAAAATAATAAGAGGCGCCTAGGGGCCGGGCCCATCGGCCGACCGGCCATGCCCTAGCCGTGGCCAGTCCCATGCCTCTTCTATTTTTTTGCCCTATTTTGTTATTTTCATGAACTCATGAAAAACTCCTTCAATTTAACAACTTTCTTTGTTTGTGAAAAAATCATGAGTTCTCCATAACTTCATGAATTCGTGAAAAATAATATTATAAAATAGGGAAAGGTGTGCGGGACCGGGCAACCTAGCCGGTCGGCCATGTCCAAGCCGTTGCCGGTCCCACACCTCACAATCCCGAGCTTTTTATAATTATTATTCCCTAAACTCATGAAACTCCTCCGTTTCAACGAAAACTCATGGATTCTCCATAATATCACGGTTTCATGAAAAATAATAATATAAATTAGGGAAAAGTGTGCGGGACCGGGCAACATAGCAGACCGTCCATGCCCTAGCCGTGGCCGGTCCCACACCTTGCAATCCCTAGTCTTTTATAATTATTATTTTCCTCAATTCATGAAACTCCTTGGTTTGAGCAAAATTCATGATTCCTTCATATTTTCTCAAATTTTGCTCGAATCATGAAAAACCAAAAGGCAACATGGTCACATGACCGACTAGCCTCTCACGGCAATTTTAAATGTTAAAATACTCTTATTTTAATATTTACAAAATATTGATCAATTGAGCATACATGCTCATTCCAACAAAAATCAAGAATTTCAGCCAAGATGAAACTCCTCTGAAAATTCACAATGTTACTCGAATGCACGTCAGGAAATACTGAAACTCTCAGTACTGATACACGGACACCATGGAAACACGTGCACGCCTTAGTGACCGGCCAGAGTCATCCCTAGGGCTTGCACAAAGCCGGTCCCACAGGATTTCATAATTCTGACCTAATTTGCTCAATTGCTCATACTGGGCCTAAATTCTCTCCAACTAACCTGGGGATTTTCTCAATCGAGCACCAGATGGTCCCACACTCCTAAGGTCCGGTTTCATGCCTTCTTGGACGGTCCCTCACTTCTCCATGAATTAGGTTTTATCACCTAACGCTCAATCGAGCAACTATTTTCAATAAATGATGAAACCGACATTTTGTCATCATTCCTTCACCAACAGTCCAACCGAGGACCCTGGTGCGTTCTTACTTGAGCACTTGGGAATCACATGGATGTCCATAATCTCATTTGGTCGGTCCATCCCTTACTCATGACCAATTTTCAGCAATTCGTCAATTGATGAAGGATTGATCAAAAATTAGGGTTTCGAACAAACGCTCCACGAATTACCATTCTGAGCAAGTTCAAACACTAAATTATATTGATCCAGCGATCAAACATCTGAATTAATTATACGTAATCTACCAATATTTTAATTAATATTTTATTGGGTCACGTCACCAGCAAATAATTCGTCGAATTGAGCAATACTTGCTCAGTTGTTCGAATATTGATCCCATTATCAGTATTCAGTAATTTATCAGTAATTCGTCGAATTGAGCAATACTTGCTTAGTTGCTCGAATAACCCACATATATTCAGTAACTCATCAATATTCAACAACTCGTCGAATTTACAATATTTGCTCAGACAAGCAACATTAACATATATTCATGAATCGCTGAGCATTTGTCAAAAGTGCTCGATTCAACAAAACCTAGACTCATTGTCTGATCAGTCAACAACTAACTAACTAAGACACGTTTGTCATACAGACTCTACGATTCGTGAGACATCAATCACGTCACAAATGGGGGGATATCACTTAGGGTTTTGGTCTGGCGGTCTACGGCACGTGGACTCATCCACGATAAGAAATGTGTGTAAGTCGTGCAAACGGTGAAGGAGTTAGCAAAGTAGTGGGTGCACGATCAGTCAAGTCTCCACACGACATGGAACTGACTTTAACACGATCCCCCATTTTCCCACTCTTTCACTCAAGAAACCGTCACACTTATAGGGATCAATGTGTTCACAACTCTGAAAATATAAATAAGTCTCTGAATCCATGATTGAAGGACATAATTACATCACCAGTAATCGTTCATACAGAATTTCTCGAGTAACTACTCTCAAGAATTCGTCAATCTACCAAAACTTATTCGAACTTACCAGTTCACCAATTATTGCAGAAACCTTCAACACATCCACAATCCTTGATCATCACTGATCGCACACAATTCTCAGCTTCCCTCCTACAGATCAACCCATCTCCCTCCTTGCGACCGAATTGACTCTGGAACGGCCATTGACTTGGTTTAGGCCGGAGTCCTACAAATTGATCTCTCGAATCTAAGCACTCCCTTTGCAGTGCATCTATGTGAGGTTGAGCAGGTTGCTCGGTTGAGGAGTCTCGATAACACGTTCGTCTCTTCAATTCCCTAAAAAACCAATAAACCGTTTTTCCCCATCCACAGATTGGCGACCACAGTGGGAGATTAATCTCTCGGTTGCAATCTCAATGTAGGATCAGAATCTCGCAGCTGGAATATTTCAGCGAAATTATTAACAACACAACATCGTCGCAGAACAATTTCAGAAATGATATAATAAACGATGTCAGCTAAAATCATGAGAAAGATGTGATGATCCTGCGAAAATTAGAGAGTTAGCGAGATTACATTTGTAAGGTTGCGAGAATGTCGTAAGCCATGTCCGAAAATAAAGGAAAGATTAGCTGTCATCCACTATGTATTTCCCTATAAATAGTCGTTCAACTGAGAAGAAAAGGGAGAAATCTTTCTTTGAGTAAGAAACAAGTAAATAGGAGAGAGAAAGTCTAGAGCAGAGGTCATTCTTTATTCCTTTATCTTTTCTTGTACGAATATTCAAAGATTCATCAATAAAATTAAGATTGTAAATCTAAAAATGAGTTGAGTATTAATGAAATCATATGAGGGGTGTAGTGTAGGATTTCCTGCTACTACATAATGGCGCTAGAAACAGGAAATTGAAGATCGAAAATTGAAAATTGTTGTTGAGATTGTTCAAACCAAGAAAGTGATTAAATAAATCAGTGAACCAGTTAAAAGAAAAATGATTAGAACCAATGAAGATGACAAAAGATTGGAGTGTAATATGATAACAAAAACGATGGTTAATGAATTCCATGAAAACATCAAAGGAAGAATACATAAACGAAATTTTGAAGGAAGGAAGGTTATGGCGGTAGAAAAGACATCACCCTTGAAAGATTGGGAAAAGAAAAAAATACATTCATGGCGGCAGAAATACCAAAAGAAAATTTGAACCACACATCTCCATTGGTTATTACAGTGCCTATTGCGCGAAAAGAGAAGGAGACAACAACAAAATCCACGGGAGAATGGATATTGAACAGAACTTTAATCGATACAGGAAGTTCAGTGGATATAATATTTTATCATGCATTCCGGGGAATGGGATTTAAAGATGAAAAAATGTCCAGTTCAACATATTTTGTTCACGGCTTTGGAAAATCCACAACAAAACCTAAAGGAGAAATAGTGGTACGAATTCCACTTGGAGAGATCGAAACACACGTAACATTATGCGTGGTGGATATGGAATCGCCATATAATATGTTGTTAGCAAGACCATGGATACATGCGATAAAAGCTGTAGTATCAACGTTGCATCAATGTATTAAATTCCCCACACCAAATGGAATAGGTGAAATCAGAGGAGATGTTGACAATGCAAAATTATGTCATCAAATTGAAGTAAAGCATTATGAAAGACAAGCAAAAAGAAACAATTTCGCAGAAAGTTGGCAAAGGAAGCAAAGAAAGAAGAAGAATTTAGAGTATATATGATAAGGGCAAAAGAAGGCAAAGGAATACCCAGCGAAATTTCGGAAGAAGGAGAAGGACCTGTGAAAACAATAAAAGAACCAACACCAATGGGAGAACCTAAACCCAGTTACACTGGCAGAACCAACAAAAGAAATAAACGTTGGGACTATAAAGAACCTCTAATATTGAGAATTGGAACCAAAATGGATGTAGAAGAAGAAGAAAGAACTGTTAACTTTTGCGAGAATATAAAGATGTTTTCGCAGGAAGCATGGATGAGATACCGGGAATAGATCCATCAATTGCATGCCACAAGTTGGAGATTAACAAAATGTGAGACCATTTAAACAGAGAATAAGAAAAATTGCAACAACTTACCATTCCCAAATAGAAGAAGAACTACAGAAAATGCTTGATGCGGGAATCATAAGAGAAGCTAAATACCCAGAATGGATAGCGAATATGGTCATTGTCCCAAAGAAAAACAAAGGAATCAGGATTTGCATAGATTTCACTGATTTAAACAAAGCTTGCCCCAAAGATAGTTTTCCGTTACCAGATATTCCTCAAATGGTGGAATCCGCAGCGGGAAATGATAGGGTATCGTCTTTAGATGGGTACAAAGGGTATAACCAAATCCCTCTCGCTGAAGAAGATCAAGAACATACTGCTTTTTTCCCCTAGAGGTTTATATTGTTACACGAAAATGCCATTTGGTTTGCGAAATGCGGGAGCGACATACCAAAGAATGGTGGAGAAGGTGTTCGCAAAATGGATACACAAAACATTAGAAGTATACGTGGATGACATGTTAGTAAAGAATAAAGAAGCTAAAGACCATGTACAAGACCTGAGGGAGATTTTTGAACAAATGCGGCAGTATAACATTAAATTGAATCCTGAGAAGTGTACTATTGGAGTCGCATCGGGAAAATTTTTAGGCTACATTGTATCAAAGGAAGGAATACAGGTTGATCCGGAAAAAGTGCAAGCAGTTCATGACATGCCAACACCAGCAACAATAAAAGATGTACAGAAGTTGAATGGGCTTATAGCTTCGCTGGGGAGATTCATTTCGCGATCATCAGACAAATCCAAATATTTTTTCGATATACTCAAGAAGGGTGCGAAATTTAAATGGACTGATGAATATGAAAAAGCTTTTCAAGGGATCAAAGAACATCTTATGAATACAATTATTTTACAAAAAGCAGAATCAGGAGAAGAATTATTGATCTATCTTGCGACAAAGTCACATGCATTAAGTGTTGTGTTATTGCGAGTAGACGCAGGAGTGGAGAAACCCATTTAGTACATTAGCAAAACTTATAATACTGCCGAGAAGAATTACTCAAAGATTTAGAAGTTAATCTTAGCATTAGTTCATGCATCGTTTAAGCTCCGCATATATTTTCAAGCGCACAAGATAAAGGTATTAACAAAAGTACCAATTGAATCAGTGATGAAGAATTCTAAAAGATCAGGAAGAGTGGAGAGATGGAATGCACAAGTAGGCCACTTTGATATTAAATATGAAATTTTGTCTTCACCAAAATCACAAGTTGTTGCAGATTTCTTGGCAGAATTTCCTTTAGAAGAAGATGAAGCAGAGATAGAAGAAATGATGGATATAGAAGAAGAACACGGAGATCCAAAAGATTTATTAACAGAACCAAATAGATGGGAGATATTGGTAGATGGATCATCAAATGGAGAAGGAAATGGAGTTGGAATTGTTTTAATTTCGCCAGAAGGAATAAAGATGGCTTTTTCATTCAGATTGGAATTGCATCCACTAATAATGAAAGAATATGAAGCTGTGATACATGCCTTAAAATTCGCAATAGAAATGAAACTAGAAAATGCCAGGATCACTAGTGATTCGCAGCTAGTTATTCGCCAAATAAAGGGAGAGTATACTACAAATGAACCATCCTTGAAGAAATACAAGAAGCGTTGAAGAATTGTCAGCGAAAATCCCAAAAATAAAATGGAGGCACATTTCAAGAAGGATAACAGACTCGCAGACGCTTTTGCTTTCATCTCAAGCATGATGACAGATCCAACTGCGAGATGCATAAAAATACAAACACTTCTGTCACCATCAATCAATAAAGAAAAGAAGAAGTGGACGTGATGATAATAGACAATGAAGAAGAAGAACAAACGAACAATATCGCAGACTGGAGAATGGAACTTCATGCATATTTGGCGAAAGGAGAAACACCAAGAAATAGATTGGAAACACACAAGTTAAAAAGCCGCGCAACGAATTATGAATTAAGAGATGGGTTGCTATACCGAAAATCCTTTAATGGACCATCACTCAGATGTTTGACACGAGAGGAAGGAGAAAAAGTGCTAAAAATGTTACATAGTGGGGATGCTGGCAATCATAGGGGGAAGATCTTTGGCACATAGAGCAAAAATGCAAGGCTATTACTGGCCATACATGCACGAAGATGCAAAACAAATATCAAGACGTTGCGAAGATTGTCAGCGGCATGGAAAGAAAATACATGCACCTGGAGCACCATTGTCATCTTCAACCAGTGTGGCCTTTTGGAAAGTGGGGCTTAGATATTGTGGGGCCATTTTTACCAGGTTCTGGACAAAGAAGATACTTAATAGTCGCAACAGATTATTTCACAAAATGGACAGAAGTGAAGGCAGTACACATATTCGCGACAAAGATATCTTTACATTCATATTCGAAAATATCATTTGCAGATTCGGAATTCCTGCGAGTTGGTATCTGATAATGGGAAACAATTTGAAGGACAGAATATAGAAATGTTACTTAATGCATTCAAGATAAAATGTGGAAAGTCTACTCCTTTGTATCCACAAGCTAATGGGCAGGTAGAAGCAACAAAAAAACAATTGCAGATATATTAAAGAAGAAATTGGAAGGACATCACAGAGCATGGTGCGAACAAGTACATAATGCAGTATGGGCTTATAATACAACTAGAAGAGAAGCTACTGGAATGTCACCTTTTTGTTTAACATACGGAGTTGAAGCGGTGTTACCAACAGAAGTTGTTATTCCGACAACAAAAGAGAAGCTTGGGAGAAAAATCTTAGTGCGGGTTTGATCTTAAATAAACTTGATGAATTAGAAGAAAGAAGAGAAAAAGCTTTACAACATATGGAGAATTATCAGCGAAGATTAGCCCGAGAATATAATAAACGTGTCAAATACGCGAATTCAACCAGGAGATTTAGTTCTGCGAGAGACACCAATATATCAGCGAGAAAATGGTGGAAAATTAGCGAAAAAATGGGATGGACCTTACATCATTAAGGAGATAGTTGGAACAGGAGCTTATAGATTAATGGATCCAGAAGGTAGAGATGTTGGTCATAGACTTGACAGACCATGGAACAGGTTGTACTTAAAAAGATATTATCCGTAAGAAGCTTTGAGAAGTTATGGATTCTGAAAGAATAATTGCAAGATTATTCATATCAAAACAAGATCATGATGTGCGAAATTTTCGCAGAGATAATCACAGAACAATGACATAAAAGAAAGGGGCGAACCTTTATGGCGTACACCCTAGTTCGCGAATAAAATTTCGCAAGAGGCAAATGTAAGACCTAAAGTACGTCATATTAGGGGGTACCTGTTGCATGGCTCAGGGAAAGGCTACACCGCCACCGGAACCTGAGTCATGGAGATTTGGGGTCAATAAAGCCCATCCGGGAGAGGCACCTTGGATTCTCAGCTTAAGCATATGACTTGGGTTGGGCGACTAAGGTAATAAGGACTCTCCCAAGGAGTGCAGATCTGATCAAGGCGCCGAGGTACACGGTTGAGTCAAGAGTGCCAGGGCGTTTGAAGCGTACCTTGCCATTCTTGACAAGTCTTGGCTTATACTGCACTCGGCCGAAGAAAACCCCACTTAGGGTGCAGTCTCGTAACCATAAGCCCTATAGGTAAAAGGGATAAGAGGCTGCGAAAACAACTGGTTGTTGTTAAGACTGGATGGGAGGAGCTAACCTTGTATGGTAGAAGTACGCCTCCTTGAAGGGGCAACCAGGGGGAGATAAGGGCGGCACCCTCCATTAGGGAGCTGATAAGTGTCTTAAGACGCAAATGTCATGAGGCTTTTTATTCGCAAGGTATTAAGGCTTGTCATATTTGTGCAACAATCCTGAAGAGGCAATAATACAAAAGAAAAGATGGGTTTTCGCATGAAAGTGCGAAGACGTCCTGCGATTTCGTCGCAAGACGGCAATGTCATGGGGCTTTATTTTCGCAAGAATATTTAGGCCTGTCATATTGTCGCAACATTCCTGAAGAGGCCATAATACAAAAGAAAAAGTTAAGGCAAGATCAATGGGTTTTTGCATGAAAGTGCAAGGACGTCCTGCGATTTTGTCGCAATGACAAGAGGTGGCATAATAAGACCTTTAATTAGGAAGGCAAAATAAGACCACATGAAAAACAAAATATTTATAAGTATTCGTAACAGATTATTTTTGCAAGAAAGATAATGAGAGGCAAGTATGGGAATCAATAAACAAGAAGCATTATCTTTCATCACAAAATACTAAAAGGAAAATTGATTCCAAAGTTGGTTGAAAAATTATTCGCAAAAGTGATAAAAATAAGACAATTCAAGAAGAAAACTAGATAAGAAGCTCAAGCTTCAGTATTAATTCAGTAGAGGAGATAAAGACGTTCTTCGCCAATGTTCATTATCGCAAGCCTCTCCTTCATTTCGGTTGATCTTCGCCTTGACTAGCACCTTGATTATCGCCAGCAATTACTTCTTCAGGAGAGATTTCTTTTTCTCATTTGATTAACACCAGCAGATGCTTCTTAGAAGGAATTTCTTCTTCATCTTCCAAGAAATTATCCTCTGCACCACTTTAATCATAATCACTATCAGCAGGACGAGGAACTTCATCATCATCTACTTCAAAGGTTCAATTGATGTAGGAGGAAGAGATTTGGACAATAAAATATCATTTACAAGGACTTCAGCCCGGAGATGAACTTGACGGAAGAAGTGCTCTCTGATGATTCCTATCTTGAATATCCTTAAAATAAGCAAGATAATCAAGTCTTCTTTCTGCTCGGTCGCGAGAACCAGTAAGGGAGAGAGAGCAATGCATTTTCTTTGCGAATTTTGGCATATTTAGCCTCCAAAACAGAAATGGAGGAATGAAGATTCTTCTCAGACTCTGCGAAAGTAGAATACAAAATTTCATAAGATGAAGAACTCAGAAAGATATGACAAAGAAAAGATAAAAGATATTAAGGCAGTCAAACTATTATGACTACCTTCCTTTTGCGAAATAAGGTGTTGAATCAAGGACAGACAACTATTCTCCCAACGGTCCATTGCGTCATCAAATTTATCTCCAACTAAACCTTTAAGTCGAGACTGAAGATTTTTCTCTTTAGAAATAAGAAAGGCATTTTTCTTCGCAAGAGAAGAATAAGATTCTTCTAATTTGGAATATTGTTCTTTAAGTTGATTCGCCTTTACACTTAAAGCTATTCTACCTTGAATGAGTGTATCTCTTTCAGCGATAGATGACTCTGTTACTTCTTTAAGTTCATTTCTCAAAGAGCGAAGAGATTGCTCTTGGTCATCACATACTTTTGAAGAATGCTAAGTTGTTGCGAAGATATCGCCATCTTGTTTAAACAAGTTCGCTTCTCTTGAGATAAGGTTTTATTCTCATCTGATAAAGTTTCCATCCCTAAATTAGCTTTAGTTAAAGAATAAGAAAGGCGAGATACTTCATTACTTAATAAATCTTGTCTGAACTAATTGGGTATTTTCATTGGTAAGATTATTTATATGATCAAGAGAATATGAATAGAGGTTATCTAATTGGTTATATTGATCCATCAAAATTTCTTTATCAACACGGGCTTCTTCAACAACAAATTCAAATTGATATCTCTCCATTATCCGTTTCTGGTTTAAGGCTTAACATGCGAAAGAGGGATTTCAAGGATAATTAAATATGGGAAGGATAAAACCATTAAAAAGGCAAATTGAAGACACAGATAAGAAAATCATACCTCTCAATTCATCATTCTTCTTGCGAAGGTTGTCACGATCCAAAAAAACATTCTGAAGCTTTTGATTTTCGAGACGAAGAGCATTACACTCTTTTTCCAAAGTTGTCTGCGAAGCAGCTATGTCATAACCTAAATGCTTGCTCAGAATTTCGCAAACATTAGACTTGACAGGATCAATAGAAGACTTCTTGCCATCATCCAGGACTTCAGACAAAACTTTGAAAGCAATATCTATTCCTTCCATGGTTTCTTTCGAAATGGGAAGAGACTCAGGTAGAGAACTGGCAATGATAGAAGGTTGAGAAACATTCTCAATAGGAATAGAAGAAGTTTCATTCACAGAAGGATCAAGAAGGGGGGTTTCAATCATTGAAAGATCAGTTGAAGAAATGAAGTTTGAGGCAGCTTTTTCGCGAATTAGAGATAATGGTTTATCTTGCGAAGATGTCGCAGGAGATTTAGAAGAGATAAGTAAGTGGAATGGAACAGAAGTTTGAACAGTTTTAAGGTGGCGAGATTTCTTGAGAGGTTTATTGACATCCTTATCACCCTGCGAATTACAATCCAGATAAGAAACAGAGGCAACAATATTGTCATTAAAAAAGGATAATGTTTCTTACTACCTTCTCATTCGCAGAATTTCTTTTATGCGCAACAATCTTATGCTGCGGTTTGGGAATATTAGGGTTCTGAACCGTAACTTATTGTTGGAGGCGCTTTTGCTGAAATAACAACAGCATGGGAATCACATAAACAACATCAAATAAGGCAGTAAACAAGATCAATTTCAGCAAAACCAATAAAGAAGAAAAAAGAAAACTAACCTTGATGAATCCATGGAAAACACTAGCAGGAAGATTATTTCGAAGAAAATTACGAATGATGAAGATCTGCAGAAGAAATAGTATGAAGATGAAGAAGAACTTAAAAAGATTGAAGAAGAAAGAAGAAAAGTTGCAATAACGGAATTTGCAAAAGAACGATGAAGTTGCAGAGAAAATAAAAACAAAGAAAAAGAGAGTGAGAAATAATATATATAGAGGGAATTTTTCCTCGAGAAGATAAACATGATTAATACGGAAAGATATAAGCGGTTAAAAAGCAGCGGTTACAAAAGACGTGTCAAGAAACAGATGGAAGAAAGAATACGTGTGATAAATGCAGAATATGAAGAGATGAACAGCTGCGGCATTTCTCACATCATTCTCTACTTTGCAGAGAAGATACGAGAAGAGGCAAGATGTAGGATCAGAATCTCGCAGCTGGAATATTTCAGCGAAATTATCAACAACACAACACAACAGCGTCGCAGAACAATTTCAGAAATGATATAATAAACGACGTCAGCTAAAATCATGAGAAAGATGTGATGATCCTGCGAAAATTAGAGAGTTTGCGAGATCAACATTTGTAAGGTTGCGAGAATGTCGCAAGCCATGTCCGAAGATAAAGGACAAATTAGCTGTCATCCACTATGTATTTCCAAAATAGTCGTTCAACTGAGAAGAAAAGGGAGAGATATTTCTTTGATTAAGAAACAAGTAAATAGGAGAGAGAAAGTCTAGAGCAGAGGTCATTCTTGATTCCTTTATCTTTTCTTGTAAGAATATTCAAAGATTCATCAATAAAATTAAGATTGTAAATCTAAAAATGAGTTGAGTATTAATGAAATCATATGATGGGTGTAGTGTAGGATTTCCTGCTACTACACTCAACTTCCACAAAATGGTTGATCTTAGGTCAGGTTCAGTTACAAATCCTAACACAAACAACGCTAGCATTAGCAACAACGGCGGTACTCTAGAAACCACTCCTGCTTCCAACATCAGTGTTGTTGATACTCCTCCTCCTCACACCAACATCGAAAATCATCCTCTCTTTGGCCGACATCCCGAGGAATTCATAAAGAATCCGCCTACCATAGCTGATCTCATGAAGGCGCAAGAGACTCTTGCCAAAAATCAAACTGAAATGGCTACAACCCAGAAGGATCTATGCAATTATCTCAAAACTCTCACTGACAAGATGTCAGAAAAAACTCAGGAGAAGGGAAAAGGCCAAGAAGCAGCTTCAACCATCGATCCGGAAGTTGTCCCAGTCCATGTAGTCGACGATGATGAAGTCCACAAAGCTGCGGAGAAACCGACATCAAAGGAGCCCGCCGGTTTCATCACTCGTGAAGATCTGGAACGCTTCATGGAGGACCGTGGGAAAGGAACTACACCAACTGTCCACCATTATCAACCTTCGTACCCCGCTGCTACACAAAAGATCCCTCTCCCAAAAGGCTATACTTCTCCAACATTCACGTTGTACAACGGAACGGGGAACGCTCGAGAACATGTCTCTCGGTTCCTAGAAGCGCTAGGCGAACATGAGCACAACCATGTCGTCCGTTTGAAAGAATTTTCAAAATCTTTGACGGGATGAGCGTACACATGGTACAATAACATTGCACCAGGAAGCATCGCAAGTTGGGGAGAAATGGTCAATGCCTTCTACAGGAAATACTTCTTTGTCTCGGAGCAGATTACTCTTTCTGACTTAGGAAGGATGACTCATAAGAACACTGAACACCCGAACGAATATGTGAAGAGGTTCAGGGTTCAAGCCTTGGATTTCCATGATCCGAATGTCACCGAACAACAACTGGTGGACTTGTGCATCAATGGGATGATCCATGTCTACAGAGCCTTACTGGAAAATCTCCGGTTCCAGACTTTCTCAGAACTCCATGAAGCAGCCAAGCGATCAGCAACTACCGCGCATGCCTTACTGAAAGAGAAAGACCTAGACTGAGAACCTCGTGATACTCAGCGTCTCTTCAACAGACAATACAACCTCCAACCTTCGTTGTTGCCGAAGGAAGCAAAAGGAAATCCGAAGCACCACAACAGAAGCACACTTCTACAATCCCTCAGGATCCTTCGAAAGCGCAAAGAAAGGATAACTAATCATGAAATGCACAAACCTCAACCCTGCATCAACAAACGAGGAAATAATCAGACAGATTCAAACTCCTCTCTTCTCATTGAACAAGTGATCGAGTTACTAGAAGTCTGGATTCAATATGGTGCAACCAAATTGACATTCATCAAAAGGTTTCGCATTCAGGCAAGTCTCATTCCTCTCATATCCTCACATGTTATTCTAGCATGAGGACTCAATTCTGCTAGCATCTCTGTTATTGCAAGACGCTGTAAGTGGGTAATTTCACCTCCGCAATATTTTACCAAGTGGTTGAATATGACACCTCTTCGAATCGAGCATCTCACCGAGACATTCACTACTGAAAGATGACGGAAGCATGGCAAAGAACGCTTTGAGCATTTCTCCATAAACTTGCAGGAATGTCCACGAGTGCCACAAAATCATAAATATCTGATGTATGCACAAGTGTTGAATCCCACTATCGCAGCGGAATGCTGAATCAACAAAAGATACATGGGCCAAGACGAACAAGCCTAAGACATTCGACGCTTCAACGCTCAAGCATCCAAGAGTTCTTCAAATTGTATTCCCAATTAAAGAGTACACCCTTTTCATTAGCGCCTATGGCTTCAGCACAAATATCTCGAAGATGACACGCTGATTCAATACCAACACGATCAATTGATAAGCCTTCACTATCCCATGATAAGACTTCTGAAGCAGATCATTCATCAATGGATGCTACAAACTCCTTCAACTTTGCTAAGTGAATGAGGGATGCAATGAGGACTTGATTTTATTGGAAATATCAATTCAATATGTTTCAATAAATGTTATCCACATAACAAGCCATTACAATCTGATGTGATTCCATGAAACGTCGCCAAACAGAACCTCTCTACATCATAAGCCCCTGCACTACTGGGGAAATTCCTCTCTTCACCAATCATATCCAGAATGAAGACTGATGTTGTTATCTACCGCGCAACAACATCGATTCCATGATGAAGCCACTTCACAGTAAAGTCATATCAGGAGAATTTGGATTGAAATCCTAATACACCTTCATCTTAGGAATGCTCAACTCACCAATTAGTTCGTGCATGTAAATGCTCACTGGATGGAAGAGAAAAGACTAACATATTCGGTCTCTATATCAACTCCAATCATAGTATCGGCATCAACATGTGGAGGAATTCTATTCGTGGTCTCAACATCAATAAGAATTTCTGGAGAAAATTCAATTGTAATCTCAGCATCAGCCTCAGGCGCAACATCCGACTTCATCAACTATCCATTTCACTGAAGCTTTACTCTATGGATCGTACTTCTTCAAGCCCTAATGATTCATATCAATATGATTAGACCTGAAAACAAGGTAACATGAACGTTTTCCCAAAGCTTACGCGACAGACGACCACAAACCAATGTATTCTACAAAAACGTACCAATGGGTGAGGAATGGGATAATACTCTCTCAACAAAAGATGTTCGTCTATGTCTCTTATACAACATACCAAAAGGGCGCATCAATCGTACATACGAGATGAAAGATATGGCCTTTACCGTCAGGTCTATGAAATCTGAAAAATTTGTACGGGATTACAAATTACAAATGTGCACGCTTCGTTGGCTGACCTCTACAACTCCAAATTGAGTGATTCTTTTTTCATGCGATAACTCAGTTTCTTATCTTCAAAAATTAGGGTCAAGCATCGAATTCCGACGTCGTATGAGGCTCCTACAGTTTCCAGAGCATACAACATGCAAGCAGCAATTCTTAGACGGGATTCATAACTTCCACAGCCGATCGGTGTCCAACGGGTCATTCCGCTAAATCCTTCATCAAAGTACCTCCAACTTCTACCACCTAGGTCTTTACATCAATTTTTCTACCTGGGTCCTCTATCTAGGTCTTGCCAGAACAAGGGAAAACGAAAAGAGAGATTTAACAAAATACTGGGGACTGACGGTCCACTGATCACGGAGATAAGTCTCACAGTCCAATACTCGTGACACCAAACTCTCATGTGTTGATCATTCATCATAAAAGGAATGCTTCCACCGGGACATGCAACCATAGTCATTACATTACCCCCTCTTGAGAGCAACCTCAGTGATGGTCCCGTGACCATGGTTTCGGAAGTGATGTTTCTACGACTGACAGAAACAAGATGGCGCTGCAAGCACCATGCTCATGTATCAATCAAGGGGTCCTGATCTCAAATGAATCAATGAAATCAAAATCCTTCACCAACTGTTCAAGACACAAGCGAATGGTCTAAAGACACAACAAGAGTGTTTTATAACAAGCCCGTCTAAGATAATTTTACGCTGCCCTATATAAGACGACGAACTGGGAGAAATTGGTGAAGAATATAGGTATGGGTCATATACCATTATCTTCGTATGGATGTCCTCTACAACATAACCAAAATTCACAGCAATCGGAGAAACGAGCAAAGAGATGTGGCCAAAACATTGGACAACATACAATATGAAAAGTTCTGAAAGTCTCCTGGAAGTTTACTGTTTTTCCTGTTTCAGGCCCTAAACATGCTCAAAACTCAAAAATCTAATTTGGTAAAGCTTGGAAATTTTCTTGGCTTGAAAATAATATGCAGATCGCGAAAATCCAACTCCGGACGAAGATTATACAGTGTTTTTACTAAAAGGCTGAAGTCTGAAATTTTCTGGTGACGTATTTCAGCAAAATTACTCGTATACTCACATGGATTCTCATTCATTCATTCACAAATCGGCAAGTTCATACTTCTATAAAGAGATTACAGGATATATACTTACTAGGGGAGTCTCTAAATCATTTGAAGGCTTAGCAACCCCGAAATCTCCATCGGCAACGCCGCTATCTCCGTTCGGTTCGGGATTTCGGGAATTCTCCATATTCTCATGTCCCAAAGAAGAGAACGCTTCATCAACATGCTGCTTATCTACAATGATTTCCTCCTGGGTACATCGACAACAATTATTATTATTTCATTCAATGAGATGCCACGATCACCTGCACGAAAGAGATACTTACATCGACTTCTTCATCAGTGCTGGATTCCTGAATTGTTTGTCCGGGAACAAGTTGAAGACCGTCATGGAGCAAAAGTCTAAAAATAAATAACAAACCTTGGTCTCGTGATCCTACTTGCACGGGCAGGGAAAAGTCATGACACAAGGAGCGCTAACAACTCACCAAAGAAACGGCTGGGGACTGCACGTCATCCTGTAGTCCTTACTGCTGGGTTCTCCGCTCCCGTAGACTTTCTTCCACTTCCGTGGAGTCTACATTGATTCGGGATCTCACTATTCGATCATCCTGTGGTAAAGCTAATGAAATAACCAGAAGTACAACTCAGTATGAAGGATCTCTCACCATCACTCAGAGGTCCCAGAAGTACCATTTCTTAAAGTTGCATCCGTAGAGATGTCATCTCTGGAAACACTCTTTGGAATTATCATCATGGGAGTCAGTCATTCTTGCAAAGTGGCTACTTCGGAACATCGTTCATACAAAGCGCAGGATTCAACAAAACAATGAATCATGGAATAAAGGTGCTCACAACAGCGTCTACAAAAATGGTAATTATCCAACTCTTACCTATTTACAATTTCACTAGCTGTAGTGATTACAATCTCGAGAATTTGTTCGCTTCTTCAAACCTGCAAATACGAACAAAATTCGTTATTCACAACCATAACGTGATTTTCATAAAACTGTGAACAATTCACGAAACTTCCATCATGTGAACAATTCACATTAGTTTCACCGTGTGAGCGACTCCCACTGAGTGAACACTCATTGGTTTTGTGCGTACACTACCAGATCACAAGATCCATGCAATCACTATTTCATCAAAAATTGTTTACTTCTAGCAATTGCTGAAAATCAAAAACTTAATTTCACATAAGTTTTCACTGTGTGACCATTCACTGGTTTTTCAAAAATTGGACAGACGTCCATTCTACAATTGTGAAATCACATACAAACATTATTTCACCGTGAATAATTGTCTACTTCCAACAGTTATTCAAAATCAAAACATTGATTTTACAAAAATATACATTTTAACGTGAAACTCATGTAACTTTGAAAATATATGTATATATCTTTGCTCCATCTCGCGAGCATCCGTCTGTGAAACGAGAGTCTTTCAATTTTGTGAAAATCTGCATATTTACGCATTAAAATTTTGTTTTCATGAAAGCTCATAGACAAAATTTTATTACTAACAGACGCACACGCATGTTTATTCAAAAAAAAAAACTTTTCTCTCGTATGAGCATCCACTTTTGAAACGAGAGTTTATTCCATTTTGTGAAATCTTACATATTTGAAAAATAAAATTTTGGCTTCCGTGAAAGCGCATAGACAAAATTTTTATCATTAGACTCAAGTTTATTTTGTTTGTTTTTTAAACTAACGAATGAACAAACGTCTGTTCCTAAAACATGGGTTTCCTTTTTTATGCTTGGTCCCGCGAACGCTAAACCGACCAATACTGGGCTTTTAACTGACCAAATCAGCAACACCTCACCTCTTCATGTTCAAAAAATAACACTTTTTCATGCCTTTAGGATCCGCATTTGAACATTTTCTCGTATGTGACATCATTACGGCAAATCGTGGATTTTGACAACACCTTTGTAGACTGAGTTCAACCACTGATATCATCGACTGAAAATCACCATTTCATGCATACTGCGGAACATGACGGTCCCTCACTACGCAGGGGACATAATGTTGATGGTGGATTTTCAACAAAGGGAAAAACCGTAAAATTATGATACATGTTTGTGACACGGCTTTCAGGCATGCAACCATTCATATTTTACGAATCCACGACGAGTATGTATTTCGAGAGGCCTCCACTAGTTGAGCGCTCGATCCCTGACATTTCATCGTGACCTCATTGCAGAATAACATAACTGGGCGGTTCTCCGTAGATTGAGAGCTTAACGCCTTCATCACGTCGGTGACACTCACTGTTCCCTGACTGCAGGAGAGAGACCCACCTCCACATAGAAGAATAGTTGGGCGGCGGACGCCTTCAGGACGTCGGTGACACTCACCGTTCCCTGACTATGTGGAGAGACCATGTATAGATTCAGGCGGTTCTTCGTAGATTGAGAGCACTAACGCCTTCAGGTCGTAAGCAACACTTGTGAATCCCTGACTATGCACCCTTTGGATGGATATGACGCCTTAACTGGCTAATATCTTTCCTACGATAGATTAATTCTGCCGTGACATTTACCATTGAATTCCCAGAATAATCTGTTATTGATCCTATTCCATGGTCGAATCCACGGCCTGATCCCATGGAATGGCAATAACCATTGCTCCGATTCCATGGTCGAATCCACGACCTGATCCCATGGAATGGCAATAACACTTGTTCTGATTCTATGATCGAATCCACGGCTTGATCTCATAGAATGACAATAAACAACTGTATTATCTCATTACTCCGATTCCACGAATCTCATGGAATGGTAATAGGTAATTTTATTACTCCAATTCTATGGTCGAATCCACGATCCCATGGAATGATAATGCATGTATTATTATTCCAAGTTCATGGTCGAATCTATAGATGATCCTATGAATTGATAATAAATAACTACTTGTTTTATTACTCCATTTCATGAATTATTCTCCACTGAATTTTATGAATTAGTAATAAATACTCAACAGTCGGGCATCTGGACCATCACTGAGTAAGCCCCACAAAAATGGTGCAAGCGTACTCGACAATGATGCACGACTGAGCACCCGGATGCACAAACGAGCATCCAAAAATGTGGACATATGAGGAATCCTACGCAAAACTGGAGAAAACAACAAATAATAATAGGCGCCTAGGGGCCCGACCGTGCCCTAGCCGTGGCCGGTCCCATGCCTCTTCTATTTTATTTCCCTATTTTGTTATTTTCATGAACTCATGAAAAACTCATTCAATTTAGCAACTTTCCATGTTTGTGCAAAACTCATGAGTTCTCCATAACTTCATGAATTCGTGAAAAATAAATTTATAAAATAGGGAAAGGTGTGTGGGACCGGGCAACCTAGCCGGTCGACACTGTCCAAGCTGTGGCCGGTCCCACACCTCACAATCCCTAGCTTTTTATAATTATTATTCCCTAAACTCATGAAACTCCTCCGTTTCAACGAAAACTCATGGATTCTCCATAATATCACGGTTTCATGAAAAATAATAATATAAAATTAGGGAAAGGTGTGCGGGACCGGGAAACATAGCCGACCGGACATACCCTATCCATGGCCGGTTCCACACCTTGCAACCCCTAGTCTTTTATAATTATTATTTTCCTCAATTCATGAAACTCCTTGGTTTGAGCAAAATTCATGATTCCTTCATATTTTCTCAAATTTTGCTCGAATCATGAAAAACCAAAAGGAAACATGGTCACATGACCGGCTAGCCTCTCTCGGCAATTTTAAATGTTAAAATACTCTTATTTTAATATTTACAAAATATTGATCAATTGAGCATACATGCTCATTCCAACAAAAATCAAGAATTTCAGCCAAGATGAAACTCCTCTGAAAATTCACAACGTTACTTGAATGCACGTCAGGAAATACTGAAACTCTCAGTACTGAGACACGGACACCATGGAAACACGTGTACGCCGTAGTGACCGGCCAGAGTCATCCCTAGGGCTTGCACAAAGCCGGTCCCACAGGATTTCATAATTGTGACCTAATTTGCTCAATTGCTCATACTGGGCCTAAATTCTCTCCAAATAACCTGGGGATTTTCTCAATCGAGCACCAGATGGTCCCATACCTCTAAGGACCGGTTTCATGCCTTCTTGGCCAGTCCCTCACTTCTCCATGAATTAGGTTTTATCACCTAACGCTCAATCGAGCAACTATTTTCAATAAATGATGAAACCGACATTTTGTCATCATTCCTTCACCAACAGTCCAACTGAAGACCCTGGTGCGTTCTTGCTCGAGCACTTGGGAATCACATGGATGTCCATAATCTCATGTGGTCGGTCCATCCCTTACTCATGACCAATTTTCAGCAATTCGTCAGTTGATGAAGGATTGATCAAAATTAGGGTTTCGAACAAACGCTCCACGAATTACCATTCTGAGCAAGTTCAAACACTAAATTATATTGATCCAGCGATCAAACATCTGAATTAATGGGGGGATATTACTTAGGGTTTTGGTCAGTCAACAACTGACTAACTAAGACACGTTTGTCATCCAGACTCCACGATTCGTGAGACATCAATCACGTCACAAATGGGGGGATATCACTTAGGGTTTTGGTCTGGCGGCTACGACACGTGGATTCATCCACGACGAGAAATGTGCGTAATTCGTGCAAATGGTTGAAGGAGTTAGCAAAGTAGTGGGTGCACGATCATTCAAGTCTCCACACGACATGGAACTGACTTTAACATGATCCCCCATTTTCTCACTCTTTCACTCAAGAAATCGTCACACTTACAGGGATCAATGTGTTCACAACTCTGAAAATATAAATAAGTCTCTGAATCCATGATTGAAGGACAAAATTACATCATCAGTAATCGTTCATACAGAATTTCTCGAGTAACTACTCTCAAGAATTCGTCAATCTACCAGAACTTATTCGAACTTACCAGTTCACCAATTATTGCAGAAACCTTCAACACATCCACAATCCTTGATATTCACTGATCCCACACAATTCTCCGCTTCCGTCCTACAGATCAACCCATCTCCTTCCTTGCGACCGAATTGACTCTGAAACGGCCATTGACTTGGTTTAGGTCGGAGTCCTACAGATTAATCTCTCGAATCTAAGCACTCCCTTTGCAGTGCATCTGTGTGAGGTTGAGCAGTTTGCTCGGTTGAAGAGTCTCGATAACACGTCCGTCTCTTCAATTCCTTAAAAAACCAGTAAACCGTTTTTCCCCATCCACAGTTATTTAATAGTGTATGCTCACACAGTAGAAAATCAATTAATGCTCACACGATGAAGATTGTGTAATCGCTCACACGGTGAAAATTATATGAATTGGTCATAGTTTTATGAAAAATCAAGTTTTGATTTTGAATAATGAATTTTGCTCGTCTCTGCAAATTCGAAGGAACGAGCAAGTTTTCGAAGTTTTTGCGTCATAGTCACTACTGCTAGTGAAGTTGTAAATAGGTAAGAATTGAAAGTTACCATTTTTGTAGATGCACACTTTCATTCCATGATCCATTGTTTGTTGAATGATGTGCTGAAGTATAAATGATGTATGGATGTCACGACAACTTTGCAAAGATGACTAACTTTCATGATGACACCTCCAAAGATGATGCTTCCAGAGATGATACTTCCACTGATGCAACCTCAGGAAATGATACCTTTATAGATAGATCTTCTGTTTACGAAGAATAAAAAGAAGAAGAAACAACTGGAACACAGAATATTCCAAACACTGATGACGATTTCTGTGTGGTTCAATATAGGCCTGAAAAACGTCTCACAGGTTCCTCGTTTCGTCTTCTCATAGATCCTATGGATATTGTTCAAACAAAATTGGTGTCTCCTCGAGTGACTATTTGATTTTGTCTACAAGGAATCCATTATGCTGGTTCACACATAGACTTCAAGTTTTCTCGAAAACCCTTAACAGACTTCTCCGGATGGGCAAGACATATGTTGGGATATAGTCATGTGAGAACCATGTTGGATCGTGTACAGGTGACACGAGCTATTCAAGCAGCTGGAGATTTGTCGGTTTACCATGATGTGAGAGGTATAGTAGCTTTGCTCTCTCACTGGTGCGTTCCTACTCATACTTTCATATGCAGGTGGGGAGAATTTACCATCACTTTAGAGGATGTGGTTTCTTTATTACGTCTTCCTGTCATGGGTAATTTCCCTGCAACACTTTTGGCAGGCAAGAATGCAATATCTGATTTCTTGACAGATATAATGCATGATATTAACAAATTATCCAGCAAATCTTGTTATGCTCAATGGTTGAAGCACTGCTGGCCGAGAGAGGATCTCCTGAAAGACCTGTGGATGGCATATTAAACATTGTTGCTTTCTTGTGTCTGTGGTTATCCAGAGATGTATTTGAAGATAATGGAAACTTGTTGAAGCCATTCGTGATTACTTTTTCCATTAAGATAACTCAAGGTGAGAAACTTCCCGTCGGTAGTCTATTCCTCGGTTCACAATTCTCCAATTTATATTCTTTGGTCGTGGATTCTAGTGTTTCCAATGGTTTTCTGAAAGTTGAAACATATGTTAATACAATAATGTTCCTCCAAGCCTTATTATGGGAGCGCTTCAAGAATTATGCGCCAATTCCTCGTAGCATCAGTATCTTAGACAATGAGTCTGAGTTTAATTTTCGTCTTTGGGTGTCGATTTCTTCTTTTGTTTCACTGTTGATCACCTTTAATGACGATGAAGAGACAGTTATTTTAGAATCTGGTGCAGACCTGAGCGACGGTGAGAGATCCTTCATACTGAGTTGTACTCCTGGTTATTTAGTATCAGTAATACATGGGAAATTTATGGTGGAGGAGTATAACATTGATATAGCAGCTTGGAAAATGGGTCTTGATCAGTGTGCCCCGGATGTTCGGAAAGAAAAACCATCGGTTGACCAACTTAAAGCTTCTTTAGATTGCACACATTAGAGTGGGTGTGAATATCTGTACCCTTGCTCTGACCGGGTCGCCTATGCAACTCCAGGTTATGTAACTTTCTGGAATCAACAGCTTGATCATTTATATGATTTTGTAATGGCTGCTCAAACTCCGGTACAAGAACCTCCTTCTGTTGAGATGGTTTCTGAGCGACCAAGGTTGAAGTATCCTTCCCGTGGTGATAAACGAAAAGTACTTCGAGGATGTTCACAAGTAAGTATTCTTCTTATGACTTTAATAGAGACATAATAACCACCTATTAATTATTCGTTAATTTTACCATAGGATGGTCGTGTAGTGAGACCTCGGATTGATATAGACTTCACGAAAATTGAAGAAAGTCCCCGAGGCGGAGAACCCAGAAGTAGGAACTACAGGATGGTACCGAATAGTGTCCAGTCCCCAGCCGCTTCTTTGGTGAGTTGTTAGTGTTTCCTTTATCATGGTTTTGCTTATCTGTGTAATTAGGATCCCAAAACAAATATTTGTTAACTTGTTTCAGAATTTTTCTCCATCGATCATTGACGGTCTTCATCTTGCTCCTGGTCAAACAATTCAGGAATCCAGCACCAATGAAGAAGTTGATGTAAGTATCTCTTTCGTGCAAGTGATCATGGCGTCTCTTTGGATGAAATAATAACAATTGTTGTTGATGTATCCAGGAGGATATTATCGCGGATAAAAAACACGTTGATGATGCACATTCTTCCTTGGGGAACCCGGAACCGAATGGAGATAATAGTAATGCTACTAATGATGGTTTCGATAACCTCAATCCTTCAAGCGGCCTAGAAGCCCCTCAAGTAAGTGTTCCTCACGTACTTTCTTCATATAAGTATAAAATTGATGATTTTTGGATGAATGAATGAGAACCCATATGAATGAATGAAAATTTTTAACGAAGTACGTCGTCAGAAAAATTCCGAATTCAGTCTTTTAGCAAAAACGCTGTAGAATCTTCGTCCGATATCGGATTTTCGCGATCTACCCATGTTTTCTCATGCCTAGGAAATGTACAAGATTTTCCAAAGAATATTTTGAGTTTTGAGCATGTTTAGAGGCCGAAATAGGCGAAACAGTAAACTTCCAGAAAGTTTTCAGCTGGCATGTAGTCCAATGTTTCGGACACATCTCTTTGCTCGTTTATCCAATCGTTATGAAATTGTGTTATGTTATAGAGAACATCCATACGAAGATAATGGTATATGACCCAACCTTAGATTCCTTACCAATTGCTCCCAGTTCGTCGCTTTGTACAGAGCAGTGTAAAATCACTTCAGACAGGCTTGTTGTAAAACGCCTTTTCGTGATATTTTGTCATTTGTTTGCATCTTGGACACATAATGAAGTATCTTGATGATGTTGTTTGACTTCACTTCTGAATGTTATGATTACCATTTGAACTCCAAGCTTGAAAACTTCTAATCCATATCCTCGTTGTATTAGGTGGAAAACGATGGAGTTGAGCATAATGGAGCCAATAATGATGATTCGAGCAACTTTGGGGTTATTGATAAAGAGACAACCATATATGCACTTCAAGTCCATGAGAGAGTCGTTACTGAAACTGTTGAGGAGACCGAAACTCTAATTGTTGTTGCTTCAGCGACGGGAGAAACCGAGCCAAGAGTAGAAGAGACTGTTCCAGAAGGAACTGCTTCCATGACTGTTGAAGTTGCTCCAATAATTGAGAATCGCATAGTGGTGCACCAATACCCTAATGCATGGATTGTTTGTGATCCCCCATTCGGCGAGTTACTCCAATATCATACATCAGTTGGTGGATTCAGCGTTCCCATTGGATATGCCAATATGTATGAGCCGTTGTGGAAGATGTATGGTCATATTGTTGTTACAAAAGACCCCAAACGAAGTTACTTCTTGACAATGCAAGTAGGAGATATCTTGCATGTCATAGATGATATACAGACCAGAGCTAGAAGTACTGTTACTCAAGATATACTCTTTGATTGGGAGTATAACTTGGGAAAATCTGAGGAGCTTGGTTTTCACGTAAAGTGGTTTCGTCAAAAGATCAACCTTATCAAGCATGCGATTGAGAATAATGCACCTTTTCCCAATGATGTTGTGATGAAGAAGGAGGCCAAGATTGCTAGATTGACCGAATAGCTGGAGATGGAGAAGGAGGCTTTGCAAGTCTTGAAGAATGCAGAGGAGCAAAAATATTTCTTTGCTGATTTCCTTTGATTTTTCTTCTATAATCTCATGAACCTTGAAATTCTGAGAGATGTGAGGTTTTATTTTGATTTTAATTCTTCGATTGGGGATTTTCTTTTAGATCTGACAGAGATTTTCTTTAAACAAAAGAACTTTGATAAATTGTTGAATTCAAATACTGAATGCAAGTATTGCAAACATTTTGGAGGAATTGAAAATACAGGTGAAAGAAAATCCTAAGATGCATTAGGTGTCTCGAGCGTTCGTTCGTGCCTTAATGGATATAACACCCTAAAACACTGAATGTCGCAGGCGTCAAAAGCTTTGAGACAATTCTCCTGTATCACTGGTACACTCGTCCTTCCCTTCATATCAGCCAACTTGTAGTATCCTCTAGCCGTCGAGTTAGTAATCATAAAATGCCCTTCCCAGTTAGAGTTTCTTGCAGAATGAAGACTGCATTTAGTTTCTTTAAGAACTAAATCCCCTTCATGAAATTTGTTAGGCTTGATCGTTCGTTCCCTGAATATTTTCTGCTGGTTCAGAATTCATCGTATAGTGGGATTCCATGTTTGTGGAGCTTTCCAATTTTGCGGCATATATGGACACTCGTGCAAGGGAGAATATCTAGGATACTGCTTGTTATGTTCGGTCATTATTTCAACAATGACTGTATCAATGAGATGCTCGATTCGGAGAGGCTCTGCGTCCAACCACTTGGTGAAATATTGCTGGGGTGAGATTATCCATTCATAACACTTTGCAACATCTAAGTTGTTGGTGGAGTAAAGCCCCCGGACCAGAGCAGCATGTTTGGAAATTGATAATATGGACGCATGAGGGGGAATAAGACTTGTCTGAGTGCGGAACCTTTTGATGAAAGCATGCACATTTTCTTCAGGTTTTTGTGTTAGCTCCATCAAGGCCTTGAATTCCTCCAGATGCTCGAACGATGGAGTATCCTCTATTTCTTCCGATTCAGAGCTTTCTTCAACAGAGAAATGTGAAATTGAAGGTATTGGAGTTACCTTTTCAGCATGAATCCACGTACGTCCGAGGATCATATCGTATCCTGAGTCTTCCCTAATTATATGAAATTTGGTTTGCGCCCAGGTTCAACCAGTTTTCATTTTGAGAATTAATATAGTATGTGTAAGAAGAAAGCAATACGGATATTGCTGGTGTTGAGAAGGGAAGAAAAGGATGAGAAATCAGAAAGAATAATAGGGTTCAAAGATGAGAAGGATAGATTGCTCTAAAAGAGTTGTTTTAATTATAACTTGATAATAATAATGTGTGTCTCTAAACAAGAATGCTTAGTTTTTATATAGGCTAGCATGACCGACTAAAAAGATAATAAAAGGAATTCTACCTAAACTAGGAAAGTAAAGGACTTGCAAAGAAAGTACACTAAAACAGACGCAAGGGATCAACAGTCATTGTTCATACAAACGTAAGGGATCAACAATGATTGTTGATACAGACGCAGATGTCCTACATCAGTCCCCCTTCTTGAAAGAAACTCGTCCTCGAGTTAGCTAATAACAAGATCTTCATTATCTCCATATATTTCTTTAGGCCTCAGGCTGTCATCAAAGAATACGAGTTCTTTTTCCTCTATGAAAAAATGTAGATATCATTTTTATCGGCTTACCACAATCAAACAAAAAACTCGTAGCTCTAGAGATCATAAACCGTAACATCCAAGAAATGTGTCTCAAAGCAAGATAAGAGTTGTGCTTAAATTTTCCTCGATCGAACACAAAATTCATGTTACCAAAGATGATAATGTAAACCATGCACGCAACGACCTCTATGAGCACACCAACTGTATCCAGGGACGGACCCAGGAAATAGTGTTGGGTAGGGCTAAACATATGCAAAAAATAATTTTTTTTGTTCAACAAGATAATCAAAGTTTTACCAAAGAAATTATAAAGTAGTACCTTTTTATTGATGCATATGTCGCTTGTCCAACAACCAAATCCCGATCATTTCATAAGCTTTATAACAATCCGTGGACTATATATCATCTCACCTGCAACGCTGCAACATAAATCTCCAAAAACCTTACAATATTCACCAAGTGGTTAGCTCCATAAAATTAACAAAAACTTTCAACAACCAAGAACCCCTTCACTTTATAGCAAAAAGTTATATCCCATTAAGATTTCATAAGCGTTTAAGTACAAAAAGTTACATATTTTATAACAAAAAAGTTGTTATACATTAGGATTTATAAGTGGCTAAGCTAAGTACAAGTATAACATTTGATCCGACGATCTATATATATATATGCATAACTAGCTATAACAAAATATATGCAACCCGTATATACTAACTGAATTGGACCTTTCGTGGTCTCAATGAAGCAAAGTCATCTATGATAGAGTCACATGACACTTTTTCAGCAATTTCTCTTTCAGCATGGACTATCATACAATCTCCAAGAAACTCATTACCCATCTTGTTACGAGGTACCGTTTTCACAATATTCATACATGAAAATACCCTTTCTGCACTAGCTGTTGAAACGGGAAGAGTCAAGACAAGACGAATTAATCTATCTATCAAATCATATGCATTTGACTTACCAGTTTCAACCAATCGCTGACATAATTCAGCCACAGTAGTCATGTTTCCAAAATATGGATTGTCGGCAATGTCTAACTTGTAATGTTGTAGTTGGCTTCTTAAAACACATACCTCTTGCCCCGTGAAATCATCAGGGTAAAACCTTTCTGCGAGACTGCAAAGTGAATCAATGTCAAAAGCTTTATAATTTTCATCCGGACTGAAAGCTGAACAAAGCACAAGTAGCTCCATTGATTTCTCTGTGAATCGATTTCTTAGATCCAATAGGTGAAAATCAATGACAGCATTAAATATATCAACGCGGTAATGATGTTCAATAGTTATATGGTCTTTCTGCTGACAAGAATGACTCGTACCCATCATATATCGATATGAAAATTCAGGAAGGACAATGTCATGTTCATCACAAAATTTTTTAACATTTCCAAAAAAAGTAACCCAATTTTTGTCTCTCAATTCTTGAAGAAGCACTTTTGTGGACTTGACCAGATTCATGGCATTAACAATGTCTTGTGTTTTCTTTTGCAGAGCTTGACATAGCACTTTTGTTACCGCCATAACACTTCCCACCAAGTGTAAGATAAAAACAAACTCAAAATACCTAATTGCAAGATAAGCACCTTTCTCCATCCCCCTTATCTTAGAGGTGTTTCCATCTTTCATAACATTTTGAAGGACTATGCAAGCTGGATTATACATACGGATCAAACTGAATACAGAACCAAAATGTGAGCTCCAACGAGTATCTGCTGCCCGTTTCAAAGTACGAGTTTGATTGGCTCCCGAACCAGTCTCAAGTTCACCATCAGCTAATTTTGTGGCGACCTCTAATACTGCTGCAGATTTCAATTGACTGTGACGCTTAGGAGAAGCCCCAACAAGCTTGAAAATAACCTTTAACTTCTCAAAAAACAGATAAACATCTTGCTCATCTGTAGCTGCTTCTACTAATGCTAGTTGTAACCTGTGAGCAAAGCAATGGACATAATAAGCATATGGACAATCTCTAAGAAACAATGCCCGCAACCCATTCCATGATCCTCTCATATTACTAGCACCATCATACCCCTGACCCCGAATATTTTCTACTAAAAGACCATGTGAAGCAAGAGCTTCGGAAATCTCCCTCTTTAAAGTTAATGACGTGGTGTCCTCAACACTTCTGACTGCAAAAAACCGCTCTCTAATGCAACCATTAGTATCAACAAACCTCAGAACAATAGCCATTTGATCTTGAACTGATGAATCTTGTGCTTCATCTACAAGAATACAAAATTTAGCATCTCCGATTTCTGCACGAATAGTATCCTTTACCTTGTTAGCGAGAATATGTAGAATTTCCTTTTGAATCTTCGGTGAAGTATACATTGCCTTTCCAGGTGCATTTCCTAAGACAACTTCAGCAATCTTGTCATTCAATATGGCTGCATATTTCATCAAACCAATAAACTTACCACGATTTGTTGACTCTAATGACTCATCGTTACCTCTAAAAGGACATGCATGAAGACCAAGCACTCTAACTGTCTCAATTGCTACCTTTAGTCGTAGCCTGTTCTTTGCTATAAGCTCCTTACTTTGTTTACGAAAAACGCTATCAATATGGCGAGATGGCCTACGAAGATTTTCACAAGCTTCCACAGCTACCATGTGAGAAGATTTGATATGTCCAACATGTTGAACAAATGAACATGTAGATACCGTCTTATTAGAACCAATATGCTTGAAATCTGAGAAACCTTCTATTGTAAATGCAGGCCGCTTAGGTGGATCCGTTTCAAAAATAAAGCAAGGGAAGCAATACGTTTTGTTCTTTTCGATAGAGTACTCTCGCCATGAATGTTGTCTCAGCCAACTATATTGAAAATAACGATCTTGTCTTCCATCCCCAGTAGGAGGATATTTGGATAATCTAGGTTTGAAAGGTCCCTGTCTTAAATAAGCTCGACGTACCTGATCACGTTGATTCACTGGATATTCATAAATTTGGCGCCGCAAACCTGGATCACGCTCATAAGTACCTCCATTTCTTTGAACTGCAACTTCTTTGGATTTACTAGATATAGTTGGTTGAGCATATGATGAATTCTTTTGCTGCTGAGAAGTACCATGTTCATGGTGTGATGATGTAGGCATGCCAACATTGTCAGTAGAAGGAAGCAGCTCACTTGATTTATCACCCCTTTTAGGCTTGAAAAATGACTCTATCGTTTTTAACTTCTTAGCCGGTGGACGAAAATGGTCGAGTGACATTGTCGAATACTCTGTATCCACCAACCAAGTCATCTAATGTCGGTATAATGTTTAGCATCAATAGTGATATCTAGAAGTATTCCGACCAATGATGCATCAATAAGTGGTGGTAATAATGACGTATTAGTAATGTAATCGAATGATCCCAAGTCAATAAACTCATCTTTTAGCTTAATTCCCATGTTACCATCCTTATTCATTCCTGTGTAGTCCAGAGTAGTTGGTTAACTACTAGTTGGTGCTTCAAAGCTCGTCTTGTTCCACGTTAAAAATTGTTTTTCTAGTATGGGTTCATCTTCCAATTTTTTAAACGTGATTGGAACTATAGTACCAGCACCCAACAATTCATAAAACGTTCCAAAGATTTGGAGTCTCATAGTTGCACTCAAGCAAATAATGGTATATTTCTTTAGCACAGATGGTATGTGATAGACACATTTATGTGTCTAATATGTCTCAATTATACGTATTTTTAGTGCTCGATTTTGTATTTATTTTGTTATTTTATGTCTTTGTAGGTATTTATAGAGAAATAAGCTCTTGCGGAGAAATTGGCTCGAAAAGTGGTGTTTTACACCCCAGGATAAAGTACTAAAGGCACCCCAGAAAAAAGTTGGAAAAACCCCAGAAAAATTACTAAAGGCACCCCATGGGAATGTGTTATTCGTACTCCAACAACGGATAAGGGGCGACCACTTTTACGAAATTTACTTTGGCAAAGAATAGAGTTATTGTTTCTTTTGTTTTGAGCTATAAATGTCTAGGATTAATTTATGAACCCCATGAACATGAAAACCAGTGGAATCTCGAGTCCCGGTCTCTCTTCATCCTGTGACAAAATTTGTATATATATTTCCTTATTCGTAGTATTTTTATTTTATTAAAACTTAAAACCAATCCAACAAAGTCCGAGTGAACGACAACTCTACTTACCACTATTCAAAATTCTATCAGTATGAAATTAACGGCAGGTGTTATAAGTACAATATTCCACCAGTCGACAGAAACAACAAGCATTCCATCCGATTCTAAAATAAACCTGGAGACGGAATTCTTATCACAGAACTTTACTTCTAAATCTTTTTCCAATGATACTCTTTTGGAATTTGAGAATATGCGACCAAGAATTCTTCCGGCATAGTTCTCAGTAGTTATATCTTCTTGAGTTCAACATACAAACTCATCGACAAAAATATATATATGGCGACACAAAAGCATTCCCATATGATAAATCAACAAGTTGATCCTTTCTAGGGTTTACGCAAGAGTTCATACGTGCGTTTTCATGAATAAGAATTTGATGATTGATCTCAACAGTAGATAGAGAAAGTAAATGATTATCAGAATCTATAGAATCATTAGGTATATCAAAATATGAAGACTCACCCATGATATATAGAGAATCATGAAAGATCTCTTCAACTTGATTTCCTTTGTCCTGTTGAGAAATATTTATGTCTTCCTCACCAATTGATGTTGTGGGAATCGTATTGGTACTGTTTTCAGTTAAAGAAAAATTCTCTTGAGTCGACGACGAATCAGTAAACTCTAATAAATCATGCGAAACTTTATCCACCTGATTTTCTTTTTCTTCTTCAGAAACAACGTTCTCTTCTTTGCTAAGAGAAGTAGACGAAACAACTAAAGTACCATTAGAAGACGATGAGACTTCTGGAGTTGAAAACGAAGCTTCTTTATATTCACGTTTAGCTTCAGCGAAAGTAACCAGAAATTTTTTAAACTTCTTTTCAGAACTTGCAAACTAATTAGAGCAAGTTTTCTCTAACTTTGTTAGGTTATATGAAACAGTAGCAATTTTTGTATTAATTGTACCTATAGCAGCATTACTAGCAGTAGTACTTGTAGTAATAAGATCGGTAATATTGATAATAGCAGCGTCGAAAGCTTCTTGAGTAACGTTGCCAGCCATAGGGGAAATTTATTTGTTTTTATATTTTTTATTGATAAAAGGGTTGCGGAAGCGAAAAACAGGATCTTAGAAAAGATGAAAATCTAATCTATTGTCGAATGATACCAGCTAATGTAGTATGTGTAAGAAGAAAGCAATACGGAGAGTGATGATGTTGAGAAGAGAAGAAAAGGATGAGAAATCAGAAAGAATAATAGGGTTCAAATATGAGAAGGATAGATTGCTATGAAAGAGTTGTTTTAAATATAACTTGATAATAGTAATTTGTGTCTCTAAACAAGAAGGCTTAGCCTTTATATCGGCTAGCATGACCGACTAAAAAGATAATAAAAGGAATTCTACCTAAACTAGGAAAGTAAAGGACTTGCAAAGCAAGTAAACTAAAACAGACGCAAGGTATCAACAATCATTGTTGATACAGACGTAATGGATCAACAATGATTGTTAATACATACTCAGATGTCCTACATCAAGAATGATGTATCCATACGAATCCCTGGAGATTCCTTCGTGATCTCTGACTGAAACAGGAGCATGAGTGGCTTATTGTCGATTGATGCCTGCAACTCAGAGAGTCTTCAAAGGGATAATATTGACAGCCGTGCCAACATCGACCAACGCTCTCCTGAATTCGTTTCTTTTGAGATTGACCGTGGTAAGAAATCCTCAGTCATACATCTCTTTATCAGTGACCGGAGTTCAGGGAGTGTTTCTGGAATGGACAGACTTTTCCCGAACACTATATGGTTCAAATCCACGAACATGTCCTTCCTTTGAGCCTTTGACAGATAAAGCAATTCGCAGATGTGCCCGATCAATGACTGGAATGCTTCTTTGACTGGTTGTTCAGAGAGTGTGAAGGTTCTAATTGGGAGAGGATTCTTTTGTACTCCTTCAGTCCCTAGTTCCCCTGAATCGACCTTCTCTTTGAATATGCATTTCAAAGTTCTGCAGTCACTCATTGGATGACTGACATACCTATGAAAGCGGCAGTAGCGAGGATTCTCAATTTCCTCCTCTGTTGGCTCTCTCCTAACGGGAGGTAGTTTGATCGCATCATATTGAATCCATACTTCCAATAGTTCGATCACCTCTTCGATAGGAAAAGGAAAATCTGGCTTTTCCTGGTCATTCTGCTGACGCTGAGTCGGTGTTTGTACGTTTCGAACTTGGTTGTCCTTCCTTGATGTTTTGTAGGATGGGACGTTGGAGGAGCGTTCTTATGCTGTTGCGCCTCGGCTTTCCTCTTACCTCCTTCAACAACATTCATGGAAGGTTGGAGATTGTACTGCTTGTTGATCAGGCACCTGACACTGCCTCGAGTTTCTCGTGGTTCCTCTACTTTTGGAGCTCTTGTTCTTTCCAGTAAGGCCGGAGCAGTGATTGCTGATCGCTTGGATGCTTCATGAAGTTTTGAGAAAGTCTGGAATCGGAGATTTTTTAGTAAGGCTCTGTAGACCGGGATCATTCCATTGATGCACAAGTCCACCGGTTGTTGTTCAGTGACATTCGGGTCATGAGAATCCAGGGCTTGGAATCTGAACCTTTTCACGTAGTCGTTCGGATGTTCATTGTTCTTCTGAGACATATTCATAAGTAGGAAAGAGTAATCTGCTCTGAGACGAAAAAGTACTTCCGGTAAAAAGCATTAACCATTTCTCCCTAAATTTTGATGCTCCCTGGTGCAATGTTGTTGTACCATGTATATGCTCGACCAGTCAGAGATTTTGAGAACTCCTTCAAACGAACAACATACTTATGCTCATGTTATCCTAATGCTTCCAGGAATCGAGAGACATGTTCTCGGGCATTCCTCGTTCCATTGTAAAGTGTGAACGTTGGATAAGTATAGCCTTTCGGGAGAGGGATCCTCTGTGTAGCAGCAGGGTATGGAGGTTGATGACGGTGGATAGATGATGTCTTGTCTTTTCCTCAATCCTCCAGAAAGCGTTCCAGATCTTCACGAGTGGTGAAACCTGCAGACTCTTTCTCTGGTGGACTATCTGCAGCTTTGCGGACTTCATCATCGTCCACCACGTGAATTGGAGAGATTTCGGGATCAGTGGCCGGAGATGTTTCTTTGGCTTTTCCTTTCTCCTGAGCTTTCTCTGACATCTAGTCTGTGAGATTTTTGAGATAAGTGCATAACTCCTTTTTAGTGGTAGCCATATTAGTCTGATTTTTGACGAGAGTCTCCTGCACCTTCATGAGATCAGCTATGGTAGGTGGATTTTCTCTGATTTCCTTAGGAGACCGGCCGAAGATAGGATTGCTTCCGATGTTTGTTTGAGGAGGAGTGGTACCGCCAGCACCGCTGTTGGAAGCGGGAGTAGTTTCTGGAGTACCACCGCTATTGCTAGTGCTAGAATTGTTTGGGTTAGAATTTGTAACTGAACCCGACCTAAGATCAACCATTTTGTGAAAGTTTGAGATTCCGACCGAGAGATTAATCTCCCACTGTGGTCTCCAATCTGTAGATAGGAAAAAATGATTTGTTGGTTTTTTAGGGAACATAGAGACGACCGTGTGGACGGAGGCTCCTCAACCGAGCAAACTGCTTATCATCAAACAGATGCCCTACACGGGAGTGCTTTGAGTTAGAGAGATCAATTTGTAGGACTCCAACCTAAACCAAGACAATGGCCGTTCCATAGTTAATTCGGTCACAAAGAGGGAAGAGAGTTGATCTGTATGAGTGAAGCTGAGAAGTGTGCAAGATCAATGATGATTATGAATGTGTTTAAGGTTTCTACAAGTTTTCTGTGAACTGTTGAGTTCGAATAAATTTTGGTTGATTGAGGGAATTCTTGAGAGTATTTTCTCAATTAGAATTCTTCTGCTAGACGAATGTTGTCCCTCTTTCCAACCATGGATTTAGAGACATATTTATATTTCCAGAATAGTAGACACATTAATCTCCAGTAAGTGTGATAGTTGCTCGAGTGAAAGAGTGGGAAAGTGGGAAATTGTGGTTTAACCAGTTCCAAGTCGTGCGGAGACTTGGTTGATTTTCCACCAACTACTTTTCTAACTCCCTCAACTGCTTGCACGACTTACTCACATTTCTCATAATGGATGAACACACGTGACATAGGCCGTCAGACCAAAACCCTAATTAATATCCCCCACGTGACGTGATTGATGTCTCACGAAGATGGAGTCTGCAAGGCAGACGTGTATTTGATTAGTCAGTCATTGACTTGATTAGACAATGAGTCTAAGTAGTTTTCAGTCGAGAATGATTGCTAATGCTCTAGGATTCATGAATTGAACATTTCTGCTGGGACGTATAGTTCTCGAATGAATGATGTTGATAGTTGAGTCATCATGATGAATATTGATAGTCTGAGCAAATATTGCCCGTATGATGAATTGTTGAATATTTATAGTTGGATCAATATTCGAGCAATTGAGCGAGTATTGCTTATTCAATAAATTACTGAATATTGATAGTTGAATCAATATTCGAGAATCTGAGCAAGTATTGCTCATTCGATAAATGACTGAATATTAATAGTTAACTCAATATTCGAGCAATTGAACAAGTATTGCTCATTCGATAAATTGCTGAATATTGATAGTTGAACCAATATTCGAGCAATTGAGCAAGTATTGCTCATTCGATGAATTATTGTTAGCATGACCGAATAAAATATTAATTAAAATATTGGTAGCTGGACCGAATATTATATAATTAATCTGGATGTTGATTGCTGGATCAACATAAAATTATTAGTGTTTGAACTCGCTCAGAATTATGATTTGCAGAGCATTTGTTCGAAACCCTAATTTTGATCAATTGCTGGTCAATTGATGATTTACTGAAAATAAGTCACTGAGTGAAAGAGGGACCGGATACATAGGATGATGGTCGACTATGTAGTACCAAATTCTCGAGTGAGCATGCACCAAATTCCTTTGTTGACCAGTTGGTGAAAGGATGATCTAATGCTGGTTTGATCATTTATTAAAATAGTGCTCGTGTGAGAGTTAGGTAGTAAAACCTAGTTATGGAAAGATGAGGGACCGACTAAGTGGTCATGGGACCGGCCCTTGGTGGTCATGGGACCAGTTTACGGTGGATTGAGCGAGTCTCAAGTTGGTTGAAGAGAGTTTGGACCCAATACGAACAATTGATAGCAAATTAGATCAAAATTATAAAGATGTGTGGGACCAGCTCATTGCAAGCCTTAAGGCCGTCCTTGGTCGGTCAAGGTAGCATGCCCATGTCACCACAGTGTCCTTGTCTCAGTCCTGAGAGTTTTGGTAATTTTTTGGTGCACGTTTGAGCAATATGTTGGATTTTCAGAAGAGTTTGATCTTGACCGAAACTCTCGATTTTGCTCGAATGAGCAAGTGGAACTTTGCTCGTGCGACCAATATTTTAATACTTGACGTGAGTAGCCTAGTCTGTCATGTGACCGTTTGACTTTTTGGCTTTTTCGTGGTTTGAGCAATATTTGAGAAAATATTGAAAAACTAGGGTTTTCGCTCAAACGATGGAGTTCCATGAGATGATGGAAATAATAATATAAAAAAATAAGGTATTGTAAGGTGTGGGACTGGCCACGGCTAGGGCATGGCCGTCCGGCTAGGTGGCACGTACCATGACACCTTTCCCTATTTTTTGTTCGATGAAAGTATGGAAAAACTAAGAGTTTCTTTCAAACGAGGGAGTTTTCTTAAATGAAGGAGTTTCCATGAGATGAGGGAAACAAAATAAAATAAAACAATGTGAGAGGGGGACCGGCAACGGCGGCATAACCGGCCGGCCGGTGGGCCCGGTCCCACGTCTCTTGTTTATTTTATTTAATATTATTTTCTTCATAAGTTCCTCGTTTGTACATATTTTCGAACGTTCGTTCGTGCGTTCGGGTGCTCGTTCCTGCACTATTGTCAAGTAAACTTGCACCATTTTCTCGGGGCTTACTCGGTGGTGGCCCAGACGCCCGATTGTTGAATATTTATTACCAATTCTTGAAATTCGGCTGAGAATAATTCATGAAACGGAGTAATAAAATGAATTAAGTATCTATCACTAATCCATGGAATCCATCTGGGGATTCATGGAATGGAGTAATGAGATATGTTAGAGCATAGCTCGGTTGAACCCACCAAGCGTTGGTATGTCAAGTTTGGTTGTCATATTTTAGTGAACCAAAACTCATTTAAAGATTCACTTGATTATGTACTAGAGTCAACTTCGTATAGGTTAGCTTGAAAGTATTAGGATGTGAGACATTACAAGTATTGCGAAGACTTGAAGAAGTGAAGAAGTAAGGAGCTACAACGACAACATCATCCTTCCACTTGAGGTTAGTGATATTTGACTTGAACTGTTTCATTCCTTAACATATCTTTCAAGTCGTGCATATTGAAAACATAACTGCGAAGCATGAATGATTACACTCTAGTTAGACGTAGTATTAAGGAATACAATACGAAGTATAATGCTTATCTTTTGAACTTCGTATATAAGATATCGACATAATCATTTGATTGATATTTTGATTATGTATGGGTATGAGGTGAAGATTTCATCATAGGAAACAATGTTTTACATTAGTTTAAAGGAAGTAAATTCATGAACTTGTCTTATGAATCGAAAGGGAAATCGCTAGGCTTATTGGTATTGTGATTCATTGTGTATCTTTTGAACTACCAATATGTGTGATTAGTATAACCGCTCATGACTTGTTTATGTTCTTGGTAAAACTATTCACAAGGCCTGACTTTTGTATTGGTATGACTTTTTTTAGTGAAACCGATCTTAAGTAATCACCTGAGATGGTATGATCGATTTAGTGTTATTGGTATGACCAACTCTAGTCAAAGGGGAACCTATCCTATGAAGAGGTGCAACCGATCAAAAAAGGGGAATCGATCCTTGTAAGAGGTGCAACACGTTTTTAGTAGATGGGGGGACTGATCCTATGAACATGTGCAACAACTTTTTAGTGAAAGGGGAACTGATCCTATGGACATGTGTGCAGCAAATACAAGTCGTTACCATAAGTATGTGGGGAACCGATCCTAGTACCTAGTCAACCGAATTTTTGGAAAGCTAGTGTGACTATGCACAATACTCACATGGAGGTAGAACCGAAACTTTTTTTGGTAGAACCGTGAAACCCATGATTTGTGATTGAGTGCTCTTAGTCAATCACATATTTCTTGAAAGTCAGATGAAGCAATTCTAAACTCGTTTGGAAGTGTGGCAAATTGGTTTCAAGATTGTAAGTATGAAAGAGGACTTACAAAGTAAAGATGTCGACATACTTTGAACATGTGCAGTAACGCTTATCTTTTATTGTTCAAAGATATTCCTTAATAGCTAAAGGAAAATCCCGGATCGAAAAATAAGTTGAGAATCTTTTTTTTTTAAGAAATCTACCTGAATTTTTTATTAAAAATTATCTCAAAATAAATGAGTTCTTACATAGAAGGCCAGCGAGCAACAAGCTGCGCAGCAATCCCTTTTTGAATTACAAAGCCTATCCTTTTAAAAACAAACTCTCTCGAACCGGGGGTCATGAAATTACTGTGCATGACTTTATGGACTTTTTTGAGGAGTCCAACCGACTCTGGAGCTAAGAAACCAAAAGTATCAAAAGCAAAGGGGATAAAAGAGTGCCCATTATCGTTACATGCTTTCTCATGCTTCGCTATCTTACCTGAGGAGGCCCTCAACGCTGCCTGGCCAACTGTAAAGGAACCATATCCAATGCCTACTAACGGAGAAACCCCCGTGAGGTCGACACATGCGTGTTTGCCATTAGCCCATCCAAAAATAAGTACATCCGCTGGCCTGAGTGTGGATCTTCCCTCCAGTGGGTTTGTCAAAAAGTTGACAGGCGCTTCCTTCTTTGCTGAAATACCCGCTCTCCATAACACATCATATAAGGTATCTCTCACATGATAATGTCTATACTTAAAACCAGGATCTACCTTACAATGGACTGCATGTTCCCCATATGCGTCTAAGCATCCTGTGAAGCAAGCATGGCAGCGTGAATCAGAAGGGTACAAAGGGATCATTAACCTGTACTTAAGGATGGATCGGTACTCCGCAGGCGACATATTCTGTCCAAGGCCCTCAATCGGAATTGCTAGAAGGAAGTCTTGGGCATGCGCTGCTCGTAGACAACCAAAGACTACTTTCTGCCTGTCTGACAACTCGTAATCTCGATCCATGTCTTTAACCACTTTACCAAAAAGAGCAATCGCCAGGTTACTTTGTGCTTTAAGGGGGGCGGTGTCCTTACTAGTAAAGCTGCTAAAGTCATAATCAGGAAGAGTTGCTTGTAATGCCTCCAAAGCCTTATGAAAATTGTCATCCATTCCCTCCACTCCACCATCCCTTAATATGTGATCTTGTAGACCCCAGGATTGCACACGTGATGCAAGAAAGGCATAATATGACGCCTATTTAGCAGTGTATAAGCCTAGACCTCCATATCTAATAGGTAGGGTGGATAACCTCCACTGTATATCCCCAAAAAAAGGACCTCCACAAACCACGATACCATCTACCACCTCCCTCAATCCTCTATCAAAAATATCTACCGCTTCTGTGGTGTATTCTGGACAATAAATACGAAGCCCAAAGAGCATCTTGGAGATGCCCATACATGCACGAAGGAGTAACAATTCACTCTGAGGATCTCGAAGCTTGGATAAAACTTGCATTAAGTCTACTGCCTTCTCAGCGCTCTTAATGGCAAGTCCCTTCACAAACCCATCATCAAGGCTAACCGCACCACCCAATAGTTTGACCCCGTCACATGGCCTGGAGATTCCAGTAGGAAACATTCCATCTCTTACCTTTCGTCCATCACAGGAAGGCCAAAAAATTTATGTTTTCTTAATGTTCAATATAAGCCCCAACTCGGGCCTTTCTGTATGGACAATCGTGAGTGCCTTTGTCACTTCCACACTGTGACCAATAATAGTACCATCATTAAGGTACCACGCCTGTAGAGATAGTGTGCACTATGCATTTATCTTTGCTATAAAATGATGAAGCACCAAAGCAAATAACAGTGGCCCCAAAGGATCCTCTTGTTGCACTCCTGTAGACGAATAAATATAATATTCTCCCACATACAATCTTGCAGGTTGTCCATACAAGTATTTCACCCACGGCTAGATAGATGGACATAACTTACGCACCTCAAGAAGCATGGTTGTCCGGTCGACTAAATTAAAAGCATTTGTAAAGTCCACAGTTAACATGGTAAGGCTAGCATCTGTATGATGTTTACCAACATACCTGTTCACAACGTGTAGAATTGCCTCAGCACCACCTGAAACACCTACACCGAACTGGAAATCCTGTAAGTAGGCTTCCATGTATTTCCCAACTCCCTTCATAGCTACCTTGGACACAAGACGATACCAAATCGTCCCAACAGCGATAGGACGGATGCTTTTGTCTGGTTTAAGAAGTGGTGTCAAGGGTGCTGATGCAATGAACTCCACAAGGTTAAGTGGACATCTACCACTCAACTACAAATTAACCACCCTTGTTATTGCCGTGACTAAATCAGCATCAATAAAGGACCCTTCCCCACAAAACGCATCCAGTAAATGTTGTGCCCTAAGGCCATCTTTTCCGCATGAAGTTCTTTTGGGAAAAGACTTAATACAACTTTCTTCAGCTAACAGAGGTGTCTCATGCAGCGGAATGGTTGGCTTACGTGGAGGAGGCATGGATGGATGTTTATCTTCAAGCGCTTTCCGTGTCTCCGCATTGTTTGGTGCTACCCCTGAAGAACTAATGGCCTTGACCGCATCAGTAAAGTGCCCATCCGCCACTTTTCGTAAGCAAGTTGAAACATTTGTTATCTTGCTGTCTATCTCTTTATCATCAGCATCAAGGCCTCTAAACCCTCCAGGTCGTGGTATCTTCAGGACTTCCTTAACAAGCTGTTGCGTTCCACCACTTTCACCCCAAGTTTCCAGTGCTCGCAATATTTGTGTCTACTGTGTAGCTTTGCGATTCCCTGACCTGCACTCCGCTCTACCCTGTGGTTTGAAAACTTGCAACATACATCGAGGAATAAGCAGCAAACGAACCCAATTGCTGGTGAGTGTAGGTTCTGCCGCAACCCTCAGAAGTGCAGCCTTGAAAGCATGTAAGAAATACAACCTACACCCTGTTGGAATACTTTTAACAGTGCGAATAGGAGCTTGGAAGACTGCATATAACGTCTCAGCATTAAGATCGATGTCACTGTTCAGCTGGGGTGGAACTGAGCCAGGCCGTGGTACCCCTATAATTGTTTCGACTACCTCACCTGCAACTGTTACAGGCCTAACCTCCTTGTCTCCATGTTTGCACGCCCTACTCCAGGCCTGTATACTCATACAATCGAAGCACAACCATTGCTTCAATGTCCGCAGCGTGTTCTCTAAACCCACAAACATACCCAAGTCGCAACTGATGGCCTGTTATATTGGATTCTTCCTCTCCATGTTGCAGAAGTGCAGTCTCTTAAGATGGGGAATTAAATATACAAATCCCTTACTCCCAATTCCCCCATCTGGGCATCCGTGGAAATCCTTGAAGGTACAGAGCATAAAACCCTTGCCAGTATGCATCATTCAGGCAATAGACCAAACAATTACAGCTCAAACACAGGAGTATCTCAGTTCTGAAGAACATGCAGTTCTTGCAGTATTAGATGTTACTCAAACGCAGAAAATTGAGCAGAAAAACTATACAATCAGAAAACTAAAACAGCGTAGAGCACTGACTTCACGAGAGGGGAAAAACAACGTAGAAAAACCTTACAAAAAAACAAACAACAAACGGAAAACTCCCCCACACCACCCTAACCCATCGAGATGATGGTGGTGATGTTGGGAAGTTAAGGAAGGTGGTTTACCGGAAAGTCCTTAGTGGTTTAGGGTTTTCTCTTAGTGGTTTAGGGTTTTCTCTAAGATTTTTCTCTAGTGGTTTAGAATCTTTTAAATAAGGTTTTTAATTTTATTTTTGGAAATAAAAATTGGTAATATGCATTTACTAATTGGAGATTTTCTAAACGATTTTCGGTCAATGTTTGGACAAAGCATTTCCAGGAATTATGAAAACCGAATCTGGAATATATTTCATATCTTGAGAATATTTTCGATTTTGGAAATTCCTTGGTGTCCAAACTTCCTTGGTCTATAAATATCAAAGTTTGCATTTCTAGCAAACTAATCCTCAAAGCCAGCAAAACTACCTAATTGTGTTTTTACTGGTGGAGCCGCCTATTCGGAGAGGAAAGTAACCTAATTAGGCGAAATCTCTTACGACCGCTCAGTTTAAAGACTTCTTTGGGATTGAGAAGCTCTATTAGTACTGTTGGTGGGAAACTAGATAATTACAGTTTATTATTAGTTTTGGATTGATTTGATTGACTAACGGTTGTTGAACTTTGATTGCGCCTAGTTTGTTTATGCTTGAGAATCTTCTCTTCTGATATAAGATTCACTCAAACTAGATCGAAGTCTCGACGGGGATCTTTAGACTGTTTGTAGTTCTAAAAACGTCTTGTGATAATCCATTGTTAACTGACTCCGTTCTGTGCGTCATTGATCACAAGAGATTCAAGTTGATTGTGTGCAGGTGTTTATTGAAGATCTAAGAAGATTTGAAGACAAATAAGACTTTGAAGATTTCTGATTTGGGTTCATAATCTTTGGTGTGCGCAATACTTGTTTCGGTTAAAGAGGATCCAACTATAATCAGTTTATCCTTGTGGTAGATTGGATTGATTATTTGAGTAGATCGGCATCAATACGTTTCTTTGTGATTCAAAGTATTGATTGCAAAATCTAGACAATTACTTCGGTAGTTGTTAGTAGATAGATCTAAGGACCTGACAAAGGAGTTTATTGAGATAAACGGAAGAGCCTTTTGTCGAACTCACATCACTTGGTTGAAAAGAGTTGATACCAAACAGATTTGTTGTTCCTTTACTGTTTGGAATACGAACCAAAGAAATTGTTCCAAGTACGTGACTTATTACAAGTTGGAGGCGTGGGAATACAGACGGAACTAGGTGAACTATAAGTTTAGTTGCTTGGTCTCAACTATACGAAATTGGTTTGATTTTTTATAGCGGCTTAATCCTGAGAGTATTCAATACTGGACAAGGTCCCGGGGTTTTTATGCATTTGCGGTTTCCTCGTTAACAAAATCTTGCTATGTCTTTTACTTTTCTATTTCCGCAATTATAATTATTTTTATTATAATTAGAAGTAAAATACACAAACGTCAATTCCTATTTACTTGATAGTAATCCTATTGTGTTTGGTTAAGTCCGAACCTCTTATCAAGTAAACATACTTCGTTGTTGTATTTTCTCGATCTTGTATCCATAGACGATCACACGAAGTGTGAACCGATCATTTGTATTGTGTCGACTCAGTCCATAAACAATCACTTTCGGAGAAAGGACTTATAGGTGGAAAAGTTTTAGATTGAGGTATATTTGGGCATCCTCGTCTTTTCAATTGGTAACAGAGCAGGCAAACACGAAAAGATCTAACAATCTGTGTTTGGTGCGATCCAATCTATAAGAAATTGAATCAGGTGAACGATTCGATCAACGTTTTAAATATTTTAGATGATCTGAAAGAAGACTCTGAAGAATATCCCTCTGCTCTTGTTAAAATGTTAGATAGAATGATTGAACAGAACCAGTCATATACTGATGAGATCAGTAATATCATGATTGATAGAAAACTGGTGAAAAACACAGAAGAGTCTAAATCAAGAGATTCTCAAAGATGCTCAATTCTTTCATCTAGACATCTTAAACATTCTAATAATAGTCAGACCATGAACCGTTTTCAAAAGGGATGGAATTGTTTAATTCAGAAGATTTGTCATACAAAATGTCTGATTAACCGTGTTAAGAAACCTTTTAAGAACTTAACAAACCATCCTAAATATGGTGAACAACGTCTTCGAGCATTTGCACTTAAAACAACATCACCATTCCAATGGTTTCTAGATAGTGGATGTAGTAGACATATGACAGGTGATATTTCTTGGTTTACAAAAACAGAAGACTACAGAGGAGGATCAGTGACCTTTGGAGATGGAAGCAGCTGTCTTATTAGCAAAAAGGGTACTATCAAACTTCCAGGTATTCTCGAAATCCATGATGTTGTTTATGTTAAAGGAATGAAAGCTAATCTCCTGTCTGTCAGTCAAATTTGTGATAAAGGTCACAAAGTTATCTTTAATATGAGAGGTTGTGATATTGAAGATAAGTCCGGAAAAATAATTTTTCGAGGACGTAGAAGTATGAATAATTGTTATCTCCTTGATATACAATCCAATTTATACTATAACTTGACTAAGGTTGAGTCAACTCATTTGTGGCATGAACGCTTTGGTCATATCAACTACCGAATACAAGGAAATCTCATTAACCGTGAACTTGACAAAGGCGTTCCAAAAATTAACACTAAAGTAGAAGGTGTTTTTGGTGCATGCCAAAAGGGTAAGCAAGGGAAAATTCTACACAAACTTTCTCGAGACATAGCCACTCGTGCTCCTCTCGATCTTATTCATATGGATATTTGTGGTCTGATCCAACAAGCATTTGTTGGAGGAAATAAGTATGCTTTAGTAATGGTAGATGACTATACACGTCTCACATGGGTTGCTTTTCTGAAGCACAAGAATGACAGTCTTGAGGAGTTCAAAATTATTGTGAATAGAATTCAAAATGAACAAGGTCGCAAGCTTAAAAAGATAAGAAGCGATCGTGGTACAGAATTCAAGGATACGGAAGTATATGAATACTGTAATAGTCTTGGAATTGGTCATCAATTCTCTGCTCCTATTACACCTTAGGCAAATGGCGTAGCTGAGAGAAAGAATAGAAATATTCAAGAAATGGCAAGAGTAATGCTTCATAATAAAAACCTACCATTAACCTTCTGGGGGGAAGCTGTATTTACAGCCTGTTATCTTATAAACAGAGTCTATTTAAAATTTAAAACTCTAAATACTCAATATGAATTATGGTATGGAAGAAAACCCAATCTAAGCTATTTAAGGGTTTTCGGAAGCAAATGCTATATTCTCAGAGACAAAGAACATAGAGGAAAATTTGACTCCAAAAGTGATGAAGGAATTTTTCTTGGCTATGCTTCTGACAGTCATGCCTTTATGGTATACAATCTCAGAACCAAAGTCATGATGGAATCAATCAATGTGGTTATTGATGACATTAGCAATTTTTTCCAAGACAATCACACTGCAGCAGAGCTTCCTCCCTATGAAACTGTTCTTAAAGAAAAACAGACTGAAGTTGAACCATCAGTTGTTCCTTTAATTAGTGACACAGATGATAAAGACGATAATGAAAGTATTCTTGAACAACCCAATGATACCGAAAATATTGTCCAAAAACCCGTTAAATGGGTACATCAAAGACACTCTTCTGAAGACATCATTGGAGATGCCAATGCTAGAGTTATGACTCGAAGAGACTTCAGAACGTCTGTCACTATTCATGTTTTCTTTCTTCAATAGAGCCGAAAAACATTGAGGAAGCACTCAGTGAACCTGCTTGGGTAAACTCAATGCACGAGGAACTTAATCAGTTTAAAAGACAAGAAGTGTGGGAACTTGTTCCTAAGCCGACATGAGTAACCATTGTTGGAACAAAGTGGATCTACAAGAACAAATCAGGCGAATTCGGGACGATTGTCAGAAATAAATCTAGGCTCTTGCTCAAGGATATTCTCGAATTGAAGGTATTGATTTTGATGAAACTTTTGCTCATGTTACTCGTTTAGAATCAATAAGACTATTACTTGCCTATGCTTGTTATCTTAAGATAAAACTTTTTCAAATGGATATTAAATCTGCTTTTCTGAATGGGGATTTAAAAGAAGAGGTATTTGTTGCTCAACCTAAAGGATTTGGAGATCCATTATTCCCAGATTATGTCTTTAAACTTAAGAAGGCCTTGTATGGTCTAAAACAAGCTCCAAGAGCTTGGTATGATAAACTGACATCCTTCTTACTTCAAAAAGGATTCTCTAGAGGTGGTGCTGATAAGACACTTTTTAAAAAATGGAGCGGAAAAATTGTACTTATAGCGCAAATATATGTAGATGACATCATCTATGGATCCACCTCAAAATCTCTTACAGATGAATTCCTTAATCTTATGAGTTGAGAATTTGAAATGAGTAATGTTGGAGAATTGTCATATTTTCTTGGGTTGCAAATACAACAACAAAAAGACAGTATTCTACTTTCTCAAGAAAAATATGCAAGGAATTTAGTTGAAAATTTTGAACTAAAAAGTGCAACACCTATGGAAACTCCGACGCCAACTACTGGAAAACTTCAATCGAATCCAAGAGAAAAATCAGTTGATCAGAAACTATACAGATTTATGATAGGAAGCTTGCTACATCTAACTTCAACAAGACCAGACATTGCTTTTAGTGTGGGATGTTGTGCTAGATTTCAAGCAGATCCTAGAGAATCACATCTCAAAGTTGTAAAACGAATCATTAGATACGTTCATGGTACACTAGATTATGGTCTATCATACTCTATGGATACAAACAACAGTCTTGTTGCCTATTCAGATGCTGATTGGGCAGGATGTGTAGAAGATCGTAAAAGCACCTCTGGTGGTTGCTTCTATGTTGGTCAAAATATTATAGCTTGGAATAGCAAGAAACAGAATTCACAGTCCTTATCAACCTGTGAAGCAGAATATATTGTTGCTGGTAAATGTTGTACCCAACTATTGTGGATGAAACAAATGCACATTGACTATGGAATTAATATTTAAACTACGATCATACTGTGTGATAACTCAAGTGTTATTCGATTGACTGAAAACCAAGTTGAACATTCTCGTACTAAACACATAGATATCAGATATCACTTTATTAAAAAATTATATGAGAATGGTTTTATCAAATTAGAGTATGTTCCATCCGAGCGTCAGCTAGCTGACATTCTCACCAAACGCTTAGATAGAGAAACTTTCGAAAATCTAAGGAAATCCATAGGGATTGTCAAGGTACATTAGTACCTTATGCGTCCGGTTTTCAACTTTTGCTTGCAATAGTTAAAAACCGGTTTTCAACCTTTCTCTGGTAAAGGTTGGTTGTTTTTATTCTTTTATTTTGCATAAGGATGACAACATAATGATATTCGATATCAATTCTCCCTGGAAGAAGATGCAAACATATTGGAGAATAGGATGCGAAATTTGAGGTAACGACTTTTTTAGTTAATCGTTTTCATGTTTAAGAAAAGCCTGAGTTTATTGTGTATATTTATTGCTTTTGCTTAACAAAATTTAGGTACAATTGATGTTTTATTCCATTATTTGTGTATGGATGTGTGTGTGATTCAATTGTTTCCGATTAAGAAAAACTATTGTTATCTTGCTTTATTGTTTGGTATCAATTGTTTAGGCTTACAAAATTTCGGTGCAATTGCAGTGTTTCAATTGCTTCCGATTGAGGTGAATAATTATGCAAATTGATTTATTTGTTTGTATGAATTGTTTATGGATTAACGAAAGAAAAAGTTTACGGGATGAATTGTTTAGTCCAATTCAATTCCGGATAAGATAAACTAAGTTAATTCTGATCTTAGTTAGACTTATCAAAGTGGAGGTTTCGGTTATTCAAGTCTAATCGAATGCCTTAACAAGGAATGCTAGTTAAATAACCTAGTACTTGTCTTGTTTAAAAGTTAAAGGTCTAAGTTATATGGATGATTAGAACCTGATGAGAAAAATAGAGCTATCTTTATTTTGGTCTTATCGAACAAGCGATTGTACATTTGTACAATCGATTTATCAAAGGAACTAAGGTGCTTAGTCGATTTTTGGTTTGCTAAACTATTAGGGAAAATTGCTTCTGGAAATTGTTTCCTTGGTAACATATCAAAACAAAATTACTTTGTAGTTTCGGTTTTGATATTGGTTTTCAAAAATGGTGTATGGAACCCTCGTGCTTAACTCTTATAAGTTTGCAAGTCTACTTTGAGATTTGTAAGATCCTTTCGGTTTGTCCTTTATATTCTCGTACCTTTGTCATTTTGTGACAAAAAGGGGGAGAATATATGGAGTAAACAAGTGATACTGGTATTGATTTATATTGATTGGTATCACTAAGGGAAAGGACATTGATGCTTAAACATTTATCTAACGAAAGAGTAAAGCATAGACTAAGGGGGAGTAGCATATCATATGATAATTGTAGTTATATGGACTACAAAGGAATAACAAATATGTGCGGATTGATAAAATCTACCTATCTTACCTTTAGGGGGAGTATTAGCTTTGTTATTATAATGTCAATAACGGCATTTATGGATTGAATGTATACAGGTTATTGTGTTGTCGAACTTGGGAATCAAGCGTATGTGTAATGAATTCTTGTAATTTGTTTTATCCATATGATGTAAGAGTTTTGTCACTAAAATTGACAAAGAGGGAGATTGTTAGAGCATAGCTCGGTTGAACCCACCAAGCGTTGGTATGTCAATTTTGGTTGTCATATTTTAGTGAACCAAAACTCATTTAAAGAGTCACTTGATTATGTACTAGATTCAACTTCGTATAGGTTAGCTTGAAAGTATTAGGATATGAGACATTACAAGTATTGCGAAGACTTGAAGAAGTGAAGAACTAAGAAGCTACAACGACAACATCATCCTTCCACTTGGGTTAGTGATATTTGACTTGAACTGTTTCATTCCCTAACGTATCTTTCAAGTCGTGTATATTGAAAACATAACTGCGAAGCATGAATGATTACACTCTAGTTATACGTAGTATTAAGGAATACAATACGAAGTATAATGCTTATCTTTTGAACTTCGTATATAAGACATCGACATAATCGTTTGAATGCTATTGTGATTATGTATGGGTATGAGGTGAACATTCTAGGAAACAATGTTTTACATTAGTTTAAGGGAAGTAAGAATATGAACTTGTTTTATGAATCGAAAGGGAAATCGCTAGGCTTATTGGTACTGTGATTCATTGCATATCTTTTGAACTACCAATATGTGTGATTAGTATAACCGCTCATGACTTGTTTATGTTCTTGGTCAAACTATTCACAAGGCCTGACTTTTGTATTGGTATGACTTTTATTAGTGAAACTGATCTTCAGTAATCACCTGAGATGGTATGATCGATTTAGTGTTATTGGTATGACAAACTCTAGACAAAGGGGAACCAACCTATGAAGAGGTGCAACCGATCACAAAAGAGGAATCGATCCTTGTAAGAGGTGCAACACGTGTTTAGTAGATGGGGGAACCGATCCTATGAACATGTGCAACAAGTTTTTAGTGAAAGGGGAACCGATCCTATGGACATGTGCAGCAAATACAAGTAGTTACCATAAGTATGTGGGGAACCGATCGTAGTACCTAGTCAACCGAATTTTTGGAAAGCTAGTGTGACTATGCATAGTACTCACGTGGAGGTAGAACCAAAACTTGTTTTGGTAGAACCGTGAAACCCATGATTTGTGATTGAGTGTTATTAATCAATCACATAGTTCTTGGAAGTCGGATGAACCAATTATAAACTTGTTTGGAAGTGTGGAAAATCGGTTCCAAGATTGTAAATATGAAACAGGATTTACAAAGTAAAGATGTCAACATACTTTGAACATGTGCAGTAACTCTTATCTTTTATTGTTCAAAGATATTCCTTAATAGCTAAAGGAGAATCCCGGATCTAAATAAATTGAGAATCTTTTAATTAAGGTTTTTAGTTTTTATATGCTTTTAATTTCCAGCAATTAAAATGCATATCTTTAGAAAATAAAAATTAGTAATGTGCATTTACTAATTGGAGATTTTCTACTGAGATTCTGGTCATTAATTGGACGGAGCATTTCCAGGAATTATGAAAATCGTTTTAGTGTTTATTGCATATCTTTGAGAATATTCGGTTTTGGAAATTCCTTGGTGTCCAAACTTCCTTGTCTATAAATATTGAAGTTTGCATTTCAAGCAAACTAATCCTTAGAGCTAGCAAAACTACCTAGTTGTGTTGTTACTGGTGGAGCCGCCTATTCGGAGAGGAAAGTCACCTAATTAGGCGAAATCTCTTACGACCGCTCGGTTTAAAGACTTCTTTGGGATTGAGAAGCTCTATTAGTACCGTTGGTGGGAAACTAGATAATTGCAATTTATTATTAGTTTTCGATTGATTTGATTGACTAACGGTTGTTGAACTTTGATTGCGCCTAGTTTGTTTATGCCTGAGAATCTTCTCTTCTGATATAAAATTCACTCAAACTAGATCGAAGTTTCGACGGGGATCTTTAGAATGTTTGTAGATCTAAAGACGTCTTGTGATAATCCATTGTTAACAGACTCCGTTATGTGTGTGATTGATCACAAGAGATTCAAGTTGATTGTGTGCAGGTATTTATTGAAGATCAAAGAAGATTTGTAGACGAAGAAGATTTCTGATTTGGGTTCATAATCTTTGGTGTGCACAATACTTGTTTCGGCTGAAAAGGATCCAACTATAATCGGTTTATCTTTGTGATAAATTTGATTGATTAGTTGAGTAGATCTGCATCAATACAATTCTTTGTAATTAAAAGTATTGATTGCAAAATCTTGACAATTACTTTGGTAATTGTTATTGGATAGATCTAAGGACCTGACAAAGGAGTTTATTGGGATAAACGGAAGATCCCTTTGTCAAACTCATATCACTTGGTTGAAAATAGTTGTTATCGAACAGATTTGTTGTTCCTTTACTGTTTGGAATACGAACCAAAGGAATTGTTCCAAGTGTGTGACTTATTGCAAGTTGGAGGCGCAGAGATACAGACGAAACTAGGTGAACTATAGGTTTAGTTGCTTGGTCTCAACTATACGAAGTTGGTTTAGATTTTCTATAGCGGCTTAATCCTGAGAGTATTCAATTATGGACAAGGTCCCGGGGTTTTTCTGCATTTGCGGTTTCCTCGTTAACAAAATCTTGCTGTGTCTTTTACTTTTCTATTTCCGCAATTATAATTGTTTTATTATAGTTAGAAGTAAAATACACAAACGTTAATTCCTATTTACTTGATAGCAATCGTATTGTATTTGGTTAAGTCCAAACCTTTTATTAAGTAAACATACTTCATTGTTGTATTGTCTCGATCTTGTATCCATAGACGATCACACAAGTTATCTTGTTGTCGTATTTTCTCGATCTCGTATCCATAAACGATCACACGAAGTGCGAACTGATTAGTTGTATTGTCTCGACACAGTCCATAGACAATCACTTTCGGAGAAAGGACTTATAGGTGGAAAAGTTTTAGATTGGGGTATATTTGGGTACCCTCGTCTTTTCATATGTCATTGTGAAAATAGTGATGAAATAGAATGAATCCTTGTGTATTCCGAAGTATTAGTCGATCTCCGATCCACATTTTTGTGCATATACTGTGTTGCTCCGTAAGTTATCTTATGTCGAGCATGACCAATTGAATTGATCATTTTTGTGGATTCAATTGAGATTTTTGGATTCAAATTCATGTTTTCATGTGATTTGTGTCCAAAGAAATCCTTATTTTCTTGTAAAAGCAAGGTCGCCTTTGTTGTTCTTTCGGGAATGACATTTTATGGGGGAAAGTTCTTTTTGAACTTGTGCTTAATTTCCAAATCTTTGTGGAGAGTGTGGTTGTGGAATATTATAGGGGTTATCTTGTATCTTTATAAACTCCTTGGTGAATGCATTTAGATTCGGCTTTATGATTGCATCTAAATAAGTTGGTATGTTATTCTCTTTTGGTCATGCAGTATCTCTATGAAAATTTCATGAGGATCCCACTAGTTTTCGTACCTTTGCCAATTTATATTGACAAAAAGGGGGAGAATTAATGTGTAGTTTCTTACTACAAATACATATGGTTTACGGATCATTATGTAAGGGGGAGTGGTTTTCATGTCGAGATAAAGTATTGACTAAGGGGGAGTGATACATATTACTATAGTATTGTTGTCAAAGTTGTGATACAATTGAACTTTGATGTTGTGTAATAATACTATGACACTGTATAACAATGATTGAGAGCATTTGTTTTCTCATTGTTATCGCTACGGACCTTCAACAACTGTGTAACAATGGTTGTTGACGTTTTTCTAAAGTATTGTCACCCAACTTTTGTAAATGAAGTATGACCAATATGGTTCAGAGTTTGAACATATCTGCTCGTTTGTGGATTTCCTTAGCCATTTGTCATGTTGCTTTCTTTTTATTTCCACAAGAATGTTTAGACTTTGATAATCTTGAAGCATCCTTGGTTTTTTACTTTGCTTACACTTCTATACTTTTCTTTTCAGTTTTTCCTATTACAAATGGCACCCCAAATCACTGCTTCTACGGGTATGAAAAATCACAAATATTGTTGAAATATCAAATACTGTTGTTATGTTATGTTTGTTTGTTTTGTGAGTATTCAATATTGACATTTTCAACATGTTTTTTTTTTTTGTTTAAAGAATCAACTTCCAAAAAACGAAACACAAGGGGAATAAGTCGGGGAGTCGGGCTTGAGAGACTACTAGCGATGACGAAGGATCGAAAATTGCCCGTGAAGTTTAAAGAGTCTGCAGATGAGGCGGTGTGCTTAAACCGAAAAAAACTGGCCAGAGAATCTAGGGTCATTGTCAGGTCTTTTTCTCCCTTGGAATAAAAATCATGGAAAAATATTCCATTGCATGACAGAGAAGCCTTAATGGAAAGGGTTAAGGTATGTTTAATCGTGTACAATATTTTACTTGTAAACTACAGGTTGACTTGAGATCCTAACTTTTATCTTGTTGCAGGACAAGTTCTGGGTGGACCTCAGCGTCCCCTTTATCTGGGATTTCCTACACTGATCAATGGGCAAAAAGTATAATAGTCATAGGAGTTTGATGTCCTCCTATTTCAAGAGTTTGGTCGATTCCTCTCATTCCATCGAAGAAATTAAAGCTAAGCCATACAAAGATGTGCCCCATGATAAGTGGGAGTGTCTTTGCAACCACTTCTATTCACCTGAATTTAAGGTATTACACTGATTTAGATTTGGTGGCTATAAAAATGCTTTACTAATGTATGTACTGATAATTTATATGAAATTGCAGAAACGGACGTTAGCTGGATCCGCAAACAGGAAAAAGGTTCAGCACAACCATTGCAGTTGTTCCATGGAATTTGTTGTGCGTCATGAGAAGGTATTCATTTGTACCCCTAACTACCGATTTCTGGTTAGTTGAATAGTATGATCTATTATAACACATTAAATTGCTAAAAAAAATTGGACCTTATTCTTCATGAAACAGAGTATGGAATCGGGAAATTACTCCCCTATCGAAGTGTTCCATGACACACACACTCGCGTAATTGATAAAACAACTAACAATCGAATCTGGCTGAGCGACGAGGCACACAACCGATATGTAAGTTATCATCATGTGAATAAAGGTGTTAAGTTGCACCGTTTTTTTTCATCTGGAACTATATCCTTACATCATCCATGAAACGTAAATGTCTTTTTTCTGGGATATGTTTAGCGTGCCTCTGTATCTAAATCTGTATATTTAGGTTCTTCTTATTACTTATACATGATCTTTGTGTAGGATCAAATGCTCGCTCTCAAAGAGCAAAGCATGGAAGAAGGATCGGAACCTAGAGATGAAGGCGGCATCTGTGCTGAGGTCCTAGGAAAGAAAAAAACAAGAAGACATGTAGCGATTATGCAGTCAAATCAAGAAACTGAAGAACTGCATGAAAAAGTACGAAAACAAGAAGAAGAAATTCGGAAAATGAAAGAAGACCAGACATTATTCCAACAGGATGTGCTGAATAGTTTAGGTATTAATGTCACAATTACGGACACTCATGATCAATAGTCTAAGTTGAATTTGGTTTTACTGTTTTAGTTTGTCACTCACGTGACTCATGCTCAGCAGTTTAAGTTAGTTTATTTGTTTTATTTTGTTGGTTTGGTACGTGTTCAATTAGTTTGAACAACATTCCTGCTTTGTATAACTTTTCATTCTATGAGCAATAAAATTAATCTTTAAGATTCCGTAAGTTTTCAATCTTCTTCTCTATATCGTATCAGTCAATTATATGGTTTTTAGTTTTGATTGTTTTAGGTGTTGGGAAGCCATATGCTGATGCAGGTAAGTCTCTCTTTAGTTTTCATGTGCTTTTAGATTCCTGATACACAGTCTCTTTTCCTCTACCTCAAATTCTACTAAGTAAGTTCTTTTTTTTTTATTGCAGATTGGAAATAGTTATGGAACTATCAATAAGGCTTACAGGATGCTGCTAAATATTACACAGGTCTGTGAAGTAGCATATTTTGCTCTCAGCATATATCGATATGGTAGAATTTGCACGGAGATCTCAGAGAGTAATTGCTTCTTGCATCTTACTTTTACAGTGATTACCCCTTTCTTCAGGTCTTTACTTTGAATTTCAATTTTTGAGTGAATCTTTATTATAATTATAGTTGTAGTGGTGTTGACTCTAGTTGTGAGAATACATGGGAGAATCATGCATTAGCCTTTAATTTATATTCTTTGGTTTGAGTTCTGGATTCTCCATATGTTTTAGTTCTTGAATCATCTGTTTTCTTACATTGCATTTGATACGTGTACTGGGTATTTGGGGTATACTACTTTGTATTTAAAAAATATTTTCTTTTTTTGGGGTTGTTCCTTAGCCTTAGGTATGTTTTTAGATCCCATTGTCTTAGGTTTGACAGTTATATAAATGAAACTTAACTTTCAAGATTGAATACTACTAGTGCTCACAATTGTTGTCATTCAGTTTTAAAGTATATTCTTTTGTTACCTCTTTTTAACAGTAACTCTCTAACAGCATAAGGAGCATAACTACCGATTGACTAACACTTGGGGTTTGTTCTTTTCAGATAGGGGATTACCAACCAGTTGATATGGCTTTGTTTAGTGTCCACTGGGCAGGAGTAACTCAAACATTAGGATTTATTGTTGTTGGTGTGCGAGATGTAATTGGAGCAAAGATGTTCTGCAAAAGCAAGCTTTTGTCTTCATGATGAAATTGTTGTGAAACTTCTTCTGTAGTTGTATTCGATCGATCCATCGCTGGACGCAGGGATTATCCTTGCATTTATTTCATTTTTCTGTCTCTAGGAACTCTAGGTGTTGGTGTTGTTGGGACTTCTGCTAGATACTTGTTATTGGAATTCACGAAATGGGTGAAGTACCCCAAGCATCCAGGGGAGTGTGCATGCCTTGGAGGAAAGTTTCTCAAGCCTCAAGGTATATTTAGATGCTTAAAGTTATTTTAATGTACACTTGGTGTCTCATGCCATGAATTTTTTACTGAAATTTCCAATTGTCTATCATTAACACAAATTTTTTTGATTAGAATTTGTGTAATCGTGGTAAGCACTACCAGCTGTTGTTCAGAAGTTCTATCTGATGAGGATGATGAAATTCCTGTTGAGGATTTCCCTGTTGACATTAAGGAGAATGGAAAGGCTTCCAAACCTGATGCTTCTGCAGCTAAGAAGGTGAAGGTTGTTGACCCCGTGGATGAGGTATTTGAATCTCACTAGCCTAGTTATTTTTTAATGTACTATTGATTTACGTGTGCATATGTGCTTCATCTTCTTGGTATTCCTGTTTGTTCTTTGAATACCCTGTGGTTTTCTTGGCAAAACCTGTTCAAGGATTTATAATTTTAATCGCTAGCTCATGAGACTTTTTGTTATATGTTTTCAGAACCCTTATGGAGCATTCTATATTATGAATTCCCCAGAGCCGGTACATTGGGTGTTGTTTGCATGACTTGCAGGATATGGAGGGGAGTGATAATGGTGCTGAGAGCTCAGATGAAAAAGACCCAACTCCTACTCCAAAGGTAAGCTTTCATTACTTTTTTTATTAACATGAGTAAGAGTTCTCTCTCTTTTCCAGACAAATCATATCTTGATATTTTCTTACAGGAAAAGAAGAGACCTGCTGAAGGTGCTAACAAAAAGGCTCAAGTAGAGACTCCTCAGATGTCAAGTAAAGATCTTTTATCATTTTGGTTGCTCGTTAGATTTTTGCATTAGTGAACATTCTCTAATGTTCTAATTTGCTGGAACTTTTAACTTGTTTGCAGGTGTTGATGGCAAGAAAGGTGGTGTTGTGCATCAAGGTACTCTAAACCCTAAGAAAGGAAAGACCCCTGCAAGTGGAGGCAACAAGTCGAGCAAATCTCCAAAATCTAGTGGGTCAGTTTCATGCAATTCTTGTAGCAAGTATAAGCTATTGTCTCTGAATTTAAATTTCTATTCAAATCTGTGTAATGTCCATATATATTGGTTGTCAGCTAATTGGTCTTTTGATTATGTTTTTGCTCTCTTGCTGATTTGTTTGTTTTGTTTTTCTATGCAGGGTATTCGGGTGGGGAAAGAAAGTACAGGGGAGGGAAGAGTCTAGTCAAGAAACAGTTAACATCTTATTAGGAATGAACTGGGATCTGGAAACAGTATGCAAATACTCATTTTTGTTTTACCCCCGGTTTACTTACAACTTCACTAGCATGTATGATTTTACCGAATAGAGACCACCATAGATCCGTTGTACAAGAGCCTAAACTCCATGTCATCTGGGATATTTCAGACGCTCTTGTATAGGGCAAGTCGCCTGCTTGTTAGTTTAAAGGACGTCCGCATGGGTTTGCAATAAGAATGGTAAACTTGGTTGCGTGCTGGTGATATAATGCTTGATTTATAAGGGTAACTCTCAGTCTGTATGCCTAGAATTCCACGTCACATGGGGTAATTTCATTGGCAGTGATCCGACTCTTATGTTGGGACTTAATCGAGGCAAATTATGGTTTCAGTTTTTGTACACTGCTTATTGCCAAATTCTGAAGCTGCTGAAGCTTTAGTCATGAAAGATGGCTATGGATTGGGCTTTGGGCTACACCTTGAAATGACTTTTTAACAAGCACTGGTTTGATTATAGGTTTTGTGGATCAATCTCTTGAATTTTTTTATTTTCTCTTTATCAGAGACTTAAGAGGCTTAATCCAGAAGGGAGCAATGATCAGATACAATCACCAGATTTGTATCACTAGCAGTCAGCGATTATTCTGTAAACGGTCATAGTTTGAGTCACGGATTATCCGGATTTGCAGACCATAATCTGTCTTGCCACTACAAAGTTTTAACGGCAAAATTTCATATTTGCTTCGTGTTCATTTAGATGACGAATCAATTTTTGTCTGCATAAATAGATATAAGGACAAAAGTTACACGTTGTCAGCAATAGTTTTTTCGGAGACCAATTTTTTCTCCGTCGATAGAAAACAATCCATTTGCGACAACAATTTGTTTGGATACTAATAGTTCTAATGGCAAAATCCTTATCTGACGGGCATTCATTTCGGCAACAAACTAATTTTTGTCAGTATAAGATACATTCAGGGACAAAAGTCATGGATTGTTAGCAATAATATGGTTGGGGACTATAATTTTCATTTGTCGCTAGAAACCAATTTCGTGACCGGAATAGTTGGTCACAATGAAATATTTAGAGGCAAAGACAAGATTGGTCACTATATTTGGTCACAAAAAAAATATTTTGAGACGGAGACAAGATAGGTCACTATATTTGGTCACAAAAATTTTCAGTGACAACTTTAAAGACTAAATTTACCATTTGTCGCAAAAAAAATATATATGGTGACCAAAAAAATATTTCTCCCTAAACACTAGATTTGTAGACAAAATTTTCTTGGTCACATAAAATTTTGTCACTAAATGTGTGTTTTGTTGTATTGAATCCCCACACCTTACGTGTGATACTAGTTGCATAGCTAGAGTCGATTCTCCTTTAACCTTTGGTTTCTTCTTCTAAACCAGGTTAACGACTTAAAGACTTCATTGGGATTGTGAAGCCAGACCGATACTACTTTTCTTGTAGTTGTGTGATCTGATCTTGCATCTTCTATCATTACGAGTACGATTGTAATAATTGGCTCGAGATTTTATATCTCCGATAGGCAAGATAGAAAAGTAATTACAAAGACTTCGTCTCATCGTTTGTGATTCCACAATATCTTTTTTCGTTGCGTCGATTAAGATTATTGTGAGGTGATCAATAATACTAGGCTGTTCTTCAGGAATATAAGACCGGTTTATTGATTGGTTCCTGTTCACTTTAATTTATCAAAAGACAGAACAAAACTCGTAGGTATATTCATGGGAGACGGATTTACCTATTACCGTAGACTTTTCTGTGTGATTCAAATTTGTTTATTAAAGTCTTCGACTTTGGGTCGTAGCAACTCTTAGTTGTGGGTGAGATCAGCTAAGGGAATCAAGTATGTAGCATCCTGCTGGGATCAAAGGCGTAGGAGCATAACTGTACCTTGGATCAGTGTGAGATTGATTGGGGTTCAACTACAGTCCAGATCGAAGTTAATTTGGAGTAGGCTAGTGTCTGTAGCGGCTTAATACAGTGTGTATTCAATCTGGACTAGGTCCCGAGGTTTTTCTGCATTTGCGGTTTCCTCATTAACAAAATTCTGGTGTCTGTGTTACTTCTTTTCCGCATTATATTTTGTTATATAATTGAAATATCACAGGTTGTGCGTTGTTCAATCAATTAGAATATCCGACCTTTTGGTTGTTGATTTAAATTGATTGACACTTGGATATTGGTCTTTGGTACCATCCAAGTTATCTATATTTGATAATGACTCGCATATTTCTATTTGCTTGACTAAAGATCAAATCGAGAGATTGAGATATAAACTCTTTGATATACTTTTATCTAGATTGAGTCTGACTGTCTAGTTGATTCTCTAGAAAGTATATTGGAGTTTGTCCATACAAATTACTAATCGAATTGTTGGGTGTGGTTGTTGTACCCCCACTTTTTGAATTGGTATCAGAGCAGGAAAACACGTTTAAGACCTTACAAGTCTGTGTTTGTAGCGATCTGAGGATGGACGATTGTATCTCTGATAAACGCGTCACCATAAATAAAGGCTCTGTCTTGTCTAATTCTATTAAAGAGAAAGATTCCTAAATCTCGAATATAGACGAACCATGTGTTCCAACAAGATAAACAGGCTCCGACATGAGTATTTCTGATTACCCTTCAAAAGAGTCTATTTCTCTAAATGAACGGGAAACAGCTGAAGAGAGTGTCTTGATTCTAAATCTTGCTAGAATCCAAGCTGATAGATTTAATCGGTTAAAACATCATGTCGATGTTCTACTTGGTGTAATTAGAGACTGCAATTTCATAGAAAATACTAAAGATCATTCTTCACGTATGACTCTTGAGGCTAGCCTCAAAAAGGATGCTGTGGAAATTGAACATCGGTTGAGTAAACTCTCTATTCAAGGATGCTCTAAGCAGTCTAATATACCAAGTACTTCTGCTAAGCCTAAAAATGTTCCAGCTCCAAAAGTAAAATTGGAATCCCTTCCTGTTGCAAAGAATGTGTCTGAATTACCTATTGATCAAGGATGTTCCACATCACAAATCTCCTAACGAGGTTGTTAAGACTGCTTTGTCTAATCACTTTTGTAATCAGAAATTATGCCTCTTTTACAACGCAAAAGGCTCTGCTAAACAAAAGAGAAACTCTAGGTTGAATAAAACCTCCTTGGTTCAACTTCAACACATCTTAGACTTAATTCTCAAAGGTGTAACTGGCATTCGTATGTCTAAACCAGTTGGTTTTCATACTTACCCTGTGTATGTTACCAGGAAGGTCAGTTCAATGAGTTCCTCAAATGCTCTAAGCATAATAGTAGTCTTAACAAGATCGTCCAAGGAAGGATCAAGTCGTTTCCTCTGGAAATATCATTTCCCTTAATGTGAACGAAATTCCAAGAAAAAGAAGAAAAATTGATGATAACCTGATGGATATAATCGAAGGATATAAAGAAATTGTCGATAGGTTGTCATCCTCCGCAAGTCAAAATTCTTCTGGTAAGAACTCTAACTATGTCTCGTATTTTGATGACAGTAAGTTTTATGATAATTTCTCACACAAAAGGGAATCTATCTTTAGATTCAGAAGGAAAAAGAGACTCAATCATAAACACAGTTCTTTTAATGAGATCAGAGCTCATACTTGTGCTAATTAATCACAAGGGTTAAGAACTTGCTCGTAAAAATCCTGTTGAGCAAGATGTGTAAAAATCAGGTATACTATGGCAATTTGGTGTTCTGCTTAGTTGAGCTATCCTCTTATCGTTTATAGCTAAACTAGTGCCTGAAGACAATATTTCCTAGGATGTATTTTGTTTTATCGTGTCTCTCTTTGCATTTCTTTTGCATCTTTGTGAGCTGCTACAAGTGTGCTCTAAATTTTTCCTATGGTAAGGAACTTGTTGAGCCATTTCTCATGTAGCAAAAAATTCTTTTGTTGTTTTAGTCTTCATGGGCCATGTTGTATTCGTATGTGTACACGGGTTACCATCATGAGTCAACGGTTTGCAAACCCTAAAGGTCTTCTTCCCTAAGAAACCATATAAATACCAAACCTATGAGTCACGTTTGCATACTCTAGGTTATTTTGGTTTATCAAGAATATCGTCCTCTTCATAAACGTGTGGTTTTGCTAAAGGCTTTCTTGATAAAGGTATTGGTTTTGAATCCGAAGGGAGGAAGAAAAGAACCCTTGTAGATGAAGATCATCCTAATGCCTCGTGTTACTATGCATATACTCATGAGAATGCTGAGAAGGATGATATGATTTCTGCTGAAGTGGTCCATGACTTTCTTAAGTATTTTGAGGAAGCAAAACTGCAGCTCATTGATACTCTGAAAAATCTTGATGTGTTGAAAACTGAGTTGAAAAAGGTTTCAAATGACCTTGGTCTCATAAAATATCACATCAATGATATTCATAAAGAGAATCTCTTCTCTGAAGATGCAACAGATGTTGCTAATCACAAGCTCAAAGACGCCAAGACTCGTGAGGATCCTGAACCGTTTACTTGACCTTAGTTCGTGTTCGGACATGACACTGGAGTCTACTTTTGTTCCTTAGCTTGTTGATTTCTAGTAAATCTTTTTTTTTCTTGTTTTTATTAGAAGAATAACTAGAGTTTCGAATAGCCATTATTGTGATTACACATAACTACGTCCAACGTTTTCATCTTCATGTTTTTAGATTTATTGGTTTAAATTCTAAACTTGTTTGGAAGATGATTTTTGCAGTATTAATCTTTATTTTTTTATATATTGCAATATTTTTATGGGATTTGTGTGTTTACATCCGTGAACTTGACCGTCCCATATCTTGTCAAAAGTAAAGTCTTTCGTATGTTGATATGCATGTATTGATAAAAGAATGAATGGACTTTTGACAAATACAAAAGTTAAGCCTATATTGTCAATTATTGATGGAATATAGGTTAAAATATTTTGTTTACCAGGATTATGTCTATTGTATGTCATTGTGCAAATATTGATGGAAAATAGAATGAATCCTTGAGTATTCCGCAGTAATTGATCTTCCCTGATCCATATTTTATGTATTACTGTGAGGCTCCGTAAAGTGTCTTATGTTGAGCATTAAACAACCAAGTTGATTATTTTTTGATTAACTATGTTGTTGTTCCGTAAGGTACTCTATGTCGAGCATTTTCAACTAAGTTAATCATCTTGTTTGGTTATTTAGTTGTTGCTCCGTAAGTTTTCTTATGTCGAGTATGACCAATTAAATTGATTACTTTTGTGATTAATATGGTTGTGTATTTCAATTAGATTAATTATGGGTTCTCTTGTGATTAATCTAATTGTATCTTTTAAGTTTCCATAAATTCACTTATGTTTGAGCACTTGTCGATTAAATTAATCATGGGTTCTCTTGTGGTTAATTTAATTGAACTTTTTGGATTCAAATTCATACTTATATGTGATTTGTTATGTACAAAGAAATCCTTCTTTTCTTTCGAAATTAAGGTCACTCTTGTTGTTCTTTCGGGAATGACATTTAATGGGGGAGAGTTCTCTTGAACTTGCGCTTAATTGCCATATCTTTGTGGGGAGTGCGGTTGTGGAATATTATAGGGGTTATCTTGTATCTTTATAAACTCCTTGATGAATGGATTTAGCTTCGGCTTTATGATTGCATCTAAAGAACAAGTTGATATTTTTGCTTTCTTTTGGTCAAGAAATGTCTCTTTCGGAAATTTCATTAGGATCCCGTTCTTGTACCTTTTGCCAATTTTATTGACAAAAAGGGGGAGAATTAATATGTAGTTCACACTACAAATACATATGGTTTTCGGATCATTGTGTAAGGGGGAGTGGTTTCCATATGAGATGGAGTATTGACTAAAGGGGAGTGATACATATCACCATAGTATTGTTGTTAAAGTTGTGATACAATTGAACTTTGACGCTGTGTAATGATACTATGACATTGTATAACAATGATTGAGAACTATTGTTTTCTTATTGTTATAGCTACGTATTTTGAACAACGATGATGCTAAACTTACAACCTTTGGGATCATTGGAGTACTTGGAAGTGAAGAAGATTTCGAGTAATGTTGAACATTAGGCATGTGGAATAGGAGCTACAAAAGTTAATTTATTTATTTTTTGTATTCCATATGTATTAATAGTTTTTCCATCAAAATTGACAAAGGGGGAGATTGTTAGAGCATTGCTCGGTCGAACTCACATGCGTTGCTATCTCAAGCATGTTTGTCAATGTTAGTGATCAAAACTATAAGTCTTAATTTCTAGCCTACATAGCTAAAAGTCTCAGACTAGGATAGAAAGTGTAGTTGAGCTCTAGAACTCCATGGCAATCATCATACAAGACGAAGGACTACTCAAGGAACTGGTGGATCTTCATCGACTAAAAGGTATGTGGAGACTTGAACTTATCTGTCACTCAAAAGTCTATCTATTCTATCTCCTACTCTTGAGACAAAAGTCGTTTTGATATATAGACTTTCATTATGCACATTTGTTATTTCGAGCCGAGTATATCTCGCCTATTTATTTATCGAAATATGTGTTGGTCAGCTTTCGCTTTAGCCGAATTCATCTTTCCCTAGTGACGAAAGCCATGTTATGTTTCAATCACTCTGAAAATTGCTCTGACGAAAAATGGTCTGTGAATAACGGCTATATCCGTCCTCTGAGAATGTTTCAATGATTGAAATGAGAGTTTAGATTACATAACCATTGGTAGGATATAAGCATTGTTGTGGAAACACAAATAAGTATAAGTCCTTATTCCTTGAACCAAAGTTTGCGAACTTTGTTGATCAAGAGAAATGCAAGTGGCGCGAGCCAAGTCCGCGAACTCAGTCCGCGAACTGGCGGAAGTTCTCGACCCGAGAATTTCTGCTGGAGTTTGTGAACTCCTTCCATGATCTTAAGTCCGCGAACCCAGTCCGCGAACTTGAGCAGGTTATATCTAAAACCGGTTGTTCTTGAACTCATGTTTATTTAAACTAAGGAATGCTTTTGCAAACCGTGGCTATAAAGTTCATGAACCGATTCGAGTGAATCAAACCGTTTTTGCTTCGATTGTGTCTTGTGTAGTTACATAAGATCTAAGCAATTGAACAACTCTCTAACTAGTTCATTTTAGTCATTTGAACTAGTTATGATGAAGAAGAATATGGTTGATATGAAATTAATCATATGGCTAACCATTTGGTTAACTATTGTTGAACCAACAAACGTTAATGTTTGGGAACAGTTCGTAAACCCAAAATTGGACATTTAATTTGTGTCTAACAAGCTAAGTTTTCGAGCCAACGGTCGAGAAATATTAGCTTGAATCTAATCAGGTTTTCATCTAACGGTGAATATTGAATGCTTTGTTACCAAGCTAACATTGATTGCAAACCATGATTTGAAAACTATATAAGGGAGAACTCTAGCAACTGGGAAACCTAATACCCACACCTTACGTGTGATACTAGTTGCATATCTAGAGTCGATTCTCCTTCAACCTTTGGTTCCTTCTTCTAAACCAGGTTAACGACTTAAAGACTTCATTGGGATTGTGAAGCCAGACCGATACTACTTTTCTTGTAGTTGTGTGATCTGATCTTGCATCTTCTATCATTACGAGTACGATTGTAATAATTGGCTCGAGATTTTATATCTCCGATAGGCAAGATAGAAAAGTAATCACAAACACTTTGTCTCATCGTTTGTGATTCCACAATATCTTTTTTCATTGCGTCGATTAAGATTATTGTGAGGTGATCAATAATACTAGGCTGTTCTTCGGGAATATAAGACCGGTTTATTGATTGGTTCTTGTTCACCTTGATTTATCAAAAGACAGAACAAAACTCGTAGGTATATTCGTGGGAGACGGATTTATCTATTGCCGTAGACTTTTCTGTGTGATAAAGATTTGTTTATTAAAGTCTTCGACTTTGGGTCATAGCAACTCTTAGTTGTGGGTGAGATCAGCTAAGGGAATCAAGTACGTAGCATCCTGCTGGGATCAGAGGCGTAGGAGCATAACTGTACCTTGGATAAGTGTGAGATTGATTGGGGTTCAACTACAGTCCAGACCGAAGTTAATTTGGAGTAGGCTAGTGTCTGTAGCGGCTTAATACAGTGTGTGTTCAATCTTGACTAGGTCTCGGGGTTTTTCTGCATTTGCGGTTTCCTCGTTAACAAAATTCTGGTGTCTGTGTTATTTCTTTTCCTCATTATATTTTGTTATATAATTGAAATATCATAGGTTGTGAGTTGTTCAATCAATTAGAATATCCGACCTTTTGGTTGTTGATTTAAATTGATTGACACTTGGATATTGGTCTTTGGTACCATCCAAGTTATCTCTCTTTGATAAAGACTCGCAGATTTCTATTTGCTTGAGTAAAGATCAAATCGAGAGATTGAGATATAAACTCTTTGATAGACTTTTATCTAGATTGAGTCTGACTGTCTAGTTGATTCTCTAGAATGTATATTGGAGTTTGTCCATACAGATTGCTAACCGAATTGTTGGGTGTGGTTGTTGTACCCCACTTTTTCAAGAACCCTTAGGAGTGGTAGAGTTGTAGACAATAAGGTAACCATGCCCGATAGTGAACATACTGTAGTTCACCCGTCAGGATCTCACACATCAGGACCACCACTCGCTGAGGGGACGGATAAATTTTTTGATGATGCCAATTCGGTTCCTGAGAGGTATGATTTTGGGCCTAGATCCCCATTTCCACAACTACTAGTACCAACAAAGAATGAATCCAACTTTAATAACATAATGGAGGTTTTTAAGAAAGTTACCATAAACCTTCCGTTATTAGAAGCAATTAGGCAGCTGCCGGCTTATGCCAAATTCCTTAAGGATATGTGTACGCGAAAGCGCAAGCTTAGTGTGTAATACCCCGATATTCGGCAATGGTTGGCCGAATGGAATATAAGTAATGATTTTTCCTTTCCTAACACCGAGGCCTTTTCAGCACAATTGGCCCCGGTTGGCAGAAAACTCAGCAGTTAAGCGTGCTCGGGCGGGAGCAATCCAGGGATGGGTGACCTCCCGGGAAGTTGTTGTTGGATTACCGCAGGGATGTCCGGTGAAAACGCTACACTGCCGGATAACCGTAGTGGCTAAGTGGTGACAATATCGGTGGAGGGACGGGTCATTACAAATGGTATCAGACCGGACGACGGGTCACCAGCCGAGGATGGGAAGGTACGCTGGACGGGGTTGTTCCAGGTGCTTCTCATGAGGGGCAGGGAACGTCGGAGATCTGGGCTTATGAATATATTCTGGAGCCGAGTACGGCTCCAATTTAAGGTGGTGGTATTGTAATACCCCGATATTCGGCAGTGGTTGGACGAATGGAATATAAGTAATGATTTGTCCTTTCCTAACACCGAGGGCTTTTCAGCATAATTGGCTCCAGAGTTGGCAGAAAACTCTGCAGTTAAGCGTGCTCGGGCGGGAGGAATCCAGGGATGGGTGACCTCCCGGGAAGTTGTTGTTGGATTACCGCAGCGATGCCCGTTGAAAACCCCACACTGTCGGATGACCGCAGTGGCTAAGTGGGGACAGTATCGGTGGAGGGACGGGTCATTACATACTGTCCCTAAAAAAGCCTTTTTAGCTAGTCATGTAAGTTCGATCATTCAGACATCACAACTCCTAAGTATAAAGACCCAGGTGCCCCTACCATTGCTTGCACGATAGGAAAATACAGGGTAGAGAAATCTTTACTTGAGTTAGGATTTAGTGTGAACTTACTTCCTTACCATGTGTACTTACAACTGGGACTTAGTGGATTGAAACCTACCAAGATAACACTGCAGTTAGCTGATAGGTATGTTAAAATTCCTCGTGGTGTGATAGAGGGTGTTCTTACTGAGGTCTACAAGTTCATTTATCCTGTGGATTGCGTAGTCCTAGATACACAACCTGTCCCTGACCCAGAGAATCAAATACCGATGATTTTAGGTCACCCATTTTTAGCCACGTCTAGTGCTGTTATCAACTATAGGACCGGACTTATGAACATATCCTTTGTTAATATGACCATTCAACTAAATGTCTTTAATGTTACTAGACAACCTTCTGATGATTTAGAGGAAGTGAATACGATTAGCACTTTGGTTCATGATCTAGTTCAGGATAATTGGGTCGACACTTTATTTGGTGATTCTTTGGATAAATTTGATAAGAATATTCTCTTAGGTCATACAAATGACCAGACTATAGAACTAGATAAGATCTCTAAGGATTTTACAGACCCAGAAATTCAGGCAATAATGTTAGGTCTTTCTAACAGTAATGATGAACCTAAGTTTGGGGGTAGAGAACTAGAAGAAGCTCTCGAGTATTTTAAAGACTCCGAGGATCCAGAAATCCAAGCAATAGTTAGAGGTTTGTCTGAGAGTAGTGATTACCCTAAGTTTGGGGGTAGTGATAGTTCTAATGATTGTCAAGTCTCCCCATTAGAAGTCCTTAACTTGGGACTCGATCTTTTTACGTCTGAGGTATTACTTGAGTATCTTCAGACTCCACAACTCGATCCCCCTGATACTGTCCAGGAAGAAATCAAGCTATTAGAGACTCGTTATTTGGATAAATCTCTTTGCCAAGACACTCATATGAATCCGAAGTAGGCACCGCAGAAAAATCCAGTTGTCTTGTAAGAAACTTTCGATAAGGTGTGCTCCGTTTGTTTATTTTTTTGATCCTGTGCATTTATCTCATTTTAGTGGCAGTGTTATTTGGTTTTGATGATCCACAGTTGTTTCGACTATTGATATACGATTTGAAAAGGGTAATTAGCCATTTTATTGGTACGTAATGTTTGGCTGAACACTTTAAACTTAGCACTTCTTGGGAGGTAACCCATGCTCATGCAACACGATAATATCTTTCCTTAACTCTTTTGCTCCAAATGGTAACAGTTTTTCCTTGTTCATGTTTTTATTTTTATCTTTAGAACATTGAGGACAATGTTAGATTTAAGTTTGGGGTATGGAAGAAACTTTTTAGTTGCATTAATAAACTCCAGAGCCTAGATATTTATGCCTATTAAGGATGTTACTAACCAACCTAAGTGGATGAAAGCATCTTGAATGTAGGAATTGAGGAACCAATCTGAGTAGATGGAAGCATCTAAATAGAGTCTATTTATAAAAGCACGGAGCTCAGGTGTTAGAAATAACATGGTAGTTTCACCATATCTCGTTGAGTCTTTTTCACCTTCTGGTTTTTATTTTATTTTCTTTTTAAAATATGTTTCTCTAAGTCATTTGGTGGGGTACACGCATCGAGTTGTTACCACTGCTGGAATGAGATAGAGTGATTGAGTTACTAAAAAAAAAGACCAGACCAATAGGAATAAATATTAACACTTGGATAGCAATATGTGTGTGTTCTCCCTGTCTCCGTCGCCTAAACAAGCATGGAACGCAGGATCCACGGGAATTACCATGTAATCTGCTGACAAGAAGCGTGTGCTTGGATCCGCAAGATCTAATCATGTTGTTAGTTAGTAAAAAAAATTTAATTAATAAATCGACCATTAGTTCCCTTGTATATGCCAGCTGAGTTGATCTAGATTAGGATTATCGACCACTGGTTCCCTTGTATATGCCAGTTGCGTTGATATTAGTCAGACCAGTATCTCAATCTATTAGGATATGTTCATCTTGGCAGTGTCCTTCAGAAAAATATGGGAAGCACCGTTCACCTTAGTCAACATCTAAAACATCTACGTTTTCTCTATTTCCATCTTCTTAATCTATTCATGTGATTTGTTGATTCCGGATATTGATGTCCATAGTGCGACTATCTGAGTAGAGCTCAGTCACTTATATATGAATTTTAGTATGTGAGTGCAAACTCGTGTACAACAATTGGAATTTCCCATCAGGGTACTTCCTCCTGTAATCAATGAGAGTATGCCAACCAAGGAGGTTATTTAGTGCCTTCCAAGGTTCTGCGTAGATAGATAGGGTATGGAGTAAAGGTTTTGTGGGTATACCTCTTGTAAACCCTTCCGAGACTATAACTCGGCCACTAGGGCCATCTAGGGGTTTAAAGGCTTGTTGCACACGCTAAGTGCAATCGCGATGCCTGCGACAGTGAGTTAGGATTTTATTTTCAAGATTTGATTTGCTCGGGACTAGCAAATAATAAGTTTGATAAACGCATTTATGTGGCTATTTTCATCTCGATTTTCTATATTGTTAGTACCCATTTTTGCACTTATTATGGTGTTTTATGTGTAGGTATTTTTGGAAAATAAACATTTTTGGGAAAATCGGCTCGAAAAAGTGTAAAGGCACCCGCATTTTGGATAAGGACACCCCCCAAAAAATTAGTCAAGACACCCCACTGTTGGATAAAGACACCCAGAAGAACTTATAAAGACATCCAGGAAAATTACTACGCGTACCCCAAAATTACTACTTCCGCACCAGTTGCTAAAGGGAGACCGGCCACAGATAGGGGGAGGTCATCCTCTTCATTTGAATTTCATGAAAAGGCGGGAGAATAGGCAGTAGATTAGGATTCGAGTTTTGGTGGATTTCTGTAGAGATTCAATCGCTGGATTTAGTTGATATGGGCCTCTTAAGCCTAAACATGGATGTTATGGGTGATTGTTTCGATTAAATTGGGCTAGATAGTTGTGTTAGAGCAAAACAGAGTGTGTGGAATATTTCGGGTTGTGTTTGGCTTATTTTCGGAAATCCAGTGAGACTAAATGCAGATAAACTTTCCTAACATTCACACATATCTGATAGATAGTTTGGAAAGGATTGGACGACTCAGAAATGCGTAAAACGATTCGGCAGAGAGATTATTGTCGTGACTTGCAGGAAAGGAAAATAAGAAATTTAATCGGTATTTTTAGGTTTCTGAGGTGTATAAAAGCATGAGTTGAGTTCTAGGATAGGTTGGACAAGGTTTATAAGAAGTTTGGGGACTAACGGAGGCAGATAGGAGAAGAATTCAGTGTTGCAGGAAGTCGGGTTCTGCTCGTGTAGAAGGAAGAACACGAAGAACATACTACCCTCGAAGACAGTCGTTTATTCTACCGCATATCTCTTTTATCGTTTATTGCAACAGTGAGTTCTGTAACAATTATATATGTTACAAACTCGCTGCTTTATTCGTTTTCTCTTGTTTTTCACCCTTTTGAGCTATGAACACCTATTTTGAGCACGTGAATAACATGAGGAGCTAAACCCCTTAGCCGAGGCGACGGAGGAAGCCATTGTTCCATGAAAAGTGGTATATTTCTATTTTAATTAATTTTTTCAATTTCTTTTATGATTATTTGCATGGAACTAATATTGGAAAATTGATTTTTATTGAATGATTGTGATTCGTTTTGATGGAGCATGCTTAGTTTTAAACTTTTGATGTTTCATGCTTGATGTTTACAATTGTTACTTCGAAAATCTACTAGAGGTAATAAATTAGAATGACTTTAAACGCAAAGAATTGCACGAATATTGATTAGATTGAACCACTTAAGTGTTCAATGGTGGAATCCAGAGTCTCGGTGCTTTTTATAACTTTGATAAGAACTTCATCGTGATTTTCTATTTTAATTTGAGTCTAAAACGAATCTTCACAAGTCTGAGTGAACGATAGTTTTCTTACCACTTTACAACAACATTAAAAAACCACATCAGTTTACTAAAGAAACCAATTCTGGCTTATTGAGGAAGCCCAACCGGACTTATTAAGGAAGTCTGTGGTTTACTAAAGAAATCAATTCAGGCTTATTGAGAAACCCAACCGAACTTATTAAGGAAGTCCAATGGTTTATTAAAAAAACTACTTCTGGCTTATTGAGGAATTCCAATCGGACTTATTAAGGAAGCCTGATGGTTTATCAAAGAAACCAATTATGGATTATTGAGGAAGCCCAACCGGACTTATTAAGGAAGCCTGGTGGTTTATTAAAGAAACCAGCCTTGGATTATTATGGAAACCTAGTTGGGCTTATTGTGGATGCCCAATGGTTTATTATGGAAACCAGTATAAGATAAGTACAAATCTCAAAAGAGATAAATATGGATCTTCTGGGATAACTATAAATCTTGAGAAGATAGACATAGATCTTCTAACATAAATACAAATCTTGACATGATAGACATGAATCATTCAAGATGTGCATAAATATTAAGAAGATAATCATGATTCTTCCAGGATATATACAAATATTGTGGAGATAAGTACATATCCAGGTGGTTATTTAAAATAACTAAAAATCCTATGGGATAAAAAGGATAAATCTAGGTGGTTATTTGAGATAAATACATATCGTAACATGTAGATTTGTTTTCCACCTATAGATAGAGGTTAAAATCCAACTCAAAAGGTACACAATCACAATTACTTTTCTCCTCTAAAAACATGTCTAGAACTCTCACTAACTTAAGCATTCGAGTGTCTTCCCCTCAATTTTCATCTACAATTTCTAAAGAAATAAAGCAACGATGGAGATTTCGTCATTTATATACATCTCGAAAATTGTTGTAGTAATAAACTTTATACCAACAGGTATATTTGCCATTACAAAAAATATTCGAATAAGGACCTTTTAGATTTATTATCTAATGATCATATTTTTCATTAGATAGTAAAACAATGTCCTTTTTATTCTGCTAGGCAGCGAATAAACATTCGGAAAATGGGTCATATGGCCCAAACCCATAAACCTTGGTAGCAGTGGACTGCTAAACTATGTGTCTGGGTGAGAAAGACATACAAAAAAAGAGACCGGAATACCCTCATAGTTTATGTCCTTCCCAACTTCGGTAATATCATTCTCTCTGCCACAATTTATATCATTCTCACAGTTTACTTCCAAACATTTCTTTTCCACCACCATCGTCGACAGTATCGACGATTCTCTCCACCACTATTGTCGAAAACATCCTTTTCATCTTCTTTTCTCTAGAGAAAAAAAACCACCTCCATCACCAACATCTTCTTCTTCTTCTCCATCATCAACGTAAACACCAAGACTACCATCAAAACTGACCTTAATTTGTTTTTCAGATGCCGTAATTTTCAATTCAACTATTCTGTAAAGATCAAAGAGGTTGTTTATGAAAAAATGGGGGTATAACTGAAAAAGCGGGGGTACAACAACCACACCCAATAATTCGTTCGGCAATATGTATGGACTAACTCTGATATAATTCCAAGAGTACCAGCTTATAAAGCGAGCTTGTTAGAGCACTGCTCGGTCGAACTCACAAGCGTTTCTATCTCAAGCTTGTTTGTCAAGTTTGGTTGCCAAAACTATAAGTCTTGATTTCTAGTCTACTTATAGCTAAGTATCATATTAGGATAGTAAGTGTATCTGAGATTTAGACTTCACGATGTTCATCGAATGAATACGAAGAAATACTCAAGGGAACTTGTGGAACTTCATCAACAAAAGGTATTTGGAGACTTGAACTCATCTATCACTCAAAAGTCTATCTACTCTATCTCCTATTAGAGACAAAAATGTCGTATTACTATATAGACTTCAATTATACATATTTGGTAGTTGCAAAATCAAATGGTTGCAGAATGAAGTTGGTAGTGAGATGGTTTCAACTGTCGATTTCGTGAAGAAATTGATGGAGTTAGGGTTTGTCATGAAGAAGTTAAAGAGGGGTTTTCAATTGATGATGTATTCTCGAAGAATTTGTGGTGGAATTGAGAAGAAGATGAATCTTCTTCCATGAGGTTTGATTGAGAACCAGAGTGAGAAGAACTCAATGGAGTTGCAGTTGTAACACAGGGAAGAAGATGAAGATGCTTTCTGGGTTCGAGAGGTTATTGAAGCTGTTATTTCTGTGAGATTTAGGTCTATGTTGATCAATCTGAGTATTGATGAAATGAATCTGAGATTGGTGGTGTTGAACAGTTTACAGTGAATCTGTGTTGAAATGGGTGTTGTTTCGATGGTGCTGATTCGAAGGAAATGATGAAGGAACTGGTGATGGTCTACAGTTCAGATGGCTTGAGATCATTCAGGGAGAGAAGAGATAGAGAATTTGGTGGATGTATGAATTACAGTAGTTGTTGATACTCAAGAAGATGGAAATGATGTGTCAGATGAACGGTTGAACAAGGATTCAAGGCTACTGTTAGATGATGATTGTCTGTTGTGTGCTCTGGTGATGAATGAATCTGGGAAGATGATATTGCGGGTATTAGCTATGGTCACAATGGTCGTGGCAGTATTGAAGTAGTGGTGCTGTTACTAGAGATGGTATTGCAGTTAACAATGGTTGTGACTGCTACAGTCAAGAAAACAAGAGAAGAACCAGGTGCTACTGTGAAGAATGGCTCAAGGAAATGGAGTTGTAGATTTGTTCGCGTTGCAGGATGAATGAGATGAACATAAGGAGGTTGCAGTTGAGTGTTTATAAGCTTCAGAATGGAATTGGTAATGAGTTATAGGTGAACTGAAATGTGTAGCTCGAATGGGAGGAGAAGCTCAAATGGATTGTGTTTGAGGTGCTCAGACAATGGATTTGATATGTTGCAGGTCATGGGGGAATGACTCAAATTGTGTGATGTTATGAAGTTACATGGTCGTGAGATGGTAGTGGTAACGGAACAGAAGACACTGGTGGAATTGTAGGAATGGTTGCAGCTATATGTATTTGGAGCTTAATCTGAGCTGAAGGTGATTGTGTTGCTGCTAGGGGGTTGTGTTGCAGTTAGTATGTGAAGTTGCAGTTAGTGCTGCAATGATCAAATGGAAGTGAAGGAAATGGCTGAGCTGCAGATAAGAAGGTATTACAGGTGGTGATTCTGGTGGATTTCGAATGAGATTGCATTGGTATTGTCTGTGGATAAGTTGTGTATGATGCAGAGATCATGGAGCTGATATGTTGCAGGGAAGATTTAAGTTGTTGCTGTTGACTGCTAGAAGCAGTGAAGAGTTTGTGTTTTTCAGTTGAGCTGTGTCAGTATGCAAGAGATGCAGGGCCATCTTGGCGCAACACAGCATTTGGCCTGTACAAGATTGCAACAGCTTTGGCCAGGACCAGTCAGCTACTGAGTTAGACTATGACTCAGCTCACTCAGCCTTTGACTCAGTGACTTTGACTGAGTTGACTCGATGACCCGACCAGTTTGACTGGTGACCAGGTGGACTTTGCCGGTCACCTGATACACTTCTCGGTGACTTCTCCAGCCAATTCCCGTCCATTTAACCAGTTTTCCGGCAACAACTTTTGGGACATATTTTCACACGGGTATTCCTCACATATGGGCTTGGGATATCTTTGTATTGGACTTTGGAGATTGGACCTAATTTTAGAAGTGGGAGAAAAGCTACAAAAAGAAAAAGTCTTCCACTTCTTGAGAATCACATATTTTCTACTTGGAGCTTTGGAGAGCGGCGACCAGGGTTTGCTTTCATTTTTTTTTTTCATCTTCTTCATTTTATGATTGAATATGATGAACTCAAAAGTTATGAGTAGCTAAACAACTATTATTGGTTATGGGATAAAGTTGATTTCACAACATGATATTGCTTCAATGAATTAGTTTTGTCTCAATAATTTATTATTTATGATTCATGGCTTATATTGTCATATGATTTCATTGTTTGTTTGGTTGAGTCCTGAATCAATCCGATTTGCATCATTTCTAAAGTTATATTAGGGTTTTCAATACGAAAAAGTTGTTTATCCCTGATTTTAAGTAGCATAATTGTGGATAGTGCTTGTAGTGATATATCCTACTAGTCACAAATGAATCATAACCTTGGTTAAATTGAATTAGTGCTTTTACACGATTGATTTCCTTGATTAGTCTTATTCCATAGAACTTAGTGCTTTTAGGGAGTTAAACTTAATTGTGCTTTTACACTTTAGGTTGCTTTCTAGGAAGAATTCACATTTGCATCTTTTAATGTGGTTGTGATGAAATCAGGGAATTAGCGGGATATACTTGCGATCAAGGTATCATAGGACTTTTAATAAACGAGAGATTAAAATATCAATTCTAGTCATTGATGAAAATACATGTTTGTGAATGATACTATCCCGTGACCAATATCTTCTTCTTATTGATTACTTTCATATTTTATTGCTTTCAATTATTTTTATTACTTTCCTAAAACAAAAATCCCCCCTTGGTTACTAAGAAATTGAAACTTTATAACAACAAAAGCCTCTCTGTGGGAACGAACTCTCTCTTACCACATACTTCATTTAAATTTAGATGAGTGAGAAAGTGAAATTATTTTTGACGCATACGACATCGATGAAATTTTTGCGCCGCTGCCGGGAGGCAGCGGTTGTTATTTTGTTTTGGTTTATTATTTTTAATTTGTTTTTAATTTCGTTTTGAGAATTGTGTTTCAGGTACCTTGTTGAAATACAAAACGAGGGAAGCAATGGGTGATGCTAATCATACACTCAAGGAGCTAGCTTCTCAGAAGTTGGATCAACAACAATGGTGTGTTGAAGCAACTTCCACTTTTGATATCAAGCCAGGGTTGATCAGTCAAATACCAAAGTTCCATGGATGTGTATGGGAAGATCCGAACAAGCATCTTATGGAGTTTCAATGGTTGATGAAAAACATGATACCTAATGGGGCGAATGAAGATGAAGGAATGTTGCGTGCTTTTCCTTTCTCTTTACTCGATACAGCTAAAGATTGGTTATATTACTTACCGCCTGGTAGTATGACAACATGGAATGGGTTGAAGAAACTTTTTTTGGAGAGATATTTTCCTGCGTCGAAAGCGACCCAAATTCACAAGGAGATTTGTGGGATGAAACAAAGTGTGGGGGAATCGTTGTATGAATGTTGGGAACGGTACAAGAGATTGGTAGCAAGCTGTCCTCATCACCAATTTAGTGACGCAATGATTATCCAATACTTCTATGAAGGTCTCCAAGCAAGTGATATGAATCTTATTGACGCTGCAAGTGGTGGTGCACTTATGAACAAGAGGGTGACACATGCTAGAGAATTGATTGAGAGTATGGCAGCAAATTCTCAATAATTTTCAAGTCGTGGATCAGAACCACCTACCAAGGGAGTTAATCAAGTTGACGAGATTATTGCATTACGTCAACAAATGAGCAATATGATGGAAATGATGTAACAAATTGCAGTAGTGGTTGTAAAACCATCACGCGCAGCTTATGAGAACGTAGAGCATGTCAATGCTATATTCTCAACTCAGCCGTATGGTATTTACTCCAACACCTACGAGCAAGTTGCAAGTACAAGTTCTGTTTACAACCATCCGAGTGAGTTCCAACAACAAGTGTAAGAACCACACCAAGCCCAAAATTCAGAATTGGCAAAGATGATTACTTTGGTGGAGGCTTTAATGTCCGTGGTACAACAAAATCAACAACTAGCAAACGTAAATCAACAGAAAACGGATAATGCAATTAAGGAGTTGCAATCACAAGTTGGTCAACCACAACCACAACAACCTCAAAATCAAGGGTCTAATATGGAAGAGTTGTTGAAATCTTTTATGAAAAGAACGGAGGGTGCGGTCAAGGACTTGCAAACACAAGTTGGTTCGATGGCCGAGGAGATTAATCAGTTGCATGCACAAAATGGTGAGAAACTCCCTTCCCAACCTCTTAACCCAAGAGATGGTGCCAATGCTATTACATTTGGAAGTGGTACACGACTTGTGCAACCTGAAATTACTGATTCGGGTAAAGAAGAAGTCCCAAAGGAACCATTTTTGGAGGAAAAGGATGCTGATTTCCCCCAAACTTCTGAGGTACCTATTTCCAACTATAAAAATCATATTCCTACTTATGTTCCTCCTCTACCTTTTCCTGGCAGGTTCGTTAAAGCTAATAGGAAGGTGGAGCAAGATAGGGATATTTGGGATGTTTTTAATAAGGTCCAAGTGAATATTCCACTCATTGAAGTAATTAGGCAATCTCCTCGCTATGCAAAGTGTGTAAATGAATTGTGCACTAACAAGCACAAGCTAACCGGTAATGAGGTAATGAGTGTGGGGGAGAATGCTTCGTCATATCTTCGAAAGAAACTCCCACCTAAATTGAAGGATCCCGGTAGTTTCACAATTTCATGCACAATTGGTAAAACGAGGTTTACAAAAGCTATGTTAGATTTAGGAGCTTCTATTAATGTTATGCCTACTTCTATTTGTGATGCTTTAAACCTTGGTCCTCTTAAGAAAACCGGCATAGTTATTCAACTTGCCGATAGATCTAATATTTACCCGAAAGGGATTGTTGAGGATGTTTTGGTGCAGGTAAAAGGACTAATATTTCCAGTGGATTTCTACGTTTTAGACATGAGCGATGTGAATTCATCCTCGTCTACACCTTTACTGTTGGGTAGACCATTTTTGAGTACCGCTAGAACGAAGATTGATGTCCACAATGGCACCTTTACTATGGAGTTTGATGAAGAAGTCATACACTTAAACATCTTTGAGGCGAGGAAACACCTAAGTACCATTCAATCAGATTTCCATAATGTGTTGGAAGCCGGCTAAGGCGCAGAAAGAAAGGAGATAGTCGGGCTGACGACTTTAAACCAGGCGCTACATGGGAAGCAACCCATTGGATGAGTATTTCTATCTCTTATCTTTTTTGCTTTTTCTTGTCTTGTAATTATTTTTCTGATTTCTTGTCGCATATCATTTTATGATTTCCCACCTTGACTTTCTTTGGACGATTCAATTTAAATTGAGGACAATGTAAAGTTTAAGTGTGGGGGAGTGGTTAAGCATTTGCATTGTAAGATTTTCAAAAAAAAATTCAACTTGTGTAAAATAGTGAATAAAAAACTCCAGTTTGTGGTTAGTTTAGAGTCACATAATATACATGTCGCTAAGATTACATCGAGATTCTCATAAGAGTGACTAAACTTAGAGATGACAGAGAACATGATCAGGTTTCTTACTTGTATGAGAGTTAAAGTTGGATTTAACCATGCCAGTGGAAAATAAGGTGCAGACTGAATTCGGCATTAGAGTTGTGGTCCCCTACAGGGAGACTACCCATTGTTACATCATGTGAGGCACCGAACTTCAATTCTTTGTACGTGTCTAAATATGTGCTTTTAGAGTGTGTGCCGCCGTGCGTAAATTCCGGGTAGAATGGTGAGCTACCCAACCTCCCACAAATAGAAGCACTATTTTGATCTCTTGAGTGCTATTTTATCAATCATGATGGTGACATAGAATTGCTAACTTACATACCACTTGTAATCTTGTTCGCAGTTAGCACCATCCACTTTATCTCTCTCTACACCAACAGGTCCATAGAAACACTATCATCATCAACAAGAGGAGCATCACAAATTCGAAGGAAAGTTGAAGACGTTCAAGGTTTACAAGCAACGGTACAGAAATGAGCAGATTTCAGATTCAAGTATAACAACAAGACAAAGAGCAGAATTTTTACAAGTTGAAGACTATTGTACAAGAGTGAAGATTACCAAGATGAGTTCAAGAAGTTTATGATATCGAGACATACAAGTTGTGAAGAATCGAGCGGTAAAGTACTTACACCATGGCCTTTGTACTTGCATTTTTATTTTATCTTTATTTTGTATTTGTGTTATTTTCTCTTGTCCAGAAAAAATGAAAAAAAAAAAGACAAGAGAAAAGTTCATTAGGTTCATCATTAGTTTTAATATTTTGTTTGTTTTCATTTTGTATTTACCTTATTTATCTTGCATCTTATAAAAAAAAAAAGAAAAAAAGAAAAAAAGAAAGGAAAAAAAAAAGAAGAAAAATTCATTGCATCGTATTTTGGTTTGTTTAGTTCGTTTTTGGTTTTGTATTCATTCAAAAATGCCAATGGAAGAAGAAATATCCATAATGAAGTTTCAAGAAACAAGGAATTAGAGGAAAGAATCACATTATCAAGATTTTACGAAGTTCAAGATTTCATCATCAAGAGTTGAAGACCGAAGACGAAGATGAAGACAAGGATTGAAGACCGAAGACGTTTCTATGGATGCTGTGAGAGTGGTGCTAACTGCACGTCGAACAGATAACGAGGTAAGTAAGCATATTCCCACCTTCGTTAAGTGGTTAATTTCCTTTCTTAGAGATCGTCAGAAAAAAGGGTTTTCAAAATGAATAAAATATGTGGGTTTTCAAAATAATTCAGAGGGTTTTACCTTCCTACTATTCAACGTGTCGCAGGATTCTCTCTTCATTCCTACCTGGACACATGTGTGACCCATAAAAAGCTATTTATTATTGAGAGCAACTTCATAAAACCCTTTTTTGTGAGGCAAAGTCGAGACTTTCGATCATTCCGAACCCGATTTTCTTTCGATAAGGGATGGTTATTTCTCTCTCACTTTTTAAGGATGAGATTGTGTTCATATATGTGTCTAACTTCTTATGACTAGTGTGCAGAATCTCTATGTCTTCTTAGCGCGTTGGATGCTATCATTTCGGAGAACTAGTAAGTTGGAAACGTAGGTTTTGTGGGTATATCTCTAGTAAACCCTCACGAGAGTTGTATGTATCTTTTAGAATAAGTTTTGTTTAATTTTCTCGAGGACTAGCAAAGTCTAAGTGTGGGGGAATTTGATAGGTGTTATAAAACACCTAATTTTATATCAAGTATTTATGCTTTCTTTGCTATTATCCTTGGGAATTGCATCTCTTATGTTTAGTTTGAGTTTGTTATGTACTGTGGACTCATTTGGAGCAAAAGAAGGAGGAATCATTCATTTGGAGCGAAAATGGCAAAATGATCAATTCACAGGCGAGTTATATTTGGAGCCGGCTAAGATGTGCAAAGAGGAGGTAAAGAATGAACTGTCAGTTCCATATAACTGACATGCCAAATAATGCTATCGTGGCCCGTATCCATCAGTGGGTGCCTGCGTCTACTTCCATTCCTACACAACCCTATAATTCAGAGGAGATTTATTTCTTTTATCATTCCGGCTGCTGTCACGAAATTGAGAGAAGGCGGCCATTGATTCAAAAAAGAGAGATCGAAATTGAAGAGTGATAGAGGAGATGGAGCTGCTGTTTATCGAAGATTCAACTTACTTTCTTATGTTGGTTTGATCCAGGTATTATGAAGTTAGTGTTTGCTGCAAAATCAAATAGTTGCAGAATGAAGTTGGTAGTGAGATGGTTTCTTTCTGTCGATTTGGTGAAGAAATTGATGGAGTTAGGGTTTGTAATGAAGAAGTTAAAGAGGGGTTTTGAATTGATGATGTATTCTCGAAGAATTTGTGGTGGAATTCAGAAGAAGATGAATCTTCTGCCATGAGGTTTGATTGAGAACCAGAGTGAGAAGAACTCAATGGAGTTGCAGTTGTAACACAGGGAAGAAGATGAAGATGATTTCTGGGATCGAGAGGTTAATGAAGCTGTTATTTTTGTGAGATGTGGGTCTGTGTTGATCAATCTGAGTATTGATGAAATGAATCTGAGATTGGTGGTGTTGAACAGTTTACAGTGAATCTGTGTTGAAATGGGTGTTGCTTCGATGGTGCTGATTCGAAGGAAATGATGAAGGAAATGATGAAGGAACTGATGATGGTCTGTAGTTCAGATGGCTTGAGCTCATTCAGGGAGAGAAGAGATAGAGAATCTGGTGGATGTATGAACTACAGTAGTTGTTGATACTCAAGAAGATGGAAATGATGTGTCAGATGAACGGTTGAACAAGGATTCAAGGCTACTGTTAGATGATGAGTGTCTGTTGTGTGCTCTAGTGATGAATGAATCTGAGAAGATGATATTGCAGGTATTATCTATGGTCACAATGGCCGTGGAAGTATTGAAGTAGTGGTGCTGTTACTAGAGATGGTATTGCAGTTAGCAATGGCTGTGACTGCTACAGACAAAAAAACAAGAGAAGAAGCATGTGCTGCTGCGAAGAATGGCTCAAGGAAATGGAGTTGTAGCTTTGTTCGCGTTGCAGTATGAATGAGCTGAACAGGAGGAGGTTGCAGTCGAGTGTTTATAAGCTGCAGAATAGAATTGGTAATGAGTTATAGGTGAACTGAAATGTGTAGCTCGAATGGGATGAGAAGCTCAAATGGACTGTGTTTGAGGTGCTCAGACAATGGATTTGATATGTTGCAGGTCATGGGGAAATGGCTCAAATTGTGTGATGTTATGAAGTTACATGGTCATGAGATGGTAGTGGTAACAGAACTGAAGGAACTGGTGGAATTGCAGGAATGGTTGCAGCTATATGTATTTGGAGCTTAATCTGAGCTGAAGGTGATTGTGTTGCTGCCAGGGGGTTGTGTTGCAGTTAGTGCTGCAATGATCAAATGGAAGTGAAGTAAATGGCTGAGCTGCAGATAAGAAGGTATTACAGGTGGTGATTCTGGTGGAGTTCGAATGAGATTGCATTGGTATTGTCTGTGGATAAGTTGTGTATGATGCAGAGATCATGGAGCTGATATGTTGCAGGGAAGATTTAAGTTGTTGTTATTTAGTGTTAGAAGCAGTGAAGAGTTTGTGTTGGTTTCAGTTGAGCTATGTCAGTATGCAAGAGATGCAGGGCCATCTTGGCGCACCACAACATTTGGTCTGTGCAAGATTGCAACAGCTTTGGCCAGGACCAGTCAGCTACTGAGTTAGACTCTGACTCAGCTCACTCAACCTTTGACTCAGTGACTTTGACTGAGTTGACTCGATGACGCGACCAGTTTGACCGGTGACCGAGTGGACTTTGCCGGTCACCTAATAACTTCCCGGTGACTTCTCCGTCCAATTTCCATTCATTTTACTAGTTTTCCGGCAACAACTTTTGGGACATATTTTCACACGGGTATTCCTCACATATGGGCTTGGGATATCTTTGTATTGGACTTTGGAGATTGGACCTAATTTTAGAAGTGGGAGAAAAGTTACAAAAAGAAAAAGTCTTCTACTACTTGAGAATCACGTATTTTCTACTTGGAGCTTTGGAGAGCGGCGACTAGGGTTTGCTTTCATTTTTGTTTTTCATCTTCTTCATTTTATGATTGAATATGATGAACTCAAAAGTTATGAGTAGCTAAACAACTATTATTGGTTATGGGATAAAGTTGATTTCACAACATGATATTGCTTCAATAAATTAGTTTTGTCTCAATAATTTATTGTTTATGATTCATGGTTTATATTGTCATATGATTTGATTGTTTGTTTGGTTGAGTCCGGAATCAATCCGATTTGCATTCATTTCTAAAGCTATATTAGGGTTTTCAATACGAAAAAGTTGTTTATCCCTGATTCTAAGTAGCATAATTGTGGGTAGTGCTTGTAGTGATATATCCTACTAGTCACAAATGAATCATAACCTTGGTTAAATTGAATTAGTGCTTTTACACGTTTGATTGCCTTGATTAGTATTATTCTATAGAACTTAGTGCTTTTAGGGAGTTAAACTTAATTGTGCTTTTACACTTTAGGTTGCTTTCTAGGAAGAATTCACATTTTCATCTTTTAATGTGGTTGTGATGAAATCAGGGAATTAGCGGGATATACTTGCGATCAAGGTATCCTAGGACTTTTAATAAATGAGAGATTAAAATATCAATTCTAGTCATTGATGAAAATATATGTTTGTGAATGATACTATCCCGTGACCAATATCTTCTTCTTAATGATTACTTTCATATTTTATTGCTTTCAATTATTTTTATTACTTTCCTAAAACAAAAATCCCCCCTTGGTTACTAAGAAACTGAAATTTTATAACAACAAAAGCCTTTATGTGGGAACGAACTCTTTGTTACCACATACTTCATTTAAATTTAGTTGAGTGAGAAAGTGAAATTATTTTTGATGCATACGACATCGATCATAGACTCGGAATGTTTCGTATTGATCATTCGATCACTTGAAAATTGCTTTGAAGCTAATAGTTTGTATGAGACAGCTATTGTCGTCTTCCAGGAATGTTTCAATGATTTAAATTAGGGTTTAGAACGTGTAACCATGATTGGATATAAACATAGTGTGTATTCACATTTGTGTAAAGTCCAAAATCGGGAACCATGGTATGCGTACCCGTACGTACTGGTTGGTTGTTGGAAGTCCGGGAACTAAGTATGCGTACCCGTACGCGTACTGGCGGAAGTTCAAGTTCCGTGAATTTCTGCTGGAGTTTGGAAGAGTAAAATGGTATGCGTACTTGTACGCGTACTGGTGATGAGTGCCAAATAATGTATATATTTATCCTTTTTTATTGGCATTTAACTCATCTTTTGTGCATTAATTCTACATTTTATCCCATATTCTGTATTTTCATTGTTTTCAAGAATAAATATTTTTATTAATTAATTTTGCATTTTTAGGTAATAAATAAAGTTCGGATGACTTGCGGAGCAAAAAGAGCAGAAAAGTAGTGAAAAGCCGGGAGAAATTACGCAAGGAAGCCGCAAAGAATGGAGCGCACGTCCAAAAAGCTGGAAATGGGCTCAAGAAGAAGAAAGTTGCTCTTAAAGAAGAAGTGGGCTCAAGGTTTTCCAAGCCCAAACTCATTTCCCAAACCCATATTCTATACCCAAAAGCCTAAAACCCAAATCCATACCCGCTTGCGTCTTCAGCCGTCAGATCAGTTCTCAGGAGCATCCGACGGTCGCTCCCTTGCTGTGCATCGAAGTTTGATATCTCCGCCTTACACTACAGTACCTAACTCCATCAAGTACCGTTCGTTTCGTCGTATCTCTTCATCCGACGGTCGCTCATCGCCTGCCTCCGCATCGCCGTCAGATCCACCTACCATCTTCCCATCCATCGGTCCAGCTTCGCGAAACATCAAAATCCTCTACACCTGCTCAACACCCTAGTACCCGAACCCTACACCCATTAGCCAAACACACCCTTCTCCCAAATCCATCGAAACCATCTTTCCCCCCGCCCCCCCCTCTCTGCAACAGTACCACCATGTCCGTCTCCATCACCACTACCTTCCCCCAAATCACTCCACTATCTTCTCCCCAAATCACTCTATCACCACCACACCTAAACCCATCATCACTATCACGTTTTACCTCTTTTTCATCAACTAATCTCCTCAATTTCTCATCTCTGCTGACTGAAACCCTAGGTGAGAAATTGAAGATATAAGTTGATGTTAGAGCAGCAATTGGAGCAGGAGATGAACGAGAAGAAGTAATTGGAGAGTGGGTCGACGAGATGGAGCGAGTATCTCATCAACATTAGGTAAATCAATTTCACCTGATTTTCTGATTTTGGGGAAAAGGGGCTGTGAACCCTAATTCTGATAGGGGGGGTATAAATTGGTGTTATGTGGAGTGTGTGAAAGACTGTGTATCTCTCTGGACTAGCCAGTAGAGAATTAGAACAATTTTAATTTTGCAATTCCAATTTCTGATTTTTGCATAACTGTTGACAGTTGAAAGTTGCATATGTTTTTAGTTATCTCAAATGTTGCTAGTTGTATCTGAATTATCACATATGATGAATGTTATTGCTTTATCCATGTTTAGCATGAGCTAAATAGCATCAGGCCAAGGCTCAGCTGAAGCCTTGTGCACTGTCAAGTGACTAGAAGCTAGGATAGTTACTTCCATGCTCTGTTTTGCTTGAGCAAATGGGAGATACCAATGCACATAGTGCCTGTGATTGGCTGTGCTGTCAAAAGACAGCCAATGCTAGGGGCAGACTATTGAGCAATTTAGTATTCTTCTATTTCTAGATGTATGCATAGGATCAAACTCAACCTAGAAACATGTCATTTGATTAGGACACAAGGTGGATCCTAAGCCTTGGCTTACCCACCAATTCCTTCTCAGTCACTTACATTTTCAGTTCTGTGTGCTTTCAATTCAGTTTATTTTTTGCCTTTTTTTTCTTGCACTTTGAAGCCTTTTGTGCACTGAAGTCAGTGCACAATCCTCACCTTGCCCTTGGCTTCCAAGCCTTGGTTCTTTGCTGCTTACCTGCTTGTTTGTCTTAGCTGTTTCTTTGCTGCTTTACTTGCACCCTTGGTTCATGCTATTTACCTTGCTTTGCTCACTGCCATAGTGCATTGTCACCATTGTTAGCTTAGGTTTCTCTTGTATGCTCCCACTCCCTGTGGACTGACCCCCTGCTTACCTTCTATATCATAACTTGGCCTTGTATACTTGCAAGTTTTTGTGTGTTTGCTTGTCACACCAAGTTTTGGCGCCGCTGCCGGGGAGTGGTACTGCCATCTTGCTGTTACCTGAGCTGCTGAGCTGCTGCTGCTGCTGTTGCTGCTGCCAAGCCAAAGCCAAAGCCTGCTGTTGGTGCTGCTGTTGGTGCTTCCTCTGCCAAGCTGCTGCTGGGCGCCAACTGAAGCTGTCAACTGGGCTTGTGCACCCTCTGCTGCTGGCTCTGAACCAAACTGAGCTGGGCTTAGTAAACCTCAATCTCGCTGGGCTTGCAACTTCTGCTCCTGGGCTTCGCTGCAGATTCTGCTGGGCTCTGCTCCACCTGTTGCTGCTGGGCTTGGACGTGAGCTGCTTAGGACGATCTAAAGCCCAACTGGGCTGTGCAACTAAAAGGGGACTAAAAGCCTATTTTTGGGCTTCCCTCCAAAAAACAAGTAAGCCTAACCCATGAGTTAACCCACTTGGGCCTCATTTAAATTCAAATTCGGGCTTGTAATAATTAATTTAATTATTTATTTGGGATTGTAATAATTTTTATTTTCTTTTTCTTTTTTATTTGGGACTGTAATTATTTTTTTTTTGTTTTCTTTTATTTTTCTTTTATTTTTCTTTTTTCTTTTATGGGTTTGTTTTAATTATTATTATTGTTTTTATTTTCTTTTATGAGTTGTGATAATTTATGCTAGGTTTAGTTCAAAATTTTTTTTTCAAAGCCCAATTTTAAACCAAAAAAAAATCCCTTTAAACCAAAACCCATTCAAAACCAAATCTTCATAACCCTTGTGGGCCAAATTGTTTCCGATTGCTCTGTCTGACCAACATGTTAGTTAAGGTACCTACTAGGACATGATTGTGACCTACAGAGACCAGACAAACAGACTTGTTAGAATTAACCCAGACGAACCTATCGAAATTCTAAGTTCTGAGGGAGACAGTCCAGATCAACCAGAAACAATGGGAGAACCCCGTACCCTCAAGGATTATATGTACCCAACTAGAGCCAGTCAACCTTCTTGTATTTTGCTGCCCGAGGCTAATGGCCATTATGAGCTGAAATCAAGCACAATACAGATGCTTCCTATTTTTAGAGGTGTTGAGAATGAAAACCCGTACCACCACGTGAGAGAATGAATCGAGGAAATTTGTGGAACTCTGCGTTTCACTCAAATGACCGACGAAACCCTGAAGTTAAGGCTTTTTCCTTTCTCCCTGAAAGATAAGGCAAAGGCCTGGCTCTATGCTTTACAGCCTCAATCCATCATGACATGGGATGACCTCATAAAGGAGTTTTTCAAAAAGTTTTTCCCGAACCACAAGACTGCGACAATTCGTCAAAGTCTGAATAGCTTTGTGCAATTAGAAGGTGAGACCTTAGCTAGATACCTGGAGAGATTCAATGAATTATTGCTCCAATGTCCCCATCATGGTTTTGAAAAATGGAGACTTGTGCAAATTTTGTATGAAGGTCTAGATGTGTCCACCCGAACAACGGTTGAGTCGATGTGTAATGGTCTATTCGTAGATAAAACTGCTGACGCGTCTTGGGACTTCTTGATTGAAGTAGCTGAAAAGACGCAACAGTGGGAATCCATCCGTGAAACCAGAAAGACTACATCCGAAGCAAAGGCTTTTAGGATTGAAGCGGATTTTGAGGGAAGAGCAAACATGGCATCAATAGTTAGGAGATTAGAAGAGTTAGAACTACATAAAAATTCAAAACCTTCCACCACTACTCTCCGAGAACATGTCGCTTCGTCTGTTTGTGCTGCTTGTAACGACCCCAACCATCAATTCCAAAATTGTCCAGATTTGCTTGCAGTCCAGGAGTCTAGGCTTGAACAGGCACATGCCATGTTTCAAAAACCAGAGCATAACCCTTATTCACAGACCTACAATCCAGGATGGAGAAACCACCCTAACTTTTCATGGTCAAAAGGACCCACTCAAGGAGGACCATCTCAACCCAATCAGAGCTATCAAAACAATCAGGGATATCAGAACAATCAAGGTTATCAACACCCGAGAAACCCTCAACAACAATCAAACTCTCAACAACAATCATATCCTCAACACAATACCGACAAGAGATTATCCACCCTAGAGGAAATGTTCCAGAGTTTGATGCAAAGTCAGAAAAATCTAGATCAAAAGATGGATCAAATGTGAGAGAGAAAAGGGTAAACTTCCGAGCCAACCCCAACAAAATCCAAAGAGGATATTTCAAACAGGCACAACATCCTGCACTGAAACCTCACCGATCAATCCATGCCATTACCACCCTCCGAAGTGGTAAAGTCATCGAGAACAACGTGGGCGAACCTAATGAATCTGATACAAATTCCACGCTGTCTCCACAACCCCAGAAAACCAAAGAATCTGAGCAAGTTGGAAAATCTGACAATTCTACTGCTGTGAATGTCCCTTTGCCAACTCATCTTCCTGTTGCCCCATTTCCTCAAAGATTGATCTATCAACAGAAAAGTACCCATTACAATGAGATGTTAGATCTGTTCAAGAGAGTCAACATCAACATTCCTTTTCTTGAAGCAATCAAGCAAATCCCTGCTTATGCCAAATTCCTCAAAGACTTGTGACTCAAAAGCGCAAGCTCAATGTGCAAAAACGTGCTTTCTTAGCTGAGCAGGTAAGTTCCATCATTCTGAACAAAACTCCACCCAAGTTTAGGGATCCAGGATGTCCAACAATTTCTTGCACTATAGGAGAACACACGGTCAATAAAGCGTTATTAGACCTAGGTGCAAGTGTTAACCTACTGCCATATTCTGTTTATGAGCAGTTAGGTCTTGGGGAGTTGAAACCAACATCTATCACTCTACAACTGGCAGACCGATCTGTCAAGATTCCTCGTGGAGTGGTCGAAGATGTTTTGATCAAGGTTGACAAATTCTATTTTCCCGTAGACTTCATTGTCTTAGACACTCAACCTGTACAAAACCCAGACTGTCACATTCCTGTCATCTTAGGACGTCCTTTCTTGGCTACGTCCAACGCGATCATCAACTGTCGGAATGGAGTGTTAAAACTGTCTTTTGGTAACATGACGGTAGAATTGAATGTGTTCGATATTAGTCAACAACCTGTGAATCTTGATGATGATGTGCATGAAGTTAATATGATTGAAGGATTAATGCAAGATTCGTTGACTAACATTCTATCCGTCGACCCCTTTCAAGCATGTATGGAGAACTTTAACCCTGATTCCTATGATGATGCATACTGTAGTGACGTCCTATCTCTGCTCGAATCTGTACCTCAAATGGACGTCACTGAAAGGAAATATGAAGTGGAACCCCCTACTCTCTGATTCCAAGCTTATTCCATCCATTGTTGAGCCACCCAAGCTTGAATTGAAAACATTGCCTAGTACGTTGAAGTACGCATTCCTAGGTTCTTCTGATACTTTACCTGTCATTATTTCATCATGTTTAGACACGGAACAGGAAAGTAAGCTTTTAGAAGTACTTAAGGAACACAAAGAGGCCTTAGGATGGACCATCTCAGATCTCAAAGGAATTAGTCCCACCATTTGCATGCACCACATTAACCTTGAAGAGAATGCCAAACCATCGAGGGAAATGCAAAGGAGACTTAATCCTAACATGAGAGATGTAGTCAAAGGAGAGATCCTGAAACTACTTGATGCGGGTATCATATACCCAATTCCCGATAGCAAATGGGTTAGTCCCATTCAAGTTGTGCCTAAGAAGTCAGGCATTACTGTAGTTCAGAACGACAAGAATGAATTAGTCCCTACTCGTACAACCACAGGATGGCGAGTATGCATCGACTACAGGAAGTTGAACACAGTAACAAGGAAGGATCACTTCCCGCTCCCTTTCATTGACCAAATGCTAGAACGTGTGTCTGGACACAGTCACTACTGTTTTCTAGATGGATTTTCCGGTTATAACCAAATTCACATTGCTCCAGAAGATCAGGAAAAAACTACATTCACGTGTCCATTTGGGACGTTTGCTTATAGACGTATGCCCTTCGGGTTGTGTAATGCACCTGCTACTTTTCAGCGTTGCATGATGAGCATTTTTTCTGACATGATAGATAGTTTTCTCGAGATCTTTATGGATGATTTCTCTGTTTTAGGTTCCTCGTTTGACGAATGTTTGAAGCATCTTGCCCTCGTGATATCCAGATGTAAAGAAAAGAACCTTGTTCTAAATTGGGAAAAATGCCATTTTATGGTGAATTCAGGAATAGTTCTAGGACACATCATCTCAGAAAAAGGAATTGAAGTGGATAAAGCTAAAGTTGACCTCATTCAACATCTACCACAACCTTGCTCTGTGAAGGAGATCAGATCATTTCTAGGTCATGCTGGTTTTTACCGGCGATTCATCAAAGATTTCAGCAAAATCTCCAGACCTCTGTGCAGTCTTCTCTCCAAAGATGTTGCCTTCAATTTTGATGCTGCTTGTGTGAAGGCATGGGAGGAATTAAAAACCCTTCTCACCACCGCTCCTATAGTCCGACCACCCGATTGGAAGCTTCCGTTCGAACTTATGTGTGATGCCTCTGATTATGCTGTTGGTGCTGTTTTAGGACAGCGAGTTGATAGACTACCATATGTGATATACTATGCTATCAAAACCCTTAATGATGCCCAACTCAATTATTCAACTACCGAGAAGGAATTGCTTGCCGTCGTTTTCGCATTAGACAAGTTTAGATCTTATCTGATAGGGTCTAAGATCATCATATACACAGACCATGCGGCTTTGAAGTATCTTCTTTCCAAGAAGGATGCTAAAGCTCGCCTTATTCGATGGATACTCTTATTACAGGAATTCGATCTCGAAATCCGTGATAAGAAAGGTTGTGAGAATGTGGTTGCTGATCATTTGTCTAGATTAACTTTAGAGTCTATTGATGAATGTGAGCTGATTAGAGAATCATTCCCAGATGAACAACTGATGTCTATCTCAGACCTTCCTTGGTTTGCTGATATTGTTAACTACCTCGCTACAGGTAGGATGCCCTCACGTTGGTCGAGACAAGACCGCTCTAAATTCCTGGCTGAAGTCAAACATTTCCTTTGGGATGACCCATATTTGTTTAAGTACTGCCCAGACCAAATCATTAGGAGATGTGTCCCCAACACTGAACAGAAATATGTGATATCTTTCTGTCATGACCAAGCATGTGGAGGCCATTTCAGTGCCAAGAAAACCGCTGCAAAGATCTTGCAGTGTGGATTCTATTGGCCATCATTGTTCAAGGATTGCCATGATTATTGTGTTGCTTGTGAACGCTGTCAAAAGCTAGGAAGCATTTCGAGGAGAAACATGATGCCATTGAACCCCATTTTGATTGTGGAGATTTTTGATGTTTGGGGGATAGACTTCATGGGTCCATTTCCCATGTCTGACAGCAAGTTGTACATCCTAGTCGCAGTTGATTACGTTTCTAAGTGGGTAGAAGCCATAGCAACCAGAACAAATGACCACAAGGTGGTACTTTCATTTCTAAAGGAGAACATATTTGCACGTTTTGGTACCCCTAGAGCTATCATCAGTGACGGCGGTTCACATTTTCGTAACAAGTACTTTGAGTCTTTAGTACGCAAGTATGGCATAACTCACAAGGTTGCTACTCCGTACCACCCTCAGACTAGTGGACAAGTGGAAGTGTCTAATAGGGAAATTAAGCACATTCTGGAGAAGACGGTCAACCCGTCCAGGAAAGATTGGTCATTGAGATTGAATGATGCTTTGTGGGCCTATAGAACAGCTTATAAGATACCAATTGGCATGTCCCCCTATCGTCTAGTGTATGGAAAGCCGTGCCATCTACCTGTGGAATTAGAACATCGTGCCTACTGGGCAATCAAAGAGCTGAACTTCTCTCTAGACGAAGCTGGAATTCAAAGGAAACTTCAACTCAACGAGTTGGAAGAATTGAGAAATGAGGCTTATGATAGTGCCAAGTTATATAAGCAAAAGATGAAGATATTTCATGATAAGCGTATTCTGCGCAAATCCTTCACTCCTGGTCAGAAAGTCTTGCTGTATGACTCCCGATTACATCTTTTTCCAGGAAAACTGCGTTCTAGATGGAAGGGTCCGTACCTAGTACGCACAGTTTTTCCTCATGGATCCGTAGAGCTGGAGGATGTCTCCAACAAGAACGTTTTCAAAGTCAACGGGCAGAGATTAAAGCCATTCCTTGAGCCATTTCCACCCGACATTGAAACAACCGACCTGGAGGACCCAGTCTATGTGGACTAAACTGGTCCACTCTTTCCCTAAAAACCAAAATTTTTTCGTTTTCCCATCAAAACCAAATGTTTCCCAACAAAACCAAATTTTTTTCCAAAAAGTCCAATCCCATTAAAAACCAAATTTTCTTGTAGATAATGTGTTAGTTAAATTTCCTTTTGTATATATTTTGTGCTCATCCATTGTGACTCCTAATATGATGGATTTTTGCCTTGAATAACGGAGTTTTAATCAAGCTGCCACCGTACAATCGGGTATTCTCTCTCCTTTTACTCTACTCAGCATGTTCCTCTTCATATATTGTTTTATAATTCTTTCCATATTTTGAAACATTGAGGACAATGTTTAGTTTAGGTTTGGGGGAGTAGATACCATGATAATTTGCCATAATTGAAAACGAACTCCTTCTTCTTTTTGAAAAAAAAAAAATTGAAAAAAATTCCAAAAAAAATTGAAAAATCAAAATTCAAAAAAAAATTAGAAAAATGATAAAATCATAAAAATGGAGCTCATTTACCTTGAAATGTTGACTCTTGTGCAAATATGTATAATTATTAGGAGTCTTAGTCTAGATATTTAGGCACCCTGATTCTAGCACAATTCACATAGTGATAAGAAATTTGCATGCGCACGATCTACCAATACATGTATGGCCTCGATCTTCAAGGTGTTTGATAGGAAGTTACGATTGCCAATCACTTTAGAATACTGAACGAAACTGGACTAGCTTGTTCTTTGGTTGGTTGGGATAGAAGGTGGAGGTTACATTAAGAAAGACAACCATCGAATTTAACTGGGTGCATCAAAAAGGGCTACCTCTTGCAAAGTGTCATGTAATCTTTTGTTTCCTTTTGTATATGTATCAAAAGTGTTTCCTTGTAAAAAAAAAAAAAAAAAAAAAAAAATCAAGTATTTATCATTTCCATCCTCTCTTGTTCCAAAAATAAAAGATGAGTAGTCAATGTAAATAAGAGTCATGTAAAGAGTTATTTTGTTGTTTTTTGTAATAAGCAAGGAGGGTGTATGCCATTGATGTACAACGCGAGTAATTGTGAAATACCTCCAACTCATTCTCAATTCTCGTAAAGTCCGGACAGCTAGCTAGATTTCGACCTCAGTTCTTAGCCTGAGAAACTATCTCTTGGTGATTAGTAGTCATGACTTCAGATCTTTCTTTACACATGTGTAGATACACTTTACACTCTTATCACATGTCTTTTTTTTGTTATCAGTGCTAGGATTGTGCCTTTGATAGCTAGATTGACATCTCCATTTTGCTGTGAGCTTAAACTGTTTTGCACATGTCACATTTGATGGAATCTGAGCTTATATTTTGACCTAGAACTTTGTAGGTACGTTCTAAGCAAACCTTCACGAGACTTAACTCGTCCACTAGGGACACTTAGTGGTTTAAAAGGCTTAGTGCATACGCTAAATGCATTCGAGAGACCAGCGACAGTGGTATAGTTAGGATTTCCTTAGTTTTGTTTTACTTGAGGACAAGTAAAATTCAGGTTTGGGGGTATTTGATGAGTGCCAAATATTGTATTTATTTATCCCTTTTTGTTGGCATTTAACTCATCTTTTATGCATTAATTCTACATTTTATCCCATATTCTGTATTTTCATTGTTTTCAAGAATAAATATTTTTCTTACTTAATTTTTGCATTTTTAGGTAATAAATAAAGATTGGATGAGTTGCGGAGCAAAAAGAGCAGAAAAGTGGTGAAAAGCCGGGAGAAATTACGCAAGGAGGCCGCAAAGAATGGAGCGCACGTCCAAAAAGCTGGAAATGGGCTCAAGAAGAAGAAAGTTGTTCTTAAAGAAGAAGTGGGCTCAAGGTTTTCCAAGCCCAAACTCATTTCCCAAACCCATATTCTATACCCAAAAGCCTAAAACCCAAATCCATACCCGCTTGCGTCTTCAGCCGTCAGATCAGTTCTCAGAAGCATCCGACGGTCGCTCCCTTGCTGTGCATCGAAGTTTGATATCTCCGCCTTACACTACAGTACCTACCTCCATCAAGTACCGTTCGTTTCGTTGTATCTCTTCATCCGACGGTCGCTCATCGCCTGCCTCCGCATCGCCGTCAGATCCACCTACCATCTTCCCATCCATCGGTCCAGCTTCGCGAAACATCAAAATCCTCTACACCTGCTCAACACCCTAGTACCCGAACCCTACACCCATTAGCCAAACACACCCTTCTCCCAAATCCATCGAAACCATCTTTCCCCCCCCTCTCTGCAACAGTACCACCATGTCCGTCTCCATCACCACTACCTTCCCCCAAATCACTCCACTATCTTCTCCCCAAATCACTCTATCACCACCACACCTAAACCCATCATCACTATCACGTTTTACCTCTTTTTCATCAACTAATCTCCTCAATTTCTCATCTCTCATCACTGAAACCCTAGGTGAGAAATTGGGGATATAAGTTGATGTTAGAGCAGCAAATTGGAGCAGGAGATGAACGAGAAGAAGTAATTGGAGAGTGGGTCGACGAGATGGAGCGAGTATCTCATCAACATTAGGTAAATCAATTTCACCTGATTTTCTGATTTTGGGGAAAAGGGGCTGTGAACCCTAATTCTGATAGGGGGGGTATAAATTGGTGTTATGTGGAGTGTGTGAAAGACACTGTGTATCTCTCTGGACTAGCCAGTAGAGAATTAGAACAATTTTAATTTTGCAATTCCAATTTCTGATTTTTGCATAACTGTTGACAGTTGAAAGTTGCATATGTTTTTAGTTATCTCAAATGTTGCTAGTTGTATCTGAATTATCACATATGATGAATGTTATTGCTTTATCCATGTTTAGCATGAGCTAAATAGCATCAGGCCAAGGCTCAGCTGAAGCCTTGTGCACTGTCAAGTGACTAGAAGCTAGGATAGTTACTTCCATGCTCTGTTTTGCTTGAGCAAATGGGAGATACCAATGCACATAGTGCCTGTGATTGGCTGTGCTGTCAAAAGACAGCCAATGCTAGGGGCAGACTATTGAGCAATTTAGTATTCTTCTATTTCTAGATGTATGCATAGGATCAAACTCAACCTAGAAACATGTCATTTGGTTAGGACACAAGGTGGATCCTAAGCCTTGGCTTACCCACCAATTCCTTCTCAGTCACTTACATTTTCAGTTCTGTGTGCTTTCAATTCAGTTTATTTTCTTGCCTTTTTTTTCTTGCACTTTGAAGCCTTTTGTGCACTGAAGTCAGTGCACAATCCTCACCTTGCCCTTGGCTTCCAAGCCTTGGTTCTTTGCTGCTTTACCTTGCTGTTTTCTTAGATGTTTCTTTGCTGCTTTACCTTGCACCCTTGGTTCATGCTATTTACCTTGCTTTGCTCACTGCCATAGTGCATTGTCACCATTGTTAGCTTAGGTTTCTCTTGTATGCTCCCACTCCCTGTGGACTGACCCCCTGCTTACCTTCTATATCATAACTTGGCCTTGTATACTTGCAAGTTTTTGTGTGTCTTTGCTTGTCACACCAACTGGCGTAACCAAACTCAGTTCGACTAATTAGGTATGTGTACCCGTTTGCATACTTAAGTAGGTTATGTTTTAAAATCGGTTTGTTCATGACTAATACATTTATATAATAAGGAATGCAATCTTTTGCAAACCTGTGGCTATAATGTTCATGGAATCGATTTCGCTTCAATTGTGTCTTGTATACTTCTATGAGATTATAAACAATTGAACAACTCTCTAACTAGTTTCATTTGAGTCATTTGAACTAGTTGTGATGAAGATAAATAAGGTTGATATGAAAGTGCTCATATGGCTAACTATTGGTTAACTATTGTTGAACCAACTAAGTGTACACGTTTAGGTATGGTCACCTTTATCTAAATGATGATACATTTCATTTGTGTAAAACAATCTAAGTTCGATCTAACGGTTGAAAGATATAAGCTTGAATCTAATCAGGTTTTCATCTAACGGTGAATATTGAATGCTTTGTTACCAAGGTAACATTGATCGCAAACCCTGATTTGGAGACTATATAAAGGAGAACTCTAGCAACTGGTAAACCTAATCCCCACACCTCCTGTGTGATACTAGTTATGACTAAAGTCGATTCTCCTTTAACCTTAGGTTTTTCACGAAACCCTGTAGGTTAACGATTTGAAGACTTCATTGGGATTGTGAAGCCATACCCAATTATTTTCTCTGTAGTTGCGTATTCTGATCTTGCTGTTTTCTATCGCGATTGAGTACTATCTTTTTTAAGATTTGACGAGATTTATTCTCCAATAGGCAAGATTGAAAAGTAGTCACAAACATCTTCGTCTCATCGTTTGTGATTCCACAATATCTTGTTTCGTTAATTGATTAAGATTATTGTGAGGTGATTGATAATACTAGGATGTTCTTCGGGAATACAAGTCTGGTTTATCAATTGGTTCCTGTTCACCTTGATTTATCAAAAGACGGAACAAAACTCATAGGTGTAGATGGGAAAAAACGATTTGCTGGTTTTTAAGGAATTGAGGAGACGACCGTACGGAGGAGACTCCTCGAACCGAGCGAAATGTTAAACCTCACACAAATTCACCGCTGCAAAGGGGGTGCTTTAGATTCGAGAGATCAATTTGTAGTACTCCGGCCTAAATCAAGACAATGACCGTTCCAGAGTAAATTCGGTCACAAGAGAGGATGGGTTGATCTGTAGGAGGGAAGCTGAGAAATGTGTGGAATCGATGGTAATCAAAGATTGTGGGTGTGTGAATTCTGAATACGATAAGCTCTGAGTGATTGAAATTGCTCAATTGAGAGTAGTTGCTCAATTGATGAGTTGATGATCTCGTGTTGTCAGTTTGACGTGAGATTGATGATACCGATGATGATTCAATCATGATTCAGAGACTTATTTATATTGCTGGAATTGTAGACACCATGATTCCATGAAGTGTGAAAGTTGATGGAATCAAGGAGTGGGGAAGTGGAGATCATGTTTGAAACCAGTTGCTCAACGTGTGGATACTTGGTCAATTTTCCACCCACTGCCTCGTGAATTCCTTCAACTGATTTCACGACTTGCTCACATTCCATCGTGTGTTTGAACACACGTGTCGTAGACCGCCAGACCAAAACCCTAAGTGATATCCCCCAAGTGACACGATTGACGTCTCGTGGTTTGTTAGTCAATTGATGACTTCGTGGTTTGATGGGACGATGAGTCCATGCAGTCGTTGAGTTGAACATGATGTTCTCAAACTCATGAATTGAACATGTCATGAGACAGAGGTATAGTTCTTCCGATGAAGTGAGCAAGTATTGATCATTCGATGGATCGTTGAATATTGATTGTTGAACCAATATTGAGCAAATATTCCTCATCTGAGCAAGTGCTGCTCATGTGATGAATTGTTGAACATTTGATCATCTGAGCATGTGTTGCTCGTCTGATGGATTATTGGCAGCGTACCAAAAATATTAATTAAAATACTGTTCGTTGAACAGGGCATAGTTAATAAAATTAATGACCATGAGGTCGTCATAAAATTATTAAGCTTAGAATCTGGAATGATGATCCTTGGATTCAGAAACCCTAATTTGATCAATTGATGATCAATTCATGTTTCGTCAGAATTTCAACCATGGGACGAAGGAGGGGAGACTACATGGGACCGTGGATCAACCATGTAGTGTCTATATGATCACGTGAGCAAATACGAAGAACTCCTGAAGAGTTGACGATTTGTTGGTGAAAAAATGATTAAATGCTGGTTTAATCATTTATTCGAAAATGCTCGTCTGAGCCTTAGGTGAGAAAACCTAATTAATTATGACGAGGCGAGGGACCGACCATGGAGTCATTAAACCGGCCCTGGATTGTCCTGTGACCGCCTGATGATCACTTCATGAAAATCCAAAGTGTTTGGGAGAGTTTTGGACCTAATACGAGCAAATGTGCAAATTAGGTCAAAACTGTGAAAATTGATGGGACCGGCTTCCGTAAGCCAAAGATCCAATCTTGGTCGGTCAAGATAGCGTGCTCGTGTACCCAAGGCGTCCGCGTCTCAGTCCTGAGAATTTTGATATTTTTTGACGTGCAATTGAGCATCCATTTGTGAAAATATGCCAAAATTAGGGTTTCGACGAAACTGAGGAAAAACACCATGAGATGATGAAAAATAATTATAAAATAAGGAATGAGGAGGCGTGGGGCCGCCGTGGTCAAGGCATGGTCGGCCGGTCGTGACCACGAGTTTTCATAAAAACAAGGGCGTGTGGCACCGTGGAGGCATGGCTGGCCGGCTTGGGCCCAATCCCACGAGTTTTCATAATTTTTTTAATATTTTTTAGGTATTTTTGATGATTTGAGGGAATTTTTCCTAATTTGAGAGAAATACCATGAAATCAAGGAATTTGATGAATTCAAGGAAAACTAATAATAAAATAATAAAACAAAGGGACGTGTGGGACCGGCTAATAAAATAATAAAACAAAAGGGCATGTGGGACCGGCTAGGGCATGGCCGCCCGGCCAAGGCCCGGTCCCACAAGTTTTCATAATTTATATTATTTTATTATTATTTGATGATTTATGCAAAAATACCATGAAATCAAGGAGTTCTTTCATGAAATTAGAGAAATAATAATAATAATAATAATAATAATAAAATAATAAGAAACCGTGGGTGTGGGGCCGGTTGGGACCAAGGCATGGACGGTTGGCCAATGGTCACCCCCCACACTCCTTTCCTTAGTTTTATATTATTTTTTATGGATTTATGGAAGTACCATGAAACCGAGGAGTTTCATCGAGACGAAGGAAATTTGATAAAATGAGAGAATTTTCATCAAATCATGAAAAATAATAAAAATGCATTAAAATATAAAACTGGCGTGGGATTGACCACGACACGGTCGGTTGGTCGTGTGTCCGTGCTCCCATCACCCTGGTCAATATTTTAATTATTTATTATTTTCTTCTCTATTTTGCATAGGTTCATCGTTTCGTTGTATTTTTGAAATACTCGTTCGTGCGGTGACTGTTAGTGTATCATCGTTGAATACACTTTTAACATTTGAATCGGGGCTTACTTAGAGGTAGCTCAGACGCCCGGTTGTTGATTATTTATTACCAATTGTGGAATTCGATGGAGAATAATTCACAAAACTGAGGAATAAGATGTTTATTATTAATTCATAGGATCAGCTGAGGATTCGACTACGAATTCAGAATAATAAAGTGATCATTACCATTCCATGGGATCGTAGATTCGACCATAGAATCGGAGTAATTAAGATTTATCTATTACCATTTATGAGACCAGTTGTGGATTCGATCATGAAATAGGAGTAATGAGATAATATAGTTATATATATTCTATGAGATCAAGCTGTGGATTTGATCATAGAATCAGAACAATTGTTATCGCCATTCCATGGGACCAGTCGTGGATTCAACCATGAAATAGGAGCAATTAGGAATAATTAACTTTGTGGCTCCATACTGTAGAGCAAGCTGTCTAGGAGCATTAATCATCCCGATATGAGCTTGTCGGTAAGTCATATCTTTTATATAGTTAGGGTAAACTCGTTGTTTGTTCCTGAAGACGTTATCGCTCTATACTAGCAGAGCAAGCTGTCTAGGAGCCGTCCATCACGTGATGCTATATAGAAATACTCACTGAAAGTATTCAGTATTCATGAGATATGCCGTTATCCAGTCGTGAGACTTCATATCTACATGTACTCTGAGAGAAAGTACTCTCTGTTGAGAATTCGATGAGAGACTCGTGTCTCGATACTCACGTCTGATTGATAAATCAGAGTTTCGTATGATTATGAGTTTACGAATTTAGCCTTTGTCGAAAATCCACCATCTACAATAGGTATATCTATGGGAGACAGATTTATCTATTCAATAGAATTTTCTGTGTGATACAGATTTGTTTACCAAGTCTTCGACTTTGGGTCATAGCAACTCGTAGTTGTGGGTGAGATCAGCTAAGGGAATCAAGTGCGCAGAATCTGGCGTGGTTCAAGAGGCGCAAGGAACGCAACTGTAACTTGATCAATGTGAGATTGATTGGTTAGGGCTCAACTACATTCCAGTCTGAAGTTACCTTGGTAGTAGGCTAGTGTCTGTAGCGGCTTAATACAGTGTGGTGTTCAAATCTGGACTAGGTCCCGGGGTTTTTCTGCATTTGCGGTTTCCTCGTTAATAAAATTTCTGATGTTTGTGTTATTTCTTTTCCGCATTATATTTGTTTATATAATTGAAATATCACAGGTTGTGCGTAAGTTCAATCGATTGTGAATCCAACCTTTGGTTGTTGATTAAATTGATTCACACTTGGATATTGGTTTTTGATACCGTCCAAGTTGTTTCTTATATTAATCAGGCTCACGGATTTCTATTTGTTTGATTTGTTGATTACATTAATAAACAGAGATACGAACTCTTTGATATATTTCTTGATTGAGCTCGCTTTATTAGTTGTGCTCTCAGAATTATATTGGAGTTAGTCCATACAGATTGCTAAGCGAAATATTGGGTCTGGTTGTTAGACCCCCGCTTTTTCAATTGGTATCAGAGCAGGCAAACACGTTTAAGACCTCATAAGTCTGTGTTTGTAGCGATCTGACTCTATGGACAATTGCGATATCTCTGAAAACGCAACACCAGTTCAGAATCACAGTGATTTGGTTCAAATTCTTGAGTCTTCTGAGAAATCTCCCATACATTCTCCTTTGACTGAAACAATGTTCAACTGGGAAAAATTCCTAGATGAACAGTTGGATGTTCTTTCAGATGAAAATGATTCAAAAGAAGTACAAAGTGTTGATGAGGAAGTCTCTCAATATATCAAGCTCTTTGACCATATCTTAAAAAAAAAAAGTCAACAGCTTGCTTGGTTGAATATCTGACACCTCTCTGTCAAGAAAACAAGAAATTAAGAAAACTCTTTAAGGGTTATGATTGTGGTTACAAACTCTTACAATCTACTGTTAAAGATCGTGAAGAAGATGTACGTTCAAAAAGGTCTGAATGTGATAATCTTCGTCGAATTCTCTTTGTGTTGAAAGAAATACTTGCAGAATCTGAAGCAAGATATGACTCTCAAAAAAAATGTTTTAACAACATAGAAATCAGTCTTTTCGCCAGAGAAAAACAATTGGAGGCCGATCTAGCTGCTGCTCGTGATAAGGTCAATTCACTGGAAGAGAATCTAAAAATATTCAATGCTAGCTCTACAAAATTATCCTCTATGCTAGGAGCATGTAAACAACATCGTGATACACGTGGTCTGGACTATAAAGGAATAGACGCTCCAAGTACTAGTAAGATCACTTTTGTCTGTGCTAATGAAAAGTTTCTAAATGAAAAACTCACTGACATCAAAAGTGAAAAACCTCATTCAGCAGCTGATGTTCCTAGGAACAAGGATGGTCCACCTTCGAAAACGTCTCATATAAGAACGGTCAAGAACATTCCCTACAACTGTTATTATTGCAGAAACAAAGGTCACCTTGAAAGGAGATGTCGTTTCCGATTGCGGAATGAAAAACTTCATAACATTCTTGTACGGATGTCTAAAGAAGTAATTAAACTTGTTTCTCATTTTGCTGGAGTAAAGGTCTTGTCTGCAATCAAGAAAAGTGTTGTGATGAGCCAATTCTTGATTATAAATATGACACAAAACCTGCCTAAAATTGTAAAGGGAAGAATGTTATATGGACAACTGACTCTTCAAGTTACTCTGTAAAGAGAAAAAGTCATCGGAGGAAGAAGAAATGTTCAAGCTCCTTTCCTCTCTCTGAAGAAAGTCTTGAATCTAAAATGTCTTCTCCGGACTACATTCACATCAATGATCGAGTCTCGGAGCTCAAGACGAGTATAAACAGAATTAAACGCAACATTAAGAAGGCAAGGAAGGCGGCAGTTTCAGGTATCTTTTATCCTCATCTTTTTAATTCTCTTTTGACTAACCCTATTGTTTTTCTGAAAACTTCATGAAGGAAAAGGGAAGAAGTCAAAATCCTTGATGAGCAAAATGCTCATTAAAATACAACTTGACTGCTCAAAATAGCATCCTCCTTGTAACTGTGGGAGGATGCTCATAATTCTCAAGAAGTTCTTTTGTCTTGAGAAAATAATATTTGTTATATTATTATCATTGTTTTTTATTTATAATGATGATCATACTACTATTGATCCCTGATCCAGTATATTATTACATGTTGTAATATATTTGATCAATAACTCTTGAGAATATTTTCTTTGTTGCTTGCCTTGAAAAATTTGTGTTTTCCTCCCATTGACGGGTGAGTTATTGTTTATCAACAATTATCTTATGTTCTTTTGAACTAAGATTGTTTGTCAATTTGTTTAGAATGTGCCTTTGATTTATTCAAAAACTACTTCTAAATTTGGCTCCATTACTCTTGGTCTTGGACATGTTTTGTAACTATAAGTGCACGTACACCCGACCCTTACCGAACGTTTACGAGTAACCCTAGGGTTTCCCTATGTTGCACTCATATATATATATAATGTATCATGATTTTAATGCTCTTCTGATACATATATGTTCCGTAACGTCAAAAGTTCTCCTGGATTTTTGTGGTGTGCACAATGGATGGATGCAACAAGGAAGACGAAGTTGAGAAGGGCAAGGTTATTGAGTTTCACAAGAACCCTGTTTTCATAACCTGCTACCATGTTGTTGATCATGAAAACGAACTGCCAGTTCAGATGTCATCTCAACTGGTAGGAAATCTTTTTCGAGATTTTGATGTCGTACGTGAACAACTTGGAATTGCAACAAACAATCTTGAATTTCTGAAAAATGAACTGAAGAAAGCAACTGATGAACTTGTCTATGTTCGATCTCTGGTTGCTGGTCTTGTCTGATGATTTTCAGTTGTGTTCTTCCTATGAGTTCTATTTCAATATATCTAGGAAACTTCTTATGAGAATTTATTCTTGTGCTTTAAGAAGGATACTAGGGTTTGGAATAGCCATTATTGTGAGTACACAATTTCCAACGATTTTCATCTTGCAATGTTTTTAGATTTATTTATTTAAGTTCTAAAGTTTATCTGGAAGATGATTTTGCAATATTAATCTTTTTAGTTTTATATATTGCAACTTGTTATGGGATATGTGTGTTTGCGTCCATGAACTATGATTGTCCCATATATATCAAAAGTTAAGTCTTTCATATGTCACTATGCAAATATTGACAAAAGATTGAATGAACTTTTGACAAACAAAAGTTAAGCCTATTATGTCATTATGCAAATATTGATGGAAGATAGGATGAACTTTTGTTTACAAAGATTAAGTCTATTATATGTCTCTATGCAAATAGTGATGAAAGATAGAATGAATCTTTGTTTATTTCGCAATATTGGTCTTCCCTGATCCACATATTTGTGTAAATACTGTGCGGCTCCGTAAGTTCTCTTATTTGAGCATTTCCGATTAAATTAATCATGGGTTCACTTGTGGTTAATTTAATTGACTATTTTGGATACAAATTCATGTTTCATGTGATTTGTTAATGTCCAAAGAAATCCTTCTTTTCTTGTGAAAGTAAGGTCGCTCTTGTTGTTCTTTCTGGAGTGACATTTTATGGGGGAGGGGGGGGGGGGGTGAGTTCTTATTTGAACTTGTGATTAATTTCCATATCTTTATGGGAAGTGCGGCTGTGAAATATTATAGGGGTTATCTTGTATCTTTATAAACTCCTTGATGAATGCATTTAGCTTCGGCTATATGATTGCATCTAAACAAAGTTGATATGTGGTTCTCTTTTGGTCATGAAGTATCTCTATGGAAATTTCATTAGGATCCCACTAATTTTCGTACCTTTGCCAATTTATATTGACAAAAAGGGGGAGCATTAATGTGTAATTCATACTACAAATACATATGGTTTACAGATCATTATATAAGGGGGAGTGGTTTTCATGTGAGATGAAGTATTGACTAAGGGGGGGGGGGGGGTGATACATATCACCATATTATTGTTGTCAAAGTTGTGATACAATTGAACTTTGATGTTGTGTAATAATACTATGACATTGTATAACAATGATTGAGAGCTATTGTTTTCTCATTGTTATAGCTACGGATCTTCGACAACTATGATGCTGAGTTGAACACATTTAGAATCATTGGAGTACTTGGAAGTGACAAATATTTCGAGTAATGTTGAAGAACCAAGGAGATCAAGCATTTGGATGAGAAGCTACAAAGTTTATTTATTTTGTAATCCATATGTATTGATAGTTTTGTCACTAAAATTGACAAAGGGGGAGATTATTAGAGCATTGCTCGGTCGAACTCGCAAGCGTTGCTATCTCAAGCTTGTTTGTCAAGTTTAGTTTCCAAAATCATAAATCTTGATTTATAGTCTACTTATAGCTAAGTCTCAGATTAGGATAGTAAGTGTAGTTGAGCATTAGACTTCACGACGTTCATCGATTGAATTAGTTATGGTTAAGATGAATATGGTTGATATGAAATTGTTCATATGGCTAACTGCGGTTAACTATTGTTGATCCAACAAAGGTGTACACGTTTAATTAAGGTTACTCATATCTAAACGAAGTTACTTTTCATTTGTGTGTAACAAGCTAAGTTTGATCTAACATTTGAAAGATATTAGCTTGAGTCTAATCAGGTTTCATCTAACGGTGAATATTGAATGCTTTGTTACCAAGGTAACATTGATTGCAAACCCTAATTTGGAGACTATATAAAGGAAAACTCTAGCAACTGGGAAACCTAATCCCCACACCTCATTTGTGATACTAGTTGCGACTAGAGTCGATTCTCCTTTAACCTTAGGTTTTCACGAAACCCTGTAGGTTAACTACTTGAAGACTTCATTAATTGGGATTGTGAAGCCATACCCAACTATTTTCTCTGTAGTTGTGTGTTCTGATCTTGCTGTTTTCTATCGTGATTGAGTACTATCTTCTTTAAGATTTGCTCGAGATTTATTCTACGATAGGCAAGATTGAAAAGTAGTCACAAACATCTTCGTCTCATCGTTTGTGATTCCACAATATCTTGTTTCGTTAATAGATTAAGATTATTGTGAGATGATTGATAATACTAGGTTGATCTTCGGGAATATAAGACCGGTTTATCAATTGGTTCATGTTCATCTTCATTTATCAAAAGACGGAACAAAACTCATAGATATATCTGTGGGAGATAGATTTATCTATTCAATAGACTTTTCTGTGTGATACAGATTTGTTTACCAAGTCTTCGACTTTGGTCCGTAGCAACTCTTAGTTGTGGGTGAGATCAGCTAAGGGAATCAAGTGCGCAGATTCCGACGTGGTTCATGAGGCGTAAGGAACGCAACTGTACCTTGATCAGTGTGAGATTGGTTAGGGCTCAACTACATTCCATTCCGAAGTTAGCTTGGTAGTAGGCTAGTGTCTGTAGCGGCTTATTACAGTGTGGTGTTTAAATCTGGACCAGGTCCCGGGGTTTTTCTGCATTTGCGGTTTCCTCGTTAACAAAATTTCTGGTGTCTGTGTTATTTCTTTTTCGCATTATATTTGTTTATATAATTGAAATATCACAGGTTGTGCGTAAGTTCAATCAATTGTGAATCCAACCTTTGGTTGTTGATTAAATTGATTGACACTTGGATATTGGTTTTTGATACCGTCCAAGTTGTTTCTTATATTAATCAGGGTCACGAATTTATATCTGTTTGATTTGCTGATTACATTAAGAAACAGAGATACGAACTCTTTGATATAATTCTTGATTGAGATCGCTTTATTAGTTGGTGCTCTCAGAATTATATTGGATTTAGTATATATATTACTAAGCAAAATATTAGGTGTGGTTGTTAGACCCCTGATTTTTCAGAGATAAACCAAGAAATATACCAAAGAGTTATATCTCAATTTCTCAATACAATCTGCAATCTAACAAATAAAAATCTGTGAGCTCGATTGATATGAGAAATAACTTGAACGGTACCAAAGACCAATGCCCAAGTGTCAATCAATTTATATCAACAACCAAAGGTTGGATTTACCAATTGATTGAACTACGCACAACCTGTGATATTTCAATTATATAAACAAATATAATACAGAAAAGAAATAACACAGACATCAGAAGTTTTGTTAACGTGGAAACTGCAAATGCAGAAAACCCCGAGACCTAGTCCAGATTTGAACAACACACTATATTAAGCCGCTACAGACACTAGCCTGCTACAAGTTAACTTCGGACTGGAATGTAGTTGAGCCCTAACCAAGTCTCACACCAATTAAGGTACAGTCGCATTCCTTATGCCTCTGAATCCCAGCAGGACTCTACGCACTTTATTCCCTTAGTTGATCTCACCCACAAATAAGAGTTTCTACTACCCAAAGTCGAAGACTTATAAACAAATCTGTCTCCCACAAATAAGTCTATTGTGATAGATAAATCTGTCTCCCATAGAAGTACCTATGAAGTTTTTGTTCCGTCTTTTAAATCAAGGTGAACAGGAACCAATTGATAATCGGGTTTTATATTCCCGATAAACAGTCTAGAAATATCAATCACCTCACAATAACTTAATTATATGGTAGTATAAGAAGTTATTATGGAATCACAAAGAATGGGACGACGAGCTTTGTGATAACTTTTTATATCTTACCTATCGGAGATAAATCTCGATTTAATCTTAAAGAAGATAATACTCAATACGATAGAACAAGTAAGATCAGATCACACAACTACAGAGAAAATAGTTGGGTCTGGCTTCACGAATCCCAAATGAAGTCTTCAAGTCGTTAACCTATAATGGTTTCGGAAAAACCTAGGTAAAGACGAATCGACTCTAGTCGCAACTAGAACACAGGAAAGTATCGGGATTAGGTTTTCCAGTTGTTAGATTTCTCCCTTATATAGTCTTTCAAATCAAGGTTTGCTTTCAATCAAAGATAAGTTACTTTAGTAACAAAGCATTCAATATTCGTCGTTAGATGAAAACCTGATTTAAGATTCAAGCTAAGTCTGCTTAAAACAAAGAAATATCTCTCCATCATTAGATGGTCTTAGCTTGTTACACATAAATGAAATATACTTTCATTTATATATGGGTAACCATACCTAAAAGTGTATATTGAGTTGGCTCAATAATAGTTAATCGAAGTTAGCCATATGAACACTTTTGTATTAACCACATTCATCTAACACTTCTAGATCAAATATGATGATTAATCAAACATGAAAGATAATCAAATGAATCTAATTGTGTTTCAAATAGAGTTGTTCAATTGTTCACTGTTTCACAGAAATATATATGAACCAATTGAATCAAAATCGGATTGATTCATGAGAATCAATTCATGAACATTAAGCCACGGTTTGCAAAGATTCAATTCCTTAATTCATAAATGTATTTGATCATGAGTATGAAAACATATTTAACCGATTTTAGAACTTTAACCACTAAGTTTGCAAACGGGTACGCAGACTAAAGCTTCCGGACTTTAGTCTTATCCAGCAGTTTGCAAACCGGTATGCACACTTGAAAAAGCGGGGGTCTAACGACCACACCCAATATTTCGTTCGGAAATATGTATGGACTAACTCCAATATAATTCCAAGAGAATGAACTAGACAGTCAGACTCAATCAAGGAAAAACATCCAAGAGTTATATCTCAATTTCTCAATACAATCTGCAATCGAACAGATAGAAATCTATGAGACTGATTGATATGAGAACTAACTTGAACGGTATCAAAAGCCAATGCTCAAGTGTCAATCAATTCCAATCAACAACCGAATGTCGGATTTACCAATTGATTGAACTACGCACAATCTGTGATATTTCAATTATGTAAACAAATATAATCCGAAAAATGAATAACACGAACACCAGAAGTTTTGTTAGCGAGGAAACCGCAAATGAAGAAAAACCCCGGGACCTAGTCCAGATTTGAACACCACACTATATTAAGCCGCTACAGACACTAGCCTACTACAAGTTAACTTCGAAATGGAATGTAGTTGAGCCCTAACCAAGTCTCACAACTATTAGGTACAGTCGCGTTCCTTACGCCTCTAAATCCAAGCAGGACTCTACGCACCTGATTCCCTTAGCTGATCTCACCCACAAGTAATAGTTCCTACGACCCAAAGTCGAAGACTTTATAAATAAATTTGTCTCCCACAGAAAAGTCTATTTTGATAGATAAATCTGTCTCCCACAGAAATACCTACGAAGTTTTTGTTCCGTCTTCTGATAAATCAAGGTGAACAGGAACCAATTGATAATCCGGTCTTATATTCCCTAAGAACATGCTAGAATTATCAATCACCTCACAATAACTTAACTATATGGTAGTAGAACAACTTATTGTGGGATCAAAAAGAATAAGACGAAGAGCTTTTGGTTACTTTTTATATCTTACCCATCGGAGATAAATCTCGAGCCAATCTTAGAGAAGATAGTACTCAATACGATATAATAAGTAATATCAGAACACGCAACTACATAGAAAATAGTTGGGTCTGGATTCAGAATCCCAATGAAGTATTTAAGTCGTTAACCTATAATGGTTTTAGGAAAATCCTAGGTTGAAGGAGAATCGACTCTAGTATGCAACTAGTATCACACATGAGGTGTGAGGATTAGGTTTCCTAACTGCTATAGTTCTCCCTTATATAGTCTTCAAATCAGGGTTTGGTAGCTTTGAGACAAAGCAATCAATATTCACCGTTAGATGAAATCCTGATTTAAGATTCAAGATAAGTTTTCTTAAATCCAAAGCAATATCTCTCCACCGTTAGATGGTCTTAGCTTGTTACTCACAAATGAAATATACCTTCATTTAGATATGGGTAACCGTACCTAAACGTGTATTTTGAGTTGGCTCAACAATAGTTAACCGAAGTTAGCCATATGAACACTTTTCTATTAACCTCATTCACCTAACATTTCTATATCAAATGAAAATCAAATGAATCTAATTGTTTTACTCATAGAGTTGTTCAATTTTTTATATTCTCATAGAAGTATACAAGACACAATTGAAACAAAATCGAATTGAATCAATTCATGAACATTAAGCCACGGTTTGCAAAGATTGCATTCTTTAATTTATATATGTATTTTTTTATGAGTATGAAATCATACTTAACCGATTTTAGAATTAAACCAACTTAGTTTGCAAACGGGTACGTAAACTTATGTTCTGGACTTTGGTCTTGTCCGACAGTTCGCAATCCGGTATGCACACTGTCGTCCCGGACCTAACTCAGGTAGAACCGCTCGCATACTGGTATGCATACTTGGTTCCCAGACTTTAACAGTTAAAACCGTTCGCATACTAGTATGCAAACTTGTTTTCCGGACCTGAATCATACCACAATAGTTTGCATACTGGTATGCATAATGTGCTATATCCAGACAATGGTTTAATTGTTCTAAACTCCCATTTAAATCATTGAAACATCCTTAGAAGAGGACAATAGCTGTCTCACACAAACTATTAGCTTATAAGTAATTTTCAAGTGATCGAATGATCAATACGAAACATTCTGAGTCGACATCAAATGACTGTCTCACAAAAATCATGTAAGATATTTAAAGGCAATATTCACATGATCATCTTTTATCTCATTATTTAGTTTCCAACAAACAAATTCTTTCCAACTAAACTCGTGAAGAATATTGATGAATGTAGTTAAATCAAAAGGCTTCCAACACATATTTAGAGAAAGATATAAACGAGTTAAACTCATCTCGAAATATCAAATGTGTACAATGTAAAATTTTATATAGCTATATGACTTAGTCTCAATAGGAGATAGAATAGAATAGAATTCTGAGTGATAGATAAGTTTTAGTCTCCACATACATTTTATTGATGAAGTTCCTCCAAGCTCTCCTCAGTAGATCTTCGTCTTCAATCGATGAACACCGTGAAGTCTGATGCTCAACTACACATTTTATCCTAGTCCAAGACATAGCTATAAGTAGATTAAAAATCAAGACTTATAGTTTTGATCATCTAAACTTGACAAACAAGCTTGAGATAGCAACGCTTGCGAGTTCGACAGAGCAGTGCTCTAACAATATCCCCCTTTGTGAATTTTAGTGACAAAACTATCAATACATATTGAATAAAAAATAAATAAACTTTGTAGATTCTCATCCAACATGTTTGATTTCCTTGGTTCTTCAACATTCCTTGAATTCTTCGTCACTCCAAGTACTCCAGTGATTCTGAACGTGTTCAACTCAGCATCATTGTTGTTGAAGATCCGTAGCTATAACAATCTGAAAACAATTATTCTCAAATATTGTTATACAGTATCATAGCATTATTACACAACATCAAAGTTCAATTGTATCACAACTTTGACAATAATACTACGGTGATATGTATCACTCCCCCTTAGTCAATACTTCATCTCACAATGAAGACCACTCCCCCTTACATAATGATTGATTCGTAAACCATATGTATGTAGTGTGAACTACAAAATAATTCTCCCCATTTTTGTCAATATAAATTGGCAAAGGTACGAAAATTAGCGGGATCATAATGAAATTCTCAAAGAGATTATTCATGACTAAAAGAGAACATAACAACTTTGTTTCGATGATTTCACATAGTCGAAACTTAGTGTATTCATCAAGGAGTTTATAAAGATACAAGAAAACTCCTACAATATTCCACAGTCGCACTCCCCTTAAAGATTTGGAAATTAAGCACAAGTTCAATTAAGAACTCTCCCCCATAAAATGTCCTTCCCGAAAGAATAACAAGAGCGACCTTACTTTTACGAGAAAAGAATGATTTATTTGGATATTAACAAATCACATGAAACATGAATTTGTATCCGGAAACTCAAATAAATTAACCACAAGAGAGCCTTAATGATTAATTTAATTGGAAATGCTCAACATAAGAAAACTTACAGAGCCATACAGTACTGAAAAAGCGGGGGGTCTAACAACCACACCCAATATTTCCGTTAGCAATCTGTATGGACTAACTCCAATATACTTTCAAGAGAATCAACTAGACAATCAGACTCAATCTTAAGAAAAGTATATCAAAAATTTATATCTCAATTTCTCAATTCAATCTGCATCAAACAAATAGAAATTTGCGAGCCCGATTGAATATAAGAAATAACTTGGACGGTATCAAAAACCAATATCCAAGTGTTAATCAATTTAATCAACAACCAAAGGTTGGATTCACAATTGATTGAACTCACGCATAACCTGTGATATTTCAATTATACAAACAAATATAATGTGGAAAAGAAATAACACAGACACCAGAAATTTTGTAAACGAGGACACCGCAAATGCAGAAAAACCCTGGTCCATATTTGAACACCACACTGTATTAAGCCGCTACAGACACTAGCCTAATCCAAGTTAACTTCAGACTGGAATATAGTTGAGCCATAACCAATCTCGCATTGATCAAGGTACAGTCGCGTTCCTTACGCCTATAGAACCACGCCGGATTCTGCGCACTTGATTCCCTTAGCTGATCTCACCCACAACTAAGATTTGCTATGACCCAAAGTGGAAGACTTGATAAACTAATCTGTCTCACACAGAAAAGTCAAAATGAACCAATCCGTCTCACACAGAATAGATAAATCTGTCTCCTACAGATAAACCTATGAGTTTTGTTCCATATTTTGATAAATCAAGGTGAACATGAACCAATTGATATACCGGACTTATATTCCCGAAGAACAACCTAGAAATATCAATCTCCCCACAATAATCTTAATCTTATGGTAGCGAAACAAGATATTGTGGAATCACAAACGATGAGACGAAGATGTTTGTGACTACTTTTTTATCTTGCCTATCGGAGATTAAATCTCGAGCAAATCTTAGAGAAGATAGTACTCAATCAAGATAGAAAACAACAAGATCGGAACACGCAACTACAAATAAAATAGTTGGGTTTGGCTTCACAATCCCAATGAAGTCTTCAAGTCGTTAACCTACAGGGTTTTGGAAAAACCTAAGGTTAAAGGAGAATCGATTCTAGTCGTAACTAGTATCACACATGAGGTGTGGGGATTAGGTTTCCCAGTTGCTAGAGTTCTCCTTTATATAGTCTTCAAATCAGGGTTTGCAATCAATGTTACCTTGGTAACAAAGCATTCAATATTCGCCGTTAGATGAAAACCTGATTAGACTCAAGCTAATATCTTTCAACCATTAGATCGAACTTAGCTTGTTACACACAAATGAAAAGTGACTTCATTTAGATATGAGTAACCGTATCTAAACATGTACACCTTTGTTGGCTCAACAATAGTTAACTGCAGTTAGACATATGAACACTTTCATATCAACCATATTCATCTTAACCATAACTAGTTCAAATGACTCAAAGAGTTGTTCAATTGTTTATATTCTCATAGAAGTATAAAGAAACAATTGAAGAAAAATCGATTTTGATTCACTCGAATTAAGTCATGAACATTATAGCCATGGTTTTCAAAAGATTTCATTCCTTATTATATAAATGTATTAGTTGATGAACAAACCGATTATACAACTTAACTTACTCAGGTATGCATACAGGTACGCATACCTAAGTTCCCGGACTAAGTTTGGGTTCGCCAGTAGGAGAACGGGTACGCATACCTCCAAACTCAGCAGAAATTCTCGGACCTGAACCTCACGCCAGTACGCGTACCGATATGCATACAAGGTTCCCGTACTTTCACTAAACCAACCAGTATGCATACGTGTATGCATACCATGGTTCCCGGACTTGGACTACATATATGCACGTACTCATACTATGCTTATATCCAATTGTTATAAACTCTCATTTCAACCATTGAAGCATTATTGGAAGACGACAATAGCTGTCTCACACAGACTATTAGCTTCAAAGCAATTTTCAAGTGATTGAATAATCAGTACAAAACATTCCGAGTCTACATAAAATGACAGTCTCACACAAATCATATAAGATGTTACAAGGCGATTTTCACATGATTATCTTTTGACTGTCGTCAAGAATATAAGATGAACTTGGTTAAAGCGAAAGAATACCAACATATATTTCGAGAAATATCTAAGCGAGTTAAACTCAGATCGAAATATCAAATGTGCATAATTGAAGTTTATATAGCTATACGACTTTTGTCTCAAATACGAGATAGAGTAGATAGATTTTTGAGTGACAGATGAGTTCAAGTCTCCACATACCTTTTGTTGATGAAGTTCCGCAAGATCCCCTTAGTAGTTCTTTGCCTTCAATCGATGAACGCCGTGAAGTCTAATGCTCAACTACACTTTCTATCCTAATCCGAGACTTAGCTATAAGTAGACTATAAATCAAGACTTGTAGTTTTGGAAACTAACCTTGACAAACAAGCTTGAGATAGCAACGCTTGTGAATTCGACCGAGCATTGCTCTAACAATCTCCCCCTTGTCAATTTTAGTGACAAAACTATCAACACATGTGGATTACAAAATAAATAAACTTTGTAGCTTCTCATCAAAATGCTTGATTTCCTTGGTTCTTCAACATTACTCGAAATCTTCGTCACTTCCAAGTACTCCAGTGATTCTGAACTTGTTCAACTGAGCATCATGGTTGTTGAAGATCCATATTATAACAATGAGTAAACAGTTTCTCTCAATCATTGTTATATAGTGTCATAGTATTACTACACAACATCAAAGTCCAATTGCATCACAACTTTGACAACAATACTATGGTGATATGTATCACTCCCCCTTAGTCAATACTTCATCTCACATGAAAACCACTCCCCCTTACATATTGATCCGTAAACCATATGTATTTGTAGTGTGAACTTGACATTAATTCTCCCCATTTTTGTCAATATAAACTGACAAAGGTACGGAAAATAGTAGGATCCTAATGAAATTTCCATAAAGATACTTCATGACCAAAAGAGAACATATCCACTTTGTTTCGATGATTTCACATAGCCGAAACTAGTGTATTAATCAAGGAGTTTAAAAAGATATAAGAAAACTCCTACAATATTCCACAGTCGCACTCCTACAAAGATTTGAAAATTTAGCACAAGTTCAATTAAGAACTCTCCCCCATAAAATGTCATTCCCTAAAGAACAAAAAGAGCGACCTTACTTTCTCAAGAAAAGAATGATTTTTTTGGACATTAACAAATCACATGAAACATGAATTTATATCCAAAAAAACTCAATTAAATTAACCACAAGAGAACCCATGATTAATTTAATCGGAAATGCTCACATAAGAGAACTTACGGAGCCGCACAGTATTTACACAAGGATGTGGATCAGGGAAAGACCAATACTGCGGAATATTCAAAGATTCATTATATTTTGCATCAATATTTGCATAGAGACATGTAATAGACTTAATCTTTATAAAAAATAAGTTCATCCTATCTTCCATCAATATTTGCATAATGACATAATAGGCTTAACTTTTGTTGTCAAAAGTTCATTCTATCTTTTATCAATATTTGCATAAATACATAAACTTAAATTTTGAGCAAATATGGGACAATCATAGTTCATGGACGCAAACACACATATCCCATTGACGAGGTGTCAAACTCGCAAATAATAATTTCTACTTCTCTTTACACTAGCATGTAGTATAATGAAAGCAGATTCGTCCCAAGGGAGGTATGTAGCAAAAGTTGTTACAAAAGTATTCTTATCAAAGAAGATTTTTGTTGTAGAAATTTTGAAATTCACAAAGTTGTATTCAAATATGAGATGAAATTGATTAAGGATTCATTCTCGACTACGGAATATAAACCTAATTGAAATATAGCTACGTTCTTCGCATTATCTCGTTACTAACAACCCTAGGATAATTAGTACACTCAACTATCCCTTTATTATCTCCTAAGCTCACCGGACACGGAAGCGCTCGACTACTGGTTTCTAGTTGTCAAGCTTCCTAGAGGTACGCTTTCTAGATGTGACCTAAACAAATGCTTTAAGTATTATGAGATAAGGTTGTTCCTAGTGGTAAAATCAAAGGCTTAAATTACCTACTAGTGTCAATTTCTACACATGGATACCTAACAAAGTCCCATCATCAATACCCATATATTGCTACTTGTGTTTATCTTCTCTAGACAATTACGGGTCGAAGAAAATCTAAACTAGCAATAAGATTGTGACATAACTATTTAATTTCAAACTTAAACAATTAAGGGACAATCCATAAGCATTATTAGCATGGTAGAAATTGGGCAATAACAAAATAATGACGAGAAAACGAGCTGTTGCATATCAATTATGAGTTCATAATCCGGGCTTTGAAATCACCCTTAATCAATGATTGTTTTAGCTACTCATAAGTATGGAGTTCATCATAATAATAATTCAAATCATGAAGATGAAAAATAAATTCGAAAGCAAACCCTATCTCTAAAGCTCCAAGTAAAAACGTGATAAACAAAGAAGTAGAAGATTTTTCCTTTTGTAGTTTTTCTCCTTTTCAAACTAGGTTAAGTCTCAAAAGCCCAAAGTCTAAGTAGTCTACCAAGACCATGTGTGAGAAATATCCATATAAACATTCTGCTCAAAAAGTATCGCCGGAAATCCCAGAAAATGGCCGGAAAAGTTACCGGAAATCAACTTCAGGTGACCGACAAATTCCACCCGGTCACCGGTCAAACTAACTAACTCGGGTCAAATGATCTAACTCGGTCAAACCCGATTCAATGGATTCAACTCAATGATGTCATTAGCCTAATCAGATAAGTCTGATCTGAGTAAGTGCTAACTCAACAACTGTATGGTCTTGGCCAAAATCCTGAGCTCTTGCAGGATATAATCTTATGTCGCGCCATTCCTGTGCAACCTAACTCCTACCAGCTGAACTGCAACAGCTTCAACTCATCATACTCATCATCCCCTACACTTCAGTTGAGACTCATAACCACCTCTGCACCTGCAACTTCACAACCCTAGCACCACCAACAACACTGCCATCTTTCTCTTGTATTGCTTCATCTGTAACTGCAATGTCAGTTCACACTTGATTCAAGTCTACATCAGCTAGCTCTCACCATCATCAACTCAAACAGCTCCATACTGCAATATATCATTTCCATTCCACTCCTGCATTCAACCATGTAACTGCATTTCCCACTTCTGTTTCATTCTCATTGATTGTAATAGCAACAACCAATTGGTGCTAATCTGCATCTCCTCCATGAGTTCAATACTTTTTGCCTTTAGTTCCATCAGCAACACCAGCTCATAGTCTTGCATCATCTGTAGATTCACCAGTTCACTGCTCAGCTGCAATATCACCTGTAAACCTAACATACATCAATAAAGCTAGAACTGCACAGGACCCGCCCAACTTACCCGAACCCGCCCGTACCCGCTAAATCGTGAGTTTTTAATCCGAACCCGCCCGTTGTAGGTGCATGGCTTGTTATGAAAATAAAAACCCGTTGTTTGTGCGTGCGAGGTTGGTATTAGCTAAAACCCACCTGAATAAATTCTCATAAGAAGTTTCCTAGACATTAAGGCCTCTGAAAAATTCTTTATCGTCCCCGAACTCCTTGTCGTCAATAGCCATAGGAACATAAGGTTCACGAAGAAAGGAGTCAATTCCAACAAACCTTCTAGACTGATGCCGAACCAGTGCCTTCTGAAATTCGAGAGTCCTTAAAACAATAGACTTTATTTGCTGAATCTCCTTTCTTGTTTCCTTTAACTCTTCAAGAACCCCAGAAAACTTCTGTATATTAGAAGGAACAACTCTTAGTTTCCTCACATTCCTCCTTTTTCTTTTCAAAGTTGAAGGTACAAGAGATTTATCTTTTTCCTTTATGATTGATGGCTTGACAATCATAGTAACATATTTTCCATCAGAAGACATAATGCTTGGATTCTCCATACCAATATCAGATTGTGAGAGGAATTCACAAATCAGACTCAACAAGCAATCTTGTGATAAAAAAGAATTTTCAAAGAAGGAAAAAGGAATGTAGGGTTACAGAACCTTTATACACTAAAGGATTCACGTACACACAACTCACAACCCTAAAGAAGGCAGAATTATCGATTTTAACCCTCTTTTATTGATCAAACGGAGTAAATTCCTTTAAACATCAATTAGATACGAAAAGATGGATGAATTCCAAAAAGGTGAAAACAACACCAAAAAAAAAAAGAATCAAAACCTAAAAAAAAAATAATAACTTTTTTTCTTTTCCTAAAGCCTGAAGTGTGCAAATCCTTGTCTCTTTTTGAACCAGGCACATGGGACAAGATACACAACAAACACATTTAAGTTGTGTTGGGGTGAAAAATAATTTGTCCACCATAACCTTCTTGAATGGAATTCATAGAACCCTGTTTCACATACTGATGTTTATACCGTATTCTTTTCTCTAGTGGTCTAATTTTTTCTTTGGAAATTAACTTCTTCGGGGAAGAAATGAGGTTACATACCTAAGACGATTTATGAACAAGTTTGAGCTTGTTTGCTAATCGATTTGCTCTTCCTTGAAATTTGTTGACATATCTTAGCTTATGTTTGTACTTGAAACATTTGGAGAGTTGATGACCCTTGAGAGTACAACAAGAACATGTCAATGTGGCGGATAGTTCAGATGTCATGGTTGTGCAGGCTGCTAGACAAATGGTAGAATCTGAAAAATTAGAAACGGAATTTCCAGTAGACAAAGAGAAATCCATTTTATCCTCCAAGGTGGTTGAAGTTTCTCTGGGAAGAATATCGAGATTGATGTATGTATTGCTATAATTTCCAAATTCAATATTTTCACAGAGGAGTGCAATACTTGATTTTTCGTCTTCATTAGAATCATAATGATTTGACATTTCATCAAGAGTTGCAGCAAGACCTTTGTTTCCAGTGTATTTTCTACGATTTGGACACTCATTTGGAAAATTACCAAAGCCTTTACTGAAAAAGCGGGGGTACAACAACCTCACCCAATATTTCACTTAGCAATCTGTATGGAGTAACTCCAATATACTTTCAAGAGAATCAACTAGACAGTCAGACTCAATCTTAAGAAAAACTATATCAAAGAGTTATATCTCAATTTCTCGATTCAATCCGTAATTAAACAAATAGGAATTTGCGAGCCTGATTGAATACAAGAGAAATAACTTCAACGGTACCAAAGACCAATGTTCAAGGATCAATCAATTTCAATCAGCAACCAAGGGTTGGATTTACTAATTGATCGATTCAACGCACAACCTGTGATATTTCAATTATATAACGAAATATAATGCGGAAAAGAAATAACACGGACACCAAAAGTTTTGTTAAGGAGGAAACCGTAAATGCAGAAAAACCCCGGGATCTAGTCCAGATTTGAACACCACACTGTATTAAGGCGCTACAGACACTAGCCTACTACAAGTTAACTTCAGACTGGAATGTAGTTGAACCCTAATCAATATCACACTGATTCAAGGTACAGTCCAACCTACTTTGAGCTAACGGTTTTAGGCATTAGCCGCTGGCTAGGAGCAATTCGATTGGCCAGGGCTAAAGGCGAGTCGTTGGTGAGCATACTGGCACTTCGTTGGCCGCCTAGAATTGGATCTGGGCCGGTCGATTTGGCTATCCAAGTTGGACGGTCGAGATCGTTTTGCGACAATAATGTGTTGCCACTAACATAAATTAGGGTTTTCACTGCGCAACCAACTTAGTTTGAGTGATCGGTTTGATGTGTTGCTGGCAGGTCGTGAGCAACATGATTGGCCAAGGCTAAAGGAGAGTCGCCGATGAACATACCGGCACTTCATTGGTCGCCCAAAACAAAATCTAAGCCATCCAATTAGTTTGGCTAAGTTGGACGGCCGCGATGGATTTGAGACTTCCATGTCCAGTCTTAACTCGTTAAACCTCTTTTTCAACAGCACGATTAGCCTACTTTGGCTAGCGATCATGGATGCTACCTACAGGCTAGAGGAGTTCCGATCGGTTGAAACAGAAGTGGGCCCACCGGTAAATGTTCTGGAGCTTGTTTGGCCGCGCCAGGAGGCAGCTAAGCGTGATGAATCAGTCGGCGAAATCGTGGGGCTGTGATCGTTTTGAGACTGGCATGGGCAGTCTAAATTCAATTTCTTAAGGAATTTAAGTGTCTCGACCAGCCAACTTCCACCTTTAATAAAAAGTGTAGGCTGCGCATTTAGAGCGATTTGATTGGTCGATGAGAAAAGGGGGATCCGATAAAATAGAAGAATGAGCACTAGTCAGTTAGAGAAAATTGGCCAGTCTGTCGCGGTTTCCTCTTTTCTTCCTATGGTAGGATTTGCTCATACTAGTTCCATGGTGGATCAATTTTCTGTTTGCCTAGTTTTGGTCTCGACCAATAGGGTTCTAGATATTGCGCAGGCCGCGAAAACCTAATTTTTGCAAATTAATAGAATTAGGTTATAAAAAATTGAATTTTGCGAGCTGCCACAAAATCAACCAATTTTGGTGAATTTTGCACATTGATACAAAAATCCCTAATTTTTATCTCAGAGGAAGCATAACTTTGCGTACCTCTAATTGAGTACTTCCATGCACATCTTAATCCTGACACTTCGGGAAATTCATGCTACTCAGCTGCGAGCGAACATTAATTGTCATATCATGTCAGTACCAAGAGTTCAGTCGGGGAACATAACATGGAATAAATACTCGACATGCCATGCATTAGTGAATAATGCAGGTGGAAGATTAATAAAATTTATAGAATATTTGGGATTGTTGCTACATGCACCATTCTGGATAAATTTCATATATAAGTATGTTGAATTGCTCAATATATATGTAAGTAAAGAGTCCTGGGCACTTAACACTTTTAAATTGCTCTGATTCTTTGGAGAATGAGGGCACATTAAATACAGGGTTTCACAATTTTATCCCTGAACTAGAAACCACCATCAACATCGGTATGCGTACAAGGTTCCCGGACTTTCACTAAACCAACCAGTACGCATACGGGTATGCATACCATGGTTCCCGAACTTGGACTACATATATGGAAGTACGCATACTATGCTTATATCCAATTGTTCTAAACACTCATTTCAACCATTGAAACATTCTTGGAAGACGACAATAGCTGTCTCACACAGACTATTAGCTTCAAAGAAATTTTTAAGTGATCGAATGATCAATGCGAAACATTCTGAGTCTACATCAATTGACTGTCTCACACAAATCATGTAAGATGTTACAAGGCGATTTTCACATGATCATCTTTTGACTTTCGTCAAGAATATAAGATGAACTTGGTTAAAGCGAAAGCTTACTAACACATATTTCGAGAAATATGTAAGCGAGTTAAACTCAACTCGAAATATCAAATGTGCATAATTGAAGTCTATAAAGCTATACGACTTTTGTCTCAAATAGGAGATAGATGTAGTTGCAGTAAATCCTACAATACACCCCTCACAAGATTTCATTAACATTCAACTCATTTTTAGATTAACAATCTTAATTTTATTGATGAATCTTTGAACAATCTTACAAGAAAAGATAAAGGAATCAAGGATAACCACTGCTCTATATTTTCTCTCTCTTATTTACTTGCTTCTTACTCAAAAAAGATCTCTCTCTCTCTCTTTTCTTTACAACTGAATGACTATTTATAGGGAAACACATAGTGGATGACAGCTAATCTGTCCTTTATTTTCGGATATGGCTTGCAACATTCTCGCAACCTTACAAATACCAATCTCGCAAACTTCCTTATTTTCGCAGGATCGTCACACTTTTCTCATGATTTGGCTGATGTCGTTTATTATGTTGTTTATGAAGTTGTTCTGCGACACTGTCGTGTTGTGTTGTTAATAATTTCGCTGAGACATTATTGCTGCGAGATTCTGATCTACATCTTGCCTCTTCTCATATCTTCTATGCGAAGCAGAGAATGATGTGAGAAATGTCGCAGCTATCCATCACTTCATATTTTGTATTTATCACACGTATCCTTTCTCCCATCTGTTTCTTGACACGTCTTCTGTCACCGCTGCTTTTCAACCGCTCACGTCTTTTCGCATTAATTGTGTTTATCTTCTCGAAAATCTCCTCTATATATACTCTTCTTACTCTCCCTTTTCTTCTTTTTTACTCTCTTTTTCATCCTCTCTGCAACTTCATCATTTTCTCCTTCAATTCCTCTGCTGTAATTTTTCTTCTATCTTCCTTCTTCAATTTTCTTAATTCTTCGTCCATTCCCATAATATTCCCTATGTAGATCTTCATTGTTTGTAATTTTCTTCTTTTTTAATTTTTACGAATTAATCTTCCTGCTGGTGTATTCCATGGATTTATCGAGGTTAGTTTTCTTTTTTCTTTCTTATGGGTTTTGCTGAAATTGATCTTGCTTACTGCATTATTTGATGATGTTTATGTGATTCCCATACTGTTGTTATTTCAGCAAAAATTCCTCTAATACCAAATTTACGGTTCAGAACCCTAATATTCCCAAATCGCATCATAAGGTTGTTGTAAACAAAAGAAAGTCTGCGGATCATAAGGTAGTAAGAAACATTGTTCTTTTCTAATAACAATATTGTTGTCTCTATTTCTTATCTGGATTGTGATTCGCAGGGTGATAAGGATGCCAACAAACCTCTCAAGAAATCTCGTCACCTCAAAATCGTTGAAACCTCTGTTCCGTTTCACTTACTTATCCCTTCAAAATCTCCTGCGACATCTTCGCAAGTTAAACCATTATCTCCAATTCGCGAAAATGTTGCCTCAGATTTCATCCCTTCAACTTACTTTTCAATGATTGAAACCCCCCTTATTAATCCTTCTGTGAATGAAAATTCTTCTCCTCCTATTGATAATGTTTCCCAATCTTCTATCATTGCCAGTTCTCTACCTGAGCCTCTTCCTTTAAATATCGCTTTCAAAGTTTTGTCTGAGGTTCTAGATGATGTTAAGAAGTCTCCTATTGATCATGTCAAGTCTGGTGTTTGAGAAATTCTGAGTAAGTATTTTGGCTCTGACAGAGCTGCTTCGCAAACAGCTTTTGAAAAAGAGGTTGAAACCTTGAATAAGAATCTCCAAATGATGACTTTAGAGTGTAATGCTCTTCGTCTCGAAAATCAAAAGCTTCAGAATGTTTCGTTGGATCGCGACAATCTTCGCAAGAAAAATGATGAACTGAGAGGTATGATTTCCTTATCTGTGTCTTCTATTTGAATTTTTAATGATTTTATCCTTTCCATATTTAATTGTCCTTGAAATCCCTTTTTCGCATGTTAAGCCTTAAACTAGAAACGAATAATGGGGAGATATCAATTTGAATCTGATGTTGAAGAAACCCGTGTTGATAAAGAGATTTTGACGGATCAACATAACCAATTAGATAACCTCTATTCATATTCTGTTGATCATATAAATAATCTTACCAATGAAAATACCCAATTAGTTCAGAGGCAAAATTTATTAAGTAATGAAATATCTCGCCTCTCTTATTCTTTAACTAAAGCTAATCTAGGGATGGAAACTTTATCAGATGAGAATAAAACTCTATCTCAAGAGAAGCGAACTTGTTTAAACAAGATGGCGATATCTTCGCAACAACTTAGCATCCTTCAGAAAGTATGTGATGACCAAGAACAATCTCTTCGCTCTTTTAGAAATGAACTTAAAGAAGTAACATAGTCATCTATCGCTGAAAGAGATACACTCATTCAAGGTAGAATAGCTTTAAGTATAAAGGCGAACCAACTTAAAGAACAATATTTCAAATTAGAAGAATCTTATTCTTCACTTGCGAAGAAAAATGCCTTTCTTATTTCTAAAGAGAAAAATCTTCAGTCTCGACTTAAAGGTTTAGTTGGAGATAAATTTGATGATGCGATGGACCGTTGAGAGAATAGTTTTCTGACCTTGATTCAACACCTTATTTCGCAAAAGGAAGGTAGTCATAATAGTTTGACTGCCTTAATTATCCTTTCTTTGTCATACCCTTTTGAGTTCTTTATCTTATTGAAATTTTGTATTCTACTTTTCGCAGAGTCTGAGAAAAATCTTCATTTCTCCATTTCTGTTTTGGGGGCTAAATATCCAAAATTTGCAAATAAAATGCACTACTCGTCTCTGTCCTTACTGGTTCTCGCGACCGATCAGAAAGAAGACTTGATTATATTGCTTACTTTAAGGATATTCAAGATAGGAATCATCAGAGAGCACTTCTTCGTCAAGTTCATCTCCGGGCTGAAGTTCTTGTGAATGATATTTTATCGTCCAAATCTCTTCCTCCTACATCAATCGAACCTTTGGAAGTAGATGATGATGAAATTCCTCGTCCTGCTGACAGTGATTATGATTATGAATGTAGTTGCAGGAAATCCTACACTACACCCCTCATATGATTTCATTATTAATCAACTCATTTTTAGGTTTACACTCTTAATTTTATTGATCAATCTTTGAATGTTCTTACAATAAAAGATAAAGAAATCAAGAATGATCTCTGCTCTAGAATTTCTCTCTCCTATTTACTTGTTTCTTACTCAAAAAGATCTCTCTCTCTCTTTACAACTTGAACGACTATTTATAAGGAAATACATAGTGGATGACAGCTAATCTGTCCTTTATTTTCGGGTATAGTCTGCGACATTCTCGCAACCTTACAAATGTTAACTTCGCAAGCTCTCTAATTTTCGCAGGACTGTCATATCTTTCTCGTGATCTTAGCTGACGTCATTTATTTTATTCTTCCTGAAATTGTTCTGCGACGCTGTTGTATTGTGTTGTTGATAATTTCGCTGAAATATTATCGTTGCGAGATTCTGATCCTACATCTTGCCTCTTCTCATATCTTCTCTGCAAAGTAGAGAATGATGTGATAAATGCCGCAGCTGTTCATCTTTTCATGTTCTGCATTTATCACACGTATTCTTTCTTCCATTTGTTTCTTGACTCGTCTTTTGTAACCGCTGCTTTTCAACCGCTCACGTAAAATCTCCTTTATATACTCTTCTTACTCTTCTTTCCACTTTTCTTTTTACTTTCTCTTCTATTTTTATTCTCTCATCTCTGCAACTCTATTATTCTTCTGCAAGTTCTTCTGCTGTAATTCCCCCCCCCCCCCTTCAATTTCTTTTTTTATTCATTCCCATACTCTATATTAAAATATGGCTCCAATTGGTCATAGACATGAGAAGAGTTTAAAATATGTCCAAAAAGATCTTGCTGATAAAGGTTTCACACTCTCCACCATTCCTGGTGAAAATGCCAAATAATTCTTTCTGTCAAACTTTTCTCTGATCATTATTGTGATGATCAATCAATCATAATTTCGCTAGGTCAGATTCTCGCAGGTCTCCCTATTCCTCTTTATAACCCAGATCTTCCTTTATTTTATGAAATTATCGCTCACTTGGGATTTTCGCGAGCTATCTTCCAACTGAGTGGGGACTGCATCCGTCTGATTGTAGAATTCGCTACCTGTGGTGCTGGTAAAGGATCTCTATACTCCAAAGAACTTAGGGATCCTAAATTCGCATACTTAGAGATAATTGCTGAGAAATACACAGTAGCGAGTTTCTTTGAGAACTATGAACTGATCTCCATGAAGAAAGAGAATACTCGCTGGGGTATTCGCTTAAAAAGGAAAGATAACATTGATGAAGCCAAAATTTTCATGCAAGATATTGACTGGCATTCTGGCAAAAACACAACTCCTCTCCAATCCAAAGATGATAAATGGTGTGTTTTTCCTTTAATGCTAAAAGGACCCTACATTGCTGGGTCAAATGTTCTTCCTGCGAATCTCGCTGCTTATCAACCTTGGGTTTTCTCTTGGACCGAGAAGGAGAAATTGGTATGTTTCTTCCCATTTAAATCACTTTATATTTAATTATTGATTATTATTATTATGTTTTCTAACTCTTGCGACATTCCGCAGATCCAAAAACTGAAAGATAGTTATAACAGGACTGGGAAAGCTAGTACTCTGTTAGCTCTTCGCTGATACACAGATGAGGTAAGAAATTTTCTCTTATGATTTTAAATTTTCTTCAATTTTCTCTTATGATTTTAAACAGTATATTGTTTCTTCCATGCTTCCATTTCTTATTTCTATCTGTGTGTGAAGATTATTGCTGAAGTAGAAGAATCTGCCGATGTTGCGAAGACTGGTGATAAAGGTAAAGGTGCTCTTCGCAGGGAAAAATCAACTGGTCCTCCTCCAAAGAAAGGAAAGTTCGTTCTTCTTCTCCTTCAAATATTCTCCTCACGAAAATTCCGAAAGTGACAAGGGTGATGAGGACAATGATGATCTTGCTGCAAGTGAAGATTCTCCACCTGAATCTTCTATGGCTAAGCTCTCTGGCCTCTTTTCTGATTCTCTACAAGGAATGGGAGATAGCCAATTCGCAAATACCTGCAAATCTCTCGCTACCCTTTGCGATGTCCCTTTACTGGATGGTGATAGCTCTCTTCGTGGAGTTTCTAGATCAGTGACTCCCGACTTCTTGCATTCTCTCAATAGTCTGGTATACTTTTATCCTTTTACTTCTTCATTGTTATAACTCAAAATTTCTTTCTATATTAATATTTTTTATATTTTCGCAGGCTGGAAAAGCTTCTTTTGTGTTGCCTCAGATCTAGAGAGAAGACGCGAAAATCTTGAAAGAAGAATCTTCAATTTCGCAAAAAGAATGAAGAATTGGAAGCTGAAGTTAAAGGTCTTCGCGAGAAAAATAGACAATTAGAAATTGATTCTTCCGTATAAGAACAAAATCTCTAGTCTTCAGCAAGCTAATAATCAGCTTTACGGTATGTTACTTTTCTCTTTTCCCTTTATTCATTCATCCTGTTGTTTTATCTTATTTAAATGATCCTTTTTGCAGACATTTATGGTCTTTCTGATGAAGCTACCCTTCTTCGTTCATTTCCTAATGCCTTGGATAATGATACCCTTCTTGAGCGTCTTAACAATTCCTTAAATAGCTTCTCAAATGATAGAATTTCATCTCTTTCTCTAAATGAGCTTAGATCTAAATTTCGCCTCTTAGAAATTGACCATAGATCTAGTTTAGGCTTAGCCAACCGATTTAAGCGTCTCCTTCTTGATTCTAAAGAGAAAACCAATGAGTTAAGAACCAAAATTAGCGGTCTCATATATGATAAGGATCGCATCTCTGATCAAGGTTCCAAGGCTTTGGCGAAATTCCAAGAGGCTCTTCTTGAAGTTCAACTTGAACGAGATGAAGCTAACCGCAAGAACATCGAACTCTGCGAAAGGAAAAATCAAATTCGTTCTCGTCTTCTTATAAGTAGTGAGGATGAATTTGTTTGGGCTGCGAAAATCTTAGATGATGCTAGAAAAGATTTAGGTGTAAATGTTAGTCTCCAAGTTGAGCATACAGCCTTGATTAGAGATATGATTTCTGACAGAGAAGGTTACTAACTGCTCTTCTTTACTAATCTTTTGCTTCTTATGAATTCTTATCAAGTTAATAATTGATTGTCTTTTGCTCGCAGATTCTGAAAATAAATATCGTGAAAAGATTGACGAACTCGAAGCTGAAAAGGAGGAACTCGCAAAGAATCTTTCTTCTCGCAACGACAAGTATTCTAGATTAAAGAATCAAATCAAGATCATTGTTGCGAATTTTAAGAATGATGCTATGCATTTTCGCAATCAAACTATCCAAATGGTTTGTGACGATCACAATATCCCACATTCTGATTATCCTTGTCTCTTGGAAGAAATCCCACAGAATACTCCCAGTTTGATTATCTCTGATAGCGAAGCTGACGATGAAGAATCTGATAGTGATGGAGGTTCTGATGGTGATGAAGATTCTGACGCAGAAGAAGAAGGGAACAAGTTTGATGAAGATAATGAAGGATTAACTAAGAAGTAGTCTTTATTTCTTTCTTTGATTCTTTGTAATACTTGTACATTTATTTCTTCTTTCTGTATATTTGTGTTTCTTTCATTTTGACCTGCATTCATTAAAACAGTTCTTCTTTGCAATACAGTTAATCAATATAACCAATAATTCTTGAATCTTTGAGTAAATCTCTCATATGGAGACAAATAACATTTTCTAATTTCATACATTCCCATACTTGCCTCTGTTATTTGAATCAAAATGAGAGATTTCATAAAAATTTTCTTATTTTATGTCTCAATTTCACGGTTAATTAAATTTTGATTCTTCTCAAAATCTCACTCCTGTGTGGTCTTATTTTGCCTTCCTAATTAAAGGTCTTATTATGCCACCTCTTGTCATTGCGACAAAATCGCAGGACGTCCTTGCACTTTCATGCAAAAACCCATTGATCTTGTCTTAACTTTTTCTTTTGTATTATGGCCTCTTTAGGAATGTTGCGACAATATGATAGGCCTAAATATTCTTGCGAAAATGAAGCCACATGACATTGCCGTCTTGGGACGAAATCGCAGGACGTCTTCGCACTTTCATGCGAAAACCCATTGATCTCGTCTTATCCTTTTCTTTTGTATTATTTCCTCTTCAGGATTGTTGCACAAATATGACAAGCCTTAATATCCTTGCGAATAAAAATCCTCATGAAATTTGCTTCTTAAGACACTTATCAGCTCCCTAATGGAGGGTGCCGCCCTTATCTCCCCCCTGGTTGCCCCTTCAAGGAGGCGTACTTCTACCATACAAGGTTAGCTCCTCCCATCCAGTCTTAACAACAACCAGTTGTTTTCGCAGCCTCTTATCCCTTTTACCTATAGGGATTATGGTTACGAGACTTCAACCTAAGTGGGGTTTTCTTCAGGCCGAGTGCAGTATAAGCCAAGACTTGTCAAGAATGGAAAAGTACGCTTCAAACGTCTCTGGCACTCTTGACTCAACCGTGTACCTCGGCGCCTTGATCAGATCTGCACTCCTTGGGAGAGTCCTTATTACCTTAGTCGCCCAACCTAAGTCATATGTTTAAGCTGAGAATCCAAGTTTGCTTAAGATCAAACCCGCACTAAGATTTTTCTCCCAAGATTCTCTCTTTGTCGTCGGAATAACAACTTTTGTTGGTAACACCGCTTCGACTCCGTATGTTAAACAAAAAGGTGACATTCCAGTAGCTTCTCTCCTAGTTGTGTTATAAGCCCATACTGCATTATGTACTTTTTCTCACCGTGCTCTATGATGTCCTTCTAATTTTTTCTTTAATATATTTGCAATTGTTTTGTTTGTTGCCTTTTCCTGTCCATTAGCTTGTGGATACAGAGGAGTAGACTTTCCACATTTTATCTTAAATGCATTAAGTAACATTTCTATGTTTTGTCCTTCAAACTGATTCCCATTATCAGATACCAACTACGCGGGAATTCCGAATCTGCAAATGATATTTTCGAATATGAATGTAAAGATATCTTTGTCGCGAATATGCTGTAATGCCTTTACTTCTGTCCATTTTATGAAATAATCTGTTGCGACTATTAAGTATCTTCTTTGTCCAGATCCTGGTAAAAATGGCCCCACAATATCTAAGCCCCATTTTCCAAAGGCCATACACTGGTTGAAGATGACAATGGTGCTCCAGGTGCATGTTTTTCTTTCCGTGCCGCTGACAATCTTCGCAACGTCTTGATATTTTTTTTGCATCTTCGTACATGTATGGCCAGTAATAGCCTTGCATTTTTGCTCTATGTGCCAAAGATCTTCCCCCGCTATGATTGCCAGCATCCCCACTATGTAACATTTTTAGCACCTTTTCTCCTTCTTCTCGTGTCAAACATCTCAGTGATGGTCCATTAAAGGATTTTCCGTATAGCAGCCCATCTCTTAATTCATAATTTGTTGCGCGGCTTTTTAACTTGTGTGCTTCCAATCTGTTTCTTGGTGTTTCTCCTTTCGCCAAATATGCATGAAGTTCTGTTCTCCAATCTGCGATATTGTTCGTTTGTTCTTCTTCTCCACCTTCTATCATCATTACGTTCACTTCTTCTTCTTCTTTATTGATTGATGGTGACAGAAGTGTCTGTATTTTTATGCATCTCGCAGTTGGATCTGTCATTATGATTGAGATGAAAGCAAAAGCGTCTGTGAGTCTGTTATCCTTCCTTGAAATGTTCCTCTATTTTATCTTTGGGATTTTCGCTGACAATTCTTCAACGAGCTTCTTGTATTTCTTCAAGGATTGTTCATTCGTAGTGTACTCTCCCTTTATTTGGCGAATAACTAGTTGCGAGTCACTAGTGATCCTGGCATTTTCTAGTTTCATTTCTATTGCGAACTTTAAGGCATGCACCACAGCTTCATATTCCGTTTCGTTATTAGTGGATACGAATTCCAATCTGAATGAAAAAGCCATCTTCGCTCCTTCTGGTGAAATTAAAACAATTCCAACTCCATTGCCTTCCCCATTTGATGATCCATCTACCAATATGTCCCATCTATTTGGTTCTGTTAATAAGTCTTTTGGATCTCCATGTTCTTCTTCTATATCCATCATCTCCTCCACCGCTTCATCATCTTCTAAACGAAATTCTGCTAAGAAATCTGCGACAACTTGTGATTTTGGTGAAGATAATATTTCATACTTGATTTCGAAATGTCCTACTTGTGCATTCCATCTCTCCACCCTACCTGATCTTTTTGAATTCTTCATCACTAATTCAATTGGTACTTTTGTTAGCACCCTTATTTTGTGTGCTTGAAAATATATGCGAAGTTTAAATGCGGCGTACACTAATGCTAAAATTAGCTTCTCAATCTTTGAATAATTCCTCTCTGCAGCATTAAATGTTTTGCTGATGTAATAAATGGGCTTTTCCACTCCTGCGTCTGTTCGCAATAACACATCGCTTAAAGCATATGATGTTGTCGCAAGATAGATCAATAGTTCTTCTCCTGGTTCTGCCTTTTGTAAAATAGATGTATATATAAGGTGTTCTTTGATCCCTTGAAAAGCTTTTTCACATTCATCAGTCCATTTGAATTTCTCACCCTTCTTGAGTATATTGAAAAAATGTTTACATTTGTCTGATGATCGCGAAATGAATCTTCCTAGCGAAGCTAAAAGTCCGTTCAATTTTTGTACATCCTTTATCGTTGCTGGTGTTGGCATGTCACGAACTGCTTGGCCCTTTTCTGGATCAACTTGTATTCCTTCTTTTGATACAATGTAGCCTAAAAAATTTCCCGATGCAACCCCAAAAATGTATTTTTCAGGGTTCAGTTTAATGTTATGATGCCGCATCTGTTCAAAAATCTCCCTCAAATCTTGTACATGATCTTTGGCTTCTTTACTCTTCACCAACATGGCATCCACGTACACCTCTAATGTTTTGTGTATCCATTTCGCGAACACCTTCTCTACCATTCTTTGATACGTTGCTCCTGCATTTCGCAAACCAAGCGGCATTTTTGTATAACAGTATAAACCTCATGGAGCGAAAAAAGCAGTATTCTCTTGATCTTCTTCAGCGAGGGGGATTTGGTTATAACCTTTGTACCCATCTAAAGAAGACACTCTATCATTTCCCGCTGCTGATTCAACCATTCGAGGAATATCCGGCAATGGAAAACTATCTTTAGGGCAAGCCTTGTTTAAATTAGTGAAATCTATGCAAATTCTTATCCCTTTATTTTTCTTTGGAACAACAACCATGTTTGCTATCCACTATGGGTATTTAGCTTCTCTTATAATTCCCGCCTCAAGCAATTTCTGTAATTCTTCTTCTATTTGAGGATGGTAGGTCGTTGCGATTTTTATTATTCTCTGTTTAAATGGCCTCACATTCTTGTTAATCTCCATGTAGGATCAGAATCTCGCAACGATAATATCTCAGCGAAATTATCAACAACACAACACAACAGCGTCACAGAACAATTTCAGAAATGATACGATAAACGACGTCAGCTAGGATTATGAGAAAGATGTGATAGTCCTGCGAAAATTAGAGAGCTTGCGAAATTAACATTTGTAAGGTTGCGAGAATGTCGCAGACCATACCCGAAAATAAAGGATAGATTAGCTGTCAACCACTATGTATTTCCTTATAAATAGTCGTTCAAGTTATAAAGAGGGAGAGAGATCTTTTTTGAGTAAGAAACAAGTAAATAGGAGAGAGAAAATCTAGAGCAGAGGTCATTCTTGATTTCTTTATCTTTTCTTGTAAGAACATTCAAAGATTGATCAATAAAATTAAGAGTGTAAACCTAAAAATGAGTTGATTAATAATGAAATTATGTGAGGGGTGTAGTGTAGGATTTCCTGCAACTACATAATGGCGCTAGAAACAGGGAATTATTGAAGATTATTCTAGAAAAAGCTGAAAATTAATATTGAGATTTGTGAAAATTTAGAGTGATTGATTAAGAATTTTCCATAATTTCTTGCAATATTATTAACATTGAAGAAATGGATAGAAAAAGAAATACATCCGAACAACCGACTACTGTTAGAAGAAGCAAGAGAATTGCTGGGAGAGAAAGAAGTGAAATGGGAGAATCTACTAGAATGAGAATTAATAGAGAAAATCAAATTCAACCACCAATTCAACAAACACTAGTTCAAGGGAGGAATACAGATTATGATAGGGTGAGTATACACACTTGGCAATCAAATTCGGCAGAAGAAGTAGAAGAAGAGCAACAAAACAGAAATTATAAACAGGAAGAGAGAAATCAAGAAGCAGATGAAGGAATAATTCATGGAGATGAGGAAATTGGAGCGTTAGAAACGTTGAGACGAAGAATACATGAAGAAAGAAGAGCTGAGGCAGAAGAACGTGCAAATCTAACAAGGAAAAATCACGAATTAAGGATGGAGAATATAAGACTACAGAATAGAAGATCGGGAAGTATTACAAAATCATATTCAAGGTCGACTAGAAGAGAAATGAGGAGAAACTCACCCACAATCAATGCTGGAAACAATATTCAAGAAGAAATATCAAATCCTAATGAAGAATATCGCGAAAATAGAGAAAGAGCTGATGATCGTTACGTTCCACAAAATGAAACTTTTGATGATGGGAAAAATGGTGGAAATCAAGAGAACGGACAACGTCAGGGACGAAATGACCAAGATGGCGAAGGAAATCGGGAGGAAGGAAGAAGAATTTTACATGAAAGAGAAAATCAAAGAAATCAACAGACAATTGAAGAAGAAATTGAAAGACATTATGCTGAACAAGCACGTTTGATCTGCGAACGTGAAGGATTGTGAGCGGAAATGGAAGAACAAGAGCTTCAGGAGACAATTCGCCAGAACAATCACGACAATCGAGAAAGAAGGTGTACACAAAACCGGAATAACGGTAATCTCAATGAGGAGTAGGATAGAGTACAGAGAATGGCTGAAAGACAGCGAATGGAATTGATAAGAAATGAACAAAATCATGGAGTGGAAAATGAAAGGCATCATCATATGCGAATTCAAGATAGAGACGAGGAAGAGAATCGCAGAAGAAGACGAGATGAGGATAATGAAGAAGAAATGCAAAATTTCGCGAGAGAAGATAGATATGAACGCAGAAGAAGAGAGGCGAAGTTAAAAAGACCAATGGTTCAAGATTCAGGTGTAAACAAACAAATCTTGAAAGAATTAGAAGAAATGAGAGGAATGCTAAATAATAGAGGAGAAGTAGGCAGAAGACAATTGGATGAAGCAATAGAAGAAGCTGCGGAAACTCCATTTACAAGGGAAGTACAATTAGGAGGAATACCACCGAAATGCAATTTGCCCGCATTAACCAGCATTTTTGATGGAACAACTTGTGCAATTCAACACATTAAAGCCTATGTGAGGTGCATGTTACAATGGGAAAATCATGATGCCGTATTATGCAAATATTTCGCATCCAGCTTAACAGGAGAGGCGTTAAAATGGTTTGAAGGTCTACCAAAGAACACAATAACCTCCTTCAATCATTTGCAGACTACATTCTTGGGGGCATATATAAGTAATAATTCCTCGCGACCTGGTATAGAAGATGTGTTTGGATTAAAACAAAGGATTGGCGAAAGATTGAAGCACCTGACTAAAAGATGGAGAACTATGTGTAGCGAAATGGATGTACGTGTAGATGAGAGATATCTTATATTATCATTTATCAATGCTATGTTTGTAACAAACCTATTGTATGTCCAAATTTTCAGAGTCAAGAATACGATCACAATGACTGAATTGCGAGAACTTCAAGAAGAATACATTGCTCTAGAGGAAAGGCAAAATGAAATGGAATCATATCCAGTTGCGAACACCAGCTCACAAACAGCGAATGCAAGCTTATTACCCAAGCTAATAAACACGAATACTTCGCAAGTACAACAAGAGAAGGTGACGAGTAACAATCAACAAAAACTGGTGGCTATGAGAAGCCGGGATCAAGAAGAGTATGAAAGAGAAAGAAATTTCTACAATCGTGGTGGAAATAACAAGATTCAAAGACTCGATCAACCACAAGAAACTTATGGAGGTCAAAGACAAAACTATAATAGAGGACAAGGAGGTCACAAGGTAGTATGGGAAGAAATCAAGATGCCACCTCTAAATGCAAGTGTGGAGAAGATATGGGAAGCTATAATCTTGATGGAAAATATACCAACACCATGGAACATGGGAACGGAACCACCTTAAAACCACAGAAGCCATGAGTTTTGTTCTTATCATCATTTTCATGGACATACAACAAATGATTGCTGAAATGTAAAGAGAATTATTTTGAGAATGATAGATCAAGGAAAACTAAACGACTTTCTGGTAGGGCATCCACAATCTAAACCACTTCCACCACCACCAGAGCATCACAAAGTGAATACGATGAAAAAGAAGGAAACATTCTTCATAGAAGTTGGTGCAAAAGCAAAAAATCTATTTTGTCACTCTATCGTACATTCATATAAGACAATTGAAGATTTTCATGATAATGTTTTGAGTAGAGTGTTCGCAAGAGATAATGATGGAAGAGAAATTATGAATATTGCGAAAATCTTTCCACTAGAGGAATGGCAGAAACAGATCATTTCTTTTACCGCAGAAGAAATTCCGGAAGGAGAAGAGGTGCATGACAATCCATTGGTAGTAAAATTAGAAATTAATCCAAAACCGAAAGAATATGAGGATGATGTAGCTGAAGATTCATGGGCAATTAATAGAATTCTAATCGATACTGGAAGCTCTGTGAACATTTTATTTTATCATACTTATAAAACCATGGGTGGAAGAGATGATGATCTTATACCATCAACATATAAGATATATGGTTTTAATGGTACTGCTAACAAGCCTAAAGGGGAGGTTACTATGCGAATTCCGAAAGGAATATCTTCTGAAATCTTATTCTGTGTCGTTGATGTAGAATCACCCTACAATGCGTTAATTGGTCGACCTTGGCTACATGGGATTCTAGGTGTAGCTTCAACTTTCCACCAGTGCATCAAATTCGCTCACCCCAGTGGTGTAGGAATCATAAAGGGAGATTGGGTTGAAGGAAAGAGGTGTTACGAAACTGAGATAGAATCTTGCGAAGGAAGAGTAAACAAGAAGGAAAACCGGCGACACAAAATCAAAGATACACAAAGAAGTGAGAGGTTGATGGTGGATGCAATCGAAAGGAAAGGAGAAGAGATGTTGCGAAACTAATGCTAGCTCAGAATAAAAATGATGAACATACCACTACTAAGGAAGCAGTAGCAGAAAATAATAAAGAAGCATAGGATGACAAAGGTAATAAAAACAAGAAATGTATGAATGATTAAGTTGTTGCTATACTCTCGCAATAAGCAAAATTCTCAAAAATACATTTGATTGAATGGAAAAATTGAGATTGCGAAATTCAGATACATTTGATTGGGATATTGTGATCGTCACAAACCATTTGGATAGTTTGATTGCGAAAATGCATGGCATCATTCTTAAAACTCGCAATAGTGATCTTGATTTTATTTTTTAATCTAGAATACTTGTCGTTGCGAGAAGAAAGATTATTTGCGAGTTCCTCCTTTTCAGCTTCGAGTTCTTCAATCTTTTCACGATATCTATTTTCAGAATCTGCGAGCAAAAGATAATCAATTGTTAATTTGATGAAAATTCATAAGAAGCAAAAGATTAGTAAAGAAGAGCAGTTAGTAACCTTCTCTGTCAGAAATCATATCTCTAATCAAGGTTGTATGCTCAACTTGGAGACTAACATTTACACCTAAATCTTTTCTAGCATCATTTAAGATTTTCGCAGCCCAAACAAATTCATCCTCACTACTTATAAGAAGATGAGAATGAATTTTATTTTCCCTTTCGCAGAGTTCGATGTTCTTGAGGTTAGCTTCATCTCTTTTAAGTTGAACTTCAAGAAGAGCCTCTTGGAATTTCGCCAAAGCCTTGGCACCTTGATCAGAGATGCGATCCTTATCATCTATGAGACCGCTAATTTTGGTTCTTCACTCGTTGGTTTTCTCTTTAGAAAAAAGAAGGAGACGCTTAAATCGGTTGGCTAAGCCAAAACTAGATCTATGGTCAATTTCTAAGAGGAGAAATTTAGATCTAAGCTCATTTAGAGAAAGAGATGAAATTCTATCATTTGAGAAGCTATTTAAGGAATTGTTAAGACGCTCAAGAAGCGTATCATTATCCAAGGCATTAAGAAATGAACGAAGAAGGGTAGCTTCATCAGAAAGACCATAAATGTCTGCAAAAAGGATCATTTAAATAAGATAAAACAACAGGATGAATGAATGAAGGGAAAAGAGAAAAGTAACATGTCGTAAAGCTGATTATTAGCTTGCTGAAGACTAGAGATTTTGTTCTTAAACGAAGAAGAATCAATTTCTAATTGTCTATTTTTCTCTCGAAGACCTTTAACTTCAGCTTCCAATTCTTCATTCTTTGTGCGAAATTGAAGATTCTTCTTTTCAAGATTTTCGCGTCTTCTCTCTAGATCCGAGGCAACAGAAAAAGAAGCTTTTCCAGCCTGCGAGAAAATATAAAAAATATTAATATAGAAAGAAATTTTGAGTTATGACAATGAAGAAGTAAAAGGATAAAAGTATACCAGACTATTGAGAGAGTGCAAGAAGTCGGGAGTCACTGATCTAGAAACTCCACGAAGAGAGCTATCACCATCCAGTAAAGGGACATCGCAAAGGGTAGCGAGAGATTTGCAGGTATTTGCAAATTGGATATCTCCCATTCCTTGTAGAGAATCAGAAAAGAGGCCAGAGAGCTTAGCCATAGAAGATTCAGGTGGAGAATCTTCACTTGCGGCAAGATCATCATTGTCCTCATCACCCTTGTCACTTTCAGAATTTTCGTGAGGAGGAATATTTGAAGGAGAAGAAGAACGAACTTTCCTTTTCTTTGAAGGCGGACCAGTTGATTTTTCCCTGCGAAGAGCACCTTTACCTTTATCACCAGTCTTCGCAACATCGGCAGGTTCTTCTACTTCAGCAATAATCTTCACACACAGATAGAAATAAGAAACGGAAGCAACGGTATACTGTTTAAAATCATAAGATAAAATTGAAGAAAATTTAAAATCATAAGAGAAAATTTCTTACCTCATCTGTGTATGAGCGAAGAGCTATTAGAGTACTAGCTTTCCCAGTCCTGTTATAACTATCTTTCAGTTTTTGGATCTGCGGAATGTCGCAAGAGTTAGCGAACAGAATAATAAAAATCAATAAAGAAACATAAAGTGAGTTAAATGGGAAGAAACATACCTCTTTCTCCTTCTCGGGCCAAGAGAAAACCCAAGGTTGATAAGCAGCGAGATTCGCAGGAAGAACATTTGACCCAGCAATGTAGGGTCCTTTTAGCATTAAAGGAAAAACACACCATTTATCATCTTTGGATTGGCGAAGAGTTGTGTTTTTACCAGAATGCCAGTCAATATCTTGCATGAGAATTTTGGCTTCATCAATGTTATCTTTCCTTTTTAAGCGAATACCCCAGCGAGTATTCTCTTTCTTCATGGAGATAAGTTCGTAGTTCTCAAAGAAACCCGCTATTGTGTATTTCTCAGCAATTATCTCTAGGTTTGCGAATTTAGGATCCCTAAGTTCTTTGGAGTACAAATATCCTCTACCAGCACCACGGTTAGTGAACTCTAACATCAGACGGATGCAGTCCCCACTCAGTTGGAAAATAGCTCGCGAAAATCCTGAGTGAGCGAGAATTTCATAAAATAAAGGAAGATCTGGGTCATAAAGAGGAATAGGGAGACCTGCGAGAATCTGACCTAGCGAAATTATGATTGATTGATCATCACGATACTGATCAGAGAAAAGTTTAACAGAAAGAATTGATTTGGCATTTTCACCAGGAATGGTGGAGAGTGTGAAACCTTTATCAGCAAGATCTTTTTTGACATCTTTTAAATTCTTCTCATGTCTATGACCACTTGGAGCCATATTTGAATATAGAGTATGGGAATGAATAAAAAGTAAGAGGATTGAAGGAGGAAAAAATTATAGCAGCAGAACTTGCAGAAGAATAATAGAGTTGCAGAGATGAGAGAATAAAAATAGAAGAGAAAGTAAAAAGAAAAGTGGAAAGAAGAGTAAGAAGAGTATATAAAGGAGATTTTTTTACTTGAAGAAATAAAAACCATTAAGACGAAAAGACGTGAGCGGTTGAAAAGCAGGGGTTACAGAAGACGTGTCAAGAAACAAATGGTAGAAAGAATACGTGTGATAAATGCAGAATATGAAAAGATGAACAGCTGCGGCATTTCTCACATCATTCTCTACTTTGCAGAGAAGATATGAGAAGAGGCAATATGTAGGATCAGAATCTCGCAACGATAATATCTCAGTGAAATTATTTAACAACACAACAACGTCGCAGAACAATTTCAGAAATGATACGATAAACGACGTCAGCTAGGATTATGAGAAAGATGTGATAGTCCTGCGAAAATTAGAGAGCTTGCGAAATTAACATTTGTAAGGTTGCGAGAATGTCGCAGACCATACCCGAAAATAAAAGATAGATTAGCTGTTATCCACTATGTATTTCCTTATAAATAGTCGTTCAAGTTGTAAAGAGGGAGAGAGATCTTTTTTGAGTAATAAACAAGTAAATAGGAGAGAGAAAATCTAGAGCAGAGGTCATTCTTGATTTATTTATCTTTTCTTGTAAGAACATTCAAAGATTGATCAATAAAATTAAGAGTGTAAAACTAAAAATGAGTTGATTAATAATGAAATTATATGAGGAGTGTAGTGTAGGATTTCCTGCAACTACACTCCAACTTATGACATGCAATTGATGGATCTATTCCAGGTATTTGATCCATGCTCCCCGCGAAAATATCTTTATATTCCCGTAAAAGATTGACAGTTCTTTCTTCCTCTTCTGCATCCATCTTGGTTCCAATCCTCAGTATTAGGGGTTCTTCCATAGTCCCAACATTTACTTCTTTTGTTGGTTCTGCCGCAGTGTAACTGGCCTTGGGTTCTCCCATTGGTGTTGGCTCTTTTATCATCTTCACAGGTCCATCTCCTGCCTCCGAAATTTCGCTGGGTATTCCTTTACCTTCTTTTTCTCTTATCATGTACACTCTAAATTCTTCCTCTTTCTTTGCCTCCTTTGCTATTTTTCTGCGAAATTGTCGCTTTTTTGCTCGTCCTTCATAATGCTTTACTTCAATTTGATAACATAATTTCGCATTGTCAATATCTCCTCTAATTTCACCTACTCCATTTGGCATGGGGAACCTGATGCATTGATGCAACGTTTATGATACAGCTTTAATTGCGTGTATCCATGGCCTCCCCAACAACATGTTATATGGTGATTCCATATCCACAACGCATAGTGTTACTTGTGTTTCGATCTCTCCTAGTGGAATTCGCACCACTATTTCTCCTTTAGGTTTTGTTGTAGATTTTCCAAAGCCATGAACAAGATATGTTGAACAAGACATTTCTTCATCTTTGAATCCCATTCCTTTGAACGCATGATAGAATATTATATCCACTGAACTTCCTGTATCGACTAAAGTTCTGTTCAATATCCATTGTTTCGTGGATTTTGTTGTTGTCCCCTTCTCTTTTCGTGTAATAGGTATTGTAATAACCAATGGAGATATGTGGCTCAAATTTTCTTTTGGTATTTCTGCTTCCATGAATGTGATTTTTCGCTTTTCCCAATCTTTCAAGGGTGATGTTTTTTCTACCGCCATAACCTTCCTTCCTTCAAAATCTCGTTTATGTATCCTTCCTTTGATATTTTCATGAAATTCGTTAACCATTGTTTTTGTTATCATATTACACTCCAATCTTTTGTCATCTTCATTGACTCTAATCATTTTTCTTTTATCTGGTTCACTGATTTGTTTAATCACTTTCTTGATTTGAACAATCTCAACAACAATCTTCAACTTTCAACCTTCAGTCCCTGTTTCTAGCGCCATTATGTAGTTGCAGGAAATCCTACACTACACCCCTCACAAGATTTCATTAACATTCAACTCATTTTTAGATTAACAATATTAATTTTATTGATGAATCTTTGAACAATCTTACAAGAAAAGATAAAGGAATCAAGAATAACCACTACTCTAGATTTTCTCTCTCCTATTTACTTGCTTCTTACTCAAAAAAGATCTCTCTCTCTTTTCTTTACAACTGAATGACTATTTATAGGGAAATACATAGTGGATGACAGCTAATCTGTCCTTTATTTTCGGATATGGCTTGCGACATTCTCGCAACCTTACAAATACCAATCTCGCAAAATTTCTTTATTTTCGCAGGATCGTCACACTTTTCTCATGATTTGGCTGATGTCGTTTATTATGTTGTTTCTGAAGTTGTTCTGCGACACTGTCGTGTTGTGTTGTTAATAATTTCGCTGAGACATTATTGCTGCGAGATTCTGATCCTACAATAGAGTAGATAGACTTTTTAGTGATAGATGAGTTCAAGTCTCCACATACCTTTTGTTGATGAAGTTGCACAATCTCCCCTTAGTAGTTCTTCGTATTCAATCGATGAACGCCGTGAAGTCTAATGCTCAACTACACTTTCTATCCTAATCCGAGACTTAGCTATAAGTAGACTAGAAATCAAGACTTATAGTTTTGGCAACTAAACTTGACAAACAAGCTTGAGATAGCAACGGTTAAGAGTTCGACCGAGCAGTGCTCTAACAAGTACTTTCACATAGAAGTGGATCAGGGAAAGGTCAATACTTCGGAATATTCAAAAGTTTATTCTATCTTTCATCAATATTTGCATAAAGACATAATAAACTTAACTTTTGACATATATGAGATAATCATAGTTCACGGACGTAAACACACATATCCCATAATATTTTTGCAATATAGAAAACCATAAAGATTAATACTGAAAAATCATCTTCTAAATAACTTTGAATTTAAATAAATACATCTAAAACATTGCAAGATGAAAATCATTGGAAATAGCTATGTGTAATCACAATATATGCTGTTCCAAACCCTAGTTATCCTTCTTAAAGCACAATAATAAATTCTCATAAGAAGTTTCCTAGACATTAAGATTCTTGAAAAATTCTTTATCATCCCGAACTCCTTGTCGTCAACAGACATTGGAACATAAGGTTCATGAAGAAAGGAGTCAGTTCCAATAAACCTTCTAGACTGATGCCAAACTAGGGCCTTATGAATTTCAAGAGTTTTTAGAACAATAGCTTTTATTTGTTGAACCTCCATTCTTGTTTCTTTCAACTCTTCAAGAACACCAGAAAACTTCTGAAGATTTGAGGGGTTAGCCCTTGGTTTCTTCAAATTCTTCGTTTTTCTCTTCAAAGTTGTAGAGGAATGAGATTTATCTTTTTCCTTCATGATTGATGGCTTAACAATCATATTAACATCATTTCCATCAGAAGATATGATGCTTGGAGTCTCCATCAAGATATGGAATTGTGAAAAAAACACAAAACTAACTCCAAAAGCAATCTCTAGATAAAAAGAGTTTTAGAGAAGGAAAAAGGAATGTAGGGTCATGGAACCTAAATACAGAGTAAGTAGAATTCACGTACGACCAACTCATAACCCTAAAAAAGGTAGAATTGTCGAATTTAACCCTCTTTTAATAATCAAAACGGGGTAAACCTTTTCAATATCAAATATGAAAAGATCAACAGAATTCCAGAAAAACAAAAAGAAAAATAAACAAATTTTCTTTTCCTAAAACCCGATTGTACATAAATCTTGTCTCTTTTTAAATTCGGGCACATGAGACAAGATGCACCTTTAACACAATTAAGTTGTGTTGGGTGAACAATAATCTGTCCACCATACAATTCTTGTACGAAATTCTTAATACCCTTTTTTATAGATTGTTTAGACCTTGTTCTTTTCTGTAGAGGTCTATCTTTTTCTTTAGAAATTAACTTCTTCGGAGATGAGTTGAATCTACATACCTCAGATGAATTCGACTTCTGAACAAATTTGAGCTTGTTTGCTAATCGATTTGCTCTCCTTTGAAGTTTGTTGACATATCTTATTTTATGTTTGTACTTGAAACAATTAGAGAGTTCATGACCCTTAAAAGTACAATAAGAACATGTCAATGTGGAGGACAATTAGAGAGTTCGACTGCTAAACAAAATGTGGTACCTGAAATATGTGAGATAGAATTTTCAGTAGACAGGGAAAAATCCATTTTATCCTCCAAAGTGGTTGAAGAAGTTTCTCCAGGAAGAATATCAAGATTGATGTACGTATGCTACAATTATCAAAATCAATATTTTCACCAAGGAGTGCAATACTTGACTTTTCATCTTCATTTGAATCATAGTGATCAGACATTTCATCAAGAATTGCAGCAAGACCTTTGTTGCCAATGTATTTTCTACGATTTGGACACTCATTAGCAAAATGACCAAAACTTTTACACTTAAAGCATTGTGGCATATCCTCATCATCAGTATCGACGGTGTCCCTGTTTTTATGAGGGACATAGTTACGAGGTTTCACTGATGACCTGGGTTTATCTCTAATGAACCGTTTATTTATCGTCAAAGAAGATCTTTAAACTATCTTGTGATCAGTGAGACTGAGTTGTCAAGATCTTCATCTGATGAATCGGTCTCAATAGGATCAACTACAGGGTTGCCAACACTTTAAATTTTGTCAAGTCATTTAGTGTTCTTTTTTGGTTTGAAATCAATATCCTTTACAGATTTGGATGTATGCTCATGATCAAAGATCTTTAACTTCCCAACAAGAGTATTTCTGGAAAGTGTATCAAGGTTATTTTCTTAAACGATGGCATATTTCTTAGAATCGTATCTAGGTGGTAATGATCTGAGAACTTTCATCATAATATCCTTTTCAGGAATAGTCTTACCCAATGCAAAGGATGCATTAACAATTTTAGACACTTTGTGATTAAAATCATCAAATGAATCTTCATCAGCCATATGAAGGTTTTCCCAATCAGAATTTAGGTTTTGAATACTAGCTTCCTTTTCAGAGGTATTCCCTTCAAATACGGTTTCTAAGATATCCCAAGCATCTTTAGACCGAGTGCACGTAGTCACATGGTGCTGAAGATCTGGGGTAATGGCATGTACGATAGCATTTAAGCCGTCAGAATTTTTCTTTGCAGCGAGAATCTCGTCAGGATCATATCTACCAATATCCTTAAAAAAAACACCGTCTACTGTAACCATTAGAGTATTATAGCCATTAACAACATAAACCTATGAGTCAAAATCACGTGCTTGAAGAAAGGAACGCATAGCAATTTTCCACCATAAGTAATTCGAGCCATTCAAGACTGGCGGTATGTTTATAGAGATAACGCTTCTGCTCATAGAGTCAGATTGCTACAAACACAGACTTATGAGATCTTAGCGTGTTTGCCTGCTCTGATACCAATTGAAAAAGCGGGGGTCTAACAACCACACCCAATATTTCGTTCGGCAGTCTGTGTGGACTAACTCCAATATAATTCCAAGAGAATCAACTAGACAGTCAGACTCAATCAATTTTAATCAACAACCAAATGTCGGATTTACCAATTGATTGAACTACGCACAATCTGTGATATTTCAATTACATATACAAATATAATGCAGAAAGGAAATAACATAGACACCATAAGTTTTGTTAACGAGGAAACGACAAATGCAGAAAAACCCCGGGACCTAGTCCATATTTGAACACCATATTGTATTAAGCCGCTACAGACACTAGTATACTACAAGCTAACTTCGGACTGGAATGTAATTGATCCCTAACCAAGTCTCACACCGATTAAGGTACAGTCGCGTTCCTTACACCTATGAATCCCAGTAGGACTCTACGCACTTGATTCCCTTAGCTGATCTCACTCATAAGTAAGAGTTTCTACAACCCAAAGTCGAAGACTTTATAAATAAATTTGTTTCCCACAGAAAAGTCTATTCTGATAGATAAATCTTCTCCCACAGAAATACCCACGAAGTTTTTGTTCCAGCCTTTGATAAATCAAGGTGAAGAACAGCCTAGAAATATCAATCACCTTACAATAACTTAACTATATGGTAGTAGAAGAAGTTATTATGGAATCACAAAGAATGAGACAAAGAGCTGTGTGATTGCTTTTTATATCTTACTGTTTATGGGTGAAAACTGTTTCTACTGATTTTGGTAATTTCGGGTGTGTGGATGAGAAACGAATCTAAACCCTAAACAAATGCACTTCACGGGAGTGCTTTTGATTTGAGAGATCAATCAATACAATTCTGGCCTAAACCAAGAAATGGTCGTTCCAGAATTGCTTCGGTCACAAAGTGAAGGAGATGGGGTCGATCTTAGGGAGGGAAGCGAAAAAGGTGTTGAGATTGTGAAGGTGTTGGTTATTTGTGACTTGTATCAGAATGTTGAACTGGCTTGCTAAAAAAGCAGGGGTCTAACAACACCACCCAATATTTCGCTTAGCAATCTGTATGGACTAACTATGAAATGCTTTGCTAGAGAATCAACTAGACAGTCAGACTCAATCTAGATAAAAGTATCTCAAGAAGTTAATATCTCTCTCTTGATTTGATTTTTACTCAAGCTAAAAACAATAGCAAGTCTTTATCAAATACAAGGAATAACTTGGACGGTACCAAAGACCAATGTCCAAGTGTTAATCAATGAAATCAACAACCACAAGGTCGGATCTCTAATCGATTAAACTTTAACGCACAACCTGTATTATTTCAATTATAAAGATAAACAATATAATGCGGAAAATGAAATAACACAGACACCAGAAATTTTGTTAACGAGGAAACCACAAATGCAGAAAAACCCCGGGACTTAGTCCAGATTGAATACACACTGTATTAAGCCGCTACAGACACTAGCCTACTCCAAGCTAACTTTGGACTGGACTATAGTTGAACCCCTACCAGTCTTCCACTAATTCAAGGTACAGTTGTACTCCTACGCCTCTGATCCCATCAGGATACTGCGCACTTGATTCCCTTAGCTGATCTCACCCACAACCAAGAGTTGCTGTAACCCAAAATCACAGACTTAATAATAAACAAATCTGTCTCACACAGAAAAGTATATCAAAGGATAAATCTGTCTCCCACAAAAAAACCCTAGGTTTTTGTTCCGTCTTAAGATATGAAATCAAGGTGAACAGGAACCAATTGATAATCCGGTCTTATATTCCCGAAGAACAGCCTAGATTAATCAATCACCTCTCAACAGTCTTACTTGAATACACAAGAGGACGTCGAGGAATCACAAACAGTGAGACGAAGATGTTTGTGACTTCTTTATCTTTCCTATCGGAAAACTCTCACGATCTCAAGCCAAACAAAGATTGTACTCGTACGATAGAAGATGCAAGATCAGATCAGATAACTACGATAAAAGTAGTATCGGTCTGGCTTCACAATCCCAATGAAGTCTTTAAGTCTTTAACATGGTTTTAGAGAAGAAAACCAAAGGTTAGAGGAGAATCGACTCTAGCGAGCGCACTAGTATCACACAGACGTGTGGTTTTGCCCAATGCTATATGTCTCCTATATATAGTCTTCAAATCAGGGTTTGCATTAGTTACAAAGCAATCAATATTCACCGTTAGATGAAAACCTGATTTAGATTCAAGTTAATATTTCTCAACTGTTAGATTGAAAACTTAGCTTGTCATACACACTTGAGATATACGTTTACTGGATTTGTGAAAATCGTGCCCAAACGTGTACGTGTATGTTGGTTCAACATAGTAACCCAAAAGGTCAACCATATGAGCATTTCATATTAACCTTGTTCTTCTTCACCATAACTAGTTCAATTGACTCAAATGAACTATCTAGAGAGTTGTTCACTTGCTATGAGATCTTATGTAACTACACAAGACACAATTGAAACAAAGATGATTCGATTCGATTGAATTGGCTCATGAACTTTATAGCCACGGTTTGCATACTGCATTCCTTAGTAATTTAAGTTTCATGTTCAGAGCACATCTTTAGATCATAACCCACTCAAGTACGCAAACAAGTTCGCGGACTTAAGACAACCGACAGAGTTTTCCAAACTCAGCAGAAAATCTCGGCAAGGAGACTTCCGCCAGTTCGCGGACTAGGTTCGCTGACTAAGTTCGCGGACTAAACACGCAAACGAGTTTTTTGAAATCCCAGCAGAAGTTCTCGGCAAGAGAAATTCCGTCAGTTTGCGGACTGAGTTCGTAAACTGAGTTCGCGGACTTGGCAAAGCCAATTCCTCTGGTTTCTCTCAATCAACAAAGTTCGCAAACTTCAGATTTAGGAATAGGACTTATGCACATATGTGTTTCCACACAATGCTTATATCCATCATTGGTTATATAGACCTAAACTCTAATTCCAACCATTGAAACATTCTTAGAGCACGTTATATAGTTGTTACACTATTTCTCGTCAAAGAGATTTTAAAAGTGATTGAAACAATATGACTTTCGTTATTAGGTGAAGATAAACCCGATCAAAGCGAAACTCTTTACCGACACATGATTTCGAGATATAGATAGGCGAGATATACTCGGCTCGAAATATCAAATGTGTATGATCCAGTCTATATAGCATACGACTTTTGTCTCATAAGAAGTAGGAGATAGAAGAGATAGACTTTTGAGTGATAGATAAGTTCAAGTCTCCACATACCTTTTTGTTGATGAAGTTCCACGGTTCCTTGAGTAGATCTTTGTCGTTGTATGATGAATCGCCATGAAGTCCTTGAGCTCAACTACACGTTTCTATCCTAGTCCGAGACTTAGCTATATAGACTAGAAATCAAGACTCATAGTTTTGATCACTAACATTGACAAACATGCTTGAGATAGCAACGCATGCGAGGTCGACTGAGCTATGCTCTAACACTTGCACAATGTAAGCTGTCAGCTCTGATGTTTTCTGGATACTGTGACAACACTTGGTTTTTCTGTGCGTGTCTCTTGTGTTTTGGAAATAGGTTGAGGAACCTATTTATACAAGTCATTGAGAGAAACCCTCATCTCATAGCAAGTGGAGGAAGTGAAGTGATGGAGTAGTAAGGTCGTGTAGAAGTGTTACACGATCACGTCTTTGCCCACTTCCCTTATCACTGTTAACCATCTGTCTTTCTCTGACACGTTCTTGTAACGGCGCGTTGCACGCTGCACGCTGTAAACCGCCAGACCAATACCCCAGTAAGTATCCCCCAGTTTGTGACATGCTTGATGTCTCGAATGAGTGGATCGTGGGACCCACAGGAAGTAGCATACGATTCTAGGTTAAATAACCGAGTTATTTGGGAAATCGATATTCATGAAATATCGTGTATACTCTATGCATGTAATGCATCGAATATAATCAATATGTATGAAGCATCATTGTTTTAAATCTTGACCGAATAAGTCGCGGATCAAGCGCCTTAAAATAGCATCACGTCCAACCATATTCGAGCGATTTTTTGGAGGATGCTTGGGCGAGCCATGCTTTGGTCGGTCACACCCGGTGGAAGAGTGGCGGACGGTGATCATCGGGATGCTTTATTGGTCGTCTAGCTTTTAACCTAGGTTGTCCAATCAAGCTAGCAAAGTTGGACGGAAGAGATGGTTTGTGACTCTCATTTGCTACCGTTGATGGAATTTTAGGGTTTTTAAGAGGTGCGCAAGCATCACTCTTTTGCTCGATCGAATTCAATCATGGACGCCATCTTTGGTGGGACCGACCAGGCATGCGTGTAGACGGCCCAGGTCCATGCTGTCTCGTCTCACGAAGGTGCGATCTAGGCCACTCAATTTGACCGGCAAAGGTGAGTGGTTGAGATCGGTTTGCGGCAGAAATCCATTGCCGCAAAGGATTTGGAAGCTGCGCGACATGCCACTTTTGGGCATGCGTTTCGAGACGCTCGGCCATGGTTGGCCTAGGACGATCGGTTACATGTATAGGTGGGCCCATGGTGATCACATTGATACTATCTGGACCTCCTTAATCTATATCTACACCCTCCATCCAAGCTGGCGAAGATGGATGGTCGTGATCAAACTGCGACAGTTATGCAATGCCGCAAACCCTAATTAGGGTTTTGAAGCAGTCACGCACGCATGACTTCGGACAAACGGTTTGGCAGGCTATGCTCCTTCTTTGGGGAGACCGACCGTGTGGGGGCCATGTTGGGCCGGCGATGAACATATGTGTACTTGTTCGATGGCCCTAGGCGCGATCTAAGCCATCCAAATATGCAGGCGAATTTGGATGGTTGTGATCGACTTAAAACGCTAGTGGAGTTCCCACGACCCTTTCAGCATCACGCCAGCCTCACTTCGAGCAAGCGTTAATTGCTCTAGGGCTAGGTCGTGAGAAAACCGATCAGGTGGGTGAGGAGTGGGCCCGCTAATGCGTTCATTAGCGCTTCACTGATCAGCTAATGCGTGCATTAGCGCTTCACTTATCAATCATGGGATGATCAAAGACGTCCAACCAGGCTGGTGAAGTTGGACGGTCGTGATGACTTTAATACTTCCTTGAACAGTCTAAGCTCGTCGAGCTTCTTCTAAAGCAGCGCAACCACCCTATTTTAGGGCTGGCGTTATGTGTGGAAAGTCAAAGTCAAGAGTCTTGCCGCAGGAAAATAACATGTGATGCTATTAGGTACGTCTTCGCTGATCGCCTAAAACTTGCCACAAGTCTGTCAGTTGCATAAACGTGGCAACTGTTGTGGCATATTGGTGTTAGACCAAAATATGACTTCGGTAACATTGGCCCTGTTACTAAGTTAATCTTAAGGACTTAGGAGAGTTACTTAACTCAGTTGGCATGACAACTTTTGGCTAAATTAGGGTTTGGCGTATCGCAACCCTATTCAGCACGTGCGGCGTGATGGTGGCGTGGATGGCATAGTTAGCACATGCCAGTGGCACGAAGTAGCGTCGCGTAGCCATGACCGCTAAATTTTGGCACATTGGCGTGGCAACATTGTCCCTGTGGGAAACATATCCAGGCCATCATATGGAAATGACCACAAGAGCAGGATTCCCATGGGTGGCCATGTCATAGCGCCATTATTAGGGCTTCCTGGGTCATGTACGGTTCGTGGCATGTTGTGGGTCCCGAAGTGGCATGATTTGCACCACGACTGGAAATTAGGGTTAGGACTAACGCCATTAAAGCAGAGCCGTTTTTGGAATACCCTAATTGAATATGTGTTTGAGGGTAAAAACTGGTTCTGTTATTTTTGGTAAATTTAGGTGTTGATGAGAAACGAATTCAAACCCTAAACAATGCACTACACGGGAGTACTTTAGATTCGAGAGATCAATCTGTAATACTCTGGCCTAAACCAAGAAATGGTCGTTCCAGATTCAATTCGGTCACAAAGTGAAGGAGAATGGTTGATCTTAGGGAGGGAAGAGATGAAGGTGTTTGAGATCAAAATGTTGAATTATGAAGGTGTGGATGTTTATGACTTGTATCAGAATGTGGAACTGGCTTGCAGAACGTAAGCTATTTGTTCTTGGTGTTTTCTGGATACTTGTGTTGATAACGCTTGTGTTCTTGTTGTCGAAATAGGTTGAAAACCTATTTATACAAGTGGAGAAGGTTAAGTGATGGAGTAGTGGGGTTGTGTAGGAGATGGTGATCATCACGTGGTCACTCTTTCACCCACTTCTTTCATCATGTTTAACCGTTCATCTTTTTCTGACACGTTCTTGTAATGAGCGCGTTGCACGCCGCACGCTGTAAACCGCCAGACCGATACCCCAGTAAGTATCCCCCAGTTTGCGACATGTGAGATGCCTCGAGTAAGTGGGCCAAGTCGTGTGACCTGCCGCAAAAATCAGCACATACTGCTTTTAGGCTAAAATGATAAGGTATTCGTGAAATCAGTTGCTTATAATCGATGTGTATAAAGCATCGCTTTCGAATAAGCAGCTGAAATATTCGATGTGCTAGAAGCATCGCTGTTTTTGAGCTCGATCGAAACAATCACGTATTGAACGTCTTAAAAGGAGCGTGACCGCTCTCTTCCAGGAAGTTGGTAGGAGCTACACACGCATCCCAAGGAGTGGCCGGTCAGTCCCTATAGGAGAGTGGCGACTGGTGGAAATTCTAAAATCCTATCGGCCGATCCAGTTTAGATCTGGACCACTTAAATTGGCTAGCCAAGTTGAGTGGATGACATGATTTGCGGCAGTTAATGACTTCTGTTGAAGTAGCGCGAATAGCCACTTTTGGGTGATCGCTCGGAGGTCACATGAGCAAGCTGTGGCTTGGCCGATTGCTCCTCACAGAAGAAGGGTCGTCGGTGATCACAGTGTCACCCTATTGGCCATCTGGAATCCAATCTGAGTCGTTCGACCAAGATGGCAAAGATGAACGAACGTGATTGATTTGCAGCAGTTGCATAACGCCGTTTGTTCGATTTAGGGTTAACGCATGCCCCTACTTTGGCTGGTCGAATCCAAGCACTAGGTGCTAATTTGAACAGACCGATTGGGCATGCGTGGAGTCGAGCCGCCGGCGTGCATGCCTACAGCTCTTGGTCCATCAAAATTGGATCTAGGCCACTCGATTCGGCCGGCGAAGATGAGTGGCCACGATCAATTTGCGACTGCCGCAAAGTGTAAATTAGGGTTTTGGTCAGCCGCAGCTACTCTAGTTCGATCAAGCAATTAGATGCTTCATTTACCTCCCACAGGTAAGTCGATCGAACATGGATGGAGTTGGGCCGGCGGTGAACTCGTGTGCACCTTCCTAATGGTCCAAAACGCGATCTAAGCCATCCAAATAGGCTGGCTAAGTTGGATGGCCGTGATCGATTTAAGATGCTAGTGTACTTCCGCGACCCAAAATTAGGGTTTAGAAGCATCACGCCTGCCATAGTTTGGGAAAACATTTTATTGCTCTATGGTCTTGCCGTGGGCAAACCGATCGAGTGGGCGAAAAGTTGGGCTACCGGTGGACACGCCCGTGCTTCTTTGATCCCTCAAGATGCGATCTAAGCCGTCCAACTAGGCCGACTAAGTTGGACAGACGTGATGCGTTTTGAGACCGTCTTTGCCGGTCTCAATACGTTTGAGCTATTTTACGCAGCGTGAACGCCCATGTTTGGGTAAGCGATTGAGCACTTTATAGGTTTGTCGTATGCGAGTCGACCGGCTAGGGCACTGGTGGGCCCTCCAACGGTCATGTTAGCACTTCCTTAACCGTTCGTAGGAGGATCCAAGCCGTCCAACCAGGCTGGCAAAGTTGGACGTTTGTGATGCTTCTGAGACTGTTTTGGACAGTCTAGCTCGTTTGAGATTCTTATAACAGCGTGATCACCCTATTTAGGTTGGCGTTTGACAACACTGGAATGTGTTTAAATAAAGTCCAATTGGTTGGGACACTAGTAGGCCCACCGGCGGTCAATGCGGTGATTACCTAGTTCTGCCAGGAGTGGTCTGGGTTTGCTAAAATATGCGGCCAAATTGTGTGGCCGTGATTGTTTCTGAGACTGATATTAACAGTCTAGATTTTCCTTAAGGAATTCAAGCGTAATCGAGCCAACTTAAAAGTGCGCCGATACGAGATTCTCTTTGTCAAAGAGTGATGCAGCCTGTGTGAGTACTTTCATGCAGACTTCAATACTGACACTTCGGGAGATTCATGCTACTCTGCTGAGAGTGAACATTAATCGTCATGTCATGCCAACATTGATGGTTCTCTTGTGGAACATAGCGTAGGAAAATACAAGGCACACAATGCATTAAATGGATAATGCTACTAGGAAAATTCATAGAATATTCGGGATTGTTGCACCATTCTGAATGAATTCCATACATATTGAATTGCTCATTGAGTGAAGAGGTTTTTTGCACTCATCACTTCTTAAATGGATTTATACCCTTGCAGGGCGTCAGCGCATTAAATACAGGGTTTTACAATTTTATCCCTGTTAGAAAAACCACCATCAACATTAAGTCCCCTGCTTAGCACGTAACAGTGACATTGTTTCGGGGTAAGCAATGGATGGTGACGGTTAAATATAAAACTTATGAGGCAAGGTAGACATATGTCACCAGGATAGAGGTCGGCTAGGTCTTTGAGAAAGATACGCTTAACGAAGTATCAAGGCTTGCAGTGATCGTCCTACTATCATGCGTCAATTGCCTCCACGTAGATTTCGAAATTTTCTAAACTCCTGAACATTGACTGGAATGGAATTGCGTTCATTCCTACCCTTTATCTCATAGGCTCATTCTTTCCCTTCTGATTGCGATGGTGAAATGCTTGGAATGCTTGTATCTGCAAAATCTTCCGGAGTCTTTGAGTGAAGTAAACGTGCTGAGAGGCGTTATGTTACCGACGTACTGCTATCAAGTCTTCAAGGACTTTGTTTTAAGCAACATCCTTTGAACCATCCTCTGAATCTTGGATGGTTGTATGGAATGGGATGCGATGAGCAGTCCCCAATTACACTTCATATTCGATGGCGTGGCTGGATACATGAAACCATCTCCGATTTTTACTTTTGGAGTCTTTAATGCACATGTACGACTTCATGTTGAGAATTTTCCGCGGCTCGTAAAGCTTCAACAGTGATGACGCTGATATTAGAAATGAATCGGTTGAGGGACGTGAAGGTATCCTGGCAGTCCCCAGGTGTAATTATCCCGAGCTTATTTTCTCTTGAAAGACGTTCTTCCATTGTATTTGCTGGTAAGGTGTTGGAGTGTCTTCAGCCTCTGAAGAGAGCGCTGAAGCGGCTTCAGGGGAGAGTGCTGAAGCATCTTCGAGAGAGCGTTGAAGCGGCTTCTTCTGGAGAGTGCATTGAAGCGTCTTCAGGAGAGAGCGTGCACTGAAGCGGCTTCTGGAGCGTGCGTTGAAGCGGATTTTGGAGCGTGCGTTGAAGCGGCTTATTCTGGAGAGAGCGTTGAAGTGGCTTCAAGAGAGAGTGTTGAAGCGGCTTCTTCTGGAGAGAGCGTTGAAACAACTTCAGGAGAGAGCATGCATTGAAGCGGCTTCTTCTGGAGAGGGTGTTGAAGCGACTTCTCCTTCAGTTTGATTTTCCCTTGCAAATTACATGCTTCTTGATTGACCGTCTTTCTTGTGTTGAAGAAATCCTTGACTGACGGTGAAGGAATTTCATGTTGAGTCTCAGTCCCCAAGCGTGAGTTACATGGCTCTATCTTGTATTGTCGGTGGGTTTACCATAATAAAGATATCACCATCTCGCCTCCGTACTGGTGATTCTATTACTTCTCCATGGGAAAGTAAAATATGTAGAAGTTCGGATTACCTCTGTCCGTAATGGTTGTTGCTATGGTGAAGCTCTGGCGAGCAACAACGATTCTTGGAAGCAGCTATGATCAGAAGAGACTGGCAGGGAGAGGCTTGGTAGCTACTTGCACGAACTTGGCAGTTTTCATATATGAGCTTTCAACTTGATAGATGTTGTCACGCTGGGTCTCTGAAGAAATAATTTGGGAGAGAGTTGGAGTTGAACCCAATGTTGATGAGGATAGTACGAGTTGCTGATCATGAGGCCGTGTTTGCGTCTACGTTGCATTTCATAGACATCCAGGCATATCACTAGTCTTTAAACAATACATCTGCTCCCTCATATACGTCTACGTCTTTGGGCATCTTGTAATCATAATGACAGCAGGCTCGTGTCTCTCCAAATTCAGCATCTTTGAGATGGGTAGTGCTAAGCAATCTCCAGCGACGCTCCTTTGCCTTTGTCATCTTTGGATTGTGTCTTTGAGGAGTAAGGAAGTCCCCTCATGCGAATGACTTAACTAATAAGTTCTGAAAATATGATGAAGCTCTTGACATGGAGAGTCTGTGTGTACCTCTTAAGTTCCAAGCGCAACCTCCTTTGGTGATGCAACTACTTCTTCTACGGGAGACTAAATTATGAAAGCGTTCCTCATAGATGTTGTTGCCGTCGAGCCAGATATAAAATATCTTGGACGTTGTTTTATCATTGTGGCAGTCGTGCATGTGGTACTGGAGTTGAAGTGGGCGATTTTGGACGCGCAGGATGTTGTATCTTGGTGGTTTTTCTCTTGCTGCTTCAGTGAAACCGCTTACAGAAGGTTGAAGGTTGTATTGCCTGTTGGTCTGACGTGTCGAAGAAGCTTTATCCTCCATTCATGTCATGAGCAGCGTGACTGGGTGCACTGAGGAGGTGGTTTCAAACTGGAAGTTCCACTGAGATGTGTTTATGAAGTTTGAATTCAATGCTTCCTATTTCTATGAAGGGTTTTCTAAAATCCAGAAGCTGCAAGATGAAACAAACGAAGTTCCCTCCGTGGACTTCATTGCTCGGAAAGAGGAGGAGATCGAGAGGCTATCCTTGGAATTGAATCTGAAGCAGGTTGTTCTCCGCAAAAATGAAAGACGCTCTTTCCAAAAAGAATGAGTTGTTGTTGAAAGACTTCCCTTGAATACTTGCGCATTTTCTTTTATATTTCCCTTTTAGGTGTCTTGAGTGATGTAAGGAATTCCTTTCACAGTTTAATTTTCCGGTTTTTGAACTAGTAGGTGATTGAATTTTTGAATTGGTTTATTTTTGAGATGATTTTATGAATGACTTTCTGAAAGAAATTATGTTTGAATCGGCTGAAAGCCGGCATTCTGGTTTTGAATTCGATCATTCTAAGTATCTCGTAAAAATTGCAAATGTTGCACAAAAAGGGAAACATGTAAAAGGAAGATAATGTGGTGTCTAAGAACAAATGCATCATTGACCTCCTTCCTCGATGTGGGACGCATGCGTCAAGTCTCCAGCATGCTTTTAAAATATAAAATTGTTTAACGAAACTTACTTGTTCACAAGATCTCGGTTGAACGAGACTTGAATTCTCCAAGGGTGATCACTTCGAATCCAAGTTTTTATGGCGCGCCTCGAGAAACCCGTATTTGGTTCGATCACTTCGATGAAACTGCGCACGTTAATCTTCAGAGAAAAGGGGTAACTCTCCTAAGTTAATCTTCCTTTGGAGAATATGCTTCAGGCCATTGCATTCACTGGTAAAGCGATGAATGAATATGCGGCAGTGGAAGTACCTCGGTTCCGTCATCTCTTGATCATTTGGATGTTCGTTGTTTCGCTGAAACATTCTTGAGTGATTCGCCCAAACTTCGGATTCTTTCTCGACATGATAACGCGGAATCGTTATCTTCTTGAGGTTTTTCTCTTGAGGTGTCGGCTCTAGTAGACCTGAAGATGTCCCGGGCTCGCTCCTATCCGGGTTGACATAATAGGCGAACCTTTTATGATGATTTGAAGATGTGTCAATCCTCCTTTTTTATTGTAGATGTACGAATTCTCGGAATTACACCATATTCTGGATCTACACGTTTTGTTGATGAAGTGATAGCGGATACTTCTGATCTTAAATTGGTAGCATTGGTGGAATAGAGATAGACCTTTTATTTTGTGACCTCTGCAGGTGTCTTCCCAGGATGTCCACGGGTGTTGAATTTGTTGTCGACTATCTCCATACTGAAACAACGGCTACGCAAATCTTCACTTCGTCTTTCTGGGCGTGGACCCTTTGAGGAATTTCTGGCTTGCTCCATACAACACTTGTGGTGTTGCAGAAAAGGTGATTGATCCATCCGGATCACGAGAGAATCCGTTGCGTTCTTCTAAGTAGTAGTCGCGTCTTGTGTCTCCACGCGGCTTTCTGGTCCTTTCATATGGGAGATTTTTTGGTGCTCAGCTATCCAAGGTATTTCTAGTAGCATTGCTTGAAAAAACATTTTTGTGAAGCTTCTTAGTGAATGGAACACAAGAACTGAAATTGGTTATTGAACCTAAATTGAATCTAATTGAAAAAGCGGGGGTCTAACAATACCATCCAATATTTCGCTTAGCAATCTGTATGGACTAACTCCGAAGTACTTTTCTAGAGAATCAACTAGACAGTCAGACTCCATCTAGATAAAAGTATCTCAAGGAGTTAATATCTCTCTCTTGATTTGATTTTTACTCAAGCTAAAAACAATAGCGAGTCTTTATCAAATACAAGGAATACTTGGACGGTACCAAAGACCAATGTACAAGGATCAATCAATATCAATCAACAACCAAAGGTTGGATTTTCAATTGATGATCACGAACGCACAACCTGTATTATTTCAATTATATAAAATATAATGCGAAAAAGAAATAACACAGACACCAGAAATTTTGTTAACGAGGAAACCGCAAATGCAGAAAAACCCCGGGACCTAGTCCAGATTGAATACACACTGTATTAAGCCGCTACAAACACTAGCCTACTGCAAACTAACTTCGGACTGGACTATAGTTGAACCCCAATCAGTCTCCCACCGATACAAGGTACAGTTGTACTCCTACACCTATGATCCCAGCAGGATACTGCGCACTTGATTCCCTTAGATGATCTCACCCACAACCCAAGAGTTGCTGCAACCCAAAATCACAGACTTGATAATAAACAGATCTGTCTCACACAGAAAAGTCTATCGAAGGATAAATCTGTCTCCCACAGATAAACCCTAGGTTTTGTTCCGTCTTTTGATATTAAATCAAGGTGAATAGGAACTAATTGATAATCCGGTCTTATATTCCCGAAGAACAGCCTAGATTAATCAATCACCTATCTACAATCCTTCCTGACTACACAAGCGGATTGTCGAGGAATCACAAACAGTGAGACGAAGATGTTTGTGACTTCTTTATCTTGCCTATCAGAGAACTCTCACGATCTGAAGTCAATCAATCGATTGTACTCGTACGATCGAAGATGCAAGATCAGATCACACAACTACGATAAAGTAGTATCGGTCTGGCTTCACAATCCCAATGAAGTCTTTAAGTCGTTAACCTAATTTTAGAGAAGAAAATCAAAGGTTAATGGAGATCGACTCTAGCGGGCGCACTAGTAGCACACATACGTGTGGGTATTAGTTTTGCACAATGCTAGATGTCTCCTTTATATAGCCTTCAAATCAGGGTTTTGCCTTAGTTACAAAGCAATCCTTATTCACCGTTAGATGAAAACCGGATTTAGATTCAAACTAATATTTCTCAACCGTTAGATTGAAAACTTAGCTTGTCACACACACTTGGGTAGACGTTTACTGGGTTCGTGAAAACCATGCCCAAACATGTACGTGTATGTTGGTTCAACATAGTAAACCAAAAGGTTAACCATATGAGCATTTCATATTAACCTTGTTCTTCTTCACCATAACTAGTTCAATTGACTCAAATGAACTAGTTAAAGAGTTTTTCAATTGCTATGAGATCTTATGTAACTACACAAGACACAATTGAAACAAAGATGATTCGATTCGATTGAATCGGCTCATGAACATTATAGCCACGATTTGCATAAAGCATTCCTTAGTAATTTAATGTTTCATGTTCAGAGCACATCTTTAGATCATAACCTCTTAAGTTCACAAACAAGTTCGCGGACTTAAGTTAATCGGTTGAGGGTAAAAACTAGTTCTGTTGTTTTTGGTAAATTTGGGTGTTGATGAGAAACGAATTCAAACCCTAAACAATGCACTGCACGGGAGTACTTTAGATTCGAGAGATCAATCTGGAAAACTCTGGCTTAAACCAAGAAATGGTCGTTCCAGATTCAATTCGGTCACAAAATGAAGGAGAAGGGTTGATCTTAGGGAGGGAAGCGAAGAAGGTGTTTGAGATCAAATATGAAGGTGTGGCTATTTATGACTTGTATCAGAATGTGGAACTGTCATGCAGAATGTAAGCTATCAGTTCTTGGTGTTTTCTGGATACTTGTGTTGATAACACTTGTGTTCTTGTCGTCGAAATAGGTTGAAAACCTATTTATACGAGTCATTTCAGCGCATCCTTGATCTCGTAGGAAGTAGAGAAGGTTAAGTGATGGAGTAGCGGGGTTGTGTAGGAGATGGTGATCATCATGTGGTCACTCCTTCACCCACTTCTTTCATCGTGTTTAACCGTTCTTCTTTTCCTGACACGTTCTTGTAATGAGCGCGATGCACGCCGCACGCTGTAACCCACCAGACCAATACCCCAGTAAGTATCCCCCAGTTTGCGACATGTGTGATGTCTCGAGTAAGTGGGCCAAGTCGTGTGACTTGCCGCTAAAATCAGCACATAGTGCTTTTAGGCTAAAATGATAAGGTATTCGTGAAATCAATTGTTTATAATCGATGTGTATAAAGCATCGCTTTCGAATAAGCAGCTGAAATATTCGATGTGCTAGAAGCATCGCTGTTTTTGAGCTCGATCGAAACAGTCAGGGATTGAACGTCTTAAAAGGAGCATGACCGCTCTCTTTCAGGGAGTTGTTAGGAGCTACGCACGCATCCCAAGGAGTGGATGGTCGGTCCATACAGGAGAGTGGCGACTGGTGGCCATTCTAAAATCCTATCGGTCGATAAGGGTCACCGGTGATCACATCGTCACCCTATTGGCCATCTGGAATCCAATCTGAGTCGTTCGACCAAGATGGAAAAGATGGACGAACGCGATTGATTTGCGGCAGTTGCATAACGTCGTTTGTTCAATTTAGGGTTTACGCACGCCCCTACTTTGGCTGGTCGAATCCAAGCACTAGGTGCTAATTTTAAAAGATCGATTGGGCATGCATGGAGTCGAGCCGCCGACGTGCATGCCTACAGCTCTTGGTCCATCAAAATTGGACCTAGGCCACTCGATTCGGCCGACGAAGATGAGTGGCCACGATCAATTTACGACAGCAGCAAAGTGTAAATTAGGGTTTTGGTCGGCCGCAGCTACTCTAGTTCGATCGAGCAATTAGATGCTTCATTGACCTCCCACAGGTAAGTCGATCGAACATGGATGGAGTTGGGCCGGCGGTGAACTCGTGTGCACCTTACTGATGGTCCAAACGTGATCTAAGCCATCCAAATAGGCTGGCTAAGTTGGATGGTCGTGATCGATTTAAGACGTTAATGTACTTCCGCGACCCAAAATTAGGGTTTAGAAGCATCACGCCTGCCATAGTTTGGGCAAACGTTTTATTGCTCTATGGTCTTGTCGTGGGCAAACCGATCGAGCGGGGGAAAAGCTGGGCTGCCGGTGGACACGCCCGCGCTTCTTTGATCGCTCAAGATGCGATCTATGCCGTCCAACTAGGCCTATTAAATTGGACGGACGTGATTCGTTTTGAGACCGTCTTTGCCGGTCTCAATTCGTTTGAGCTATTTTACGCAACGTGAACCCCCTTGGTTGGGTAAGCGATTGAGCACTCTATAGGTTTGTCGCATGCGAGTCGATCGACTAGGGCACTAGTGGGCCCGCCGATGATCATGTTAGCACTTCCTTAACCGTTCGTAGGAGGATCCAATCCGTCCAACCAGGCTGGAAAAGTTGGACGTTCGTGATGCTTCTGAGACTGTTTTGGACATTCTAGCTCGTTCGAGCTTCTTTTAACATCTTGATCACCCTGTTTAAGGTTGGCGTTTGACAACGCTGTAATGTGTTTAAATAAAGTCCAATTAGTTGGGACACTAGTAGGCCCACCGGCGGTCAATGCGTTGATTACCTAGTTCTGCCAGGAGTGGTCTGGATTTGCTAAAACATGCATCCAAATTGTGTGTCCGTGATTGTTTCCAAGACTTATATTAACAGTCTGGATTTGCTAAAACATGCAGCCAAGCGTGATCGAGCCAACTCAAAAGTGCGCCGACACGAGATTCTCTTTGTCAGAGAGTGATGCATCCTGTGTGAGTACTTTCATGCAGACTTCAATACTGACACTTCGGGAGATTCATGCTACTCTGCTGAGAGTGAACATTAATCGTCATGTCATGCCAACATTGAGGGTTCTCTTGCGGAACATAGCATAGGAAAATACAAGGCACATAATGTATTAAATGGATAATGCTACTAGGAAATTTCATAGAATATTCGGGATTGGTGCACCATTCTGAATGAATTCCATACATATTGAATTTCTTAATGAGTGAAGAGGTTTTTTGCACTCATCACTTCTTAAATGGATTTATACCCTTACAAGGCGTCAGCGCATTAAATACAGGGTTTTACAATTTTAGCCCTATTCAAAAAACCACCATCAACAATATGTTATGGCGTTTGGTCATGAACAAGGAGTGGGTTAGCACATTGGCGCGCTATTTATGGTAAGATACCACGTTCGACATGTTTCTGCGGCAAAGTGGCGCATTCGGCATGTTTGGCATGCCAATTAGCGTATTGGCGCAACTTTTGGAAAGTCAACTTGGCATTGTGACCATCTGGCGCAACTTTGCCTCTTTTAATACTGTGGAAGGTTTAGAGCGACCTGATTGGTCGATTAAAAGAGGCCAAACGCGGGCATGGCCACACTTCTGGTGTGTGTGTGGCAACTTTAGAGTGACCTGATTGGTCGATGGGAAGGGGGGCCGGCAAGCAAGGGTGTGGCCACACTTCTAGTGCACCGTGGCGTATTTAAAGCGACCTGATTGGAAAGGGGGCTGGCAAGAAGCATGGGGCCGGCCTCATTCTATTTGCATGTGGCGCATTTAGAACGACTTGATTGGTCGATGGAAAGGGGGCCGGAAAGCAAGGGCGTGGCCACACTTCCAGGGCACCGTGGCGGGTTTAAAGCGATCTGATTGGTCGACAAAGGAATAAGGGTCGTTTGGGTAGCATGGGACGTGGCCAAGTGGCGCCGGATATCCTATGGCATGGCCACGCTTCCCTCGTTGTTGCTCCTACTCCGCGGCTCTGTTTATTCTTTTCTTTATGACTGAGTATTTTGCTCAAAGGCCTTAACCTTGGTCCTTGGAGGTCCGTGCTACTCTGCTGCGAGTGAACACAAATCCGTCATGCCATACCGATATTAAGGGTTTTTCCGGGGAACATAGCACATGAAGAGTACTTAGTGAATCTTATATTAATAAGTAATATAGGCAAGGCGCCGAAATTTACAAAACATCTGGGATGGTTTCTATATGCGCTAGTCTGGATAAATTTCATGTAAATATATTGAACGGCTCAATAAATATGCCAGTGGAGACGTTAACACTCATGGATCTGTTTCCTTACAGAGTGACGTCACATCAGATGCAAGGTTTTATAATTTTAACCCTAAGCTAAAAAACACCATCAACAATAAGACACAATTGAAGAAAAATCGATTTTGATTCACTTGAATCAATTCATGAACTGTATAGCCACTGTTTGCAAAAGATTGCATTCCTTAATATATAAATGTATAAGTTCATGAACAAACCTATTTTAGAACATAACCTACTCAAGTATGCAAACGGGTACACATACCTAAGTGGCCGGACTAAGTTTGGGTTCGCCAGTATGCGAACGGATACACATACCTCCAAACTCAGTTGAATTTCCGGACATGAACTTTACGCCAGTACGTATACGAGTATGCATCCTAAGTTCCCGCACTTTCATTAACCAACCAGTACGCGTACGGGCATGCATACTATGGTTCCCGGACTTGGAATAACATGCAATAGTTTAGCATACAAGTACGCATACTGTGTTATATCCAATCATGGTTTATTGTTCTAAACTCCCATTTCAATCATTGAAACATTCTTAGAAGACGACAATAGCTGTCTCACACAAACTATTAGCTTCAAAGCAATTTTCAAGTGATCGAATGATCAATACGAAACATTCCGAGTCTACATCAAATGACTGTCTCACACAAATCATGTAAGATGTTACCAGACGATTTTCACATGATCATCTTTTGACTTTCGTCAAGAATATAAGATGAACTTGGTTAAAGCGAAAGCTTACCAACACATATTTCGAGAAATATGTAAGTGAGTGAAACTCAACTCGAAATATCAAATGTGTATAATCGAAGTCTATATAGCTATATGACTTTTGTCTCAAATAGGAGATAAAGTAGATAGACTTTTGAGTGATAGATGAGTTCAAGTCTTCGCATACCTTTTGTTGATGAAGTTCCACAAGCTCCCCTTAGTAGTTCTTCGTCTTCAATCGATGAACGCTGTGAAATCTAATGCTCAACTACGCTTACTATCCTAATCCGAGACTTAGCTATAAGTAGACTAGAAATCAAAACTTATAGTTTTGGAAACTAAACTTGACAAACAAGCTTGAGATAGCAACTCTTGCGATTTCGACCGAGCAGTGTTCTAACACCTCTTTATATAGGTTTACATTGCTTGGACTTCAAGTATCTAAGTTGGTTAAGGAACCCGATCCAAAGTTACGAAAGAAAGACTCTAAAAATAGTTTGAGAATTTTGGCCTTCATGGTTTGCGAACCATACCTTAAATAAAATCCAGGGACTCTCTTTTGAGAACTGAAATTTCAGTTACTCCGGTTTGTGAACTCAGTTTGCGAACTGGATTGTCTTTGGTATTCGATAAACTCGTTTTGCCCATAACTTCTTCGTCCGAACTCGGAATGACCTCATTAGTTTTGCACTGTTTTTGTAATTGAATTCTCTTCAAGGTGGTGATGAGAAATCTTGAGTTTGAATGATTTAATCTCTGTATTTGGCCCGTCTCTTGATTTTGAGCGTTTTGCTCCATTTCGTCGCACTTCTGCCACTTCTCTTGGGCTTGGGCACTTGGATACTTGGAATACTTCTCTTCTTAGTCTTTTTTAGCACTTTGTATCTCCTTTTTGGATTATTACCTATGTTGATGGTTGTTTTTAGTTCAGGGATAAAAATGTAAAACCCTATATTTAATGCGTCGTCTGCAAAAGGACTGAGCCATATTAAAGTAATGAGTGCCCGATCCTCTCTACTCACACATGTACTGAGAAATTCAGTATATTTATTCAGAATGGTGCATGTAGCAACAATCCCAACATTCTGTAAACTCTCGCATACATTATTCATTAGTGTATGGTTTATTAAGTATTTTCCTATGCTATGTTCCCCAGCTGAACCCTTAGTATTGGTATGACATGACAATTAGTGTTCATTCGCAGCTGAGTAACACGAATTTCCCGAAGTATCAAAATTAAGGTCTGCATGAAAATGCTCAATCAGAAGATGCGCTGACTGCTCTCTGAGAATAAAAGGATTTTGTGTCAACACACATAGTTTGTTAAATTTGTTCAATTTTGTGATAACTCACAAAATTCAAGTTTTGACCTAATTAATTTGCAAAAATTAGGCCTTTTTGCGCCTGTGCAAATATCTCGAACCCTATTGGTCGAGGCCAAACCTAGGAAAGCTAGGAAACTAATCCGCCATGGAGCTATTAGGAGCAAAGTACTACCAGAAAACAAGAAATAAAAGAGGAGCCGCAGAAAATAGGAGAAGCAACAAAAGAAGGCGTGGCCATGTGACGTGGCCGGCCAGTTTAGGCGTCACCCGCAGACGGCCACGCCCCATGCTGCTTGACCGACCCCCCTCTTTAATATCCCACATGGAATGTGGTCGGGCCCATAATTGTCGGCCCTCTTTCCTATCGCTCAATCAGGTCGCTTTAAATGCGCCATGCGCTAGAGATGTGGACACACCCTATGTTTGGACGGCCCTTTTTCTATCGACCAATCAGGTTTCTCTAAACCCGCCACACACATTAAAAGGCTGAACTATGCCAAACATCCACCATGTAAATTGGTTAAACGATTCGCCAAACCGCGCCAACATGTTAATCGACATGCAACATGCTATGCTGTGGAAACAACATGCCAACACGCCACTCCGCCGCAGCAACATGCCAACGTGCCACAAATAGCGCAGCTACATGCTAACCCACTTTTTGTTCGTGTCCAACGCCATAACAGATTCCAGTTAGGGTATTCCGATCAGAACACGATTCTTGCTTTAGTGGCATTAGTCGAAACCCTAATTTTTGGTCGTGCCCAAAGTTACGCCACTTTGTCCCCACAGCATGCCACGAGCCATGCGGGACCCATAAAACCTTAAAAAAGCGTCATGCCATGGCCATCCTTGCGCCTGTGGTCGTTCCCACATTATGGCCCTGCCATAATTCCTTTGACGCGGCCATGGCACCATCTGCAGAAAAAACGTCACCGTGACGCTACGACACATGCAACACGCACTAATTAGGGTTGCGCCATTCCAAACCCTAATTTAGGCAGGCGCCATTACACCACTATGCCACTGACAGGCGCCATTACAGCATTATTCCACTACTGGTGCCAACAAGATGTGGCCATAATCCACGGCCACCTTCTCTTATAAATTGCAATCTCATCCATCCAACTTCGCCACGGAGTTAACCGGCCTATAACAAATATCTGAAGACCAACCAAGACTAACCTAATCAGAATATCCAGGTCTTGCACACAAGACCCACTCAGCAATCTGTTGCACATTTTCCACGAAAATACTCGAGACATCAAACATGTCACAAACTGGGGGACCCTTATCAGGGTATTGGTCTGGCGGTTTACATCGTGCGGCGTGCAACACGCCCATTATAAGAAAGTGTCAGGAAAGCGGGCATTTAGTGGTGGCAAGAAGTAGTGGGTGTAAACTAACCCGTTTCCTTCATAGTGGGGACGTGGTTTATAGCATTTACACATTACCCCACTTCTTCATCACTCAACTACTCCCACTTCCTACGAGATCAGGGTGCGTTCAACTATGACTTGTATAAATAGGTTTCTACCTATTTCGACCAAAGAAAGACAACAGAGTTTTGGTTAACAACAACACAAGTATCCAGAAAAAACACAAAAGAACTGATAGCTTACATTCCGCAAGCCAGTTCTACATTCTGATGCAAGTCATAAAATAGCCACACCTTCAGAATTAACCGTTCTGGTCTCAACACCTTCTTCGCTTCCCTCCCTAAGACCAACCCTTCTCCTTCACTTTGTGACGAAGCAAGACTGGAACGGTCATTTCTTGGTTTAGGCCAGGATTGTACAGATTGATCTCTCGAATCTAAAGTACTCCCGTGCAGTGCATTTGTTTAGGTCTAAATTCGTTTCTCATAAACACACCCAAATTTACCAAAACCGGCAGAAACAGTTTTTACCCATAAACAACTGGCGACCACAGTGGGAGATTAATCTCTCGGTTGCAAAATCAGTTTCTCAGGAATCATTCCATTTTTCTCAATTTCAAAAGGGCGGATCTTAGATCCAATTCAATCGTTAAACTCAATTTAGGTTCAACATCCAATTTCAATTCCGGTGTTCCGTTCGCTAAGAAGCTTCACAAAAATGTTATTTCAAGCAATGCTACTGGAAATTCCTTGGATAGCTGAGCACCAGTAAATCTCCCAGATGAAAGGACCATAAATCCGCATGAAGACACATGAAGATGTGATTACTACTTAGGAGGGCACAATGGCTTCTCTCGAGGTCCGAATGGAGCATCCACATCTGCAACACCATAAGTTTTATATGGAGCAAGTCGGAAACGCCTCAAAGTTATCACCGATATTAATGTCTCCAGGGTCCACACTCAGGGAGATAAAAGTAAGATTCGCATAGTCGTTGTTCCAGTATGGAGATAGTCGACAACAAATCTCAACACCAGTGGATTCCTAGAAAGGCACCTGCAAAGATCACGAAAGCAAGGGTCTATCTCCATTCCACCACTACAACCATTTTATGGTCAAAAATATCCGTTATCACTTCATCAGCAAAATGTGTAGATCCAGAACATGGCGTAATTCTGGGAATTCGTACATCTACAATAACAAAGGAGGCTTGACACATCTTCAAATAATTCATAGGGGTTCGCCTAGTATGCCAACCCAAGCAAGAGCAAGCCCGGTACATCTTCAGATCTGCTGGAGCCGACACGTCAAGAGAGCAGCCTCAAGAATATAATGGTGCCTGCACCATCATGTCGGGAAAGAATCTGCAACCGAGATAACTTCACGCAGAGGAAGATTCGAGAAGTTGCTGCACCAAAAGGATCCACGTTTCCCATATTTCCTTTTCCAAGGGAAGCGGGTAATGCTGAAGAGTTCTCCAAATTTCCTACCGGAAGGACCTACACCGGGATGTTCCAGCAAAATAACATGCATCTCGATGACTACATCAAGAGATCCAAAATTGAATCCCTCGATTCCTAAGTATACTGCTGGTGCTAACACATCAACAGATAACTCACAAAGAGAGACACCTCATCAGCAACGTCACCCACGGACATGGCATGTGGTTTAGAAAGGTTACGGGTCGTTTTGCAAGAACTCCGTCAGAAGTGTTTTTACATTGGCCTCCGGAAGAATTAAAACTCGTGCTAATTGGTTAATAATTTGGGAGTGATACATATACCAAACGATTCGTATGGAAGTCTTTTACACCATACTAAAAGGGCACATCAATCCTATGAATGAGCTATAAATAGAAGCCGAAACTCTCGACTACGTGACAACTGAAAACTTACATAATTCTTCCTGGAAAGTTCTGAATTCTCGGTGTCAGGTACTTTTCACTCACCAAACGGACTCCGAATGAATAAATTATTTTTGCAAAATTTAGATTTTCCTCTTAGAAAAAGAATGAGAGGTTAATCACCTCATTCCGATATTGAACGAAGATTTTGCAGCCGTTTTGGCAAGACGACATGAATCTGAAATTTTCATCAAGTAAATACACCAAGGTCGCAGGCAAGCAACAATAGGCAAGCTGCCGCATGCAGAGAATCATGGAAGAGTTACTTAGCCGAAATAAGAAAAGAGAAGGATAAGAAGAAATAACCTCACGGACACGAGTTATATTAAAAGGAGGAATCCTTCTTTTGGGCCATGATGTCCGAGAAAATCCTTGTGTGTTGCCAGAGTCCGTGGCCGCCACGCCACTCCTTCCTGCCAAGGATCGTATCGTTCCATAGCCGCCACTCCTTCCTGCCAAAGATCATGTTGTAGCCGCCACTCCTTCCTGCCAAGGATCGTGCCATAGGCGCCACTCCTTCATGTCAAAGGTCGTGTCGTAGCCGCCACTCCTTCTTTCCAAGGTTCGTGCATGTAGCCGCCACTCCTTCCTACCAAGGATCGTGTCGTAGACGCCACTCCTTCCTTCCGAGGATCGTGTCATAGCCGCCACACTCCTCCCTGTCAAGGATCGCGATCGCAGCCAGCCAAGGTTCATAGTTGTGGCCACCTTTTGTCAAATCCCGCCAAAGCTCGTGGTCATGGACAGTTTTACTCGCTTACACGTGCAGCCAATCCCTTTGATTCCATGGACGCCCATTCAATTCCAGCCGACCTATTTTGTTCCAACGACAATGTAGTCTCTTCTGATCACAGCTGCCTCCAAGAATCGTTGCTGCTCGTTTGTTGATACCATCCATAGCTTCACCATAGAAACAACCACTACAAAGGTAATCCGTACATCTCCATATTTTAGTTTCACATGGAAGAAGTAATAGAGTCACCAGTATGGATGCAAGATGGTGATATCTTTATCATGGTCAACCCACCGACCATACAAGATAGAAACATGTAAACTACACTTGGGGACTGAGGTTCTACACGGAATCCCTTCACTGTCAAAGCTCAGAAGACACGGTCAACCAAAAAGTCATAGACACGACAAGGTCATCTACTCTTCAAAGGTGTAGCGTAAGAATATCATCACCTCTCTGTCTGGAAGGCGCCTGCAACACTTTACGAGGCCGCGACGGATCCCAAGCCTACTCAGAGAAAACAACTTCAGTAACTAAAGAGAAGTGCGACTGGGGGATTCTCATCCCAGTCCATCCATGACAACAATCAAAGATTCATGAGATAACTCCATAGACGCGGCTGAAACGTTTTTCTTTAAGAAACAGGGGGAGCCACGATTGACAACATAACTCTCCCACTTCTACCTCTTCGTTATCCAGAATATTTCGTCCATGTGATGTTCCAGGCATCCCAGCATCGCATCCAGGAGAGTACAATTAGCTTGTATCAAATACCATATGCATGGATTCAAGGTGATACAATCAAAGTAGGCTACACTTGGGGACTGAAGCTTCCTTCAGGTTTAGAAGTTTAAACGCAGTCACCACCTTACCAGCGAATGCAGTAAAAGCACATCTTCCACGAGAAAATGGGCTCAGGATAATTACACATGGGGACTACCAGCATGGGATGCCTTCACTTCCCTCAACCATGGTTATTTCTGATGTCAACATCGTCACTGTCGAAGCTTTACGAGCCGCAGGAATTTCTCAACATGAAGCCATACACGTGCATCAAAGACCCCAGAAGCACGTCGCAGAGATATTCACATATCCGGCCATGCCATTGGATCTATGACCAGACAAAAGTGTAACTGGGGACTGCTCATCGCATCCCATTCGATACAATAGTCCAAGATTCAGAAGGTGGTTTTAAGGATGTCGCTTGGAATGAAGTTCTTGAAGACTTGATAGCGGCACGCCGGCAACGGAACACCTCTCAAATCATCTACTTCACACAACGACTCCGGAAGATTTCGACCATACAAGCATCCACAACATATCATCATTGCAATAAGAAAGGCAAGAATAATCCTTGCATACACCGGCTCAGCAGTCCAGACACCAAATAATTTAAAGTAAAGGACGGATCAACAACGCAGCTACACTCTCCAAGATTATCCCTGACGTGATCACTGCCGAGCATATATTTCATCCATCCATCCCAAGATTGCAATGGAGTTTGGTAAATTTTGAAATCCACTGGAGAGGTTAGATGCTCATTCTTCTGGAGTGAGAACCTTAGTACACATTCTGGAGAAGATCGATGGTACTGTTGGGTGGCTACATGCTCAAAATATAAAAGAGAACCTACCTTGAGTTATCTTGGCTCGCCTTGCTGCTGATTATAACTATTGGAGATTGCTTTGTTTCCGTTGATGCCGCTACACAAATAAAGTCATTCACACCGAGCTAAATGTCCAAGTTTGATCAACTACTCATGGATATCACACTCACAGCTAAAATACGAAGATAAGATGAACTTACCTTGCCGCCGACGATTGGCACGCCTATGATCGAGCTGCTGCAAACAAACACAATTAGCAGACGAGCGAATAATAAAAGGAGAGGAAGTTAACACGCCCTTTTAAATGCATAGCACTTTTGGAATTCGAGTAGATGAGGTTTTTCCTTTTGGACCATGCACGGAAGAAGGCAGTTGGGCCCGCGGCACCAACGCTCCATGGCACCAACCTTCATGACCGAACCAGCAGCGCGCCAGCATGAAGAACACCAGCCACTCAACCTGCAACGCTCCGTATCCAAACCAGCCGCTCAACCTGCGACGCTCCGTGGCCAAGCTAGCAGCGCACCAGTACAAAGATCACCAGCCGCTCGTACTTGTTGTCAAAGGTCGGTCGAACTTTTCCTGGTAACCTCTACATGTCTTTCCTTTTCGATTTTTAGCTTTGTCTGTCACCATCTAATACTTACCCCGCAACAATGTCACTGTTACGTACTAAGCAGGCGACTTAATGTTGATGGTGGTTTTTAGTTCAGGGCTAAAAATGTAATACCCTATATTTAATGCGTCGTCTGCAAAAGGACCGAGCCATATTAAAGTAATGAGTACCCGGGCCTCTTTACTCACACATGTACTGAGCAATTCAGTATATTTATTTAGAATGGTGCATGTAGCAACAATCCCAAACATTCTGTAAACTCTCACCTACATTATTCATCAGTGTATGGTTTATTAAGTATTTTGCTATGCTATGTTGCCCAGTTGAATCCTTAGTATTGGTATGACATGACAATTAGTGTTCACTCGCAGCTGAGTAACACGAATTTCCTGAAGTATCAAAATTAAGGTCTGCATGAAAATGCTCAATCAGAAGATGCGCTAACTTCTCTCTGAGAATAAAAGGATTTTGTGTCAACACACAGAATTTGTTAAATTTGTTAAATTTTGTGATAACTCACAAAATTCAAGTTTTGACCTAATTAATTTGCAAAAATTAGGCCTTTTTGCGCTTGTGCAAATATCTCGAACCCCATTGGTCGAGGCCAAACATAGGCAAGCTAGGAAACTAATCCTCCATGGAGCTAGTAGGAGCAAAGTCCTACCAGAAAACAAGAAATAAAAGAGAAAATAGGAGCAGCAACAAAAGGAGGCGTGGCCAAGTCACATGGCCGGCCAGTTTAGGCGCCACCCGCAGACGGCCACGCCGCATGCTGCTTGACCGGCCCCCCTCTTTCATATTGACCAATCAGGTCGCTCTAAAGCCTCCACGTGCACTAGAGATGTGGCCACGCCACCATGCTGCTTGTCGGCCCTCCTCTTTCCCATCGACTAATCAGGTCGCTCTAAATCTGCCACATGCACATGGAATGTGGTCGGGCCCATACTTGTTGGCCCTCTTTCCTATCGGCCAATCAGGTCGCTTTAAATGTGCCACGCGCTAGAGATGTGTCCACAACCTATGTTTGGTCGGCCCCTTTTTTATCGACCAATCAGGTCGCTCTAAACCCGCCACACGCATTAAAAGTCTGAACTATGCCAAACGGCCACCATGTAAATTGGTTAAAAAATTCGCCAAACCGCGCCAACATGATAATCGGCATGCCAACACGCCACTCCGCCGCAACAACATGCCAACGTGCCACAAACAGCGCAGCTACGTGCTAACCCACTTTTTGTTTGTGGAGAACGCCATAACAGATTCCAGTTAGGGTATTCCGATCAGAACACGATTCTTGCTTTAGTGGCATTAGTCGAAACCCTAATTTTTGGTCGTGCCCCAAAGTACACCACTTTGTCCCCACAACATGCCACGAGCCATGCGGGACCCATAAATCCCTAAAAAAAGGCGCCATGCCATGGCCACCCATGGCTATCCTTGCGCCTGTGGTCGTTCCCACATTATGGCCCTGCCATAATTCCTTTGACGTGGCCATGGTACCATCTGCACAAAAAACGTCACCGCGCCGCTACGACACATGCCACACGCACTAATTAGGGTTGCGGCAATACCAAACCATAATCCAGACAGGTGCCACTGCACCACTATGCCACTGACAGGCGCCATTACGCCATTATGACACTACTGGCGCCAACAAGATGTGGCCATAATCAACGACCACCTTCTCTCATAAATTGCGATCTCAGCCGTCCAACTTCGCCACGGAGTTAACCGGCCTATAACAAGTCTCAGATGACCAAAGAAGACTAATCTAATAGCGTCACACGCCATTTTCCTACGGCAAGTCTCATGACTTAACTTGCCACACATGATTATCCGCTATTTAGCTGGCGTACGATTAATCAGAATAGCCAGGTCTTGCACACAAGACCCACTCAACAATCTGTTGCAGATTTTCCACGAAAATACTCGAGACATCAAACATGTCACAAATTGGGGGATGCTCATCAGGGTATTGGTCTGGTGGTTTACTTCGTGCGGTGTGCAACACGCCCATTATAAGAAAGTGTCAGGAAAGCGGGCAGTTAGTGGCGGCAAGAAGTAGTGGGTGTAAACTAACCCGTTTCCTTCATAGTGGGGACGTGGTTTCTAGCATTTACACATTACCCCACTTCTCCATCACTCAACTACTCCCACTTCCTACGAGATCAGGGTGCGCTCAATTATGACTTGTATAAATAGGTTTCTACCTATTTCGACCAAAGAAAGACAACATAGTTTTGGTTAACAACAACACAAGTATCCAGAAAAAACACAAAAGAACTGATAGCTTACATTCCGCAAGCCAGTTCCACATTCTGATACAAGTCATAAAATAGCCACACCTTCAGAATTAGCCATTCTGGTCTCAACACCTTCTTCGATTCCCTCCCTAAGACCAACCCTTCTCCTTCACTTTGTGACGAAGCAAGACTGGAACGGTCATTTCTTGGTTTAGGTCAGGATTGTACAGATTGATCTCTCGAATCTAAAGTACTCCCATGCAGTGCATTTGTTTAGGTCTAAATTCGTTTCTCATCAACACACCCAAATTTACCAAAACCAGCGGAAATAGTTTTTACCCATAAACAACCTAATAGATACAAATAAGAGAAAGCAAGAGTAATAATACGGAAATATGCAAGAATAATAGCTAAAACAAGTATGGAATTGATATTAAAATCTATGCACTTATAAAATTCACCCACACTTAGATTTTGCTAGTCCTCGAGCAAACTAAAATAAAACTAATCCTAAATACAACAACTCCCCTTCGTTGAGATACGGTTACACTTTGGTAATGCAACATGCCTTTAAACCCCCAGGTGTCCCTAGTGGACGAGTTATAGTCTCGTGAGGGTTTACAAGAGGTATACATACAAAACATACTCCAATTTATCACCTTGGAAGAACTACTAAGGATAGACACAAAGTAGTAGCTAATAAGATAATTAGCCTACACATGTTCTTTAGCTACAAACATCCCACATACATTCCAATTATCACACATAAGAAATTGCTTACGTGTGATATTCAACCTGATTACATAACTCTACTAAGATAGTCATCGTACTTGTTGCAATGTTTCTCAACATTTTTGCCGCAACACTCGCATATTGAAATCACATGTATAAATAACGGAATGGAAATAGAATAATGATGTGTGCAAATGTTGACTAAAATGAACGATGTTACCCACAATACTTGTATGAATGTCGTTAAAATATTTTTATATATATTTAGCGCAATAGTTGAGATAAGCACTCATTTAATCGACAACACGATTAGATACTCTAAGCGCATGTTTCCTTTCAGCAAATATATGATAGTTCCCATGGATCTTGCATTCCACGCTTGCTTAAGCGACAGAGACATGGAAAACGCACAAATACTGCACTCCAAGTGTCGAGAACCTCATCGAGTCTTTTTGACTTGCTAAATAATGATGATAGGTTTCACTCATTTCATCGACTACATGATTAATTTCCATGTATCCGGTAGTTCTAAAACTCTCGGTTAATCATCTTGAAACATCCTTGGAAAACAATGATGGTAATCTTACACATACCACTAGTTCCAAATAATTCTCAAATGATTATTAATCAATACGAAACATTCTAAGTTAACATCAAATGACTGTCTCACACAAATCATATAAGATGTACGAGGTTATTTTCACATAACTAATGTCGGTATATGAAGAGGAGCCTTATATATATTTTTGATTTTTGATTTTTGGCTCACTCTTTCTGAGTGTAAGCCAATTATCTTATGGGGCTTTATATATACTCAACCAATGATTACCTTGCTACAACATCCATGGCAACACTAGGATCCCACCAAATCACTTAGAGAAACATATAACTGCAATAATAAAAAGAAAGTGATTCAGTAATGATTAATTGCGAGAACTAATTTTCCAACGACTACCATGTCATTTCTAGCATCTGAGTTTTGCATTCAATTATGAACGTATATAATTAAGGATTGTAGAACGATAAGGCGGGAATCAAGCTATAGTCCTAAGAACTGTTTCAACCTAAAAAGGTTTAAAGTGTCATCCTAAGTAGCTCATAATTAACTCCAAAAGATGAAGTCTCAAGTATGCAAGAAATCAAAGAGTATGTTTGTTTTTTTTAATTGTATATGCATATGATATGATATTAAATGCTCCCCCACACTTAAATTTTACATTGTCCTCAATGTAATTGATTCATCCAAAGTAAAATCAAGATGGGAAATTCAAATATGATATGCAAAAATAACAAAAATTAAAAGATAAGAGATAGAAATACAAAACCGATGGGTTGCCTCCCATGTAGCGCTTTGTTTAATGTCCTCAACCCAACTTGGCATTCCAATTATGCTACTCCTCCAGAGGGAGCAAATCTCAAGTCTCGTTATTTCTACATTCTCCTTAGAGAAGTTTTCATAATAAGGCTTCAATCTATGACCATTGACTTTGAAATTTATTCCAGTTTTCGTACTAGTAATCTCAACTGCACCATAAGGAAAAACATTAGTAACAACATACGGTCCAATCCATCTGGACCTTAACTTCCCAGGAAATAATCGAATACGAGTATTAAATAAAAGAACTTTGTGACCCACAAAAAAACTCTTTCGAGAAATCATCTTGTCATGGAAAAGTTTTTTCTTCTCATTGTAAATACGAGAACTCTCGTAAGCATCATTTTGTATTTCCTCTAGCTCGTTTAGTTGTAACTTCCTTTGTTTCCCCGCATTTTCATAATCCATGTTGCACATCTTTATCGCCCAATATTCCTTGTGTTCAAGTTCACCCGGAAGATGACAAGCTTTGCCATAAACCAACTGATACGGGGACATACTAATTGGTGTTTTTTACGCCGTTCTATATGCCCAAAGTGCATCGTTAAGTCTATAACTCCAATCTTTCCGTGTAGTGTTTACGGTTTTCTCAAGAATGGATTTAATCTCATGGTTCGATATTTCATCTTGCCCACTAGTTTGTGGATGATACGGCGTACCAACCATGTGTGTTATGTTGTACTTATTGAGTAAGGCATGAAAGGATTTATGAAAATGTGATCCTCCGTCACCGATAAACATTGTTGGTGTACCATGTATAGAGAAAATATATTCCTTCACAAACTCACAAACAACTTGAGAATCATTGGTAGGGGGCTTTAGCTTTCACCCATTTAGAAACATAATCCACAACAAGAAGTATAAAAAAATTTCCATTATAATTGACAAAAGGACCCATAAAATCAATTCCCCACACATCAAGTACTTCTACAACAAGAATTGGTGTGAGTGGTATTTGATTTCGAGTACCTAGATTTCCCGTTCTTTGACATCTATCACGAGATTTGCAAAAAATATATGCATCCTCGAATAAGGTAGGCCAATAAAATCCACTTTCAAGTACTTTGAAAGCGGTACGTTTAGCACCAAAGTGACCACCACATGCATAAGTATGACGAAAAGTAAGAATATATTGAAATTCAGAATTAGGTACACACCTGCGGATAATTTGATCAACACCGTATTTCCACAAGTATGATTCATCTCACACATATTGCTTGGCTATTTTATTAAGCTTAAGCTTTTGAAAATTAGACACTGTACTAGTTACTTTTCTTGTTACCAAGTAATTCTCTATATCCGCATACCAAGGTGTTGAATCTTAAATCGAAAAAGTTGTTCGTCTGAAAAACGATCTTGTAAAGGAAGTTCTTCTTCGGAAACAACAAGTCTACTAAGGTGATCCATAACAGTATTTTCAACACCTCTTTATCCTTGATTTCATAATCAAATTCTTGCAATAGTAATATCCACCGTATAAGTATTGTCTTAGCTTCTTTCTTCTTTAATAGGTACCGAAGTGCTGCATGATCGGAATGTACAATCACTTTTGTACCCACCAAATATAATCTAAATTTTTCTAGTGCAAATACTATAGCCATGAATTCTTTCTAGGTAGTGGAATAGTTGATTTGTGCGTCGTTTAGGGTCCTAGATGCATAATAAATCACATGAGACAGCTTGTCTACTCTTTGACCCAAAACGGCTCCAACTGCATAGTCACTTGCATAACACATTAATTCAAACATAAAACTCCAATCCGGTGACTTGATAATTGGTGTAGTTGTCACAATTCTTTCAATCTATCAAAGGCATCCTTGCACTCCTTGTTGAAGTTAAAAACAACCTCCTTTTGCAATAATATTTTCACATCGACAATGAGATTTTGGAGAAATCTTAGATAAACCGCCTGTAAAAACCTGCATGACCAAGAAACGAGCGAATATCCCTCACCGAAGTGGGATATTGTAAGTTTCTTATTAAGTCTATCTTTTCTTTGTCAACTTCAAGCCATCGAGAGGGCACAATGTGACCGAGCACTATTCCATGGTTTACCATAAAGTGGCATTTCTCTCAATTAAGAACAAGGTTAGTGTCTATGCATCTTTTAAGTACAAGTTCAAGATTTTGTAAACAAATATCAAATTAATTGCCATAAACACTAAAATCATCCAGAAATACCCCAATAATGCGTTCCACGTAGTCAGAAAATATACTAACCATACACCTCTGAAAAGTGGCAGGCGCATTGAAAAGACCAAACGGCATTCGTCTATAGGAAAACGTACCAAAAGGACAAGTAAAAGTAGTCTTCTCCTGATCCTCCGGTGCAATAACAATATGATTGTACCCCGAATAACCGTCCAAAAAGCAATAACGTGAATGTCCCGCTAACCTCTCTAACATCCGATCAATGAAAGGCAAAGGAAAGTGATCCTTTCGGGTTGCTGTATTAAGCTTTCTATAGTCTATGCACACTCTCCATCCTGTTCGAACTCTTCACCACTTGAACCGGGTTAACCCATTTGCTGTCAGAAATTGGGTAAATCTGAAAAAGCGGGGGTCTAACAACCACACCCAATATTTCGATTAGCAATCTGTATGGACTAACTCCAATATACTTTCTAGAAAATCAACTAGACATTCAGACTCAATCTATAGAAAAGTATATCGAGGAGTAAATATCTCTCTCACTTGATTTGATCTTTACTCAAGCAAATAAGAATTTGCGAGTCTTTATCAAATACAAGGATAATAAACTTGGATGGTACCAATATCCAAGGATCAATCAATTTCCAATCAACAACCAAAGGTTGGATTTCACAATTGATCGATACAAACACACAACCTGTGATATTTCAATTATATAACAAAATATAATGCAAAATAGAAATAACACGGATACCAGAAATTTTGTTACCGAGGAAACTGCAAATGCAGAAAAATCCCGGGAAGTCCAGATTGAACACCACACTGTATTAAGCCACTACAGACACTAGCCTACTACAAACTAACTTCGGTCTGGACTGTAGTTAAACCCTAATCAATATCACACTGACTCAAGGTACAATTGCGCTTCTTACATCTCTGATCCCAGCAGGATACTACGCACTTGATTCGCTTAGCTGATCTCACCCACAACCAAGAGTTGCTACGACCCAAAGTCGAAGACTTTAATAAACAAATCTGTATAACACAGAAAAGTCTACGATAATAGATAAATCTTTCTCCCACAGATAAACCTACAAGTTTTGTTCCGTCTTTTGATAAAATCAAGGTGAACAGGAACCAATCGATAACCCGGACTTATATTCCCGAAGAACAGCCTAGAATTATCAATCACCTCACAATAATCTAAATCGTATGGTAGCGAAACTAGATATTGTGGAATCACAAACGATGAGACGAAGATGTTTGTGGTTTCTTTTTATCTTGCCCTATCGGAGATATAATCTCAATCCAATCTTACAATTGAACTCGTAAAATAGAAAATGGAAAGATCAGATCGCTCAACTACAAGAGAAGTAGTTTCGTCTGGCTTCACAATCCCAATGAAGTCTTCAAGTCGTTAACCGACAGTAGGGGTGTACCAAATGCCCGGAAGCCTGCAGCCTGCCATGTATCGCCCGGGTCCGAAGGATCCCATGGACGCCTGACATCCTGTCATGGGATCGCCCGTCCTGCCCAATAATTATAAGTGGGCGGACCCGGGTTTTTCTTCAAATATTGGAGTCCGGCATGTTAGCTTGCGCGGTAGCCTGTTTAGTTACCCGGCTTGCCTGACTGCCGGTAGCCTGGAATAAAGTTATCTATTAGTGTGATGGAATTCTCAAGAACATAAAGTTCATACTTGGATAATTTATTGAGGTTAGATAAACTTCTGAATTACATATCTCAGTGATGAATATGAATTGCTTGAACTATCATTTGAACGAGTTACAGATATATCATCATTTATCAAACCAAAAAAAAAACATATATACTTTTTAAAATTTTGAATTATCTCTTGGGCTCGAGGACTGCCCGGACTGACCTGGCCTGGCCTTTATTGTTTTAGGGGTATGGATGGGCCATGAGAATTAAATTTTTGTTATTGCCCGGCCTAGCCTGGCCTGTTAAACTTAATGAGTAGTAAGGACTACAAGCACGTCCGGCCCGGCCTGTGCTATAATCGGGCTTGGGCTGGCCTGCTCGTCCTGATGTACACCCTTAACCGACAGGGTCTCGAGAAGAAACCTACGGTTAAAGGAGAATCGACTCTAGCAAACCAACTAGTATCACACAAGATATGTGGGGATTAGTTTTTCCAATTGCTATATGTCTCCTTTATATAGTTTCCAAATCAAGGTTCGCAATCCAAGTTACCTTGGTAACAAAGCATTCAATATTCACCTTTAGATGAAAAAACCTGATTTATCCAAGCTAATATCTTTCAACCGTTAGATCGAAACTTAGATTGTCACACACAAATGAAATTCATTCATTTAGGTTTGAGTAACCGTACCTAAACGTGTACACTTAACTGGTTCACAAATAGTTAACCAATGGTTAGCCATATGAGCACTTTTATATTAACCGTATTAATCTTTCTCATAACTAATTCAAATAACTCATAAGAACTAGTTCAAGAGTTGTTCAATTACTTAGATCTTTATACATAGACACAATTGAAACAAAATCGGTTTGATTAACTTGAATCAATTCATGAATAATATATCCACGGTTTGCAAAGATTGCATTTCTTATTGATTTATTGTTTAGGTTCATGAAACTACCGATTTGAGAAATATAACTGTAGATGGTGGATTTTCGACAAGGGCTAAAATCGTAAACTCATAATTACACGAAGCTCTGATCCAGCAATCAGACATGAGTATCGAGACACGGGTCTCTCATTGAATTCTGAACGGAGAGTACTTTCTCTCAGAGTACATGTAGATATGTAGTCTCACGACTGGACAACGGCATATCTCATGAATACTGAATACTTTCAGTGATTATTTCTATATAGTATCACGAGATGGACGGCTCCTAGACATCTTGCTCTGCTAGTATAGAGCGATAACGTCTTCAGGAACAAACAACGAGTTTACCCTGACTATATAAAGGATATGACTTACCGTCAAGCTCATATCGGGATAATTAATGCTCCTAGACAGTTTGCTCTGCTAGTATAGAGCCACAAAGTTAATTATTCCTAATTACAATTGCTCATATTCCATGGTCGAATCCACGACTGGTCCCATGGAATGGCAATAACAATTGCTCATATTCCATGGTCGAATCCACGACTGATCCCATAGAATGGCAATAACAATTGCTCCTATTCCATGGTTGAATCTGCAACTGGTCCCACGGAATGGAAATAAATTTTTTTTCTGATTCTATGATCGAATCCACGGCTTGATCTCATAGAATAGCAATAACTATATTATCTCATTACTCTGATTTCATGATCGAATCCACAACTGGTCTCATAAATGGTAATAGATAAATCTTAATTACTCCGATTCTATGGTCGAATCTACGATCCCATGGAATGGTAATGCTCACTTTATAATTCTGAATTCGTAGTCGAATCCTCAGCTGATCCTATGAATTAATAATAAACATCTTATTACTCAGTTTTGTGAATTATTCTCCATTGAATTCCACAATTAGTAATAAATGATCAACAACCGGGCGTCTAAGCTACCTCTAAGTAATCCCAGATTCAAATGGTGAAAGTGTATTCAACGACGATACACTAACAGTCACCGCACGAACGAGTATTTCAAAATACAACGAAACGATGAACCTATGCAAAATAGGGAAGAAAATAATAAATAATTAAAATATTGACCAAGGTGCTGGGAACACGGACACACGACCTACCGACCGTGTCGTGGTCAGTTCCACGCCAGTTTTATATTTTTAATACATTTTTATTATTTTCCATGATTTGATGAAAATTCTCTTATCTGATCAAATCTCCTTCGTCTCGAGGAAGCTCCTCGGTTTCATGGTACTTCCATAAATCCATAACAAATAATATAAAATTAAGGAAAGGAGTGTGGGGCGTGACCATTGGCCAACCGGCCATGCCTTGGTCCCAGCCGGCCCTACACCCCACGGTTCCTTATTATTTTATTATTATTATTATTTCTCTAATTTCATGAAAAAACTCCTTGATTTCATGGTATTTTTTGCACAAATCATCATATAATAATAAAATAAAATAAAATTATGAAAACTTGTGGGACCGGGCCACTAGCCGGCCGGCCATGCCCTAGCCGGTCCCACACGCCCTTTGCTTTATTATTTTATTATTATTTATCCTATTTTTCCATGAATTCATCAAATTCCTTCATTTTATGGTATTTCTCTCAAATTAGGAAAAATCCCCTCAAATCATCAAAAATACCTAAAAAATATTAAAAAAATTATAAAAAAACTCGTGGGACCGGGCCATAGCCGGACGGCCATGCCTCCATGGTCCCACATGCCCGTGTTTTTATTATTTTAATATTTTGCTTCCATGAACTCATGAAAACTCCTTCAATTCATGGAAACTCCTTAAATTCATCAAATTTCTCAAAATTCATGAATTTTTCATAAAATCATCAAAATATTATAAAATTAAAGAAAAGGCACCACAGGACCGTGGTCACGACCGGCCGACCAGGCCTTGACCACGGCAGTCCCACGCCTCCTCATTCCTTATTTTATAATTATTTTTCATCATCTCATGGTGTTTTCCTCAGTTTCGTCGAAACCCTAATTTTGGCATATTTTCTCGAATGGATGCTCAATTGCACGCCAGAAAATATCAAAATTCTCAAGACTGAGATGCGGACGCCTTGGGGACACGAGAACGCTATCTTGACTGACCAAGATTGTCTCTTTGGCTCACGAGGCCGGTCCCATCAATTTTCACAGTTTTGACCTAATTTGCACAATCGCTCGTATTAGGTCCAAAACTCTTCCAAACACTTTGGATTTTCATGAAGTGATCGTCAGGCGGTCACGTGACAACCCAGGGCCGGTTTCATGACCCCATGGTCGGTCCCTCACTCCGTCATAATTAATTAGGTTTTCTCACCTAAGGCTCAGACGAGCATTTTCGAATAAATGATTAAACCAACATTTAATCGTTCTTTCACCAACAAATCGTCAACTCTTCAGGAATTCTTTGTATTTTCTCACGTGAGCATATGGATACTGCATGGTTGATCCAGGGTCCCATGTAGTCGCTCCCTCCTTTGTCCCATGGTTAAAATTCTGACGAACCATGAATTGATCATCAATTGATCAAATTAGGGTTTCTGAATCCAAGGATCATCATTCCAGATTCCAACCTTAATAATTTTACGACGACCTCATGGTCATTAATCTTATTAATTATGCTCGGTTCAATAACCAGTACTTTAATTAATATTTTGGTCACACTGCCAATAATCCATCAGATGAGCAACACTTGCTCAGACGATCAAATATTCAACAATTCATCACATGAGCAAGACTTGCTCAGATGATAAATGTTTGCTCAAACCAAGGAATATTGGTTCAACAATCAATATTCAACGATCCATCGAATGAGCAATACTTGCTCACTTCATCGTAAGAACTATATCTCTGTCTCATGACATGTTCAATTCATGAGTTTCAGAACATCATGTTCAACTCAGCAACTACATGGACTCATCGTCCCATCAAACCACAAAGTCATCAATTGACTAACAAACCACGAGACGTCAATTGTGTCACTTGGGGGATATCACTTAGGGTTTTGGTCTGGCGGTCTACGACACGTGTGTTCAAACACACGATGGAATGTGAGCAAGTCGTGCAATCAGTTGAAGGAATTCATGAGGTAGTGGGTGGAAAATCGACCAAGTCTCCACACGTTGAGCAACTGGTTTCAAACACGATCTCCACTTCCCCACTCCTTGATTCCATCAACTGTCACACTTCATGGGATCATGGTGTCTACAATTCCAACAATATAAATAAGTCTTTGAATCATGATTGAATCGGCATCATCAGTATCATCAATCTCACGTCTCATCGACAACACGAGATCATCAACTCATCAATTGAGCAACTACTCTCAATTGAGCAATTTCAATCATTCAGAGCTTATCGTATTCAGAATTCACACACCCACAATATTTGATTACCATTGATTCCACATATTTCCCAGCTTCTCTCCTACAGATCAACCCATCCTCTCTTATGACCGAATTTACTCTGGAACAGTCATTGTCTTGATTTAGGCCGGAGTACTACAGATTGATCTCTCGAATCTAAAGCACCCCTTTTGCAGCGATGCATCTGTGTGAGGTTTAACATTTTGCTCGGTTCGAGGAGTCTCCTCTGTACGGTTGTCTCCTCAATTCCTTAAAAAATAGCAAATCGTTTTTCCCCATCTACAGATTAGCGACCACAGTGGGAGATCATTCTCTCGGTTGCAATCTCAATTCGGCAGGATGGTCGGTCTTAGGTATGGTTCAGTTATCAATCCGGGTTCAACACCCAAATCTAACATTGCAAGTCCTAGTGATACTGCAATCGCAAGTACTACTCCTCTCAACATTGCAGGCTTCAGTGGTACCTCTAATACCACTCCTCCAGCCAGCAATATAATGCCACATGTTACTACTACTCCTCCAAGTACTGGTGCTCCAGTGATCACCCCTGCAAGTGACGGCACTGGCGCCATCAACAATCCACTCTTCGGTCGGTCTCCTGAAGAAACCAGAGGAAATCATCCTATCATAGTTGATCTCACGAAGATTCAGACTGACGTGGCTGCAACACATAAGCAGTTGTGTATTTATATTAAAACTCTCACAGACAAGCTTGCGTCTGAACGAACTCAGCCTCAGCGCGAGAAAGGAAAAGCTAAAGAAACATCTTCAACCGCTGATCCTGAAATCTCTCCAATCCATGTTGTACATGATGAAGAATTCCGCAAAGCTGCAGATGACTCTCCAGCAACGGAACCTGCAAGTTTCATCACTCGTGAATATATGGAGTGCTTTTTTGAGGATCGATGAAAAGACAAGACATCATCCGTCCATCGTCACCAACCTCCATACTGCTATATAGATGATTCCTCTTTCAAAAGGTTATACCGCTCCAACATTCATTATTTATGATGGAACATGCAATACTCAAAAACATATTTCTCGGTTTCTGGAATTATTGGGCGAACACGAGCACAACCATGTCGTCCGTCTGGGGAAATTTTCAAAATCCTTGAAAGGCAGGGCATACACCTGGTACAACAACATCGCATCATGAAGTATCACCTATTGGGGAGAGATGATTAATGCTTTCTACAGAAAATACTTCTTTGTGTCAGAGAAAGTCACTCTCTCTGATCTAGGAAGGATGTTTCGAAGGAGTAGCGAACATCCTGATGATTATGTGAAAAGGTTCAGAATTCAAGTCTTGGACTGCCATGACCCAAACGTCACATAGCAACAACTTGTAGACTTGTGCGTCAACAAAATGATCCCGATCTACAGAGCCTTGCTCGAAAACCTCCGGTTCCACACTTTCTCAGAACTTCATGAAGCAGCCAAAACGATCAGCGACTACTACACCTGCTTTACTGAGCAAAATCTACAAGGTCGAGGAACCTCGGAGCAGCCGACGCCTGATCAACAAATAGTACGATGTACAACCTTCCATGAACGTTGTTGCTCAAGGAATAAAAAGGAAAGATTCTGCTCAAACATGCGACATCCAACACCTCTTCCTACAAAAGCATCACGGAAGGATAACCAATCTTGCACAAACCTCGAACCGGCATCAACGAACGGTAAAATGATCGGACAGACTAAACTTCTCATGAAGGAGTGATCGAGTTACTGGAAGTCTGGGTTCAAGACGGTGCAATCAAACTGTTGCTCATCATAGAGAGCCAACATGAAGAATCCAAGGTACTGTCACCTTCATAGATTTATCAATCATTCGACAAGTAACTGCAATATTTTGAAGCACGTCACCAAAGAGAAGGTTGATCCATAATAGCTTCAACTGGGCACTAGAGGAGTACACAAGAATCCTCTCCCAATCATAACCTTTACACTCTCTAACAACCTATCAAAGAGGCAGTTCAATCCTTGGTCGAACGTGAATTGCTCTATCTGTCGAAGGCACAAAAGAGAGACATGTTCCCAGCACTGAACCACATCGTGTCAAGAAGTCCATTCCGGAAATACTTTTTGAGCCTCCAGCCACAAACCAATGTATGTACGACTGGGGACTGCTTACCACAGTCGAAGAAACGAATTTGGAAGAACGTTGATCGATGCAGGCACCGCCATCAACATCATTTCACTGAAAACCTCAGAGCCGTAGGCATCAGTCGACAAGAAGCTACTCATGCTCTCATCTCAATCAGAGACCTTAAAGGAGCTCTCGGAATACTTATGGCTACATCACTCTCAAAGTGAACATAAGTTCAACACTGGACAGAAACCAAGTTTCACATAATCAGGAAGATCCAGGATATGACATGTCCTTCAGACGAGCGTGGATCCACGCTGAAAATATGGGTACTTACAGAGAGCCTTTGGTTACACGTCTCTCCAACGAAGAAAGTTCTGATCCAGAAGATTTGACGGACATTCCATCATCAGAGTACTTGGAGGAATTTCAAACTTTGACGAGGTTGAAGAAAGAACCTGCAAAAGATGCATATACATCCATTAAGAGGTTTCACACTCAGGCAAGTCTCATCCCATGTCTATGTCATTTATTTCCTCACATGCTATCCTAGCATGGGGACTCAATTCTGCTAGCAACTCTGCAAGACGTTATGAATGGTAGCTTCACCACATTAGTATTTTACCAAGTGGTTGAATCTGACGCTCCTCCGAATCAAGCACTGAAACATTCATTACCGAGATGATGTCCAAACATGGCAAAGAACACTTTGGGTGTTTCTCCTGCTAGTCCATGTGTTCCACAAAATCAGAAAGCTCTAATGTCTGCACAAGTGTCGAATCCCACTACTGCAACGAAAGGGATGCTGAATCAACAGGAGATACTCCAGGGCCGAGACGATCAATCCCCTAAGATATTCGATGCTTAAGGAATATACGCTCCAACACTCAAGCATCTAAAAAAGCTATCAAATTGTACTTCCAATCAAAGAGTACAGCTTCAGCAGAAATATCTCGATGATGACACATTGATTCAACACCAGCACGATCAAAGTGTAACTAAACAATAAGTCTTCATTATCCCATGATAAGACTTCTGAAGCATATGCAACATCATTCATACATGGATGGCACTAACTCCTTCAATATATACTGGGCAACCTGAGATGAATCCGTGAAACTTCATCAACGGGTTTTCTCTACATCACAAGCCCCTGCATGATTGGGTAACTTTCTCTCTTCACCAATCACATCCAGTATGAAAACTGCTGATGCTATCTACCGCAACAATGTTGACTCACTGACAAAGCCAGATCGTGGTAAAGTTATGCTTTCAGGAGCATTCAGGTTGAACTCTCAGTACACCTTCATCTTACGGACGCTCAACTCATCAACTAGTTCATGAATGTAAAAGACTCACTGGATGAAGGAGAAAAGTTTATATCTATAATCATGGTTCTATCCTTTTCGGTCTATGGAGAAACTTCAACCATGGTATCAGCATCAACAATAATCTCTAGAGGAACACCATCCATGATCTCAGCATCGACAAGGATCTCTGGAGCGTAATCATTCATGGTTTCAGCACCAACAACGGTCTCAGGAGCAACATCCTCAGGGCTTCATCAACTAATCATTCTCTAAAGTGTTACCCATGAAGCGGACTTCTCTAAGACCAATGATTCATATCAAGATGTGCGGACCTGATAACATGCTCACATGAAAGTCTTCCCAAAGCTGGCACGACTGGTGGGCATAATCCAAAGTCTTCTACAAGATGTTCTCATCACCTCTATAAATGAGATACAACACACTCCAGGACATGGGTTTTCAAAAACGTACTAATGGGTGCGGAATGGGACAATGCTTCCTCAACTAAATATGTTTGTATATGTCTCTTCTACAACATACCAAAAGGGCGCATCAATCGGACATACGAGCTGAAAGATACGGCATTTACTGTCAGGTCTATGAAATCTGAAAATTTGCACGGGATTACAAGTTATGAAAGTGCATACTTTATTGATTGCCCTAGACATCTCCAAACTTAAGAATTCTGGTTGCATATGATTCCTCCGTCTCTTAGCTTCGAAAGTTGGGGTCAATCGTCAGATTCCGACGTCGTATGAGGTTCCTACAGCTTCTTGAGCGTACAACATGCAAACAACAATTTTTAGACGGGATTCATAACTTCCACAGTCGATCTGTGTCCACCAGGTCCTTCCGCTAAACCCTTCATCAAGGTACCTCCAACTTCGAGCACCTAGGTCTTTACATCAATTTTTCTACCTGGGTCATCTATCTAGGTCTCACCAGAAGAAGGGAAAACGAAACGGAGAGACTTAACAAAATACTGGGGACTGACGGTCCACTGGTCAAGACGATCGATTTCACAATCCAAAATCGATCAAGAAATCAAGACCAGAATAAAACCTCACATCTCTCAGAAGTCCAAGGTTCAAGATATCATGGAAAGAAAACTAAAGAAAGTCAGCAAAATAAGATTTCTGCTTTTTTTCATCCATCTTCTTCAACACGGCATCACTGGTGGTGAAATAAGTGTCACCTTCCACCGCTTTCCTTATAGCATCAATCTTTTGACGAAGCCACTTCAGATTGAAGCCAAGTTCTTCAGCTTTCTTCAAGTTGTACTCCCAATCAAAGAGTACATCCCGGGTGACAGTATTTCCAGTTGTGATGCGAATATCATTTATAACACGCAATATGGCTTCTGCTTGCCTCGTCAAGAAATAACTATGCTCCGGATCCTTGGTAATGACGATGTGCCCATACATCTTCCACGGTTTCTCGTACAAGCCTGCATATCCAATGGGAACGCTGAATCCGCCAACTAGTTCATGATACAGGAGTGAAGCATCGAGCGGAGGATCAAAAGAAACTCCTTCACTTGTATATTCATGCACCACTATACGGTTCTCAATTACTGGAGCAGCCTACAGGGCAACAGTTTCTTCAGTATTCTCTACTGGTGTTTCGGTTTCTTCTATCACTGAAGTAGCAACAATCTGAGTTTCCAAGACTTCAATGACAACCTTCTCATGTACTTTAAGTGCAGAGATGGTTGTCTCTTCATCAATAACTCCAAGGAAGTTTGAGTTATCCTCATTGGTTTCAATATCCTCAACTTCGGTATTTGGCACCTAATACGAAGATTACATGAGGATTAGAGTCATTTAAGCTTGAAACCAAATGATATCATAAAATACATCATAAAATCAATCCAACATTATCAAGATTAATCATTATACACTCAAGGCACGAGCAAATAGCATGAAAGTCATGAAAATACGTTTTACGGTAACCTCGTCTGAAGAAACTGTACTCTGCCCTGTACTAAAAGACTAACTGGGAGCAATATACGAGGAATCCAAATATTGGTTATATACCATTCTCTTCGTATGGATTTCCTCTACAACTTCTCAAAATTTCATGACAATCCGATGAACGAGCAAAGAGATGTGGCTAAACCATGGAGCAACATGCCATCTGAAAATTTTCTGAAGATCTCCTGGAAGTTCACTATTTCGCCTTTTTCAGGCCCTAAACATGCTCAAACTTCAAAGAGATTCTTTGTTAAATATTGGAAATTTCCTGGGATTGAAGATAATATGAAAACCGCGAAAATCCGACTTCGGACGAAGATTCTACAGCGTTTCTAGTAAAATCTGAAGTGAAATTTTCCGGTGACGTATTTAGGCAAAGTTATCCATAAATTCACATGGATTTTCATTAATTCATTCACGAATCAGCGATATCATACTTCTTTGCAAAGTCTCTAAATCATTTGAAGGCTCGACGATGCCAGAATCTCCGTTGACAGCACCGTTATCTCCATTCTGTTTGGGAATTCTCCATATTCTTATCTCCCAAAGAAGAGTGCGCTTCATCAACATGATTCTTATCTACAATGATTTCTTCCTGGATTCATCAACAAAAATTATTATTATTTCATTTAAGGAGATGTCGCAATCACCTGCATGAAAGAGATATTTACATCGACTTCTTCATCAGTACTGGATTCCTGAATTGTTCGCCTGGGAACAAGTTGAAGACCGTCAATCGATGGAGAAAAGGTCTGAAAAGAAATAACAAAACCTTGGTCTCGTGATCCTAATTGCACGGGAAGGAAAAATTCATGACACAAGGAGCGTTAACAACTCACCAAGGAAACGGCTAGGGACTGCACGTCATTTGCTAACATCCTGTAGTCCTTACTTCCGGGTGCTCCACCCCGAAGACTTTCTTCCATTTCCAAGGAGTCTACATGATCTGAAACCTCACTACATGATCATCCTATGGTATAGTTGATGAAATAACCAGGAGTACAACTCAGTATGAAGGATCTCTCACCATCACTCAGAGGTCCCAGAAGTACCATTTCTTGAAGTTACACCCGCGGAGATGTCATCCCTGGAAACATCGTCTTTGAAAGTGTCATCATGGGAGTCAGTCATTCTTGCAAAGTGGCTGTGACAGATGCATAACATTTAGCGCATCATTTATACAAAGCGCAGGATTCAGCAAAACAACAAATCATGGAATAAAGATGCTCACATCAGCGTCTGCAAAAATGGTAACTTTCAACTCTTACCTGTTTACGATTCCACTAACAGTACATGAGTTAATACTTCAAATCTTGCTCGTTCCTTCAAACCTGCTAAGACGAGCGAAATTCTGACATGATTTTCACAAAACCGTGAACAACCCACGTAAATTTTACAATGTGAACATTCACTGGTTTCTCAAAATCTGGACAGATGTTTATTCTACGATTGTGAAAACTCACATATAGACATTCTTTCACCATGTATGGTTGTCTACTTTCAACAATTGTTCAAAATCAAAACATTGATTTCACAAAATATATTTTAACGTGAAACTCACGTAAATTTGAAAAATATATCTATATATTTTTGCTCCCTCGCACGAGCATCTGTCTTTGAAGCGAGAGTATATTTTCAAAGATTTCCGAAAGCTCGAAGATAAAAAATTTCCTGAAGGCACATAAACAAAATTTTATTACTAACAGACGCACGTCTATCTCATGAACACTGAATACTTTCAGTGATTATTTCTATATAGTATCACGAGATGGACGGCTCCTAGACAGCTTGCTGTGCTAGTATAGAGCGATAACGTCTTTAGGAACAAACAACGAGTTTACCCTGACTATATAAAGGATATGACTTACCGACAAGCTCATATCGGGATAATTAATGCTCCTAGATAGCTTGCTCTGCTAGTATAGAGCCACAAAGTTAATTATTCCTAATTACAATTGTTCCTATTCCATGGTCGAATCCACGACTGGTCCCATGGAATGGCAATAACAATTGCTCATATTCCATGGTCGAATCCACGACTGATCCCATGGAATGGCAATAACAATTGATATTATTCCATGGTCGAATCTGCGACTGGTCCCATGGAATGGCAATAAACAATTTTTCTGATTCTATGATCGAATCCACGGCTTGATCTCATAGAATAACAATAACTATATTATCTCATTACTCCGATTTCATGATCGAATCCACAACTGGTCTCATAAATGGTAATAGATAAATCTTAATTACTCCGATTCTATGGTCGAATCTACGATCCCATGGAATGGTAATGCTCACTTTATAATTCTGAATTCGTAGTCGAATCCTCAGCTGATCCTATGAATTACTAATAAACATCTTATTACTCAGTTTTGTGAATTATTCACCACTGAATTCCACAATTAGTAATAAATAATCAACAACCGGGCGTCTGAGCTACCTCTAAGTAAGCCCTGATTCAAATGGTGAAAGTGTATTCAACGACGATACACTAACAGTCACCGCACGAACGAGTATTTCAAAATAAAATGAAACGATGAACCTATGCAAAATAGGGAAGAAAATAATAAATAATTAAAATATTGACCAAGGTGCTGGGAACACGGACACACGACCTACCGACCGTGCCGTGGTCAGTTCCACGCCAGTTTTATATTTTTAATACATTTTTATTATTTTCCATGATTTGATGAAAATTCTCTCATCTAATCAAATCTCCTTCGTCTCGAGGAAGCTCCTCGGTTTCATGGTACTTCCATAAATCCATAAAAAATAATATAAAATTAAGGAAAGGAGTGTGGGGCGTGACCATTGGCCAACCGGCCATGCCTTGGTCCCCGCCGGCCCTACACCCCATGGTTCCTTATTATTTTATTATTATTATTATTATTTCTCTAATTTCATGAAAAAACTCCTTGTTTTCATGGTATTTTTTGCACAAATCATCATATAATAATAAAATAAAATAAATTATGAAAACTTGTGGGACCGGGCCACTAGCCGGACGGCCATGCCCTAGCCGGTCCCACACGCCCTTTGCTTTATTATTTTATTATTATTTTTCCTATTTTTCCTTGAATTCATCAAATTCCTTGATATTATGGTATTTCTCTCAAATTAGGAAAAATTCCCTCAAATCATCAAAAATACCTAAAAAATATTAAAAAATTATAAAAAAACTCGTGGGACCGGGACATAGCCGGCCGGCCATGCCTCTATGGTCCCACACGCTCGTGTTTTTATTATTTTAATATTTTGCTTCCATGAACTCATGAAAACTCCTTCAATTCATGGAAACTCCCTAAATTCATCAAATTTCTCAAAATTCATGAATTTTTCATAAAATCATCAAAATATTATAAAATTAAGGAAAAGGCACCAAGGGACCGTGGTCACGACAGGACGACCATGCCTTGACCACGGCAGTCCAACGCCTCCTTATTCCTTATTTTATAATTATTTTTCATCATCTCATGGTGTTTTCCTCAGTTTCGTCGAAACCCTAATTTTGGCATATTTTCTCGAATGGATGCTCAATTGCACGCCAGAAAATATCAAAATTCTCAGGACTGAGACGCGAACGCCTTGGGGACACGAGCACGCTATCTTGACCGACGAAGATTGGCTCTTTGGCTCACGAGGCCGGTCCCATCAATTTTCACAGTTTTGACCTAATTTGCACAATCGCTCTTATTAGGTCCAAAATTCTTCCAAACACTTTGTATTTTCATGAAGTGATCGTCAGGCGGTCACGTGAAAACCCAGGGACGGTTTCATGACCCCATGGTCGGTCCCTCACTCCGTCATAATTAATTAGGTTTTCTCACCTAAGGCTCAGACGAGCATTTTTGAATAGATGATTAAACCAGCATTTAATCATTCTTTCACCAACAAATCGTCAACTCTTCAAGAGTTCTTTGTATTTGCTCACGTGAGCATATGAACACTACATGGTTGATCCACGGTCCCATGTAGTCGCTCCCTCCTTTGTCCCATGGTTAAAATTCTGACGAACCATGAATTGATCATCAATTGATCAAATTAGGGTTTCTGAATCCAAGGATCATCATTCCAGATTCCAACCTTAATAATTTTACGACGACCTCATGGTCATTAATCTTATTAATTATGCTCGGTTCAACAACCAGTACTTTAATTAATATTTTGGTCACGCTTCCAATAATCCATCAGATGAGCAACACTTACTCAGACGATCAAATATTCAACAATTCATCACATGATCAACACTTGCTCAGATGATAAATATTTTCTTAAACCAAGGAATATTGGTTCAACAATCAATATTCAACGATCCATCGAATGAGTAATACTTGCTCACTTCATCGTAAGAACCATACCTTTGTCTCATGACATGTTCAATTCATGATTTTAGGAACATCATGTTCAACTCAGCAACTACATGGACTCATCGTCCCATCAAACCACGAAGTCATCAATTGACTAACAAACCACGAGACGTCAATCGTGTCACTTTGGGGGATATCACTTAGGGTTTTGGTTTGGCGGTCCACGTCACGTGTCTTCAAACACACAATGGAATATGAGCAAGTCGTGCAATCAGTTGAAGGAATTCACGAGGTAGTGGGTGGAAAATCGACAAAGTCTCCACACGTTGAGCAACTGGTTTCAAACACGATCTCCACTTCCCCACTCCTTGATTCCATCAACTGTCACACTTCATGGGATCATGGTATCTAAAATTCCAACAATATAAATAAGTCTCTGAATCATGATTGAATCGGCATCAACAGTATCATCAATCTCACGTCTCATCGACAACACGCGATCATCAACTCATCAATTGAGCAACTACTCTCAATTGAGAAATTTCAATCACTCAGAGCTTATCGTATTCAGAATTCACACACCCACAATCTTTGATTACCATTGATTCCAGACATTTCACAGCTTCCCTCCTACAGATCAACCCATCCTCTCTTATGACCGAATTTACTCTGAAACGGTCATTGTCTTGATTTAGGCCGGAGTAATACGGATTGATCTCTCGAATCTAAAGCACCCCCTTTGCAGCGGTGCATCTGTGTGAGGTTTAACATTTCGCTCGGTTCGAGGAGTCTCCTCCGTACGGTCGTCTCCTCAATTCCTTAAAAACCAGCAAATCGTTTTTCCCCATCTACAATAACCAGCTTGGGTACACGTACGGGTATGCGTACATTAGCTACCGGATTTGAGTTGGCTTTTGGTTTCCAAACTCAGCAGAATTTTTCGGATAGAAAAGTTCCGCCAGTACGCGTAAAGGTACGCGTACCTAAGGTGACTGGTTTATGAGTTCGTAAACTTCAAACTCAGCAAAATTTTTCGGGAAGAAAAGTTCCGCCAGTACGCGTACCTAACCCGTCTCCTTCACCAATACCGTATGCGCACATATGCACAAACTTGGTTTTCGGTACATGGATTTATACTCTAATGTGCGAGCACACTATATATGCTTATATCCATAGTTGGTTACATAATCTCAACTCTATATTTCAATCATTGAAACATTCTTCTATAATGTTATAATAGTCGTTAGACATAAAGAATCGATTATCGTCATCAAAGCTATTTTCAAGATTGAAATGTGATCATGACTTTCGTCACAGGTAAAGATGAAAATGGTTAAAGCAAAAGCTTACCAACACATATTTCGAGAAAAATATAGGCGAGTAAACTCGGCTCGAAATAGCAAATGTGTATGTATGAAAACTATCATACTTATATGACTTTTGTCTCAAGAGTAGGAGATAGAGTAGATAGACTTTTGATTGACAGATGAGTTCAAGTCTCCACATACCTTTTGGTCGGATGAAGTTCCACTAGTTCCTTGAGTAGTTCTTCGTCTTCGTAAGATAATCGCCATGAAGTCTGGAGCTCAACTATTCCTAACTATCCTAGACCGATACTTAGTCATAAGTATACTAGAAATCAAGACATATAGTTTTTATCACTAACATTGACAAACATGCTTGAGATAGCAATGCATGCGAGTTCGACCGAGCAATGCTCTAACAATCTCCCCCTTTGTCAATTTTAGTGACAAAACCATCAATACATATGGATTACAAAATAGATAAAAACTTTGTAGCTTCTCGTCCACATGCTTGATCTCCTTGGTGCTTCAACATTACTCGAAAACTTCGTATTTTCCAAGTACTCCCATGATTCCATAGATGTTCAATTCAGCATCATAGTTGTTGAAGTTCCGTAGCCATGACAATGAGAAAACAAAAGCTCTCGATCATTGTTATACAGTGTCAGAGTATTATTACACAGCATCAAAGTTCTTATATCACAACTTCGACAACACTACTATGGTGATATGTATCACTCCCCCTTAGTAAATACTTTCGTCTCAACATGAAAACCACTCCCCCTTACATAATGACCCATAAAACACGTAAATCATATGTATTTGTCGTGTGAACAACATATTAATTCTCCCCCTTTTTGTCAATAAAATTGGCAAAGGTACGAAAACGGGATCCTAATGAAATTTCCACGAAGACTCTTCAAAACCAAAGAAAATTACATATCAACTTATTTAGATGCAATCATAAAGCCGAATCTAAATGCATTCATCAAGGAGTTTATATAGATACAAGATAACCCCTAAATAATTCCACAGCAGCACTCCCCACAAAGATATGGAAATTAAGCGCAAGTTCAAAAGAACTCTCCCCCATTTGATGTCATTCCCGAGAGAACAACAAGAGCGACCTTACTTTTACAAGAAAAGAAGGATTTTATTGGAAACCAAAACCCATAATGAAATGATTTTCTATATCCAAAATTCTCAATTAAAACTAACCACAAGTAAACCCATGATCAATTTAATTGGAATACCCAATCAAATTTAACACAAAAGTGATCAATTAAATTGAAAATGCTCGACATAAGAGAACTTACGGAGCTACGACTATGTTAACCATAAAAGAATGATTAACCCAATCGTTTTATGCTCAACACAAGAAAACCTTATGGAGCATTGCAATATACACATAAGATATGGATCAGGGAAATATCAATACTATGGCATATACAAAGATTCATTCTATTTTCATCACTATTTGCATAACGACATATAATAGACATAATCTTTGTAAACAAAAGATTTTAACCTATCTTCCATCAAAGAATTGACATAATAGGCTTAACTTTTGTTTGTCAAAAGTTCATAGATCTTGTATCAATACTTGCATATCGACATATAAAAGAGATAACTTTTGACATTATATGGCAATAATAGTTCACGGACGCAAACACACATATCCCATAATATATTGCAATATATAAAACCATAAAGATTAAAATTACAATCATCATCTTCCAAACCAAACATTAGAGTTTAAACAAATAAATCTAAAAACATGAAGATGAAAACGTTGGACATAGCTATGTGTACTCACAATAATGGCTATTCCAAACTCTAGTTATTCTTCCTAAAAACACAAGAATAGAATTCTTATAAGAAGATTTACTAGACATTATAGAGCTCTATTTAAGGCTTGCTATAAGGTTGCGAACACAAATTAGTTCTTCATTAGATTCCTTCGGCTTGATTTTCACAAACTCGAGATTCTTTTTCGCGATCACGAACTTTTAAGTAGAACTTCAAAATCTTGAAGAAGAACCGCGCCAAGGCATGCCATGCCACATGTGCCAATGGCATGCCAACCACCTTGCCGCGCCATACCATGACGGCCTTCCCTATGCGGCTACAAAAACGAAGGCCTGCAACAATCAGCGACCACTTTTTCATCTAAGGTGCCGATTTTAGCCGTCCAAGGTTACCAGCTAACGCATGGCAACCTTTGGCCCTAGTTTGGTCGCGCCTAAACAAAGCCAAAACCCTAACTTTTGGCCGCGCCTAAACTAGGCCATATTGTTGCTGAGATAATTGAACTGGTTTCTTGTCTACATGATCAATTGCATGATAGCAGTTTATAAGAACAGGGTTCTCATAAAACTCAGCAATGTTGTTTCTTTTGATCTCATCATCCTCTTTGCACCCTTCCCTAGTTTGCATCATTATCTCTTGAGAGACTATTCCGTTCCCGAACTTGTATATACCAAGAAAATCTTCATGATATATATACGAAATACATATAGGAAAACCCTAAGGTTACCTCTTAGAAGTCGGAAATGGGTCAGGTACGCAAACGCTCACAGTTATGAACTAAGTTCTAAACCGTCACAGCAGAGGAGCCTTATAGGAGGCTTTGTCAAGGTGCAACAAGAGAGAGAGCACTGAAAAGTTCAGTGTTTCAACAAAGCATGATTTTCTCAATAGCTTTTATGGATCAGATATGCTTCAATATAAAAGGAAAGCTAAAGTAGGATTCTACTTAGAAGACATTAATTTAAAGAACCAAACGAATAATACAAAAACCATTTTTTGTCAAGATGAGTTGCATCTTGAGCTTTATGTGCATCCTCATGAGGATGAGACGAGGATGCACAAAAAGACTGGTCAAGTTATAGATAGAGCACGTAGCTCATCATCGTTTTCCTTCTCTGAGTCAACAAGAGGATTAACTTCAAGGGAATTATTATAAGGAGAATAAGACATACCTAAAGATACTTTCTTCCTTAATCTTTTTATTTTCCGCTTGAGATTATTTATACTGGTTCTTAAATTGGAAGCATGATTGTTGATGTGAATGTGATCGAAACCCGATATTTTTGACTCGGTGTGATCCTTGCCACCATATAACATTCCCTTTCTTTGACGTCTTTTTCTATTTACTGGAACATCAAACTTCTTAGCTTTCCATATGACATTCTTTCCTCTACGTATGTTAAAGGAGTCAATGTCATACATATAACTAAGAGAGGAATTATCATATTGCTCTTCTGGATTCGAGACTATGATGTTCTCAGCACGGAGAGAGACCGACTATGTTATGAAGTTTTTCATTCCTTATCCGAAAACGGCATTTCCGTTCAATGTGACCCTTGTTTCTACAATAGTAACAGTTGAAAGAAATGTTTTTAACGGCTCTCCTACGCCCTGTCTTTGAAGAATGACAAGGACAGGGCGTAGGAATCAAGGTGCCACCTCTAAATGCAACTGTGGAGAAAATATGGGAAGCTATAATCTTGATGGAGAATATACCAACACCATGGAACATGGGAACGGAACCACCTCCAAACCACAGAAGCCATGAGTTTTGTTCTTATCATCATTTTCATGGACATACAACAAATGATTACAGGAATGTAAAAAGAATTATTTTGAGAATGATAGATCAAGGAAAACTAAACCACTTTTTGGTAGGGAACCCACAATCTCAACCACTGCCACCACCACCAGAGCATCACAAAGTGACCACGATGAAAAAGAAGGAAACATTCTTCATAGAAGTTGGTGCAAAATAAAAAAATCTATTCTGTCACTCTATCGTACATTCATATAAGACAATTGAAGATTTTCATGACAATGTTTTGAGTAGAGTTTTCGCAAGAGGTAACGATGGACGAGAAATTATGAATATTGCGAAAATCTCGCCACTAGAGGAATGGCAGAAACAGATCATTTCTTTTACCTCAGAAGAAATTCCCGAAGGAGAAGAGGTGCATGACAATCCATTGGTAGTAAAATTAGAAATTAATCCAAAACCGAAAGAAGAGGAGGATGATGAAGCTGAAGATTCATGGGCAATTAATAGAATTCTAATCGATACTGGAAGCTCTGTGAACATCTTATTTTATCATACTTATAAAACTATGGGAGAAAGAGATGATGATCTTATACCATCAACATATAAGATATATGGTTTTAATGGTACTGCTAACAAACCTAAAGGGGAGGTTACTATGCGAATTCCATTGAAGGGAATATCTTCCGAAATCTTATTATGTGTCGTTGATGTAGAATCACCCTACAATGCGTTAATTGGTCGACCTTGGCTACATGGGATTCTAGGTGTAGCTTTAACTTTCCACCAGTGCATCAAATTCCCTCACCCCAGTGGTGTAGGAATCATAAAGGGAGATTGGGTTGAAGGAAAGAGGTGTTACGAAACAGAGATAGAATCTTGCGAAGGAAGAGCAAACAAGAAGGAAAATTGGCGGCACAAAATCAAAGATACACAGAGAAGTGAGAGGTTGATGGTGGATTCAATCGAAAGAAAAGAAGAAGAGGTGTTGCGAAACTAATGCTAGCTCAGAATAAAAATGATGAACATACCACTACCAAGGAAGCAGTAGAAGAAAATAATAAAGAAGCAGAGGATGGAAAAGGTAATAAAAACAAGAAATGTATGAATGATTAAGTAAAATTCTCAAAAATACATTTGATTGAATGACAAAATTGAGATTGCGAAATCCAAATACAATATGACGATGTGCGAGACTCTCGCAGAGATGATGAATTTTACAGAAAATAATCAGAGAAAAATGACAAAAGAGAAAGAGGCGAACCTTTATGGCGTACACCCTAGTTCGCGAATACAATTTCGCAATAGGCAAATGTAAGACCTAAAGTACGTCATATAAGGGGGTACTTGTTGCATGGCTCAGGGAAAGGCTACACCGCCACCGGAACCTGAGTCATGGAGATTTGGGGTCAATAAAGCCCATCTGGGAGAGGCACCTTGGATTCTCAGCTTAAGCATATGACTTAGGTTGGGCGACTAAGGTAATAAGGACTCTCCCAAGGAGTGCAGATCTGATCAAGGCGCCGAGGTACACGGTTGAGTCAAGAGTGCCAGGGACGTTTGAAGCGTACTTTGCCATTCTTGACAAGTCTTGGCTTATACTGCACTCGGCCTGAAGAAAACCCCACCTAGGGTGCAGTCTCGTAACCATAAGCCCTATAGGTAAAAGGGATAAGAGGCTGGGAAAGCAACTGATTGTTGTTAAGACTGGATGGGAGGAGCTAACCTTGTATGGTAGAAGTACGCCTCCTTGAAGGGGAAACCAGGGGGGAGATAAGGGGGGCACCCTCCATTAGGGAGTTGATAAGTGTCTTAAGACGCAAATGTCATGAGGCTTTTTATTCGCAAGGGTGTTAAGGCTTGTCATATTTGTGCGACAATCCTGAAGAGGCAATAATACAAAAGAAAAAGATAAGACGAGATCAATTGGTTTTCGCATGAAAGTGCGAAGATGTCCTGCGATTTCGTCGCAAGACGGCAATGTCATGGGGCTTTATTTTCGAAAGAATATTTAGACATGTCATATTGTCGCAACATTCCTGAAGAGGCCATAATACAAAAGAAAAAGTTAAGGCAAGATCAATGGGTTTTTGCATGAAAGTGCAAGGACGTCCTGCGATTTTGTCGCAATGACAAGAGGTGGCATAATAAGACCTTTAATTAGGAAGGCAAAATAAGACCACACAGGAATGAGATTTTGAAAAGAATCAAAATTCACTTCGCATAAGATAGCGAAATTATACATAATTAACTTCGAAATTGAGGCATAAAATAAGAAAATTTTATAAAATCTCTCATTTGGATACAAATAACAGAGGCAAGTATGGGAATGAATGAAATTAGAAAATGTTATTTGTCTCCATATGATAGATTTACTCAAAGATTCAAAAATTAATGATTATATTGATTAACTGTATTGCAAGGAAGAATTGTTTTAATGAATGCAGGTCAAAATGAAAGAAACACAAATATACAGAAAGAAGGAATAAATGTACAAGTATTACAGAGAATCAAAGAAAGAAACAAAGACTACTTCTTAGTTGATCCTTCATTATCTTCATCAGACTTGTTCCCTTCTTCGTCTGCGTCAGAATCTTCATCACCATTAGAACTTTCATCACCATCAGATTCTTCATCATCAGCTTCGCTATCAGAAATAATCAGACTGGGAGTATTCTGTGGGATCTCTTCCAAGAGACAAGGATAATCAGAATGAGGAATATTATGATCGTCACAAAATATTTGGATAGTTTGATTGCGAAAATGCATGGCATCATTCTTAAAATTCGCAACAATGATCTTGATTTGATTCTTTAATCTAGAATGCTTGTCGTTGCGACAAGAAAGATTCTTTGCGAGTTCCTCCTTTTCATCTTCGAGTTCCTCAATATTTTCACGATATCTATTTTCATAATCTGCGAGCAAAAGACAATCAATTATTAACTTGATGAAAATTCATAAGAAGCAAAAGATTAGTAAAGAAGAGCAGTTAGTAACCTTCTCTGTCAGAAATCATATCTCTAATCAAGGTTGTATGCTCAACTTGGAGACTAACATTTACACCTAAATCTTTTCTAGCATCATCTAAGATTTTCGCAGCCCAAACAAATTCATCCTCATTACTTATAAGAAGACGAGAACGAATTTGATTTTCCCTTTCGCAGAGTTCGATGTTCTTGCGGTTAGCTTCATCTCGTTCAAGTTGAACTTCAAGAAGAGTCTCTTGGAATTTCGCCAAAGCCTTAGCACCTTAACCAGAGATGCGATCCTTATCATCTATGAGACCGCTAATTTTGGTTCTTAACTCATTGGTTTTCTCTTTAGAATCAAGAAAGAGACGCTTAAATCGGTTGGCTAAGCCTAAACTAGATCTATGGTCAATTTCTAAGAGGCGAAATTTAGATCTAAGCTCATTTAGAGAAAGAGATGAAATTCTATCATTTGAGAAGCTATTTAAGTAATTGTTAAGACGCTCAAGAAGGGTATCGTTATCCAAGGCATTAGGAAATGAACGAAGAAGGGTAGCTTCATCAGAAAGACCATAAATGTTTGCAAAAAGGATCATTTAAATAAGATAAAACAACAGGATGAATGAATGAAGGGAAAGGAGAAAAGTAACATACCGTAAAGCTAATTATTAGCTTGTTGAAGACTAGAGATTTTGTTCTTATACGAAGAAGAATCAATTTCTAATTGTCTATTTTTCTCGCGAAGACCCTTAACTTCAGCTTCCAATTCTTCATTCTTTGTGTGACATTGAAGATTCTTCTTTTCAATATTTTCGCGTCTCCTCTCTAGGTCCGAGGCAACAGCGAAAAAAGCTTTTCCAGCCTGCGATAAAATATAAAAAATATTAATATAGAAAGAAATTTTGAGTTATGACAATGAAGAAATAAAAGGATAAAAATATACCAAACTATTGAGGGAATGCAAGAAGTCGGGAGTCACTGATCTAGAAACTCCACGAAGAGAGCTATCACCATCCAACAAAGGGAAATCGCAAATTGTAGCGAGACCCTTGCAGGTGTTAGCGAATTGGCTATCTCCCATTCCTTGAAGATAATCAAAAAAGAGGCCAGAGAGCTTAGCCATAGAAGATTCAGGTGGAAAATCTTCACTTGCGGCAAGATCATCATTGTCCTCATCATCCTTGTCACTTTCGGAATTTTCTTGAGGAGGAATATTTGAAGGGGAAAAAGAACGGACTTTCCTTTTCTTTGAAGGAGGAGCAGTTGATTTTTCTCTGCGAAAAGCACCTTTACCTTTATCACAGTCTTCGCAACATCAGCAGGTTCTTCTATTTCAGCAATAATCTTCACACACAGATAGAAATAAGAAATGGAAGCAACAGTATACAGTTTAAAATCATAAGAGAAAATTTCTTACCTCATCTGTGTATGAGCGAAGAGCTAACAGAGTACTAGCTTTCCCAGTCCTGTTATAACTATCTTTCAGTTTTTGGATCTGCAGAATGTCGCAAGAGTTAGCGAACAAAATAATAAAAAAAAATAAAGAAATATAAAGTGAGCTAAATGGGAAGAAATATACCTCTTTCTCCTTCTCGGGCCAAGAGAAAACCCAAGGTTGATAAGCAGTGAGATTCGCAGGAAGAACATTTGACCCAGCAATGTAAGGTCCTTTTAGCATTAAAGGAAAAACACACCATTTATCATCTTTGGATTGGCGAGGAGTTGTGTTTTTACCAGAATGCCAGTCAATATCTTGCATGAGAATTTTAGCTTCATCAATGTTATCTTTCCTTTTTAAGCGAATACCCCGGCGAGTATTCTCTTTCTTCATGGAGATAAGTTCATAGTTCTCAGAGAAACTCGCTACTGTGTATTTCTCAGCAATTATCTCTAGGTCTGCGAATTTAGGATCCCTAAGTTCTTTGGAGTACATAGATCCTTTACCAGCACCATGGTTAGCGAACTCTAGCATCAGACGGATGCAGTCCCCACTCAGTTGGAAGATAGCTCGCGAAAATCCCGAGTGAGCGAGAATTTCATAGAATAAAGGAAGATTTGGGTCATAAAGAGGAATAGGGAGACCTGCGAGAATATGACCTAGCGAAATTATGATTGATTGATCATCACAGTACTGATCAGAGAAAAGTTTGACAGAAAGAATTGATTTGGCACTTTCACCAAGAATGGTAGAGAGTGTGAAACCTTTATCAGCAAGATCTTTTTGGACATATTTTAAATTCTTCTCACGTCTATGACCACTTGGAGCCATATTTGAATATAGAGTATAGGAATGAATAAAAAGTAAGAGGATTGAAGGGGGAAAAATTACAGCAGCAGAACTTGCAAAAGAATAACAGAGTTGCAGAGATGAGAGAATAAAAATAGAAGAGAAAGTAAAAAGAAAGTGGAAAGAAGAGTATATAAAGGATATTTTTTTTACTCGAAGAAATAAACACCATTAAGACGAAAAGAAGTGAGCGGTTGAAAAGCAGCGGTTACAGAAGACGTGTTAAGAAACAAATGGACGAAAGAATACGTGTGATAAATGCAGAATATGAAAAGATGAACATCTGCGGCATTTCTCACATCATTCTCTACTTTGCAGAGAAGATATGAGAAGAGGCAAGATGTAGGATCAGAATCTCGCAACGATAATGTCTCAGCGAAATTATCAACAACACAACACAACAGCGTCGCAGAACAATTTCAGAAATGATACGATAAACGACGTCAGCTAAGATCACGAGAAAGATGTGATAGTCCTACGAAAGTTAGAGAGCTTGCGAAATTAACATTTGTAAGGTTGCGAGAATGTCGCAGACCATACCCGAAAATAAAGGACAGATTAGCTGTCATCCACTATGTATTTCCCTATAAATAGTCGTTCAAGTTGTAAAGAATGGAGAGAGATCTTTTTTGAGTAAGAAACAAGTAAATAGGAGAGAGAAAGTCTAGAGCAGAGGTCATTCTTGATTCCTTTATCTTTTCTTGTAAGAACATTGAAAGATTGATCAATAAAATTAAGAGTGTAAACCTAAAAATGAGTTGAGTAATAATGAAATCATATGAGGGGTGTAGTGTAGGATTTCCGGCAACTACAACGGGTATGCGTACCTTAGCTACCGGATTTGAGTTGGCTTTTGGTTTCCAAACTCAGCAGAATTTTTCGGGTAGAAAAGTTCCGCCAGTACGCGTACGGGTACGCGTACCTAAGGTGACTGGTTCATGAGTTCGTAAACTCCAAACTCAGCAGAATTTTACGGGAGGAAAGTTCCGCCAGTACACGTACGGGTACGCGTACCCAACCTATCTCCTTCACCAATATCGTATGCATACATATGCACACACTTGGTTTTCGGTACATGGATTTATACACTAATGTGCGAACACACTATATATGCTTATATCCATAGTTGGTTACGTAATCTCAACTCTACATTTCAATCACTGAAACATTCTTCTATAATGTTATAATAGTCGTTAGACATAAAGAATCGACTATCGTCATCAAAGGTATTTTCAAGATTGAAATGTGATCATGATTTTCGTCACAGGTAAAGATGAAAATGGTTAAAGCAAAAGCTTACCAACACATATTTCGAGAAAAAGATAGGCGAGTAAACTCGGCTCGAAATAGAAAATGTGTATGTATGAAAACTATCATACTTATACGACTTTTGTATCAAGAGTAGGAGATAGAGTAGATATACTTTTGATTGACAGATGAGTTCAAGTTTCCACATACCTTTTGGTTGGATGAAGTTCCACTATTTCCTTGAGTAGTTCTTCGTCTTCGTAAGATAATCGCCATGAAGTCTGGAGCTCAACTATTCCTAACTATCCTAGACCGAGACTTAGTCATAAGTATACTAGAAATCAAGACATATAGTTTTTATCACTAACATTGACAAACATGCTTGAGATAGCAATGCATGCGATTTCGACCTAGCAATGCTCTAACAATCTCCCCCTTTGTAATTTTAGTGACAAAACCATCAATACATATGGATTACAAAATAGATAAAAACTTTGTAGCTTCTCGTCCACATGCTTGATCTCCTTGGTGCTTCAACATTACTCGAAAACTTCGTATTATCCAAGTACTCCCATGATTCCATAGATGTTCAATTCAGCATCATAGTTGTTGAAGTTCCGTAGCCATAAAAATGAGAAAACAAAAGCTCTCGATCATTGTTATACAGTGTCAGAGTATTATTACACAGCATCAAAGTTCTTACATCACAACTTCGACAACAATACTATGGTGATATGTATCACTCCCCCTTAGTCAATACTTTCGTCTCAACATGAAAACCACTCCCCCTTACATAATGACCCGTAAAACACGTAAATCATATGTATTTGTAGTGTGAACTACATATTAATTCTCCCCCTTTTTGTCAATAAAATTGGCAAAGGTACGAAAACGGGATCCTAATGAAATTTCCACGAAGACTCTTCAAGACCAAAGAAAAGTACATATCAACTTATTTAGATGCAATCATAAAGCCGAAGCTAAATGCATTCATCAAGGAGTTTATAAAGATACAAGATAACCCCTAAATAATTCCACAGCCGCACTCCCCACAAAGATACGGAAATTAAGCGCAAGTTCAAAAGAACTCTCCCCCATTTGATGTCATTCCCGAGAGAACAACAAGACGACCTTACTTTTACAAGAAAAGAAGGATTTCTTTGGACACCAAAAACCACAAAATGATTTTGTATCCAAAATTCTCAATTAAACTAACCACAAGAGAACTCATGATTAACTTAATCGGAATACACAACCAAAAAAAACACAAACGAATCTATGATTAGTCTTGTTGGAAATGCTCACACAAGAAGACTTATGGATCCGCACAGTATATACATAAAATATGGATCAGGGAAGATCAATACTGCGGAATATACAACGATTCATTATATTTTCCATCACTATTTCCACAATGACATATAATTAGATATAATCCTTGTAAACAAAAGATTTTAACCTGTCTTCCGTCAATAAACGACATAATAGGCTTAACTTTTGTTTGTCAAAAGTTCATCGATCTTGTATCAATACTTGCATATCGACATATAACCGAGATAACTGTTGAAAATATATGGGACAACAATAGTTCACGGATGCAAACACACATATTCCATAACAAATTGCAGTATATAAAACCATAAAGATTAATATTGCAAAATTCAATCTTTGTCCTTAGAAGGTAGAATCAATCTTTTTCGCACGGATTTACACCAAGAGTGGTTACCAAAAGAGTATAAAAATATTTTCTTAACAAAGAAGAACATACAAAGTCATTAAAGACCATGCATCATAGTTCACATAAGATGATTGTGAACATTCAAGAATCCCAAAGCAATGCGTACTACTTCCCATTCTTGAATTTCCTTCTTTGTGCTTTACCAACGTCATTCTTGTAAAAGCTACAAATGAGCTTAGAATATAATTACTCCAAAAATCCAAGTGCCCAAGTCCAGTAGAACAAGTGCGACGAAACGGAGCAAAACACTCAAAAACAAGATACAGGACAAAGACCAACTTTAACTCATTCACATTTATGATTTATCATAACCATTTTGAATATAATTCAAATAGGAAGAGAATGCAAAAATAATGAGGTCATTCCGAGTTCGGACGAAGAAGTTACGACCAAAACAAATTTACCGAATATCGACGTTAAGTATGCATACGGGTTTGCAAACGAATTTCCGTATCCTGGAGCAGTATGCAAATGGGTATGCGTACCTAAACCCCTGGATTTTGATTTTAAATGATGTTATGCATACCTGGTATGTGTACCATGTAGTCAAAACATCCCGAACTATTATTTTCAAACCTAAATATTTAAGAACCTTAAACACAAATCAAGTTAGGTAGAAAAGAACGATAAAAAAGGTACGTGAATCATTATAAGTTCTATAAGCAAATAAAAGCACAAATATTTCTCAAGTTTATAGACATACCTTTTTAGATTAATCCAATTGAATTCCACAGCCTTACCAAACATAATCTGTGCGCCCCAATTTCGTGCTTCCCTCACCGTACACATAACATGGCATTCCTTGGTGAAGATGCACTTAAAACACACTCAAGTTGTGTTGAGGTGAACAATGTCTTGCTCACCACAAGTGACTTTTGGATTATCATGAAAGAGATCACTTTTAGAACCTTTCACATCCAAATCCATTTTTCCAAAGAACTCTTTAAGTTCCAACATCATGGATACTGCCTTCTCCATAGTCATGAAATTTTCTGGGAGATCATTCCTTTTCACACTCAAAGTGTCATTGACTTTATTTGGAACCCAATTATGAGTGCGTTTAGAAACAACCGGAACCTTCTTTCCGTTACTCTCTTCAAGATTTCTCGAAAGAGGATTGGTTTTATTATTCTTTTGCAAGTTAGTCTTTCTCCAACAGGGAACATCGGATCTTGTCTTAGTCTTTACGAAGTTATCCTTTTGATAACCTTTACGATTGTGAAAAGGTTTCGTATGACGTTTATAGGCAAAAATAGGTTTATCATAACACTGATTCCTTTGCCTAAAGGTTGGACAGTTAACAACCTGTAGCATTAAGGGGATTAGCCTTAACATATGATCTTGGTTTCACAACTTCTTGTGATGCCCAAACAAGAACATTATGAAGTTTCTCATTCCTTATACGGAAACGACATCTCCTTTCTAGGTGACCTTTATTTCCGTAATAGTGGCAAACATAAGGAATGTTCTTACCTCGATCCGTATGTGCTGACTTTGGAGGTTGATGTACTTTGCTCTTTCGAACCTTAATTGCCGGTGAAGGTATTTCACTTTTGCCATCAGTGGAAACCTTTTTATGAGAAGAATCACTAGCCTTGACAAATTTTACCTCTTTGCTAATACCTGGAGCATCTATTCCCTTATAGCCCAATCCTCGTGTATCACGATGTTTTTTTACTTGCTCCTAGCATAGTGGTTAATTTGTTTGAACTAGTGTTGAACTTTTTCAAGTCATCTTCCAACATCTTGATTTTATCAAGAGCAGCAGCTAAATCAGCCTCAAGGCGTTTTTCTCGAGCGAGACAAGCACTTTCTTTGTCATCAAAACTAATTTGTTGAGAGTTAAACCTTGCTTCAGATTCTTCAAGTTTCTCTTCCAATAAAAAGTAATTTTGATAAAGATCATTACATTCAAGTGACTTCATACGTAGGTTTTCCTCAGAATCCTTGAGGATCGATTCGTTAGAACGATTCGAAAAATAAACACCTGCGTAACATCTTCTCAATTTCTTGTTTTCTCGACAGAGAGGAGTCAGAAGAGGTGAGACATGAGAAGTTGTAATCTTCTTCATATTCCACGAATCCAAAAACTTAACATACTCTGAGTCTTCCTCATCAATATCTCTATCAATATCTGAATCACCTTCATCAGAAAGTTCATCCAACTGTTATTCTATGAGAGTTTCCCAATCAACAGTTTTACATCAAGAGAATGTTTAGATATTGACTTAGATGTGACAGTTCGCTCAAGTGAATCCAAGCTTTTGGAATCACCTGGTAATTTATGAACTGGTACGTTATTAGAGATAGACTCGTCCATAATCAGATCGCTACAAACACATACTTATAAGGTCTTTAACGTGTTTGCCTGCTCTGATACCAATTGAAAAAGAAGAGGTCTAACAACCACACCCAATATTTTGATTAGCAATTTGTATGGACTAACTCCAACATACTTTCTAGAGAATCAACTAGACAGTCAGACTCAATCTAGAGAAAAGTATAACGAGGAGTTAATATCTCTCTTGATTTGATTTTTACTCAAGCAAATAGAAATCTGCGAGTCTTTATCAAATACAAGGATAATAAACTTGGATGGTACCAAAAACCAATATCCAAGGATCAATCAATTTCTAATCAACAACCAAAGATTGGATTTCACAATTGATCGATACAAACGCATAACCTGTGATATTTCAGTTATATAACAAAACATAATGCGGAATAGAAATAACACAGACACCAGAAATTTTGTTAACGAGGAAATCGCAAATGCAGAAAAACCCCGGGACCTAGTCCAGATTAAACACCACACTGTATTAAGCCCCTATTAGACACTAGCCTACGACAAACTAACTTCGGTCTGGACTGTAGTTGAACCCTAATCAATATCACACTGATTCAAGGTACAGTTGCGCTCCTTACGTCTCTGATCCCAGCAGGATACTACACACTAGATTTTCTTAGCTGATCTCACCCACAACCAAGAGTTGCTACGACCAAAGTCGAAGACTTTAATAAACAAATCTGTATCACACGGAAAAGTCTACGATATTAGATAAATCTGTCTCTCACATATAAACCTATCAGTTTTGTTCCGTCTTTTGATAAAATAAAGGTGAACATGAACCAATCGATAATCCGGACTTATATTCCCAAAGAACAGCCTAGAATTATCAATCACCTCACAATAATCTAAATCGTATGGTAGCGAAACTAGATATTGCGGAATCACAAACGATGAGACGAAGATGTTTGTGATTTCTTTTTATCTTTCCCTATCGGAGATATAATCTCAAGCCAATCTTACAATTGAACTTGTACGATATAAAATGGCAAGATCAGATCGTTCAACTATAAGAGAAGTAGTTTCGTCTGGATTCACAATCCCAATGAAGTCTTCAAGTCGTTAACCGACAGGGTCTCGAGAAGAAACCTACGGTTAAAGGAGAATCGACTCTAGGAAAACCAACTAGTATCACACAGGAGGTGTGGGGATTAGTTTTTCCAATTGCTAGATGTCTCCTTTATATAGTTTTCAAATCAGGGTTTGCAATCCAAGTTACCTTGGTAACAAAGCATTCAATATTCACCGTTAGATGAAAAAACCTGATTTATCCAAGCTAATATCTTTCAACCGTTAGATAGAAACTTAGCTTGTCACACACAAATGAAATGTATTCATTTAGGTTTGAGTAACCGTACCTAAACGTGTACACTTAGTTGGTTCACAAATAGTTAACCAATGGTTAGCCATATGAGAACTTTTATATTAGCCGTATTCATCATTATCATAACTAGTTCAAATGATTCATAAGAACTAGTTCAAGAGTTTTTCAATTTCTTAGATCTTTATACATAGGAACAATTGAAAAAAAATCGGTTTGATTCACTTGAATCAATTCATGAACAATATAGCCACGGTTTGCAAAGATTGCATTCGTTATTGATTTATTGTTTAGGTTCATGAAACTACCGATTTGAGAAATATAACCAGCTTGGGTACGCGTACGGGTATGCGTACCTTAGCTACCATATTTGAGTTGGCTTTTGGTTTCCAAACTCAGCAGAATTTTTCGGGTAGAAAAGTTCCGCCAGTACGCGTACCTAAGGTGACTGGTTTATGAGTTCGTAAACTCCAAACTCAGCAGAATTTTCCGGGAGGAAAAGTTCCGCCAGTACGCGTACGGGTACGCGTACCTAACCCGTTTCCTTCACCAATACCGTATGCACACACTTGGTTTCCGGTACATGGATTTATACACTAATGTGCGAACACATTATATATGCTTATATCCATAGTTGGTTACGTAATCTCAATTCTACATTTCAATCATTGAAACATTCTTCTTATAATAGTCGTTAGACATAAAGAATCGATTATCGTCATCAAAGCTATTTTCAAGATTGAAACGTCATCATGACTTTTGTCACGGGTAAAGATGAAAATGGTTAAAGCAAAAGCCTACCAACACATATTTCGAGAAAAATATAGGCGAGTAAACTCGGCTCGAAATAGCAAATGTGTATGTATGAAAACTATCATACTTATACGACTTTTGTCTCAAGAGTAGGAGATAGAATAGATAGACTTTTAAGTGACAGATGAATTCAAGTTTCCACATACATTTTGGTCGGATGAAGTTCCACTGGTTCCTTGAGTAGTTCTTCGTCTTCGTAAGATAATCGCCATGGAGTCTGGAGCTCAACTATTCCTAACTATCCTAGACCGAGACTTAGTCATAATTATACTAGAAATCAAGACATATAGTTTTGATCACTAATATTGGCAAACATGCTTGAGATAGCAACGCATGCGAGTTCGACCGAGCAATGCTCTAGCAAAATCACCCCCACACTTAGTAATTTGAGGATCCCTTTATTCACGTCCTACATCATTGGTGGGTTAAGCCTACGTTGAGCATCACGTACCGGCTTAATATCATTTTCCATTAGGATTCTATGCATGCACATGGATGGTCTAATGACTTTGATATCAGCAATTGTCCATCCCATAGCCGTTTTTTGCTCTTTCAAAACCCTAAGTAGATGCTCTTCTTGTATTGAGCTGAGGTTCTTTGCAACAATCACTGGAATTTCTTCTTTATAATCCAAGTATGCGTACTTTAAGTGGTCCGGAAGAGGCTTCAACTCTAGTTTAGGTGCCTGCACAATAGAGGTAACGGAACCTCATTAGTTACAGGTAAAGAAATATAAGAAATATTACTCGGTTTAGCTTCTTGTAATGCCGATAAAGCACCACATGTAACACCCTGAGTTCAGGACCAGGGTCAAACCCGTACGGAGATCCGCACTCAAAGCGTTACGGGTCGGAACGAGACTTACGCATATATTTATTCTTGCTATTTGCTTTTATACCAAACATAATTGAAACTTTTATACATAAATTGAAGCATATGAAATACATTAAACAACGTTCAAAACATTTTCAACTACACTTATTTTTAATTCAATTTACGCTTCAAGCAATACAATAAAATAATGCAATCATTAAGCTACTCATTTCTAGCTTCCATTTCAAACTTCCATAAATCTGTAAGGAATGTCAATTAGGGTGAGATGACGCTCAAATGCACTCCCTTTCTCAAAATATATCAAAACATGCCAACCAATCAAGCAAAATATGTACAACAAGAGTATATGGTGCAACTTCAAGGATTTAATTATAGTTATGTTCATCAATACACTCACAATCTATCAACTCATCTTAAATGAACGAGTATCCTCGGTTCGTGCCCCGCCTATCCATGTATCCTCGGCAAGGGACCGCCAAACTCACTTGCACGAGTATCCTTGGGTCGTGCCCCACCTATCCGTATATCCCCGGTACGGGCACCGCCATTCAAAAAAGTATATCCATTCATTTATAAATCCACACTACTGTTGCACGAGTATCCTTGGGTCGTACCCCACCTATCCGTATATCCTCGGTACGGGTGCCGTCATCCGAACTAACATAGCCAATTATTTATAAAATAATTTTATCATACAATATACATCTTGATATTCCAAACCATTTCATCAACAAATTATAAGTTCACAACCCAACTAACGATGTAATTCTTTTAAAGCATTTAAATAAACACACTAACTTCAGAATTTTATTTTATAAGGTTCGTAATGATAGCTTGATCCGATCGTCTTCAAACTTTAGATGAACATTCATGACATATTTATCTATAACATATCCAAATATCCCAGAAAACGAACGGTTTAAACAAAAGATATGACTTTTGCATAGTCAACATAAAAACTAGGCAGATTACATGTTATTACCAAACAATGAAATTGAGCAAATCCAAAGCACAATTAAAGAATTTGTACATCGATACAACTTTCATCAAGATTACAAATCCTTGTAAAATCATTAAAATTTCCTAAACACACCAAAACCATAGCAAGGCGAAACTATCAAGAATTTCAGAAACTATCACCTATGTTAATACAAACATTCAACGGTGAATTTACTGTGGATTATTCTCAAATTTTAACCAGTGATACCCAATCATGTTATCTATCAAAAGAACAATCCTGATCACTAATTTAATATACATAGTTATGCGAATAAATTTCTGAAACCTAACAACACAAAACCATACAAGAAAATACATGAAGAAAAACAACAAAAGAGAAAAGGTCTAGCATTCTACCTTATTTTCATTAAGCCTCTACTGATTTTCTTAATCCTTCTTCTCCAAAAATATCTAACTCCATCTTCCTCGCTTAGATTTCTGTCTAATTTATGTTTGTAATCCCGATTTCTTTTCTCCTCTTTCCTTTCTAAGCCATACACTAGTTCCTATATTAATACTATTCCTATTAATAACAATACATCATATTTATTATAAATTTTTATTTGTCTTTTTATTTTCTATTAATCTGAATATTTATTTCATTATTTATTAGCCATTCTATTTCCATCAGAACTTGTAGCATTTCTAGTTCAATCAACCCACCTAGGCTAAGGCCAAGTAATAACAACCTATGCCATAAAGTCTAACTAGTTCAGGTATAACCCGATCAGAAATAGTAAATAGAAATATAGGATATTACATTCTACCACCCTTAAAAGAAATTTCGTCCTGAAATTTATAAAATATGTATAACCTAAAAATTCATATAATATAAACAATATTGTAAACAACATGGCAATTCGATCCAGCGCACAATAAACAATTCACATGAATTTCAAAAAGCCATAATACAACTACTAAGATGAAGCAAGCAATAAAACACTCAAATCAGACAAGCATTCATAGCAACATACAAAACAATTAATTTACAGTTCAATTTAAGATCTAAATCCTAGATCTCTAATACCAACCTGTAACACCCCGAGTTCAGGACCAGGGTCAAACCCGTATGGATATCCGAACTTAATGCGTTACGGGTCGGAACGAGACTTACGTATCTATTTATTCTTGCTATTTTCTTTTATACCAAACATAATTGAAACTTTTACACATAAATTGAAGCATATGAAATACATTAAACATCGTTCAAAACATTTTCAACTAAATATTTTTTTTTAATTCAATTTACACTTCAAGCAATACAAAAAATAATGCAATCATTAAGCTATTCATTTCTAGCTTCCACTTCCAACATCCATAATTTGCAAGGAATGTCAAATGGAAGCTCAATAGAATGTATTCCCTTTCTCAAAATATATCAAAACATGTCAACCAATCAAGCAGAATATGTACAACAAGATTATATGGTACAACTTCAAGGATTTAATTATATTTATGTTCCTTAACCATACTCACAATCTATCCACTCCTCTTAAATGCACGAGTATCCTCGGTTCGTTCCCCGCCTTTCTGTGTATCCTCGGCACGAGATCGCCAACCTCACTTGCACGAGTATCCTTTGGTCGTGTCTCACCTATCCATATATCCTCGGTACGGGTACCGCTATTCAAACAAGAAATCCATTCATTTATAAATCCACACTACTGTTGCACGAGTATCCTTGGGTCGTGCCCCACCTATACGTATATCCTCGGTACAGGTACTGCCATCCGAACTAACATATCCAATTATTTATAAAATGATTTTATCATACAATATACATCTTGATATTCCAAACCATTTCATCAACAATTTATAAGTTCACAACCCAACTAACGATGTAATTCTTTTAAGCATTTAAACAAACACACTAACTTCAGAATGTTATTTTATAAGGTTCGTAATGATAGCTTGATCCGGTCGTGTTCAAAATTTAGATGAACATTCCTGACATATTTATCTATAACATATCCAAATGTCAAAGAAAACTAAAGGTTTAAACAAAAGATATAATTTTTACAAAGTCAACATAAAAACTAGGCAAATTATATGTTATTACCAAACAATTTATGATAAATTCATAATAACCTGAAATTGAGCAAACCCAAAGCAAAACTAAAGATATCGTACATGGATACAACTTTCATCAAGATTACAAATCATTATAAAATCATTAAAATTTCCTAAACACACCAAAATCATAGTAAAGCTGAAAAGCGGGGGTCTAACAACCACACCCAATATTTCGATTAGCAATCTGTATGGACTAACTCCAATATACTTTCTAGAGAATCAACTAGACAGTCAGACTCAATCTAGAGAAAAGTATATCGAGGAGTTAATATCTCTCTCTTGATTTGATTTTTACTCAAGCAAATATAAATCTGCGAGTCTTTATCAAATACAAGGATAATAAACATAGATAGTACCAAAGACCAATATCCAAGGATCAATCAATTTCCAATCAACAACCAAAGGTTGGATTTCACAATTGATCGATACAGACGCACAACCTGTGATATTTCAATTATATAATAAAATATAATGTGGAATGGAAATAATACAGACACCAGAAATTTTGTTAACGAGGAAACCGCAAATGCAGAAAAACCCCGGGACCTATTCCAGATTGAACATCACACTGTATTAAGACGCTACAGACACTAGCCTACTACAAACTAACTTGGGTCTGGACTGTACTTGAACCCTAATCAATATCACACTGATTCAAGGTACAATTGCGCTCCTTACGTCTCTGATCCCAGCATGGTACTACGCACTCGATTCCCTTAGCTGATCTAACCCACAACCAAGAGTTGCTATGACCCAAAGTCGAAGACTTTAATAAACAAACTGTATCACACAGAAAAGCCTACGTTAATAGATAAATTTGTCTCCCACAGATAAACCTACAAGTTTTGTTCCGTCTTTTGATAAAATCAAGGTGAACAGGAACCAATCAATAACCTGGACATATATTCCCGAAGAATAGCCTAGAATTATCAATCACCTCAAAATAATATAAATCGTGTGGTAGCAAAACTAGATATTGCGGAATCACAAACGATGAGACGAAGATGTTTGTGATTTCTTTTTATCTTGCCCAATCGGAGATATAATCTCAAGCCAATCTTACAATTGAACTTGTACGATAGAAAATGGCAAGATCAGATCGTTCAACTACAAGAGAAGTAGTTTCGTCTGGATTCACAATCCCAATGAAGTCTTCAAGTCGTTAACCGACAGGGTCTCGAGAAGAAACCTACGGTTAAAGGAGAATCGACTCTAGGAAAACCAACTAGTATCACACAGGAGGTGTGGGGATTAGTTTTTCCAATTGCTAGATGTCTCCTTTATATAATTTTCAAATCAGGGTTTGCAATCCAAGTTACCTTGGTAACAAAGCATTCAATATTAACCGTTAGATGAAAAACCTGATTTATTGTTTAAGTTCATGAAACTACCGATTTGTGAAATATAACCAGCTTGGGTACGCGTACGGGTATGCGTACCTTAGCTACCGGATTTGAGTTGGCTTTTGGTTTCCAAACCCAGCAGAACTTTTCGGGGAGAAAATTTCCACCAGTACGCGTACCTAAGGTGACTGGTTCATGAGTTCGTAAACTCCAAACTCAGCAGAATTTTCCGGGAGGAAATGTTCCGCCAGTATGCATACGGGTACGCGTACCCAACCTGTCTCCTTCACCAATACCGTATGCACACATATGCACACACTTGGTTTCCGGTACATGGATTTATACACTAATGTGCGAACACACTATATATGTTTATATCCATAGTTGGTTACGTAATCTCAACTCTACATTTCAATCACTGAAACATTCTTCTATAATGTTATAATAGTCGTTAGACATAAAGAATCGACTATCGTCATCAAAGCTATTTTCAATATTGAAACGTCATCATGACTTTCGTCACGGGTAAAGATGAAAATGGTTAAAGAAAAAGCTTACCAACACATATTTCTAGAAAAAGATAGGTGAGTAAACTCGGCTCGAAATAGCAAATTTGTATGTATGAAAACTATCATACTTATATGAATTTTGTCTCAAGAGTAGGAGATTTAGTAGATAGACTTTTGAGTGAAAGATGAGCTCAAGTCACCATATACCTTTTGGTCGGATAAAGTTCCACTAGTTCCTTGAGTAGTTCTTCGTCTTCGTTAGATAATCTCCATGGAGTCAGGAGCTCAACTATTTCTAACTATCTTAGACCGAGACTTAGTCATAAGTATACTAGAAATCAAGACATATAGTTTTGATCACTAACATTGACAAACATGCTTGAGATAGCAACGCATGCGATTTCGACCGAGCAATGCTCTAACAATCCCCCCCTTTGTCAATTTTAGTGACAAAACTATCAATACATATGGATTACAAAATAGATAAAAACTATGTAGCTTCTCGTCCACATGCTTGATCTCCTTGGTGCTTCAACATTACTCGAAAACTTCGTATTTTCCAAGTAATCCCATGATTCCATAGATGTTCAATTCAGCATCATAGTTGTTGAAGTTCTGTAGCCATAACAATGAGAAAACAAAAGCTCTCGATCATTGTTATACAGTGTCATAGTATTATCACACAGCATCAAAGTTCTTATATCACAACTTCGACAACAATACTAAGGTGATATGTATCACTCCCCATTAGTCAATACTTTCGTCTCAACATGAAAATCACTCCCCCTTACATAATGACCCGTAAAACACGTAAATCATATGTATTTGTAGTGTGAACTACATATTAATTCTCCCCCTTTTTGTCAATAAAATTGGCAAAGGTACGAAAATGGGATCCTAATGAAATTTCCACGGAGACGCTTCAAGACCAAAGAAAAGTACATATCAACTTATTTAGATGCAATCATAAAGCCGAAGCTAAATGCATTCATCAAGGAGTTTATAAAGATACAAGATAACCACTAAATAATTCCACATCCGCACTCCCCACAAAGATATGGAAATTAAGCGCAAGTTCAAAAGAACTCTCCCCCATTTGATGTCATTACCGAGAGAACAACAAGAGCGACTTTACTTTTACAAGAAAAGAAGGATTTCTTTGGACACAAAAAACCACAAAATGATTTTGTATCCAAAATTCTCAATTAAACTAACCACAAAAGAACTCATGATTAACTTAATCAGAATACACAACCAAAAAAACCACAAACGAATCTATGATTAGTCTAGTTGGAAATTGTTAGAGCATAGCTCGGTCAACCTCGCATGCGTTGCTTTCTCAAGCATGTTTGTCAATGTTAATGATCAAAACTATAAGTCTTGATTTCTAGCCTATATAGCTAAGTCTGGGTCTGGGATAGAAAAGTGTAGTTGAGCTCAAGGACTTCATGGAGATTCATCATACAACGACGAAGATATATACAAGGAAACGTGGAACTTCATCAACAAAAAGGTATGTGGAGACTTGAACTTATCTATCACTCAAAAGTCAATCTCTTCTATCTCCTACTTCTTATGAGACAAAAGTCGTATGCTATATAGACTAGATCATACACATTTGATATTTCGAGCCGAGTATATCTCGCCTATCTATATCTCGAAATCATGTGTTGGTAAGGCGTTTCGCTTTAATCAAGTTTATCTTCACCTAGTGACGAAAGTCATGAAAAGTTTCAATCACTTTGAGAATTGCTCTGACGTGAATCGGTCGGTGAATAACGGCTACATAGCGTCCTCTGAGAATGTCTCAATGATTGAAATTAGAGTTTAGATTACATAACCATGTGTTCCTTGAACCGAAGTTTTCGAACTTTGTTGATCAAGAGAAAGAGGGAGGATTATGGAATTGGCTTGCCAAGTCCGCGAACCCAGTCCGCAGACTCAATACGCGAACTGACGGAAGTTCTTGACCGAGAATTTCTGCTGGATTTTCCAAAACTCGTTTGTGTGATAAGTCCGCGAACTCAGTCAGCGAACCCAGTCCGCGAACTGGCGGAAGTTCTCTTTCCGAGAATTTCTGCTGAGTTTGGAAAACTCAACCGATTAACTTAAGTCTTCGAACTTGTTTGTGAACTTAAGAGGTTATGATCTAAAGATGTGCTCTGAACATGAAACTTAAATTACTAAGGAATGCTTTATGCAAACCGTGGCTATAAAGTTCATGAGCCGATTCAATCGAATCTAATCATCTTTGTTTCAATTGTGTCTTGTGTAGTTACAAAAGATCTCATAGCAATTGAACAACTCTTTAACTAGTTCATTTGAGTCAATTGAACTAGTTATGGTGGATAAGAACAAGGTTAATATGAAATGCTCATATGGTTGACCTTTTTGGGTTACTATGTTGAACCAACATACACGTACACGTTTGGGCATGGTTTTCACGAACCCAGTAAACGTTTACCAAAATGTGTGTGACAAGCCAGGTTTTTCGATCTAACGGTTGAGAAATATTAGCTTGAATCTAAATCAGGTTTTCATCTAACGGTGAATAAGGATTGCTTTGTAACTAAGGCAAAACCCTGATTTGAAGGCTATATAAAGGAGACATCTAGCATTGTGCAAAACTAATCCCCACACGTCTGTGTGCTATTAGTGCGCCCGCTAGAGTCGATCTCCATTAACCTTTGATTTTCTTCTCTAAAATCAGGTTAACGACTTAAAAACTTCATTGGGATTGTGAAGCCAGACCGATACTACTTTATCGTAGTTGTGTGATCTGATCTTTCATCTTCTATCGTACGAGTACAATCGATTGATTGACTTGAGATCGTGAGAGTTCTCCGATAGGCAAGATAAAGAAGTCACAAACATCTCCATCTCACTGTTTGTGATTCCTCGACAAACCTCCTGTATAGTCAGGAAGGATTGTATAGAGGTGATTGACTAATCTAGCCTGTTCTTCGGGAATATACTGGATAATCAATTGTTTCCCGTTCACCTTGATTTTATATCTAAAGACGGAACAAAACCTAGGGTTTATCTGTGGGAGACAGATTTATCCTTTGATAGACTTTTCTGTGTGAGATAGATCTGTTTATTATTAAGTCTGTGATTTTGGGTTGCAGCAACTCTTGGTTGTGGGTGAGATCAACTAAGGGAATCAAGTGCGCAGTATCCTGCTGGGATCAGAGGCGTAGGAGTACAATTGTACCTTGGATCGGTGGGAGACTGATTGGGATTCAACTATAGTCCAGTCCGAAGTTAGTTTGCAGTAGGCTAGTGTATGTAGCGGCTTAATACAGTGTGTATTCAATATGGACTAGATACCGGGGTTTTTCAGCATTTGCGGTTTCCTCGTTAACAAAATTTCTGGTTTCTGTGTTATTTCTTTTCCGCATTATATTTTATATAATTGAAATAATACAGGTTGTGCGTTCGTGATCATCAATTGGAAATACAACCTTTGGTTGTTGATTGATATTGATTGATCCTTGGACATTGGTCTTTGGTACCATCCAAGTATTCCTTGTATTTGATAAAGACTCGCTATCGTTTTTTAGCTTGAGTAAAAATCAAATCAAGAGAGAGATATTAACTCCTTGAGATACTTTTATCTAGATTGAGTCTGACTGTCTAGTTGATTCTCTAGCAAAGTATTTCGGAGTTAGTCCATACAGATTGCTAAGCGAAATATTGGGTGGTGTTGTTTGACCCACGCTTTTTCAATACCTGGAGCATTTATTCCCTTATAACCCAATCCTCGTGTATCACGATGATTTTTACTTGCTCCTAGCATAGTGGTTAATTTGTTTGAACTAGTATTGAACTTTTTCAAGTCATCTTCCAATATCTTGATTTTATCAAGAGCAGCAGCTAAATCATCCTCAAGGCGTTTTTCTCGAGCGAGACAAACACTTTCTCTGTCATCAAAACTAATTTGTTGAGAGTTAAACCTTGCTTCAGATTCTGCAAGTTTCTCTTCCAACAAAAAGTACTTTTGATAAAGATTATCACATTCAAGTGACTTCATACGTAGGATTTCCTTGAGAATCGATTCGTTAGAACGATTCGAAAAATAAAAACATGCGTAACATCTTCTCAATTTCTTGTTTTCTCGACAGAGAGGAGTCATAAGAGGTGAGACATGAGAAGTTGTAATCTTATTCATATTCCACGAATCCAAAAACTTAACATACTCTGAGTCTTCCTCATGAACATCTCTATCAATATCTGAATCACCTTCATCAGAAAGTTCATCCAACTATTCTTCTATGACAGTTCTCTCAGGTGAATCCAAGATTTTAGAATCATCTGGTAATTTATGAACTGGTACGTTATTAGAGATAGACTCGTGCATAATCAGATCGCTACAAACACAGACTTATAAGGTCTTTAACGTGTTTGCCTGCTTTGATACTAATTGAAAAAGCGGGGGTCTAACAACCACACCCAATATTTCTATTAGAAATCTGTATGGACTAACTCCAATATACTTTGTAGTGAATCAACTAGACAGTCAGACTCAATCTAGAGAAAAGTTGTGAGTGGGGAAAAACGATTTGCTGGTTTTTACGGAATTGAAGAGTCGACCGTGTGGAGACTCCTTGAACCAAGCGAAATGTTGAACCTCACACAGATGCACTGCAGGAAGGGAGTGCTTTAAGTTCGAGAGATCAATCTGTAAGACCCCGGCCTAAACCAAGAACAATGGTCGTTCCGGAGTCAATTCGGTCACAAGAGAGGATGGGTTGATCTGTAGGAGGGAAGATGAGAAATGCTTGAGATCAATGGTGATCTGAGATCGTAGGTGTGTTGTGAATTCAGCGTGCAAAAGCTTTGAAAATGTTTCGGCGAATGTTGTTCGATTGTTCGAAAAACCTCTCTTCTTCAATCAGGATTCAGAGACATTTTATAATACCGGAGTTGAAAACACCATGATCCCATGAAGTGTGACAGTTGCTGGAATCAGAGAGTGGAAAATGGGGAAATCGTGTTAAAACCAATTACTCATCGTGCAGAGACTTGGTTAACTTTCCACCCATTACTTTGCTGACTCTTCCAACTGATTGCACGACTTGCTCACATTCTCGTCGTGGGTGAACACACGTGCCGTAGACCACCATACCAAAACCCGAGTTAATATCCCCCCATGTGACACGATTGAAATCTCGTGATTGTGGAGTCATTTGCTGACTTTATGGGACGATGAGTCCATGTAGCGCTGAGTTGAACATGATTAGTAAATGTTTCGAAACCCATGAATTTAATGTGTCTGCTGAGACGAGGCATCATTATAACCTAAGACGAGCAAAACCGTGTTGCTAAATTGTTGAATATTGGTAGTTGAACCAATATTCTTTGATTTGAGCAAATATTGCTAGTTCGAGCAAATATTGTTCTTTTGATGAATTGTTGGTAGCTGGACCAAATAAAATATTAATTTAAGTTACTGATTGCTGGGTCGAGCAAAATAAATATGAATATCAATCATGGAATCAACATAAAATTATCAGAGTGTTAGAATCTGCACATAATCACGTTTCTGCAGAGCTCTGGATTCAAAACCCTAATTTTACCAAAATGATGATTTATTGCAAATCAACACGGGACCGGCTACATGGGATGACGGGTTCACCATATAACGCCCAGATGCTCGAATAAGCAAAAAATACCAAAGTCTCTTGAGGACTAGTTGGTGAAAGAATGATTAAATGCTGGTTTAATCATTTACTGAAATAATGCTCGTGTGAGCAACAAATCATAAAACCTGATGTAGAAAATATGAGGGGCCGACCAAGAGGTCATGAGACCGGCTCTTGATGGTCGTGGGACCAGTAGATGGTCGTTTTAGCGAACTTACAATTGTTTGGAAAGAGTTCGAACCTAATATGAGCAACTGAGCAAATTAGGTTAAAATCATTAAAACATGCGGGACCAGCTGTTTGCAAGCCTCAGGGTCACCCTTGGTCGGTCAAGGGGATGTGCCCCTGTCACCATAGTGTTCGTGCTTCAGTCCTGAGAATTTTGATATTTTCTGATGCACGTTTGAGCAACATTTGGAGAAAATATGCAAAATCCATGGTTTTGCTGAAACCGGCAAAAATACATGAGATGATGAAAATAATAAATAAACAAGGAATCACAAGGTGTGGGACCTGCCACATGCTTTTCCCAGTTTATGTGATTTTATGTATTTTTCTCTGATTTAAGGGAAATTCCATGAAACTGAAGAGTTTGGCGAAATTAGGGAACTTCCATGAGATGAGAGACATAAATTAAAATATAAAATAGGGAATGGGAGTGTGGGACCGGCAATGGACGTGGCATGGCTGGCCGGCCAATTGGCGCGGGCCCCAAGGAACTCTTCCCATTTTTATGTAATTTTGATGATTTTAGATAATTTTTCATAAAATCAAAGGGATTTGTTGAAAACCAAGATATTTTGTTGAAATCAGGAAGTTTTCATGAAATCAGGAAACCAAACACTAAATAATAATAAAATAATGGGCGTGTGGGACCGGATAGGGCATGGCCGGCCGGCTAGAGCCCGGTCCCACAAGTTTTCCTAATTTTTTTAATATTTTCCATGATTTTAGAGAAAATACATGAAATTAGGTAATTTTAGGGAAAATTCATAAAATTAAGGAATTTTCATAATTTGAGAAGGAATAATAAAATAATGGGATGTGAGGTGTGGGACCGGCCACGGCCAAGGCATGACCGGCTAGCCGGCGGTCCGGCAACACCTTTCCCTAATTTTATTATTTTTTGATTAAATCATGTGATTTAGATAAAAATACATGAAATTAGGTAATTTTCATGATTTTAAGGAAAATTCATAAAATCAAGGAATTTTCATAATTTGAGAGAAATAATAAAATAATGGAGACGTGAGGTGTGGGACCGGCCACGGCCAAGACATGGCCGACTGGTGCTCGGTCCCGCGACACCTTTCCCTAATTTTATTATTTTTTGATAAAATCATGTGATTTAGATAATTTCTTTGAAATAAAGGAAATTTGCTCGAACGAGAGGATTTTCATGAGATCGTGAAAATAGTAAAAATATGGTAAAATATAAAATTGGGCGTGGGACTAGTCACGGCATGACTGGCCGGCTGGTGAGCCTAGTCCCCTGGCGCTTTTGTTTAATATTTTATTATTATTATTATTTTCCCTTCCTATTTTGCATAGGTTCCTCGTTCGTTCGAATTTTTAAAATGCTCGTTCGTGCATTCAGAATGTTGGTCTGTGCATTATCTGCTAATTACACTTGCATCATTTTGTCAGGGCTTATTCGATGCCCAGATGCCTGTTTCGTCGAATATTTATTACTAACCTGTGGAATCCTGCTGGGAAGAACCACAGATTGAAGTAACGAAATATAACGAGGAATCGTAGAATATTGCTGAATATTCAGGCGATTAATTGACGACTCTTAGAATATTGCTGGATATTCAGACGATGGCCCGTAGAATATTGCTGGATATTCTGACGATTTAAGATAATTAATTGCTGGATCTGTACTAGAAGGGATTCCTGTCTAGGAGCATTAATTATCTGAGGGTTGAGCAATATGAACTTGCTGGAGCGTCATATTCCTCTTGCATAGTCGGGGGAAATCTGGTTACATCCCGAAGACGTTGTCGCTCTATACTAGCAGACATGCTGTCTAGGAGTCGCCCAATCTTTCGATTCTACACAGTATGAGATGTGTCATGGCCTCAGCTGAGAGACTGCACATCTTCATCTTCTCTTAGAGACTTTCTCCATCAGAGGTGGCATGAGCTTTCATGCACATAGACATGAGTCTCGATACTAATCCGATTGTCGGACCCGGAGTAATTACCGAAATTGCTCAGTATTCATGAGATGTGTCGTGGCCTCAGCTGAGAGACTAAACATCTACACGTACTCTGAGAGACAGCCTTCTCAGTCAGAGATTTATGACATGAGCTTTCATGATTTAATGAGAGACATGAGTCTCAATACTCATCTGGTTGCCGAATTTGGAGTATAGTTTTACAATTCTACCCTATGTCGAAAATCCACCATCTACATTAAGTCCCCTGCTTAGTGAGGAACGGTCATGTTCCTCAGTCAGCATTTAATGGTGATTTTCCAGGTATAAATAAAAATAAGTAATTGAACTTAGTCATAAGATAAGATATTACCGGATTTCGACTGAATGAGCAAACCATGGTTTGAGCGGAAACCTCTGTGGCATAATAGAGCGTCATCCAGTGAACATAAAACCGTGTAGAACCGCTGGTTCGATGGTGGAACCTTGGTTGGTTTAGGATTCACGGGTCGGGCCGAAAAGGGAAATCCTTATGGAATTAGGTTTTGGAAATAAAATTAGGTATAAAAGGGATTAATTCTCTTTTTTTTTATTCTCCTTCCCACGACCACCATCCTCTTCATAACCTTCACGTCTGAGATTGATAGGAGCAGGAAGGATTTTTGCCGGAGCGTCACCGTCTGTCCGACCGGAGCTAGCACCGTCTGGCCAACTTCCGGCCGGCGCCGACCAGGTGCGTCCAAAATTTTTTTTTTAGATGTTTGATGATTCCATGATGTTTCATGCTTTCACCATATCAAAATCCTATACATGTGTATATGTTGATGTGGTTTTTGTAGAAAACCCTTGTTTTATCAAACGTACGTTCGTTCGATCGTTAGTTTTGAAAACTAATAAAAATCCCTGATTTATGAGAGATTTTTTTTATATATGTGGACTTAGGTCCAGTGATAAAACTTAGTGTATGAGCTTTCATGTGAACCAAGATTTTACCTTAATAGATGTGAGCTTTCACAAAACCGAAATAAACCCCGTTTTAGAAGACGATGCTCATTCGAGGAAAATAGGTATATATTTTTATGTATGTGAAATTATGTCCAGTGATAAAACTTTATTTATGAGCTTTTCATGAGAATTAGTATTTTATCACAATAGGTGTGAGCTTTCACAAAACTAGCATAAACCTTCGTTTTTAATAAAACGCTAATACGAAGGAAAATAGATTTTTATTTTACATGTAGCCGTGACATATTTTATGTGAAACATGATGACGTATTTTATTCACATGGATTTGTTCTTATTAGATAAATTCTGAAAATTTATATGAACAAATTGCATTAATTATTGTTTTGTAAAATCAAGACACGGGTTTTGAGTAACCTTCAAACTATACAACTTATTTGTGATGAAGTCATGTCTTATTGTAAATATCATAGTTTAGTTGTGCGAATGTTCACATTATGAAAATTATGTATATGATTTTATGAGAAAATCATTTTTTATGCACTAATGAAGCGTTGTTCGTTATTGCAGATTTCAAGGAACGAATTTATTTCGTGTGTTAACTTTTGTATTGCAACCACTATTGTTAGTGGAATTGAAAGAGGTAAGATTCAAGAATTTCCATTTTGTGGATGAATTTATCTACATGTCGATAACTCCATGCTCCTGGTTTCAGAAAATGCCGGCTTCCAGCAGTCGTAGTTATTCCTCCGGTTCTGACGAAGATCCCAAAGCTCCCATAGCTAAGTCGAGAGCCAAGGTAATTCGCGATGAGAGAGCAAACCCCAGCGTACCCTCGAATGAGCGGAGAGTTACTTTCGCCGAACTCATGAAAATAAAAGCCGAAGACGATGAGAAAGATGCTCGTCAGCGCACAAAGGATCGAATCCGGCGCAAAATACAGAAAGCTGAGGAAAAACGCCAATTCTTGGACGAGGTACCCTCTAATTCTGATGCTGATGCTTCCGAAGAAGAAACCGCCTGGGGTTTTCCTGATCAGTGTGCCAGAGAATTCGAAAGTCCCATGAACATTACAACTGAAGCGGAAGAAGATTCAGATTCAGATGATGATTTTTATGCTCATCCAGACGTCACCAATAGTCATGACAGTGATTCCGAAGAAGAGGATTCCGAGAAGGATAGTGATGAAAACTCTGAGAAAAACAGTGATGACGAATCTGACAACTCAGATGGATCTGACGAGTAGCTTTACTTTCGATCTCTTTTTTCTTTTTTAGTATTTGAATACTCTCAATTTTCGTAGTAGATGTCTTCATTCGAACAACTTTATTGAAGTATTTAGGTCTTCCTTTTGAACGAGAGATTTTATTAATGCAAGTTCTTCTTGATTGAATTAAGCAAACCGAGCCACTTTTCATGCCGAACTCATTGTAATCTCCCTTAAGCCTTGTGGTTCTTCATCTTATGAAAATATCCAAACATAAGATGTATAGTACATGGGGCCGTGTGACTTGACGTTCACAATTAACCTTGGTCAGTCCCCAGTGCACTATTTTACTTCCACATCTCCAGATTGACCTTGTTCAAGACTTAGGGTTTCAGTAAAACTCGTAACTGAATCGGAGATAAGTGCCTGCCGTATCTTGTATATATATTTGTATATTCAGGGTTTATCACTTGCGCCAATATTTCCTCCATTCCTAAGTTAGTTTCATCACAGAAGAAATTTCGATCATCATACCTCTCATATCATGTCTGCTGATAATACTTCTTCTCAAAACGGACTTCAGTGGAAACATGGAGTAGAAGCGCCCATCTTGGTAAGTTGCACATCTTTTCCATCTCGTTCAGTTGAGGTTACTGATCGTAGAAGATGATTTGTTGCAGGATAACCAGAAGAATCTTTCTTCTCACAATTCAAGGCCCAAGCGGACTACTAGAACTCCTGCCCGGTATAGGTCGGCTCCTGCTGATACTGGATCATCTGTAAGCAATCTTATAATCCTTGAAATTTTACCATGTCTAATTCAGGCGAAATTAAACACTTCCCCGTTCATCACAGGCGGATGTTCGTGTCATTGTTGATGCTAGAAGGATAAGGAGTGGAAAGTCTGTGACTGTGGTCGAGGTTGAAGACAGTGGAAATCGAGCATGTGAAGATTCTGCAGAATCCGTGGAGACATAAGACAGTGTTCACGCCTGTGAATACTCGATAGCTGGACTCTCGTTTGAAGCTCCATTGGTTAACACTTTCCCATACAATGAGATGGTTGGTGGATTTGTCATTCCCAAGTGCCATGCACCTCTGTATACCAAGATATGGAAAAAGTATGGGCATATTTCTACTACGGAAGTGTGGAAAGGTTTTCTACCCACTCTCTTGACTACAGTTGTCGGGCAGCTACCGATCATTGAAAAAATGAACCAAATGCACCTGCGAGACGTCAAGAATCAGGAACTGCACAAGTGGGATGAGATGATTTCTAATTATGAGATATTGCGATTCAATGTGAGCTGGCTTCGCCGTCGTCTTGAGATAATTAAGATCCATAAGGTGGCGGAGGCTGCTGATGCGATTTCCATGACCACTGCTTTACTGGAGGAGGAAAAGATACTGGCTTTGGAGTCAGCGAGGGTTGAGAGGGTGGTTGAGGATTTGAAGGCAAAGACTAGGATCTTCCAGAAGAAACTCGACAGGGTTTCCTATAGGGATTATCCATTGCTGGATGGTTTTCTCTGAGTGAATATTCAGGAGAGTTGTAATGTAGGTTTCTGACAAGGTAGAATAATCTGATAGCATGAGGAGTTTTTGTTCAATTGATGAATTTTTGATGAAAGAATGAGCATCTTGCATGCTCTTTGAAGGAAATAAATTACATTTGAGATGTATTTGAAATAAAGGTTAATTATCTGCAGTTGATCAAGCATAATAGGCTTTGAGCCATTTGCCGTTGATAATATTTCCTTCTGTAGATGGGGAAAAACGATTTGATGGTTTTTAAGGAATTGAGGAGACGACCGTACGGAGGAGACTCCTCGAACCGAGAAAAATGTTAAACCTCACACAGATGCACCGCTGCAAAGGGGGTGCTTTAGATTCGAGAGATCAATCTGTAGTACTCCGGCCTAAATCAAGACAATGATCGTTCCAGAGTAAATTCGGTCACAAGAGAGGATGGGTTGATCTGTAGGAGGGAAGCTGAAAAATATGTGGAATCAATGGTAATCAAAGATTGTGGGTGTGTGAATTCTGAATATGATAAGCTATGAGTGATTGATATTGCTCAATTGATAGTAGTTTCTCAATTGGTGAGTTGATGATCTCGTGTTGTCAGTTTGACGTGAGATTGATGATACTGATGATGCCGGTGATTCAATCATGATTCAGGGACTTATTTATATTGCTGGAATTTTTAGACACCATGATTCCATGAAGTGTGACAGTTGATGGAATCAAGGAGTAGGGAAGTGGAGATCGTGTTTGAAACCAGTTGCTCAACGTGTGGAGACTTGGTCGATTTTCCACCCACTACCTCGTGAATTCCTTCAACTGATTGAACGACTTGCTCACATTCCATCGTGTGTTTGAACACACATGCTGTAGACCGCCAGACCAAAACCCTAAGTGATATCCCCCCAAGTGACACGATTGACGTCTCGTGGTTTGTTAGTCAATTGATGACTTCGTGGTTTGATGGGACGATGAGTCCATGTAGTTTCTGAGTTGAACATGATGTTCTGAAACTCATGAATTGAACATGTCATGAGACAGAGGTATAGTTCTTACGATGAAGTGAGCAAGTATTGCTCATTCGATGGATCGTTGAATATTGATTGTTGAACCAATATTCCTTGGTTTGAGCAAATATTTATCATCTGAGCAAGTGTTGCTCATGTGATGAATTGTTGAATATTTGATCGTCTGAGCATGTGTTGCTCATCTGATGGCTTATTGGCAGCGTACCAAAAACATTAATTAGAACACTGGCGTAGAACCGAGCATAATTAATATAATTAATGACCATGAGGCCGTCGTAAAATTATTAAGGTTGGAATCTGGAATATGATCCTTGGATTCGAAAACCCTAATTTGATCAATTGATGATCAATTCATTGTTCGTCAGAAGTTTAACCATGGGACGAAAGAGGGAGCGACTACATGGGGTCGTGGATCAACCATGTAGTGTACATATGCTCACGTGAGCAAATACGAAGAACTTCTGAAGAGTTGACGATTTGTTGGTGGAAGAATGATTAAATGCTGGCTTAATCATTTATTCAAAATACTCGTCTGAGCCTTAGGTGAGAAAACCTAATTAATTACGACCAGGCGAGGGACCGACCATGGAGTCATGAAACCGGCCATGGGTTGTCACATGACCGCCTGACGATCACTTCATGAAAATCCAAAGTGTTTGGAAGAGTTTTGGACCTAATACGAGCAATTGTGCAAATTAGGTCAAAACTGTGAAAATTGATGGGACCGACTTCCGTGAGCCAAAGAGCCAATCTTGGTCGGTCAAGATAGCGTTCTCGTGTCCCCAAGGCGTCCGCGTCTCAGTCCTGAGAATTTTGATATTTTCTGGCGTGCAATTGAGCATCCATTTGAGAAAATATGTCAAAATTAGGGTTTCGACGAAACTGAGGAAAACACCATGAGATGTTGAAAAATAATTATAAAATAAGGAATGAGGAGGTGTGGGACCGCCGTGGTCAAGGCATGGTCATTCGGTCGTGACCACGGTTCCGTGGTGCCTTTTCCTTAATTTTATAATATTTTGATGATTTTATGAAAAATTCATGAATTTTGAGGAATTTGATGAATTTAGGGAGTTTCCATGAATTCAAGGAGTTTTCATGAGTTCAGGGAAGTAAAAAATATTAAAATAATAAAAACAACGGCGTGTAGGACCGTGGAGGCGCGGCCGGCCGTCTAGGGCCCGGTCCCATGAGTTTCCCTAATTTTTTAATATTTTTAGGTATTTTGATGATTTGAGGGAATTTTTCCTAATTTGAGATAAATACCATAAAATCAAGGAATTTGATGAATTCAAGGAAAAATAGGATAAATAATAATAAAATAATAAAGCAAAGGGCTTGTGGGACCGGCAAGGGCATGGCCGGCCATCTAGTGGCCCGATCCCACAAGTTTTCATTATTTTATTTTATTTTATTATTATATGATGATTTTTGCAAAAAATACCATGAAATCAAGGAGTTTTTTCATGAAATTAGAGAAATAATAATAACAATAATAAAATAATTAAGGAACCGTGGGGTGTGGGGCCGGTTGGGACCAAGGCATGGCCGGTTGGCCAATGGTCACGCCCCACACTCCTTTCCTTAATTTTATATTATTTTTATGGATTTATGGAAGTACCATGAAACCGAGGAGTTTCCTCGAGACGAAGGAGATTTGATAAAACGAGAGAATTTTCATCAAATCATGGAAAATAATAAAAATGCATTAAAAATATCAAAATGGCGTGGGATTGACCACGACACGGTCGGTCGGTCGTGTGTCCATGCTCCCAGCACCCTGGTCAATATTTTTAATTATTTATTATTTTCTTCTCTATTTTGCATAGGTTCATCGTTTCGTTGTATTTTTGAAATACTTGTTTGTGCGGTGACTGTTAGTGTATCGTCGTTGAATACACCTTCACTATTTGAATCGGGGCTTACTTAGAGGTAGCTCAGACGCCCGGTTGTTGATTATTTATTAATAATTGTGGAATTCGTTGGAGAATAATTCACAAAACTGAGCAATAAGATGTTTATTATTAATTCGTAAGATCAGCTGAGGATTCGACTACGAATTCATAATAATAAAGTGAGCATTACCATTCCATGGGATCGTAGATTCGACCATAGAATCGAAGTAATTAAGATTTATCTATTACCATTTATGAGATTAGTTGTGGATTCGATCATGAAATCGGAGTAATGAGATAATATAGTTATTGCCATTCTATGAGATCAAGCTGTAGATTCGATCATAGAATCAGAACAATTGTTATTGCCATTCCATGGGACCAGTCGTGGATTCGACCATGGAATAGGAGCAATAATAGATTATTCTGGGAATTCAGTAGTGAATGTCACGGCATAATTAATCTTAATTAGGAATAATTAACTTTGTGGCTCTATACTAGCAGAGCAAGCTGTCTAGGAGCATTAATTATCCCGATATGAGCTTGTCGGTAAGTCATATCCTTTATACAGTCAGGGTAAAATTGTTGTTTGTTCCTGAAGACGTTATCGCTCTATACTAGAAGAGCAAGTTGTCTAGGAGCCGTCCATCTCGTGATACTATATAGAAATAATCACTGAAAGTATTCAATATTCATGATATATGTCGTTGTCCAGTCGTGAGACTACATATCTGCATGTACTCTGAGAGAAAGTACTCTCCGTTGAGAATTCGATGAGAGACCCGTGTGTCTATACTCACGTCTGATTGCTGAATCAGTGCTTCATATATTTATGAGTTTACGATTTTAGCCTTTTTCGAAAATCCACCACCTACATTAAGTCCCCTGCTTACTGAAAGCTGTGTTCCTCAGTTAGCATTAAATGGTGATTTTCCGGCCATAAATATTAATACCACGAACTTAGTCGTAAGTTGAGACGTTACCAGATTTAGAGAGCATGATCAAACCACGACTTGATGAAGGCTTCAATGTCATGATTGGAGCGTTGTTTGATGAGCATAAATTGGTGTTGAACCGCTGGTTTGGACGACGAGTCCGTGGTCGGTTAGGATTCGCGGGTCGGGCCCAATAAGGAAATCCTTAGAAAATTAGGTTTTGGAAATAAAATTGATATAAAAGGGGTTAATCCTTTTTTTTTCCACGACCAGCTCTCCATCATCTCTGAACCTTCACGCCAGCAGGAGAAAATTCCCGCCGCTGCCGGACCACCACCTGCCGCCGCCGTTGCCGCCGGCCGATTTCCGTCCAAACCGACCAGGTGCGTTTTTTTTTTTTTTTTTTTTTTTTCTTTTTTGATGTTTGCTGATGTTGTGACCTTCATGATTTGTTCATGTTTTGATCATGATGAAGTTATATACATGTGTGTATATTAGTGTGAGTTTTATGAAAAACCCTCGTTTTTGAAAACGTATGTTCCTTCGATCGTTAGTTTTGAAAACTAACTATAATCCCTGATTTAGGAGAGATTTTTTTTAGTATATGAACCTAGGTTCAGTGATGAAACTTAGTTTATGAGCTTTCATGTGTACCAAGGTTCTATCATAAAAGAAGTGAATTTTCATGAAATCGGAATAATCCTTCGTTTTAAAGACAAATAACGATGACACGAAGGAAAATATGTATGATGAACTTGTGTCCAGTGATAAAAATTTTCCTATGAGCTTTCATGTAAATACAAAACTTTATCATATGTATGAGATGTGAGCTTTCACAATATTTTTTGAAATAAACCTTCGTTTTAAAGATAAATAATGACGATACGAAGGAAAAATAGTTTATATATATATATATATATATATATATGCATCCGTGACATATATTGTGCAAAATATGATGATATATTTTATTTGCATGAGTTTGTTTCCGTTTGATAAAATCCTTGAGAATTTATGTATGCAAGTTGCATTAATTGTTGTTTTTTCAAAAAATCAACACGTGGGTTTTGAGGATTCTTCAAAGATAGACAATATATTTATGATAGAATATTGTATTGTTATGAACTTCATAGGTCAGTTGTGTGAATGTTCACATTATGAAAATTGTGTCCATGATTTTATGAAAAATCAGTTTCGAAATTAATAAAGTTTCGTTCGTTTTTGCAGTTTTCGAAGAGACGAACGATTTTGAGGTGTTAACTCTACCGTTACTATCACTATTGTTAGTGTAAGTACAAAAGGTAAGAGTTAAGATTTACCATTTTTGCCGTATTTCCTTGATTCATGTCTGCGCATACTGAAGTAGAATGTAATGTGGACTTTGCAGTTGTTTTTAGCAAAAATGACCAATTCCTTAGCCAACGATACTTCAAGGGACGAATCGCATACTGATGATGACATCTCCAGGGATGATGCATGCATGGACGAGACCTCCATTGGTGAGGAAGAGGAGGATTCCACTGGCGTGAAGAACATTCCTAATATAGACGACGCATTCTTTGAGGAGGATCCAAAAGGAGCTGAAGCATATCTCAAATCCCCAGTATATCGTCTTCTGATCAACCCTAGGACTGTGACTCAGAAGAAATTGGTGACCCCGAAGATGATAATACGGCTTTTTCTCGAACGAGGGCTTTTCCTTGCATCGACCATAGAGTTTAAGCTTTCTCGACGCCCTTTGGAAACAATTTCTGGATGGGCGAGGCATATGTTGGGTTTCCCTCATGTCAGGGCTATGCTCAACCAGGTACAAGTGTCGAGAGCTATTCAAGCTTCTGGAGACTTGTCTATTAATCATGATGTGAAAAGTATCGTGGATTTGCTGGCTCGTTGGTGTGTTCTCACTCACACATTCATATGTAGATGGGGAGAATTTACTGTTACCTTAGAAGATGTGGATGCTTTGATGCATCTCCCGATTACAGGTAATTTCTCTGGAGGTCTTTCGGATGAGGAAAATGTGGTTTTTGACACTCTGACAGCTGCGATGGAAGAAGTGAACAAGGCGTCTGGTCGTAAAGGTTGTTATGGCCATTGGTTGACACGTTGGTGGCCAAGAGATGAAGTTTCTGATAGTCCCATCACCGTTATGTTACATATTGCCGCTTTCTTATGCTTATGGTTATCCAGAGACATATTCGAAGACAGTGGACATTTTTTGAAGCCTTTCGTAATCCCTTTTGTTGTTAAGATGGCTCAAGGTGAGCAACTCCCAATAGGTAGCTTATTCCTGGGTTCCTTGTATTCTAACTTAGACTCCTTGGTGTTAGATTCCAGCGTGTCGAATGGCTTCATGAAGATTGAGTGTTATGTTAACACGATGTTTCTTCAAGCTTTGATGTGGGAGCACTTTAAGAATTATGCGCCTATCCCACGTAATACCCTGCAAGGACCAAATACTGATGCCCGTCACATCTTCGCCGAGAAAGATAATGCCCGAATCATGCGTTAGTCTACAAAGCATCCTCGGTCTAAAGCACGCCTCATTGATGTGTTGGATGAAGAATCGGAGTTCGACTTTCGTCCGTGGGTGTCGGTTCCTGATTATGTTTCTCAACCAACGACTTTCAATACTGGAGAGAGCACGACTCTGAAATCTGGTGTGAACCCGAATGATGGTGAGAGATCCTTCATGTTGAGCTGTACTCCTGGTCACTTGTTATCCGTTATGCATGGAGAGTGGGTCGTAGAAGAATACAACATTGATAGGGAGGATCAACAAATGGGTATGGATCAATGTGTTCCAACTATCCGGAGAAGGAAACCATCAGTTGATCAGCTTGCATCTCGTTTAGATCACACTCACGTGGAAGGGAGTAGTTACTGGTTTCTTGGTTCTGATAGATTTGCATATGTAACCCCAGGTTATATAGAATTCTGGCATCAACAATTCGAGAGATTGCATGAATTCGTGACAGTTAGTCAGCCTCCAGTGAAGATTCCTCCATATGCTGAGATGATCTCTGGTCGACCAAGACTGAAGTACCTTTCTGGTGATAAACGAAAATTATTTCCAGGATGTTCTCAAGTAAGATTCTCCACATATCTTTTATGAAACCATGGTAACTGTATTCTGATCATGTTATTGAATTATTTACAGGACAGTCGTAGCGTAAGACCTCGAATCCATGCAGATTTTTCAGATATTGGAGAAGTTGTTCACGACGGAGAAGGAAGGAACAAAAGTTATAAGTTGTTACCTAATACCTTGAAGTCCCCAGTTCGTTCTTTGGTGAGTTCCCAATATTTCTCACCGTGACTTTCATTGCTATTAACATTAGAATCATGAAGCCAATGTTGTTAAGTTTTTTGCAGAATTTTACTCCATCAAGTCTTGAAGGTCTTCAATTTTCTGCTGCCGAACAAGCAGTCGCTGATTTGAGTGACGAAGAAACTGTAAGTATTTCTTCACATGTTCAAATGTGGTGCTTCATAGATGAAAATATTGATTGTACAGGACGTGTAAAGGAGGATGTCGTCATGGAGATGGAGAATTCTGGGACTCAATCATCCTCTGGGAATGGGAATGGAGGTAATTCCCAAGATTCGGAGCCGGATGGAAGTGATGTTCCTCTTGTCGTTGATGTGGACAATTCCAACCCCTTGGACACTTTGGAGACTCCTCAAGTAAGTATATATCATGTATATTCTTCATAGAAGTATAAAAGTTCTGACTTGTGAATGAACAAATGAGAACCCATGTGAATATATGAAAACTTAGTCGAATTTCGTCGTCAGAAAATTCAGAACCCAACTTTTTAGTAGAAACGCTGTAGAATCTTCGTCCGGAGTCGGATTTTGATGATCTTCATGTGCAAATTCAAGCCCGTAAAATTTCCAAGCTTTCGCATAGAATTTTTTAAGTTTTGAGCACGTTTAGAGCCTGAAAAAGGCGAAATAGTAAACTTCCAGGAGACTTCCAGAACTTTTTCAGATTGCGCATTACTTGATAATTTGGCCACATCTACTCGCTCGTTCATCGGATTGTCATGAAATTTTGACATGTCTTAGAGGACATCCATACGAAGAGAATGGAATATGACCCATCCTCAGATTTCTTGTAGATTGCTCCCAGTTCATCTCTTAGTACAGGGCAGAGTTCAGTTTCTTCAGACGGACTCATCGTAAAATGTGTTTTCATGACTTTCATGTTATTTGCTCGTGACTTGAATGTAGTATGATGAACTTTGATGATATTTCCTTTGCGGGTATACTATGTTTCATAATCTCCTTTGGCTTCGTGACTCTAACCTCATGTAATCTTCGTATTAGGTGCTAAATACCGAAGTTGAGGATACTGGAGCCAATGATGACAACTCTAACCCTTCCGAAGTTATTGATGAAGAGAAAGACATCCCTGCACTTTGAGGCCATGAGAAGGTCGCTTCTGATGTTATGGAAAACCAGATGGTTGTTGCCTCAGTGATAGAAGAAACAGAGATAACAGCGTAGAATACCAAAGGAACTGTTGCTTTAGTCGTGGAAGCCGCTCCAGTGACTGAGAACCGTATAATAGTGTATGAATATCCAACTGCAGGGGTTGCTTTCGATCCTCCCTTTAACACTTCACTCTCGTATCATGAACTGGTCGGTGGATTCAGCGTTCCCATTGGATATACACGCTTGAACGAGACGATATGGAAGAAGTTTGGCCACATGATCGTTGACAGGAACCCTGGGCGTGCTTATGCTTTAACCATGCAAATAGGCGTTATCTTGCGTGTCGTGAGTGATATGCATACGAGACCCAGGAATACCGTGACTCCAGATATACTCTTTGATTGGGAGTTTAACTTGGAAAATTCAGAAAGACTTGGCCTCAACGTGAAATGGCTTCGTAAGAAAATAAATGTTATCAAGGATTCGTGTGAGAAGAAGATACCCTTTCCCAATGATGCTGTGAAGGAGAAGGAGGACAAGATTTCCAAGCTGACCGAGGAGTTGAACAAGGAGAGGGCGGCTTTGCAGATCTTGAAGGATGTTGATGAGCGAAAGACTTTTCTTGCTGATCTATTGAACTTCTGAACTTCTGAGAGATGTGAGGTTTATACTTGGGTTTTGATATTTAGATGGTTTTGGATTTTCTTGTAGATTTGATAGAGATTTTCTTTTACGAAACATGAACTGAATTTTGATAAATTGCTGAATTCAAATACTGATTGCAAGTATTGCAAATTTTTTGGAGGAATTGAAATACAAATGAAAGAAAATCCTAAATGTTAAATCCAAACGCCATGAATGCTTCGAACGCCCAATACCTTAAATGTCCAATAATTTCAGATAAGCGCCTTGAGCCAATTTTCGTGAATTACTGGTAGGGTTCTGTCATCTGTGTTGATCAATTTGTAATATCCTCCGGCCACGGATTTAGAGGCCATGAATGGTCCTTCCCAATTGGAGTTCCTTGTAGAATGAGGACCGCGCTGAACTGCTTTAAGAACCAGGTCCCCTTCATGAAACTTGTTAGGCTTGGTCGATCGTGCCTTGAATATCTTCCGCTGATTCGGAATTCCCTGTTTGACGGAATTCCACGATTGTGGCACATATGGACACTCGCGCGGAAGAGAGTATCCATCATAGTGTTGATCATGCTTAGCCAGGTCTTTAACAATAAACCTCTTGATGGAGTGACCGATTTGAAGAAGTTCTGAACCCAACCATTGGGTGTAATATTGTTGAGGTGAAGTTACCCACTCGTAGCTTTTGATGACTGCTAAATTGTTAATGGGGAGAAGTCCCTGGACCATAGTAGCATATCTGAACATTGGTAATATTGGAGCATGAGGAGGAATAACACTTGCCTGAGCTCGAAACCTTCTGACAAAGGTGTGCGGATTTTCTCCAAGTTCCTGTGTAAGCCTCATCAGAGTTTTTACTTCTTCCAGATGCTCAAACGGTGGTGCGTCCTCTGCTTCGTCTTCCGACTCGGAATCCTTGTCGATGACAGGATGTATTGAAGGCATCGTTATCCTTCCGGCATGAATCCAAGTTCTTCCAAGGACCATGTCGTATCCAGGGTCTTCCCGGATTATGAAAAACTTGGCCTCAGTGCAGATAAATCTTTCTGTAACTTTGAGAGTGATGAAGCCGTATGCGTCTCTGGAGATTCCTTCGTGGTCCCTAATTGCTATGGGAGCGTGGGTGGCTTCATGTCGAGTAATACCGGCAGCTCTGAGATTTTTCAAAGGGATGATGTTGACAGCGGTACCAACATCGACGAACACACTTTTGAACTCATTTCCTTTAATGTGCACTGTGGTGAGCAGTCCCCAGTCATATATTTCTTTGTCGGTGGCTGAAGGTTCGGTGGTGGTTTCTTGGATCAGCAGACATTTTCCGGACACGATGTGGTTCAGTGCAGCAAACATGTCTTTCCTTTGAGCTTTCAAAAGATACAACAACTCGCAGACATGTTCGATCAGAGATTGGATCGCTTCCTTGACAGGAGGTTCAGAGATGGCAAAAGTTCTGACTGGGAGTGGGTTTTTGTGCACTCCCTCAGTCCCCAGGTTGAGCTCTCCTGATTCAACCTTTTATTTGAATATGTGATTCAATATTTTGCAATAACTTGTGGGATGGCTGACGTATCTATGGAAGCGGTAATACCGAGGATTTTCCATGGTCTCTTCAGTTGTCTCCTTATTGACATAAGGAAATTTGATTGCACCATCTTGGATCCATACATCGAGTAGTTCATTAACTTCTTCCATTGAACAGGGAAAATCAGGTGCTTCTGGATCTTCCGTATGTTGAGGAGGGATTTTCTAATCCTCCTTATTGTGTGCCTTTGAAGGGGTGGAGGAAGTCTGCTTGTGCTGTGGTTCTGCTTTTCTCTTACTCCCTTATGCGACAACATTTTTTGAAGGTTGCAGGTTGTACTTATTGTTGATCAAACGCCTGCTTCCTCGAGTGTCTTTTGAATCCTCAGTCTTTGTAGACTTTGCTCTTTCCAAAAGAGCGGGTGCAGTGGTTGCCGACCTCTTCGCATCTTCGTGAAGATCTGAGAAAGTCTGGAATCAAAGGTTTTCCAGCAAGGCCCTGTAGACCTGGAGCATGCCATTGATGCACAATTCCACCAGGTGTTGCTCCGTGACGTTTGGGTCATGACAATCCAGGGCTTGGACTCTGAACCTTTTCACATAATCATTGGGATTTTCACTGAACTTCTGAAACATCCTTCCAAGGTCGGAGAGGGTGACTTGTTCTGACACGAAGAAGTATTTCATGTAGAATGCGTTAACCATTTCTCCCCAATTGTTGATAGTCCCTGGTGCGATGTTGTTATACCAGGTGTATGCTCTGCCTTTCAGAGATTTTGAGAATTCTTGAGACGAACGACATGATTATGTTCATGTTCTCCCAGGGCTTCGAGAAAATGAGAGACATGTTCCCGAGCATTTCCAGTTCCATCATATAAGGTGAAGGTTGGAGAAACGTAACATTTGGGGAGTGGAATCCTCTGCGTAGCGGCAGGATAAGAAGGTTGATGACGAAGGACATGCGATGTTTTGTCTTTTCCACGGTTCTCCAAAAGGTGCTCCAGATCCTCGCGAGTGATGAAATTCGATGATCCCTTCGCTAATGAGTTGTCTGCAGCAGTTTTGTGGACTTCGTCGTCTTCTACTGTATGGATTGGAATTACTTCAGGATCGTCGTCTGAGGATTTCTCATTCTCCTTTCCCTTCTCTTGAGTCTTCTCTGACATCTTATCAGTAAGAGTTTTGAGATAATTACACAGCTCATTCTGTGTAGCAGCCATGTTAGTCTGATTCTTTGCAAAAGTCTCATGCGCTTTGATAAGATCAGCAATGGTAGGTGGTGGATCTCCTCTGACTTCTTCAGGGTGTCGTCCGGACAGTGGATGACCTTCGGCGTGAGGAGGAGTAATGTCAACACCGTCAATGTTGGAGGTCGGAATTGTCTCCGGGATATTCTGATTGTTGTTGTTGCTAGTGCTAGCACGGTTTGTGTTAGGATTCATAACTGAACCCGACCTGAGATCAACCATCTTGTGAAATTGTGAGATTGCAACCGAGAGAATGATCTCCCACTGTGGTCTCCAATCTGTAGATGGGGAAAAACGATTTGCTGGTTTTTAAGGAATTGGGGAGACGACCGTACGGAGGAGACTCCTCGAACCGAGCGAAATGTTAAACCTCACACAGATGATTTGCTGCAAAGGGGGTGCTTTAGATTCGAGAGATCAATCTGTAGTACTCCGGCCTAAATCAAGACAATGACCGTTCCAAAGTAAATTCGGTCACAAGAGAGGATGGGTTGATCTGTAGGAGGGAAGCTGAGAAATGTGTGGAATCAATGGTAATCAAAGATTGTGGGTGTGTGAATTCTGAATATGATAAGCTCTGAGTGATTGAAATTTCTCAATTGAGAGTAGTTGCTCAATTAGTGAGTTGATAATTTAGTGTGTCAGTTTGACGTGAGATTGATGATACTGATAATGTCGATGATTCAATCATGATTCAAAGACTTATTTATATTGCTGGAATTTGTAAACACCATGATTCCATGTAGTGTGACAGTTGATGGAATCAAGAAGTAGGGAAGTGGAGATCGTGTTTGAAACCAGTTGCTCAACGTGTGGAGACTTGGTCGATTTTCCACCCACTACCTCGTGAATTCCTTCAACTGATTGCACGACTTGCTCACATTCCATCGTGTGTTTGAACACACGTGCCGTAGACCGCCAGACCAAAACCCTAAGTGATATCCCCCCAAGTGACACGATTGACGTATCGTGGTTTGTTAGTCAATTGATGAAATTGTGGTTTGATGGGACGATGAGTCCATGTAGTTGCTGAGTTGAACATGATGTTCTGAAACTCATGAATTGAACATGTCATGAGACAGAGGTATAGTTCTTACGATGAAGTGAGCAAGTATTTCTCATTCGATGGATCGTTGAATATTGATTGTTGAACCAATATTCCTTGGTTTGAGCAAATATTTATCATCTGAGCAAGTGTCACTAATGTGATGAATTGTTGAATATTTGATCGTCTGAGCATGTGTTTCTCATCTGATGGCTTATTGGAAGCGTACCAAAAACATTAATTAGAACACTGGCGTAGAACCGAGCATAATTAATAAAATTAATGACCATGAGGCCTTCGTAAAATTATTAAGGTTGGAATCTGGAATATGATCCTTGGATTCGAAAACCCTAATTTGATCAATTGATGATCAATTCATGGTTCGTCAGAAGTTTAACCATGGGACGAAGGAGGGAGCGACTACATGGGGCCGTAGATCAACCATATAGTGTACATATGCTCACGTGAGCAAATACAAAGAACTTCTGAAGAGTTGACGATTTGTTGGTGGAAGAATGATTAAATGCTGGCTTAATCATTTATTCAAAATACTCGTCTGAGTCTTAGGTGAAAAAACCTAATTAATTAGGACCAGGTGAGGGACCGACCATGGAGTCATGAAACCGGCACTGGGTTGTCACGTGACCGCCTGACGATCACTTCATGAAAATCCAAAGTGTTTGGAAGAGTTTTGGACCTAATACGAGCAATTGTGCAAATTAGGTCAAAACTGTGAAAATTGATGTGACCGGCTTCCGTGAGCCAAAGAGCCAATCTTGGTCGGTCAAGATAGCGTGCTCGTGTCCCCAAGGCGTCCGCATCTCAGTCCTGAGAATTTTGATATTTTTTGGCGTGCAATTGAGCATCCATTTAAGAAAATACGTCAAAATTAGGGTTTCGACGAAACTGAGGAAAACACCATGAGATGTTGAAAAATAATTATAAAATAAGGAATGAGGAGGCATGGGACCTTCGTGGTCAAGGCATGGTCGGCCGGTCATGACCACGGTTCCGTGGTGCCTTTTTCTTAATTTTATAATATTTTGATGATTTTATGAAAAATTCATGAATTTTGAGGAATTTGATGAATTTAGGGAGTTTCCATGAATTGAAGGAGTTTTCATGAGTTCAGGGAAGTAAAAAATATTAAAATAATAAAAAAAACGGCGTGTAGGACCGTGGAGGCGCGGCCGGCCGGCTAGGGCCCGGTCCCACGAGTTTTCCTAATTTTTTAATATTTTTAGGTAATTTGATGATTTGAGAGAATTTTTCCTAATTTGAGAGAAATACCATAAAATCAAGGAATTTGATGAATTCAAGGAAAAATAGGATAAATAATAATAAAATAATAAAGCAAAGGGCGTGTGGGACCGGCTAGTGGCCCGGTCCCACAAGTCTTCATAATTTTATTTTATTTTATTATTATATGATGATTTGTGCAAAAAATACCATGAAATCAAGGAGTTTTTTCATGAAATTAGAGAAATAATAAGAACAATAATAAAATAATTAAGGAACCGTGGGGTGTGGGGCCGGTTGGGACCAAGGCATGGCCGGTTGGCCAATGGTCACGCCCCACACTCCTTTCCTTAATTTTATATTATTTTTTATGGATTTATGGAAGTACCATGAAACCGAGGAGTTTCCTCGAGACGAAGGAGATTTGATAAAACGAGAGAATTTTCATCAAATCATGGAAAATAATAAAAATGCATTAAAAATATAAAACTGGCGTGGGATTGACCACGACACGGTCGTTCGGTCGTGTGTCCGTGCTCCCAGCACCCTGGTCAATATTTTTAATTATTTACTATTTTCTTCTCTATTTTGCATAGGTTCATCGTTTCGTTGTATTTTTGAAATACTCGTTCGTGCGGTGACTGTTACTATATCGTCGTTGAATACACCTTCACTATTTGAATCGGGGCTTACTTAGAGGTAGCTCAGATGCCCGGTTGTTGATTATTTATCACTAATTATGGAATTTGTTGGAGAATAATTCACAAAACTGAGCAATAAGATGTTTATTATTAATTCGTAAGATCAGCTGAGGATTCGACTACGAATTCAGAATAATAAAGTGAGCATTACCATTCCATGGGATCGTAGATTCGACCATAGAATCGGAGTAATTAAGATTTATCTATTACCATTTATGAGACCATTTGTGGATTCGATCATGAAATATGAGTAATGAGATAATATAGTTATTGCCATTCTATGAGATCAAGCTGTAGATTCGATCATAGAATCAGAACAATTGTTATTGCCATTCCATGGGACCAGTCGTGGATTCGATCATGGAATAGGAGCAATAATAGATTATTCTGGGAATTCAGTAGTGAATGTCACGGCAGAATTAATCTTAATTAGGAATAATTAACTTTGTGGATCTATACTAGCAGAGCAAGCTGTCTAGGAGCATTAATTATCCCGATATGATCTTGTCGGTAAGTCATATCCTTTATATAGTCAGGGTAAACTTGTTGTTTGTTCCTGAAGACTTTATCGCTCTATACTAGCAGAGCAAGCTGTCTAGGAGCCGTCCATCTCGTGATACTATATAGAAATAATCACTGAAAGTATTCAGTATTTATGAGATATGTCGTTGTCCAGTCGTGAGACTACATATCTACATGTACTCTGAGAGAAAGTACTCTCCATTGAGAATTCGATGAGAGACCCGTGTCTCGATACTCACGTCTGATTGTTGAATCAGAGCTTCGTATAATTATGAGTTTATGATTTTAGCCTTTGTCGAAAATCCACCATCTACACCTTCCTTTCCTCCACTGAGTGCTAAAATTTTGTAGTATCCACTAGATACCGCTTTGATGATAACATACGACCCTTCCCATTTCGGAGAGAATTTGGGAGCAGACATGTCTTGTTGAATTTGCTTTGCTGTCTTTAATACCAAATCTCCTACTTGAAAAGTTCGGGGTTTCACCATTTTTTGTAAGCCCTGGATACCCTATGTTTATAAGCCTCCACGTACTTTTCTACTTTAGCTCTCCTTAATTCAAGCATGTATAATTCAGCAACTCTTGACTTGGACACTTCAGCTTTATCCCATTGTATTCCGCTAGCCGCTGCAATCCTTGCTGAAGGAATTTTTATCTCGGCTGGGAGTATAGCATCAGCCCCATAGACGAGTGAATATGGTGACGTCCCAACTGAGCTCCTTGGTGCAGTTCTGTAAGCCCACAAAGCCATGGGAAGTTGCTCATGCCAAGATCGTGGATTGTCATGAATTGTTCGACTGATAATGTGGATAAAAGTTTTGTTGGTACTCTCCGCTTGGTCGTTTCCTTGGGGGTAGTATGGTGTGGAGAAGATCTGTTTAATACCGTACTCCTTGAGTAATTTCTCGACATCTTGATTGGCGAAAGGAGTCCCATTATCTGTGATGATAGGTTTAGGGACGCCGAATCTACATATAATATGCTCATTGACGAAGGCTGGAATAGTTACCCCTGTGGTACCTCTGAGCGGGATTGCTTCGACCCACTTAGTGAAATATTCAGTAGCTGTGATGATGTATTCAGGATGCTTTGAGGATGCTGGATTGATCTTACCGATGATATCAAGTCCCCAGTTATAGAAAGGCCATGGACTATTCACAGAGTGTAATGGAAGACAAGGGGTATGAATGAGATTACCGTGAATCTGGCATTTATGGCACTTCTGAACGTATGCGGCTGCATCATCTTCCATAGTCGGCCAATAGTATTTCTCGTGGATTTGGAGAAACAACTTCTTTTTCCCCTGATGTTCTCCTTCATGAGTTTCTTTCAGGACTGTCAGGATTTCATCTTCGTCTAGGCATCTCAACAAGTCTCCTCCAAAGCTTTTGCGTTATAAGATTCCGTCAAGAAAAACAAATCTCTTAGCTCTCTGTATGAGTTTGATTGCATATTTCTTTTCTGGTGGCGATTTGTTGTCTCGAAGATATTCGATGTAAGGCTGCTTCCAGTCTGTGGTGTGAAGGAGTGTTAGCACCTCCAAATGATGAGGAGGTGTCTGAAAATTATGACAAGCTCCCTACAAAGTCCTCGACTGTGCTTCCATGGAAGGCCAATAGTACCCGAGTCTCTGGAGTCTTCTATTAAGTCTTATCACCAGCGTCTATCCGCACACTTCTTGATGCACACTTTCGAGTTTTTATTTCGCTTCTTCATCACCCAGGCATCGTGATAGAGAGGCATCCGGGTTACGATGGTATAAGGCTCCATGAAGCAAGAAGAAGTTCTTCAGTTCTTTAAGGCTGATCGTCCCTTCTGTAATAGAGCTGCTCATTTCATGAATGATAGGTGCTCTCCAGTCATTTTCTTGAGCTTCTTCAGTTTGATTAAGCCACGTGTATGACACAACTCGTCTTTGCACTATGATGGATTTCTCTGATCCTTCGAATTGTAACTTGGAGGCAAGAGTTTCTAAGCAATCAGCATGCCTATTGTTGGTTCGTCCAGTATGGGTGATGGTCGCGTCGGCGAAATGAGTCAGGAGTCGCTGTGCTTCAGCCCTGAATGGAGCAAGTGTTATCTCTTTGAGAGAGTACACCCCATTCATTTGATTGACTAGTAGTTTTGAATCTCCTCTGATCTCCAGATGCATTGCTCCTGCTTGTTTAGCTAAGGATAATCCTAGCAAGAAGGCCTCATACTCTGCTGAATTATTTGTACAGTGGAAATCCAGCTTGAATGAGTGTGAGAATACCTCTCCTGATGGCGAGACCAAGACTATGCCCGCTCCTCCAGTATCATTACTAGGAGTGGCGGATCCATCAAAGTACAACAACCATGTTTCTTCTTTAACGACTGAGATTCCTGGAAATTCTTCTGGTACATCATCTGGTAATGTCGCGGAATCTTCTCCTCGGAATGCTACTAGTAAATCTGCTACTTCTTGACCTTTGATTGCTTTGGGGGAAACACATACTATGTCGAATTCCGACATCTGAAGCAGCCACTTTCCAGATCTTCCTATCAGAGCGGGCTTTGAGAGTAAAAACTTTATGGGATCAGCTTTGGATACAAGCACAACTCTGTTGGATAGTAAATAATGCCTGAATCTTTGCATTGCATGAGCTAACGCCAGGCATGCTCTTTCAGCTTTCGGGTATCTGAGTTGAGCATCCTTCATGGTTCGACTGAAATAGTAAATTGGATGCTCGACGCCTTCTTCGTCTTCTTGAGCCAGTAGTGCTCCAATAACAACATCACTGGAGGCTGTGTATAATATCAACGGTCGACCCTGCACTGGAGACCTCATGACTGCAAGTGATAAAAGTATCTGTTGTATTTTCTGAAATGCTTCATGCTGAACATCCGTCCACGTGAAACTCGCTCCCTTCTTCAGCAGAGGGGTGAACGAAGCAATAAGTTGAGCCAATCCTGGTATGAAGCGTCTGATGTAATTCACCTTACCCATGAAGCTCTGCAGTTCCTTCACAGTGCGTGGAGGAGGCATGGTGGAGATGGATTTCCCTTTGTCCGGATCGACTTTGATCCCTTCGGAAGTGACCAAGAATCCCAGAAACTTTCCAGAAGAAACTCCAAAAGCGCATTTTAGAGGATTCATCTTCAACTTGTATTCTCTGCATCTTTCAAAGACTTATCTCAGAACTTCTAGATGGGATGTTCGAGCTTTCGGTTTCACCAAGACATCGTCAACATAATCTTCTACTTGCTTGTGCATCATATCATGAAATATTGCTGTCATGGCTCGTTGGTAGGTGGCGCCAGCATTCTTCAACCCAAAGGGAATCACAGTGTAATGAAAATTCCCAATGGGAGTGCGAAACGCGGTCTTGGCGGCATCATGTTCGAACATTTTCATTTGGTTGTACCCACTGTAACCATCCATGAATGAGAACATATCATGGCCGCTGGTCTCATTAACGAGCATATCAATGTTGGGTAAAGGAAAGTCATCATTCGGGCAGCATTTATTTAGGTTTCTGAAATATACACAACATCTGATTTGGCCATTTTTCTTCTTAACTGGGACGACATTAGCCAGCCAGGTTGGATGCTGGATAGGCTTGATAAATCCTGCTACCAGCAATTTTTGAATTTCGGCCTTGATTTGCTCCTAGACCTCATGCCTGAACTGCCTGGGTGGTTGTTTGACAGCCTTGGAGCCGGGAATGATATGTAGACGGTGAGTGACCAGTTTGTCATCCAGGCCAGGCATTTCTTCATACGTCCAAGCAAATATATCCCAATACTCCTTCAGTAGCTCTACCAGACCTGCACGCTCTTCCGGTGATAGCGCAGAACTGACCAAGATCGGTCTTGGATCTTCCTATGTGCCGATATTAACCGTCTCAAGATCATCAGTGGTAGAATTCTTGCCATCTTGCAATTGTTGTGGAGCTTCCTGAACTTCATCCTCGGGTAGTTGTTCATTCTGACACGATTCACCAGTGCGGGGAGACTCTTAATCAATCACCCCTATTAATTTCCAATCTTTGCGTCGCCGGTAAATGACCCTTCCTTCTGCGTCATGAGTGGTCATAAAGTTGGATCCTGAGATCGTAGTTTAATCTTTTCGGCGTTTGAACGATGTAGCAGGCGATTCGACTGGTTCCGCTTCCGAAGATGGTGATGATGCGGATGCCTCAATAGCCTTCCAACTTGGAAGTGGAGTAGTATAGATTTTCTTAGGAGGTTCAGGGGCGCTCTAGGATTCGATGAATTCAGCATCATAAGACAGAGCATAAGGAGATGATGAAGCAGCTATGCGTACGATCTTGTTATTGAGTAAGGCCTTCATGCATTGATGGTAGGTTGATGGAGCCACCTTTTTGAATTGGCCCTACCTTCAAATATATGTACGCGTATCCATATGTGTGGCTTTGGCTTCCTTCAAATCCTGTCATTAGGATGGGATGGCGAATGATTTTACCTCGTTGGGATTTGTTCATTCTAAGAGTCTTCATAGTGACAAAATTGCTGGAAGCACCGGTGTCGACAAGATCCCTTCTAAATTTGGTGCCTTTGATGAAGCCTGTCACATACAACGTGTGATTATGCCCTTCGTCTGCGATGCGATCTTCCTCTCCAAAAGTGATGTTGTCGATTGAATGTTCAGATACCAGGGATACTTCTTCAACTGCTGGGGTTGGTAAAGTTATTTGTACGTCGGATGATATATGGTTGAGTGCAGCAAACGTGTCCGTACGCTGTTCCCTGAAAAATTGTAAAAGTTCACACAAATTTTCAATCAATTGTGCAACCTCTTGATCCACCGGCTTTTCATAAGTAGTGAAACTGTTGATTTGAGGGTCGGGCATTGAACCAGTCCCCAGTGTTGGGACTTCCGAAGCAGAGACGCCGCCCAACTCAGATGTCATCTTGATGAGAAAATCGAGTATGTGATCTATCGTGTTCTTCATCAGATCCATGTTCCTGGTGTGGACTTCTAGAATTTGAGATAGCTCTGCCAGAGTCGGGGTTCCTCTGCCTTCCGTGTCGTCAGGTGTAACATGAGGAATCCTGTCATTTGAAAGATTCTGGATTGGGTCTGGATCAGTTGAATTAGTCCTAAGACCAACCATCTTGTGAAAATGAGATTGCAACCGAGAGATTAACCTCCCACTATGGTCGCCAATCTGTGAGTGGGGAAAAACGATTTGCTGGTTTTTATGGAATTGAAGAGTCGACCGTGTGGAGACTCCTTGAACCAAGCGAAATGTTGAACCTCACACAGATGCACTGCAGAAGGGAGTGCTTTAAGTTCGAGAGATCAATCTGTAAGACCCCGTCCTAAACCAAGAACAATGGTCGTTCCAGAGTCAATTCGGTCACAAGAGAGGATGGGTTGATCTGTAGGAGGGAATCTGAGAAATGCATGAGATCAATGGTGATCTGAGATTGTAGGTGTGTTGTGAATTCAACGTGAAAATACTCTGAATGATTGAATTTTGATCAATTGAGAGTAATTTCTGTGAGTTCGTGTAGACGAAAGATTGTCTGTATGAACTTTGATGAGAAATTGCTCGTTTTGGCGAATGTTGTTCGATTGTTCGAAAAACCTCTCTTCTTCAATCAGGATTCAGAGACATTTTATAATTCCGGAGTTGAAAACACCATGATCCCATGAAGTGTGACAGTTGCTGGAATCAGAGAGTGGGAAATGGGGAAATCGTGTTAAAACCAATTAATCATCGTGCGGAGACTTGGTTAACTTTCCACCCACCACTTTGCTGACTCTTCCAACTGATTGCACGACTTGATCACATTCTCGTCGTGGGTGAACACACGTGTCGTAGACCGCCAGAACAAAACCCTAGTTAATTTCCCCCCATGTGACACGATTAAAATCTCGTGATTGTGGAGTCAGTTGCTGACTTTATGGGACAATGAGTCCATGTAGCGCTGAGTTGAACATGATTAGCAAATGTTTCGAAACTCATGAATTTAATGTGTCTGCTGAGACGAGGTATCATTATAACCTAAGACGAGCAAAAATGTGTTGCTAAATTGTTGAATATTGGTAGTTGAACCAATATTCTTTGATTTGAGAAAATATTGTTAGTTCGAGCAAATATTGTTCTTTTGATGAATTGTTGGTAGCTGGACCAAATAAAATATTAATTTAAGTTACTGACTGCTGGGTCGAGTAAAATAAATATGAATATCAATCATGGAATCAACATAAAATTATCAGAGTGTTCGAATCTGCACAGAATCACGTTTCTGCAGAGCTCTGGATTCAAAACCCTAATTTTACCAAAATGATGATTTATTACAAATCAACACGGGACCGGCTACATGGGATGACGGTTTCACCATATAACGCCCAGATGCTCGAATGAGCAAAAAATACCAAAGTCTCTTGAGGACCAGTTGGTGAAAGAATGATTAAATGCTGGTTTAATCATTTACTGAAATAATGCTCGTGTGAGCAACAAATCATAAAACCTGATGTAGAAAATATGAGGGGACGACCAAGAGGTCATGAGACCGGCTCTTGATAGTCGTGGGACCAGTAGATGGTCGTTTGAGCGAACTTCCAATTTTTTTGGAAAGAGTTCGAACCTAATATGAGCAACTGAGCAAATTAGGTTAAAATCATTAAAACATGCGGGACCAGCTATTTGCAAGCCTCAGGGTCACCCTTGGTCGGTCAAGGGGATGTGGCCGTGTCACCATAGTGTCCGTGCTTCAGTCCTGATAATTTTGATATTTTCTGATGCACGTTTGAGCAACATTTGGAGAAAATATGCAAAATCCATGGTTTTGCTAAAACCGGCAAAAATACATGTGATAATGAAAATAATAAATAAACAAGGAATCACAAGGTGTGGGACCCGCCACGGCTTGGGCATGGCCGGCCGGCTGACACGCGGTCCCACATGCTTTTCTCAGTTTATGTGATTTTATATTTTTCTCTGATTTAAGGGAAATTCCATGAAACTGGAGAGTTTGGGGAAATTAGGGAACTTCCATGACATGAGAGACATAAATTAAAATATGAAATAGGAAATGGGAGTGTGGGACCGGCAATGGGCACGGGCCCCAAGGCACTCTTCCCAATTTTATGTAATTTTGATGATTTTAGATAATTTTTCATAAAATCAAAGGGATTTGTTGAAAAGCAAGATATTTTGTTGAAATCAGGGAGTTTTCATGAAATCAGGAAACCAAACACCAAATAATAATAAAATAATGGGCGTGTGGGACCGTCTAGGGCATGGCCGGCCGACTAGAGCCCGGTCCCACAAGTTTTCCTAATTTTTTTAATATTTTCCATGATTTTAGAGAAAATACATGAAATTAGGTAATTTTAGGGAAAATTCATAAAATCAAGGAATTTTCATAATTTGAGAAGGAATAATAAAATAATTGGACGTGAGGTGTGGGATCGGCCACGTCCAAGGCATGACCGGCCGACCGGCGGTCCCGCGACACCTTTCCCTAATTTTATTATTTTTTGATAAAATCATGTGATTTAGATAAAAAAATACATGAAATTAGGTAATTTTCATGATTTTAGGGAAAATTCATAAAATCAAGGAATTTTCATAATTTGAGAGAAATAATAAAATAATGGAGACGTGAGGTGTGGGACCGGCCACGGCCAAGACATGGCCGGCTGGTGCTCGGTTCCGCAACACCTTTCCCTAATTTTATTATTTTTTGATAAAATCATGTGATTTTAGATAATTTCTTTGAAATAAAGGAAATTTGCTCGAACGAGAAGATTTTCATGAGATCGTGAAAATAGTAAAAATATGGTAAAATATAAAATTGGTCGCGGGACTAGTCACGGCATGACTGGCCGGCTGGTGAGCCTAGTCCCCTGGCGCTTTTGTTTAATATTTTATTATCATTATTTTCCCTTCCTGTTTTGCATAGGTTCCTCGTTCATTCGTATTTTTAAAATGCTCGTTCGTGCATTCAGAATGATGGTCTATGTATTATCTGCTAATTACACTTGCATCATTTTGTCAGGGCTTATTTGATACCCAGATGCATGTTTCGTTGAATATTTATTACTAACCTGTGGAATCCTGCTGGGAAGAACCACAGATTGAAGTAACGAAATATAACGAGGAATCGTAGAATATTGCTTAGTATTCAGGCGATTAATTGACGACTCGTAGAATATTGCTGGATATTCAGACGATGGCTCGTAGAATATTGCTGGATATTCAGACGATTTAAGATAATTAATTGCTGGCTCTGTACTAGAAGGGCTTCATGTCTAGGAGCATTAATTATCTGAGGGTTGAGCAATATGATCTTGCTGGAGCGTCATATTCCTCTTGCATAGTCGGGGAAAATCTGGTTACATCCCGAAGACGTTGTCGCTCTATACTAGCAGACATGCTGTCTAGGAGCCGTCCAATCTTTCGATTCTACACAGTATGAGATGTGACGTGGCCTCAGCTGAGAGACTGCACATCTTCATCTTCTCTGAGATACTTTCTCCATCAGAGGTGGCATAAGCTTTCATGCACAGATACATGAGTCTCGATACTCATCTGATTGCCGGATGCGGAGTAATTACTGAAATTGCTCAGTATTCATGAGATGGGTCGTGGCCTCAGATGAGAGACTACACATCTACACGTACTCTGAGAGACATCCTTCTCAGTCAGAGATTTATGACATGAGCTTTCATGCTTTAATGAGAGACATGAGTCTCAATACTCATCCGGTTGCCGAATTTGGAGTATAGTTTTACAATTCTACCCTTTGTCGAAAATCCACCATCTACAAAAGTATAATGAGGAGTTAATATCTCTCTCTTGATTTGATTTTTACTCAAGCAAATAGAAATTTGCGAGTTTTTATCAAATACAAGGATAATAAACTTGGATGGTACCAAAGACCAATATCCAAGGATCAACCAATTTCCAATCAACAACCAAAGGTTGGATTTCACATTTGATCGATACAAACGCACAACCTGTGATATTTCAGTTATATAACAAAACATAATGCGGAATAGAAATAATACAGACACCAGAAATTTTGTTAACGAGGAAACCGCAAATGCAGAAAAACCCCGGGACCTAGTCCAGATTGAACACCACACTGTATTAAGCCGCTACAGACACTAGCCTACTACAAACTAACTTCGTTCTACTGTAGTTGAACCCTAATCAATATCACACTGATTCAAGGTACAGTTGCGCTCCTTACGTCTCTGATCCCAGCAGGATACTACGCACTTGATTCCCTTAGTTGATCTCACCGACAACCAAGAGTTGCTACGACCCAAAGTCGAAGACTTTAATAAACAAATCTGTATCACACAGAAAAGTCTACGATAATAGATAAATCTGTCTCCCACAGATAAACCTACAAGTTTTGTTCCGTCTTTTGATAAAATCAAGGTGAACATGAACCAATCGATAACCCGGACTTATATTCCCGATGAACAGCCTAGAATTATCAATCACCTCACAATAATCTAAATCGTATGGTAGCGAAACTAGATATTGTGGAATCACAAACGATGAGACGAAGATGTTTGTGATTTCTTTTTATCTTGCCCTATCAGAGATATAATCTCAAGCCAATCTTAAAATTGAACTCGTATGATAGAAAATGGAAAGATCAGATCGCTCAACTACAATAGAAGTAGTTTCGTATGGCTTCACAATCCCAATGAAGTCTTCAAGTCGTTAACCGACAGGGTCTCGAGAAGAAACCTACGGTTAAAGGAGAATCGACTCTAGCGAAACCAACTAGTATCACACATGAGGTGTGGGGATTAGTTTTTCCAATTGCTAGATGTCTCCTTTATATAGTTTTCAAATCAGGGTTAGCAATCCAAGTTACCTTGGTAACAAAGCATTCAATATTTACCGTTAGATGAAAAACATGATTTATCCAAGCTAATATATTTCAACTGTTAGATCGAAAGTTAGCTTGTCATACACAAATGAAATGTATTCATTTAGGTTTGAGTGATCGTACCTAAACGTGTACACTTAGTTGGTTCACAAATAATTAACCAATGGTTAGCCATATGAGCACTTTCATATTAATCGTATTCATCTTCTTCATAACTAGTTCAAATGACTCATAAGAACTAGTTCAAGAGTTGTTCAATTGCTTAGATCTTTACACATATACACAATTGAAACAAAATCGGTTTGATTCATTTGAATCAATTCATGAACAATATAGCCACGGTTTGCAAAGATTGCATTCCTTATTGATTTATTGTTTAAGTTCATGAAACTACCGATTTGAGAAATATAACCAGCTAGGGTACGCGTACGGGTATGCGTACCTTAGCTACCGGATTTGAGTTGGCTTTTGGTTTATAAACTCAGCACAATCTTTGGGGCAGAAAAGTTCCGCCAGTACGCGTACGGGTACGCGTACCTAAGGTGACTGGTTCATGAGTTCGTAAACTCCAAACTCAGTAGAATTTTTCGAGAGGAAAAGTTCCTCCAGTACGCGTACCCAACCTGTTTCCTTCACCAATACCGTATGCACACATATGCACACACTTGGTTTCCGGTACATGGATTTATACACTAATGTGCGAACACACTATATATGCTTATATCCGTAGTTGGTTATGTAATCTCAACTCTACATTTCAATCACTGAAACATTCTTCTATAATGTTATAATAGTCGTTAGACATAAAGAATCGACTATCGTCATCAAAGCTATTTTCAAGATTGAAACGTCATCATGACTTTCGTCACGGGTAAAGATGAAAATGGTTAAATCAAAAGCTTACCAACACATATTTCGAGAAAAAGATAGGCGAGTAAACTCGGCTCGAAATATCAAATGTGTATGTATGAAAACTATCATACTTGTACGACTTTTGTCTCAAGAGTAGGAGATAGAGTATATAGAATTTTGAGTGACAGATGAGTTCAAGTCTTGATAGACACATTTTTGTGTCTAATTTGATCTCAATACTATATATTGTTGGCACTCGATTTTGTACTAATTTTGTTATTTTATGTATTTGTAGGTATTTTTTGGAAATAAACATTTTTGGAAAATTCTGCTCGAAAAGTTGATTTTGTCACCCGGAGGACAAGTGTTATTCGGACTCTCGCTTTTGGATAAGGGGTAACCTAATTGCTAAGGGGCACCCCCAGGTCACCCCAAGGCAGATGCTATTCGCACCCAAGTTCTGGTTAGGGGGAGGACATCTTCTTCCCAAATTCAAAAAAACAAAATTGGCGGGAAAAAATTGTTATCAACTGGCAGATTTAGGGTTGGAAGTTTGGACGGGATTAAAGGAGATTCAATGGCCCAAATTAAATGGGTTTGTTCCTAGGGCCTAGATAGAGCTGGTATGGGTGTTGGATTCGGTCAAAATTGGTTAGATAACCGGTGGTAATCAAATCAGGGAAGATATTCTAAAATAAGAAAAATATTCTATTCTTGGAATTCTTGGATGGAAGAGACGTGCATGGGTTGATTTTATTGGATGGAAACAATCCCTACAGCTCAAGGATGACGCGTGAGAAGAGATAAAACATGGAACAATCCGTAACAAATCAGAGAATTAAAGAAAAAAATATCGGGAATATTTTCATTCACTGCCGAGTAATGGGAAGATTTTTTGGATTAATGGAGGAGATTCAATGGTTCAATTACGTATAAATATGTTCCTAATGTGCTACAGAGAGGCTGTCGAGAGTTTGGGGAGGTTTGGAGGCGAGCAGAGAGGCGCAGGAGGAGTTGCAGAGAAGTTACCTGCTGCTGCTGCTGCTGCCATTAACACGCCTGAAGAACACGAATAACGGACTCTCAGAAGCAGTCGTTCTTCAACAGCAACATCGACTGTCCCGTGTGGGTCGTAGTTCTTCAACGACAACAGCACCTCATCTCTGTCGTTGATTTTGGACGCCTTCTGTGGGTCGCAGAGTTCTGTTTTACATCAATTTCTTGTATTTCTCTTCATTGTAAAACACTTTTGAGCATCAATGAAATATTTTAAGAGCATTTTTACTATGATGAGCTAAACCCCAACACTGGGGCGACGGAGGAGGCTGAGCTTCATAAATGGGTAATTTTATTAATTCTTTTTAAGACTTTTGCATTAAAAATTAAGTGAAATATGATTTGATTAAATTGGGTGTTATTTGATTAGATGGGTCATGCTTAGCTTAGGTGATTTGATGTTCCATGCTTAACATTTACAACCAATGTTTTGAGAATCGACTTTGGCAAAATAAGAGTCCATATATGTTTTGAGCTATTATTGTTGAGAATAAATCATTAAGCCTCATGTTATGAAGATTGGCCGAATCATTAGTCCCAGTACCTCTCTACCATTGTTAATATTTTTTTGTATATAATTTTTATTAAATCTAAAAAAATCTGCTTTCACAAGTCTGAAAAGAACCCTATTTTATAACCACTATTACTACAACCACGAAAATCTTATAAATCAAGTCTCCACATACCTTTTGGTCGGATGAAGTTCCACTTTTTCCTTGATTAGTTCTTCGTCTTCGTAAGATAATCGCCATGGAGTCTGGAGCTCAACTATTCCTAACTATCCTAGACCGAGACTTAGTCATAAGTATACTAGAAATCAAGACATATAGTTTTGATCACTAACATTGACAAACGTGCTTGAGATAGCAACACATGCGAGTTCGACCGAGCAATGCTCTAACAAAAGCGAAACTATCAAGAATTTCAAAAACTATCACTTATATTAATACAAATGTTTAGCGGTGAATTTACGGTGGATTATTCTCAAATTTTAACCAGTAATACCCAATCATGTATTTATCAAAAGAACAATCCTGATCATTTATCCAATATACATAGTTATGCGAATAAGTTTCTGAAACCGAACAACACAAAACCATACAAGATGATACACTAAGAAAAACACCAAAAGAGAAAGGGTCTAGCATTCTGCCTTAATTTCATTAAGCCTCTACTGATTTTCTGAAAAATTCACATAATATAAATAATATTGTAAACAACATGACAATTCGAGTCAGCGCACAATTAACAATTCACATGAATTTCAAAAATCCATAATACAACTACTAAGATGAAGCAAGCAATATAACACTCAAATCAGACAAGCATGCATAGCAACATATGAAACAATTTATTTACGGTCCCATTTAAGATCTAAATCCTAGAGCTCATAACCAACTTGTAACACCCTGAGTTCAGGACCAGGGTCAAACCCGTATGGAGATCCGAACTCAAAGCGTTACAGGTCGAAACGAGACTTACGCATATATTTATTCTTGCTATTGCTTTTATACCAAACATAATTGAAACTTTTATACATAAATTGAAGCATATTAAATACATTAAACATCGTTCAAAACATTTTCAACTAAACATTGTTTTGATTCAATTTTCGCTTCAAGCAATACAAGAAAATAATGCAATCATTAAGCTACTCATTTCTAGCTTCCACTTCCAACTTCCACAAATCTGTAAGGAATGTCAATTGGGGTGAGATGACAACTCAATAGAATGCGTTCCCTTCCTCAAAATATATCAAAACATGTCAACCAATCACGCAGAATATGTGCAGCAAGAGTATATGGTGCAACTTCAAGGATTTAATTATATTTATGTTCATCAACTATACTCACAATTTATCAACTCCTTTTAAATGTACGAGTATCCTCGGTTCGTTCCCCGCCTATCCGTGTATCCTCGGCATGGGGCCGCCAACCTCACTTGCATGAGTATCCTTGGATTGTGCCCCACCTATCCGCATATCCCTGGTACGGGCACCGCCTTTCAAAAAAGTATATCCATTCATTTATAAATCCACACTACCGTTGCACGAGTATCCTTGGGTCGTTCCCCACCTATCCGTATATCCTCGGTACGGGTACCGCCATCCAAACTAACATATCCAATTATTTATAAAATGATTTTATCATACAATATACATCTTGATATTCCAAACCATTTCATTAACAAATTATAAGTTGACAACCCAACTAACGATGTAATTCTTTTAAGCATTAAAACAAAAGCACTAACTTCATAATATTATTTTATAAGGTTTGTAATGATAGCTTGATCCAATCATCTTCAAACATTAAATGAACATTCCTGACATATATATCTATAACATATCTAATGTCAAAGAAAACTACGGTTTAAACAAAAGATATGATTTTTACAAAGTCAACATAAAAAATAGGAAGATTACATGTTATTACCAAACAATTTATGATAAATTCATAATAACTCGAAATTGAGCATCTCCAAAGAATAACTAAAGATATCGTACATGGATACAACTTTCATCAAGATTACAAATCATTATAAAATCATTAAAATCTCCTAAACACACCAAAACCATAGCAAAGCGAAACTGCCAAGAATTTCAGAAACTATCAACTATGTTAATAGAAACATTCAACGGTGAATTTATAGTGGATTGTTCTCAAATTTTAACCAGTGATACCCAATCATGTTATCTATCAAAAGAACAATCATGATCATTAATCCAATATAGATAGTTATGCGAATAAATTTCTGAAACCAAACAACACAAAAACATACAGGAAAATACACGAGGAAAAGCACCAAAAGATAAAAGGTCTAGCATTCTACCTTAATTTCATAAAGCCTCTACTGATTTTCTTAATCCTTCTTCTCCAAAAATCTCTAACTCCATCTTCCTCTCTTAGCTTTCTCTCTAATTTATGTTTGTGACCCCCGTTTCTTTTCTCCCTCTTTCCTTTCTAAGCCATACACTAGTTCCCATATTAATACTACTCCTATTAATAATAATACATCATATTTATTATTTATTTTACTTGTTTTTCATTTTCTATTAATCATGTAGATGGGGCAAAACGATTTGCTGGTTTTCACTGGATTGAGGAGATGACCGTACGGAGGAGACTCCTTGAACCGAGCGAAATGTTCAACCTCACACAGATGCACTGCAAGAAGGGAGTGCTTTGAATTCGAGAGATCAATTTGTAGTACTCCGGCCTAAACCAAGACAATGGCCGTTCCAGAGTAAATTCGGTCACAAGAGAGGATGGGTTGATCTGTAGGAGGGAAGCTGAGAAAATGTGTGGAATCAATGGTAATAAAGATTGTGGGTGTGTTATGTATTCTGAATAAGATAAGTTCTGAATGATTGAATCCCTGTTGAGAGTGATTACTCAGATGTTGAGTTGTTAATCTCGTGTTGTCTGTTTGACGTGAGATTCTTGTATATCCAATCATGATTTCAGAAACTTATTTATATTGCTGGAATTGTAGACACCATGATCCCATGAAGTGTGACAGTTGATGGAATCAAAGAGTGGGGAAATGGAAATCGTGTTTGAAACCAGTTATTCATCGTGCGAAGAATTTGTCGATTTTCCATCCACTACTTTGTTAACTCCTTCAACTGATTGCACGAATTGCTCACATTCCATCGTGTGTATGAACACACATGCAGTAGATCGCCAGACCAAAACCCTAGTTGATATCCCCCCAAGTCACGATTGATGTCTCGTGGTTAAATAGTCAGTTGTTGACTTCATGACTTTATGGGACGATGAGTCCATGTATTTGCTGAGTTGAACATGATTTTGCAAAATGGTCTGAGACTCATGAATTGAACGTGTCTGTTGAGACAGAGGTATAATTCTCACGTTGAGGTGAGCAAGTATTGCTCATTTGATGAATTGTTGAATATTGATAGTTGAACCAATATTCCTTGGTTTGAGCAAATATTGCTCATCTGAGCAAGTGTTGCTCGTCTGATGAATTATTGGTAGCGTGACCAAAATAAAACATTAATTAGTATACTGGTAGTTGAACCGAGCATAAGAATACTGATCATGAGATCGTCGTAAAGTTATTAGTGTTCGAGTCGAGAATTATGATCCTTGGACTCAGAAACCCTAATTTGATCAATTGATGACCAATTGATGGTTTATTTGAGAATTAACCATGGAATGAAGGAGGACCGGATATATGAGACCATGGGTTGATTATGTAGCGTCCATATGCTCACGTGAGCAAAATACCAAGATCTCTTGAAGAGTTGGTGATTTATTGATGAAAGAATGATTAAATGCTGGTTTAATCATTTATTCGAAAAATGCTCGTCTGAGCCTTAGGTGATAAAACCTAATTAATTATGGAGAGGTGAGAGACCGACCAAGGGGTCATGCAACCAACCCTGGATGGTCGTGGGATCGAATCATGATCACTTCATGAAATTCCAAAATTAATTGGAAGAGTCTTGGACCTAATACGTGCAATTGCGCAAATTAGGTCAATCCATGAAAATACGTGGGACCGGATCATTGCGAACCAAAGAGCCAACCTTGGTCGGTCAAGGTAACATGCTCACGTCGTCAACACGTCCGCGATTCTCTTGAGAATTTTGATATTTTCTGGCGTGCGTTTGAGCAACCATTTGAGAAAATACAATAAAATCAGGGTTTTGCTGAAACTGGGGAAACTTCATGAGATGAAGGGAAATAGTTATAAAATGAAGGAATATAAGGCGTGGGACCACTGAAGCCAAGGCATGGCCGGCCGGCCAGTGACCACGGTCCCATGGTGCCTTTTCCTAATTTTATAATATTTTTCATGATTTTATGAAAATATCATGAAATCAAGGAATTTTGTTGAAATTAAGGAGTTTCCTTAAAGTGAAAGTGTTTCCATGGAATCAAGGAAGCAAATAATATTAAAATAATAAAATAAGGGCATGTGGGGCCGGCTTGGGCCCGGTCCCACGAGTTTCCTTAATTTTATGTATTTTCTGTGTATTTTTCCATGATTTGAAGGAATTTTCATAATTTGAAAAAAATACCATGAAATCAAGGAATTTCATGGGATCAAGGAAACCTTAAAATAATAATAATAAAATAAGGGGCGTGTGGGACCGGCTGAGGCATGGCCGTCCGGCTGGAGCCCGGTCCCACGAGTTTCCCTAATTTTATATTACATTTTCATGGTTTTGTGAAAATACCATGAGATTAAGGAGTTTCCATGAGATTAGGGAAATAATAATAAAATATTGAGGAACCATGAGGCGTGGGGCCGTCCAGGATCAAGGCATGTCCGGTTGGCCAATAATCATGGCCCCACAATGTTATTCCCAATTTTATATTATTCCCTTGGTGCGAAGGAAACACCATGAAACTGAGGAGTTTCCTCAAAACGAAGGATATTTGTTCAAATGAAAGGATTTTCATAAGATCAAGGAAAATAACAAAAAATATGATAAAATATAAAACTGGCGTGGGATTGGCCACGACACGGCCGACCGGTCGATGAGCCCAATCCCTTGGCGCCTTGGTCAATATTTTAATTATTTATTATTTTCTTTCCTATTTTGCATAGATTCATCGTTTCGTCGTATTTTGAAATACTCGTTCGTGCGGTGATTGTTAGTGTATAATCGTTGAGTACACTTGCATCTTTTGAGTCGGGGCTTACTCGGAGGTAACTCAGACACCCGTGCGTTGAATATTTATTACTAACCCATGGAATTCTGCTGGGAAGAACCATAGATTGAAGTAACGAAATACTGCGAACATATTTGAATATTTTCGGAAATTCAGTGGATGAATCCAAGAATTTAGGAATAATTAACTTATGGCTCTATACTAGCAAAGCAAGCTGTCTAGGAGCATTAATTATTATGACATGAGCTTGCTGGAGCTTCATATCCTTTATATAGTCAGGGAAACTCGTTGTTTGTATCCTGAAGACGTTATCGCTCTGTACTGGCAGAGCAAGCTGTCTAGGAGCCGTCAATCTCGTGATTCTATATAGAAATAATTACTGAAGTGTTCAGTATTCATGAGATATGTCGTTGTCCAGTGATAGACGCACTTATGTGTCTATTTTGTTCTCAATGTTCTGTATTGTTAGACTCGGTTAAGTACTTATTGTGTTATTTTGTGTTTTTGTAGGAAATTTTAGAGAAATAAGCCCTTGCGGCGAAATGGTCTCAAAAATTAGTGTTTTACACCCCGGAGAAATGCGCCGTAGGCACCCCAGAAATGCACCGGAAGCGTCCCAGAAATGTCCCGGAGGAACCCAGAAAAATTACTATTTCCACCCCAATTGATATTCGCACCCCAACACTCTGGATAAGGGGCACCTTCTTCAACAATTTGAATTTGTGTTTTTGGCGGGAAATGAAGTTTTCAACTGGCAGAATTTTGATTGTCAAAATGAATGGGTTAGATTGCGATTCAATCGCTAAAAATTGGCAGAGAGATGTGATTTGGCATAAGGAACAAAGTTTGGGTGGTGGTTTCGATCAAATTTGGCTGGAATACGTGTTTTGATTCTCGAGTTCAAAACAGGCCAAGCATGCACTGGAGGATGATAATCACGCGTCATGGAGAGTTATGGACGTGTTCTGATGATGTGGAATGGCTCGAGAATCACTTTGGGTCGTGAAGAATCGATTTGGAGCGTGGAGGGAGGAAGTTTACGCAAGAAATTCCAAGTTTGGTAAGAAAATATTCGGAAAATATTGTTATTCACTGCCCGCATAATGAAGAATTATATTGGAGTTATTGGCGAGATTTGGAGCTGTTGTTGGGTATAAATAGGCTCTTTGGGTCTACTAGAGGGGGTGTCGAGAGTTTGGGGTCGAGAGGAGGTCCAGAGAAGCAGAAATCAAGAGTTGATGAAACTCTGTTGCTGCTGCTGCTGATGATGATGAAGAACACCAAGAACACGAAGAACGGACTCGCAAGGACAGTCGTTTATAAACAGTGTCTAAGACGCACAGCCGTGGGTCGCAGTGCAGTCTAAACAGCAGCAACACTTGTCTTTTATCGTTCATTCTGTGACGCTTTTTGTGCGTCGCAGATTACAGTTTTACACCATTTTCTCCTTTTCTCTCCATTGTAAACACCATTTGAGCTATAAAAATATATTTTGAGCGTGTTTTCATCATGATGAGTTAAACCCCAACACTGGGACGGCGGAGGAGGTCGAATTTCATCCATGTGGTAATTTCATTAATTCTTTTATTTACTTTTTGCGCTAATTTTAATTGAATTAAAATTTAAATTAATTACTTGTGATTTCATTTGATGGAGTATGCTTAGTCCTAGGGATTTTTGATATGCCATGCTTAAGAAATACAAGTAATATTTTATAAAATCTATCTTGGCAATAAACTAGAGTTAATATTTGTTTTGTTTTTGAACTATAATTGATAGAATTAATTTCTGAACCATTTGAAAATGAAAAAAAACGGCCGAATCTTTAGTCCCAGTACTCTTGCCCATATTGTTAATATTTTTTGTATATATTTATTTTCTATCAAGTCTAAAAAATTATCCTTCACAAGTCCGAGAGTTTGAACCTCATTACTACAACCTCAAAAAAAAAATCTTTAATCATTTTGGCGCCGCCGACGCGGATTTGTGCTTAGGTAGAATTTTTAGGTTTTATTATTTTTTTACTATTATTTGTTCCTTTTTACGTTTCTTTTTGTGTCTTTGATTTATAGGTTCGAAGTGGAATACTAAGGACTTGGGAACAAAAATCTTAAAGCTAAAAGCTAAAAGAGAAGAAAAAAAAAGACATAATTTTTTTTTAGGATTTGTAAATAGGCTTTATTTTTCATAATTTTTGTAATTTTTATTTGGACTTTATTCTGGACAATTGGACATTATTCTTTTTTTAACCCTACGGAAGGGTATTATTAAAAAAAATAAAAAATTATATAAACTGTCTGTAGGGAAGGACGACGATTACTATATCGTCTCGGCCCCTTGGGTTCATACATGACATAGGAGTCGTGGCCCGAGTCGACTTCAACGGTTCATCCCCCGTCTGGTATGGGAGGTAAGTCCATCAAAACACTCGTGAATCTCCTGTCAGCGGGTTTACTGTATTCCTTAAGGTGATTCATTGATTGAGGACGAATTTGGACTGTTTTTAAATTCCTAGTAAAGGGCAAGGCCTGGCCAGTACAAGATAAGGGTTCGGATTTCATCACCGCTCCCTTCTTGCCCGCCTTAGGAAAACGAAACCTAACGCGAACCTAAGCTTTAAAATTTGGAATAGAACGAGACCGATAGGGTAACGAGCTTAATAGGAAACTCGTTCGAAAAAGTATTGGTTGCTCTTTAAGCACACTTCAAAGTTCATGATGGTTTCTGTGAGTTGAATGCGTGACTGCGTCGCCTTCTAATGCGGTGAGGCCTTGGGTATCAAAGCTCTACTAAGCTTCCCTCGCCTTGATTCAACTTACATTAGCTCGGATTGATTCCATAGGGGTGTGCTCAAATTGTAACGAATTCCTTTTCGAAGGAATAAAAGCTGGTCTAGAAAACAATCTAAGTGAATCCATCATGCTTTTTGTTTGCTAGAAATCTTTAGGTTTGTTTTGGTAGAGTCGAGTCGGCCTTGTTTGTGGTTGTGTAGAATTCCCTTGCAATTAAGAATGTCGAACTGGTATGATAGAAGCCAATACAATGAGTATCGACCTGAATTTGAATATGGACATCATCAGTTTTATGACCATGGTGGGAATAGTAGTTGGGAACGCCAACCTTTTCAAGGTTATAGTTCATACCATAGTGAGCCCAATTACTATCCACACACGAATTGGTCTTACGAGCAAGAAAATCAGGAATATTATAGTACTAGTCATGCGTTTTTGGAAAATTACTTAAAAACTAGTCCTGATTATGACATTTCTAAACCTGTTCAATCTCTAGAAGAAACCTACCAACAAGTTCGAAGGGAGTATGAACGTGCAGTTAGTTCAAGAGAAGAGAGTACACAACGGTCTAAGATATTCAATAAGACTTGTGAACGTATAAGTGTTACGCTCAGTGAAATTCAAGCACGTTTAGAGGCAGAAAATGAACAGTTAACTAATGCTGCTCGAAATAATCTAAATTTCCAAAATAGTGTTTCCAATTCTACCCTTGATATCAATAGTGAATATTTGCCCAATCTAGAGGACGAGGTTAAAATAAAAGACACTACTTTAAATGAGGTTCATGATGATTATGATGAAGATAATATTGATGAAGAATCATACATTTGTAGGCATAGTGATCCGGAACTAGTTACTCCATTTCAGCTTCATAATGATAATATTACTTCTGGTTCAGATCCCAATAATCTTAATGATTATTCACCTATTCAAAAGGATGTGGATCTGACTAGAGATACCACCGTTTTAGACGATGTAGTTCATGATCCTTTAGCCTACCGAGTATTGGACAATCCATTATTTGATGAACTTATTAATGGATCGGAGGAAGTAACTTTGATTAACACCTTAGTTAATGAGCCTTTATATGAAACTTTCTCTGATAATCCTTTATATGATTGTGATGATGGTTTAGAGGAAAGAGTATACCCTGAGAATACTGTTTTAGAATCTAGCGATTTAGAAACACTAGTCTTAGAAGATGATAAACTCGTAGAAATGAGTGAGGATGAACCCAACTTAGAAGAATCTATTGACCATTTCCAGGAATCTGATGACCTAGAAATTAGGGAAGTTGTGACTAGTCTTTCTAGAGACATAGAAAACTCTAAGTTTGGGGGTGATTATCATTCTCCGTGTGCTTTAACTCTTTAGTACCCTCCTGTAGGACTTGACATTTGTGCCTCAACCATCTTACAAGATTATCTTCATACACGTTTTCCCGAACCTAAGGATGTCCAGAAAGAAGCTCAGTTGTTAGAAACCCATCCTCTGGTTGATGTGGTTAACCCAGGCTATGATACCAAGATTGACTTTGTTTTCCCACCAAAACCTTTTCAACCAATTGTGGGAACTTTTGATTTTAAGATGTGTCGGTTATTAAGTTTTGAGACTAAACCTAATCACTTTAGGATATTAGGGTCGACACATTTTCTTAAGGAAGACCACCTCTTTCATTGTGGTCAGCTGTGTGAGTCAAATCTGAATGACTTAGAGGATCCCCAGTTATTCAGGTTGTTGTTATGTGCTTATAAGTTCTTAGTTGATTTTTTCCATACTCTAATACCTGAACCGGACCTTAGCTTTGAGGAAATCCAACCGATGAAAACCTGTTATCTAGACCCAGTTATAGAACCTGAACCTGAGCCACAACTAGATGTAGTTGTCTTAAACAAGGGTATGTTCGGCATGTTTTTGGTCTGTTGCAGTTTCCTCTTCTTGTGGGTAACACTTTTTGATCCAGATGACCCACAGTTATTCCGGATACTACTATATGATTCTACGTGGTGACTAATCCTTGCTTAGTCTGGCTGAAGACTTTAAACTTAGCACTTCTTGGGAGGTAACCCAATATTCATGCGACACGGTAATATCCTTCCTTAACTCTTTTGCTTCAAATAGTAACCGTTTCTCCTTGTTCATGCTTTTAATTTCATCTGTAGAACATTGAGCACAATGTTAATTTAAGTTTGGAGGTATGGGAGAAACTTTTTAGTTGCAATTAGTAAACTCCAGAGCCTAGAAATTTATGCCTATTAAGGTTTGCACTAACCAATCTAAGTGGATGGGAACATCTTGGTTATAGGAGTTGAGGAACCAATCTGATTAGATGGAAACATCGAAAGAGTCTATTCATAAAGCACAGAGCTCAGGTGTTAGAAATAACATGATAGTTGCACCATATCTCGTTGAGTCCTTTTCATTTCTTTTTTATTTATTTTTTTCATTTTAAACTATGTTTCTCTAAGTGATTAGGTGGGGCACACGATTCAAGTTGTTACCACTGCTAGGGTGAATTAGAGTGACTGAGTTACTAAAAAAAAAAAAAGACCGGACCAGTTAGACCAATCGGAATATTAACACTTGGATAGCAATATGCGTGTGTTCTCCCTGTTTCCGTCGCCCAAGCAAGCGTGGAATGCAGGACCCGTGGGAACTATCGTGTAATCTGCTGACAAGAAGCATGCGCTTGGATCAAAAAGATCTATTCATGCCGTTAAGTTAAAAAAAAAAAAAAAAAAATGGTTATTGTTCTGTGTAGTCAACTGCTGGTTCCCTTGTATTTGCCAGTTTGTTGATCTAGATTTAAGTTGTCGACCTCTGGTTCCCTTGTATATGCCAGTTGTGTTGATATTAGTCAGACCGGTATCGCAGTCCATTAGGATAAGTTCATTCTGGCAGTGGCCTTCAGATAGATATGTGAAACATCGATCATTTGGTTAACATCAAAACCATCTACATTTTTCTATTTCCATCTTTTTTTTTTCTATCCATATGATTAGTTTGACTCCGAATATGATGTCCATAGTGAAACTATCTGAGTAGAGCTCTGTCACTTTATATGAATTTTAGTATGCTTGAGTGTAAACTCGTGTACAACAATTGGAATTTCGCATCAGGGTACTTCCTCCTGTAGTCAGTGATTGTAAGTCAACCAAGGAGATTCTTTAGTGCCTTCCAAGGTTCGTTGTAGATAGCTAGGGTCTGGAGTAAAGGTTTTGTGGGTACACCTCAGGTAAACCCTCCGGAGACAACACTCCGCCACTAGGGCCACCTAGGGGTTCAAATGATTTTCTTTTCTAGAATAAATTTGCTCGAGGACTAGCAAATAATAAGTTTGGGGGTATTTGATAGACGCATTTATGTGTCTATTTTGTTCTCAATTTTCTGTATTGTTAGACTCGATTAAGTACTTATTGTGTTATTTTGTGTTCTTGTAGGAAATTTTAGAGAAATAAGCCCTTGCGGCGAAATGGGCTCAAAAAGCAGTGTTTTACACCCCGGAGAAATGTACCGTAGGCACCCCAGAAATGCACCGGAAGCGTCCCAGAAATGTCCCGGAGGAACCCAGAAAAATTACTATTTCCACCCCAATTGATATTCGCACCCCAGCACTCTGGATAAGGGGCACCTTCTTCAACAATTTGAATTTGTGTTTTTGGCGGGAAATGAAGTTTTCAACTGGCAGAATTTTGATTGTCAAATGAATGGGTTAGAGTGCGATTAAATCGCTGAAAATTGGCAGAAAGATGTGATTTGGCATAAGGAACAAAGTTTGGGTGGTGGTTTCGATCAAATTTGGCTGGAATACGTGTTTTGATTCTCGAGTTCAAAACAGGGCAAGCATGCACTGGAGGATGATAATCACGCGTCATGGAGAGTTATGGACGTGTTCTGATGATGTGGAATGGCTCGAGAATCACTTTGGGTCGTGAAGAATCGATTTGGAGCGTGGAGGGAGGAAGTTTACGCAAGAAATTTCAAGTTTGGTAAGAAAATATTCGGAAAATATTGTTATTCACTGCCCGCATAATGAAGAATTATATTGGAGTTATTGGCGAGATTTGGAGCTGTTGTTGGGTATAAATAGGCTCTTTGGGTCTACTAGAGGGGGTGTCGAGAGTTTGGGGTCGAGAGGAGGTCCAGAGAAGCAGAAATCAAGAGTTGATGAAACTCTGTTGCTGCTGCTGCTGCTGATGCAGAACACCAAGAACACGAAGAACGGACTCGCAAGGACAGTCGTTTATAAACAGTGTCTAAGACGCACAGCCGTGGGTCGCAGTGCAGTCTAAACAGCAGAAGCACTTGTCTTTTATCGTTCATTCTGTGACGCTTTTTATGCGTCGCAGATTACAGTTTTACACCATTTTCTCCTTTTCTCTCCATTGTAAACACCATTTGAGCTATAAAAATATATTTTGAGCGTGTTTTCATCATGATGAGTTAAACCCCAACACTGGGACGGCGGAGGAGGTCGAATTTCATCCATGTGGTAATTTCATTAATTCTTTTATTTACTTTTTTCACTAATTTTAATTGAATTAAGATTTTAAATTAATTACTTGTAATTTCATTTGATGGAGTATGCTTAGTCCTAGGGATTTTTGATATGCCATGCTTAAGAAATACAAGTAATATTTTATAAAATATATCTTGGCAATAAACTAGAGTTAATATTTGTTTTGTTTTTGAACTATAATTGCTAGAATTAATTTCTGAACCATTTGAAAATGAACAAAAACGGCCGAATCTTTAGTCCCAGTACTCTTGCCCATATTGTTAATATTTTTTGTATATATTTATTTTCTATTAAGTCTAAAAAATTATCCTTCAGAAGTCCGAGAGTTTGAACCTCATTACTACAACCTCAAAAAAAAAATCTTCAATCATCCAGCCGAGAGACTACATATCTGCATGTATTATGAGAGAAAGTATTCTCAGTCAGAGGATTCGATGAGAGACCCGTGTCTCAATACTCACATATGATTGCTGGATCGGGAGTTCGTATAATTATGGGTTTACGATTTTAGCCTTTGTCGAAAATCCACCATCTACATTAAGTCCCCTGCTTAGTAAGGAAAGCTGTGTTCCTCAGTCAGCATTGAATGGTGATTTTCCGGTCATAAACAATATAAGTAATTGAACTTAGTCATAAGTTAAGACGTTACCGGATTTTGATAGTGCGAGCATACCATGACTTGAATGAAGATATCAGTTGCATGATAGAACATCGTTTGATGAGCATAAAGTGGCGTTGAACCACTGGTTTGGACGATGGAACCTTGGTCGTTTAGGATTCACGGGTCGGGCCCAAATAAGGAAATCCTTGTAAAATTATGTTTTGGAAATAAAAATTGATATAAAAGGGAATTGATCCCTTTTTTTTCCACGACCAACAACTTCATCACCTCTCCACCACCTTCACGCCAGCAACAGGAGGAGAAAGATTTCACGCCGGAGCACCGACCGCCGCCGCCACCGTCCGACCAACTTCCGGCCGGCGCCGACCATGTGTGGATTTTTTTTTTTGCTGATGTCTATATGAGTTTCATGAAGTGATCATGTTGAAATCATATATGTGTGTAGGTGAGTAGGATTTTTGTTGAAAAACCCTTGTTTTTTGAAAACGTATGTTCGTTTGATGTTAGTTTTGAAAACTAACAATAATCCCTGATTTAGGAGAGATTTTTAATATATGTAGACCTAGGTCCAGTGATAAAGTTTAGTTTATGAGCTTTCATGTGAACCAAATTTTTATCATAAAAGAAGTGAGTTTTCACAAAACCGAAATAAACCTTCGTTTTAGAGGATGACAATAGTACGAAGGAATTTTTTTTTTTTTTTTTACATGAACTTGTGTCCAGGGATAAAATTTTGTTTATAAGATTTCATGTAAATCAAAACTTTATCTTATAAGGTGTGAGCTTTCACAAAATTGAAATAAACCTTCGTTTTAAAGACGAACGACGATACGAAGGAAAAGAGTTTTTTTTTTATAAAATCATGGTATGTCCATGAAAAATATATTTGCATACAAAACCGTGGAATGCTTTCACAGAAAAAGGCATACTCTTTTTTTTTTTTTGCGTGAGTTGTTACTCACTAAAAATAAAACGTGAGTTATTATTTCATGATTTGTAAACATATATTTTCAAAACTGATTTTTGAATAATGTTCAAAGTAAACAATTATTTATGATGAGATATTGTTTTAGTTTTTCATAATTCCATGGTGAATGTTCACGTAGTAGAAATGTTCATGATTTTATGAAAATCTAAGTTTCGTTCGTCTTGCAGGTTTCGAAGAATCTATCAACTCCTCTTAAATGCACGAGTATCCTTGGTTTGTGCCCCGCCTATCCGTGTATCCTCGGCACGGGACCGCCAACCTCACTTGTACGATTATCCTTGGGTCGTGTCCCACCTATCCGTATATCCCCGGTACGGGAACCGCCATTCAAAAAAGTATATCCATTCATTTATAAATCCACACTACTGTTGCACGAGTATTCTTGGGTCATGCCCCACCTATCCGTATATCCTCGGTACGGGTACCGCCATCCGAACTAACATATCCAATTATTTATAAAATGATTTTATCATACAATATACATCTTGATATTCCAAACCGTTTCGTCAACAAATTATAAGTTCACAACCCAACTAACGATGTAATTCTTTTAAGCATTAAAATAAAAGCACTAACTTCAGAATTTTATTTTATAAGGTTCGTAATGATAGTTTGATCCGATTGACTTAAAACTTTAAATGAACATTCCTGACATATTTATCTATAACATATCTGAATGTCACAGAAAACTAACGGTTTAAACAAACGATATGATTTTTAAAAAGTCAACATAAAAACTAGGCAGATTACATGTTATTACCAAACAATTTATGATAAATTCATTATTACCTGAAATTTAGCAAATCCAAATCACAACTAAAGATATCGTACATGGATACAACTTCCATCAAGATTACAAATCATTATAAAATCATTAAAATTTTCTAAACACACCAAAACCATAGCAAAGCGAAACTGTCCAGAATTTCAGAAACTATCACCTATATTAATACAAACATTGAACGGTGATTTTACGGTAGATTATTCTCAAATTTTAACCAGTGATACCCAATCATGTTATCTTTCAAAATAACCATCATGATCATTAATCCAATATACATAGTTATGCGAATAAATTTCTGAAACCTAACAACACAAAAACATACAGGAAAATACACGAAAAAAAGCACCAAAAGATAAAAGGTCTAGTATTCTAACTTAATTTCATTAAGCCTCTACTGATTTTCTTAATCCTTCTTCTCCAAAAATCTCTAACTCCATCTTCCTCTATTAGCTTTCTCTCTAATTTATGTTTGTAACCCCCATTTCTTTTCTCCCTCTTTCCTTTCTAAGCTTCCCATATTAATATTGCTCCTCTTAATAATAATACATTATAATTATTATTTATTTTTATTTGTCTTTTCATTTTCTATTAATCAAAATATTTATTTTATTATTTATCAGCCATTCTATTTCCACCAGAACTTGTAGCCTTTCTAGTTCAATCAAGCCACCTAGGCTAAGTTCAAGTAATAACAACCTAAGCTACAAGTTTAACTAATTCGGGAATAACCCGATCCGATACAGTAAATAAAAATATAGGATATTACATCACATATCTCCACCAGTTCTTTGGCTAAGTCGACATCCAGTTTCGGCTATCCATGAATGCCCAAATCAATGTTGTTACGCAACACAACTCCAAGTTCATCTTGACCGTTCAATTCAAACATTTTTTGTGCTAACGAACCAATAACATCAATGGATAAAGCAGAGTGAATATCACTAGGATAACGCATGGTTTCCAAAATATTGAACTGTATGATCTCCTTATCAAATTCCATAGTGAGTGTACCACTATCAACATCAATCTTCGTCTTTGCTATTTTCATAAATGGTCTCCCGAGGAGTAACTATGTAGATGAACTATTTTCTCCATCCTGCATATCCAAGATCTAGAAATCAACCGGAAAGATTAACTCATTCACTTAAACTAACACGTCCTCCACGACTCCCTTAGGATATATATTAGACTTGTATTCCAAATAAATAGTAATCCCCGTATCTTTTAAAGGTCCCAGATTCAAAGAATCATAAACATCGGCTGACATAACACTTATCGAAGCTCCCAAATCAAGCAAAGCACGCTCAAATCTTCGGTTACCAATGGTAACTGGAACTGTGAAACCACCAGGATTTTACACTTAGCAGGCATCTTCTTCAGTAACATAGCTGTCGCACTTTCGCCCACTTGAGTAATTTCATTAGCAATCAACTTATCCTTCCTTGTACACAAATCCATCAATACCTTGGCATATCTGGGTACCGTTCTGATGGCCTCAATAAATAGAGTGTTGATGCATATCTTGCTAAAAATATCCATGATCTCCTTGTCTTGAGCTTCTTTCTTGGATTTGGCAAAACGACTAGGAAAAGGAGGTGGTATGGTAAAAGTGGGAACCGTGTCCTTAGGTTGGCCGGTTGAGGTTGGATTTTCCTTTGGTACGTTTCTGCCTCTACTTCCTTTTCAATATCGGCACTAGGTACACATACTGTCCCTGTATCCAGATTAGAATTTTCTACTTGCCTTCCACTCCTTAACGTTACGCATTAACGTGCTCTCTTGGGTTCACAAATGGTTGAGATGGTAACTTTGTTGATGCTTGTGCTTCTATATTACTCACTGTTGTAGACAATTTCCCCATTTGAGTTTGCAGATCTCTAATAGTGTTATCAATTTTGAACTGATTTTGATCGGATTTCTGTTGACTTTGTTGGAACATGGAAATGAGCATGTAAAGCTTCGAATCTTGATTCTGAGGTTGTTGTTGTTGAAAACCACTTGGTTTCCCATAAGGATTAGGAACTGATGCTTGCTTGATGGCATAACTGAAATTAAGATGATCTTTACAACCTGGGCTATAAGTATTAGAATATAGATCATACATTTTCCTTTGATTAGGAAATATAGCATTTACTTCAGCCTCCTCTTCGTATGGTGGAGCAACCACATAAGCTATTCGATAAATTGGATTTTTAATCGTACTTAACCGGTGTTCAGTATTTGGAGAATCTCCCATCTCCTTAACTCTTATGAAATTTGAGTCGTGTTTTGTGTAAAATTGTTGAGCATTGGACGCCATATCAATCAAACTTGTTGCCTGTGAGATTGTCTTCTCAGTAAGTGAACCACCAGCGGCTGCATCAATCAAGTTTTGTTGCTCTGGAAGTAATCCTTCATAGAAGTATTGAATGATGAGTGTTGAGGATATGTTGTGATGGGGACAACTTGCCACTAACTTTTTGTACTATCCCAGTATTCATAGAGAGACTCCCTGGTAATCTGAAGAATACCACTAATCTCTTTACGAACAGAGGCTGCCTTTGAAGCAGGAAAATATTTTTCCAGAAATAGCTTTTTCATCTCAATCCATATTGTAATACTCCCAGGAGGAAGGTAATACAACCATTCTTCTGCTAGATCTGTTAAAGAAAATGAAAAAGCTTGTAACGTTACCGTATCACTGTCTTTGGTACCTTGTCTAAGACTTGTCATCTTGTGCTGGAACACTTGAAGATGACGGTTCGGATCTTCACCAGGATGTCCCTTGAACTTCGGTAAATGGTGAATAATATTAGACTTCAGTTCCACTGTGTTAGATAAATTAATACACAATGGTTTCGAATCTAAGCATCGATATGTCAACTCTCGCAGCTTCTTCTCCGGAGGAGGAGGTGGTGGTGGATTTGCACCGTTCGTTATATCTTATGTAGAAAGGTTCTAGTTGTGGTTGTTGATGTGATTGTAACACCGTTCCCTTACGAGTTTGAATTATGCACCTCGGGTAATTCCAATCTTTAGATACCAGAAATTAAGTACCGGAAACCACAAAATCTAGAAAACGAAAATTAAAAACTAAAAAGAAAATCCAAAAACAAGAATAAAGCTAATAGAAATAACAACTAAAGCTACCGACTGCTCCCCGGCAGCAACGCCAAAATTTGATGGGCTGTCGTAGGAACAACAAATTAAATCACTTATTTCCGCACAATTAACTGGTTATGTAATGGAAGCAAAGATCGTTCCCGCGAAGAGCAGCGAGTTTTAGTTGTCAAAGTGTCACAAAGGGGGGGTTTTGTTCTAGATTTTAAACAAGAAACAAAATAAAATAATTGAAAATATTAAGTTGTAAGCAATAGAGAGAGATATGATCGAGAAATCCTTCTTCGTTAGTAAATATTCATTGAAGTAGTATATTCATCTGTTTGTCATTAATCAAATATTATCACCAACCGTAGAATAACATGTACGCTTAGCTATTATCAAAATTCCTTAAGTCAATGGATAACATGTACGCTTAGTCACCATATTATATATGTTAGAGCATAGATCGGTTGAACCCACCAAGCGTTGGTATGTCAAGTTTGGTTGTCATATTTTAGTGAGCCAAAACTCATTTAAGAGTCGCTTGATTATGTATTAGAGTCAACTTCGTATAGGTTAGCTTGAAAGTATTAGGATATGAGACGTTACAAGTACTGCGAAGACTTGAAGAAGTGAAGAAGTAAGGAGCTACAACGACAACATCATCCTTCCACTTGAGGTTAGTGATATTTGACTTGAACTGTTTCATTCCCTAAACGTATCTTTCAAGTCGTGCATATTTAAAACAAAACTGGGAAGCATGAATGATTATACTCTAGTTAGACATAGTATTAAGGAATACAATACGAGGTTTATTGCTTAACCATTAAACTTTGTAGATAAGATATCGACATAATCGTTTGAATGCTATTGTGATTATGTATGGGTATAAGGTGAAGATTTCATCCTAGGAAACAATGTTTTATATTTGTTTTAAGGAAGTAAATTCATGAACTTTTTTTGCGAATCGAAAGAGAAATCGCCAGGCATTATTGGTATTGTTATTCATTGCATATATTTTGAACTACCAATATGTGTGATTAGTATAACCGATCATGACTTGTTTATGTTCTTGGTAAAACTATTCATAAAGGCCTAACTTTTGTATTGGTATGACTTTTATTAGTGAAACCGATCTTAAGTAATCACCTGAGATGGTATCATCGATTTTGTGTTATTGGTATGACCGACTCTGGGTAAAGGGGAACCGATCCTAGTAAGAGGTGCAACCTATTACAAAGGGGAATCGATCTTTGTATGAGGTGCAACAAGTTTTTAGTAGAAAGGGGAACCGATCCTATGGACATGTGCAACACGTTTTTAGGCAAAGGGGAACTGATCCTATGGACATGTGCAACAAGTACAAGTTAGATACCATATATATGTGGGGAACCGATCCTAGTACCTAGTCAACCCAATTTTGGAAAGCTAGTTTGACTATGCACAGTACTCATATGGAGGTAGAACTGAAACTTGTTTTGGTAGAACCGTGAAACCCATGATTGGTGATTGAGTGTTCTTGATCAATCACATAGTTCTTGAAAGTCAGATGAACCAATTCTAAACTTGTTTGGAAGTGTGGAAAATCGGTTTAAAGATTGTAAGTATGAAAGATGACTTACAAAGTAAGGATGTCGACATACTTTGAACATGTGCAGTAATGTTAATCTTTAATTGTTCAAAGTTATTCCTTAATAGCTAAAGGAAGAAAATCCCGGATCGAATAAAATAAATTGAGAATCTTTTATTTAAGGTTTTTAATTTTATTTTTGTAAAATGAAAATTAGTAATGTGCATTTACTAGTTGGAGATTTTCTAAGAGATTTTCGGTCATTATTTTGGACAGAGCATTTCCAGGAATTATGGAAACCGAATCTGGAATATATTGCATATCTTGAGAATACTTTCGGTTTTGGAAATTACTTGGTGTGCAAACTTCCTTGGTTTATAAATATAAAAGTTTGCATTTCGAGCAAACTAATCCTCGTACAGCAAGAACTATCTCAGTTGTGCTGGTACTAGTGAAGCCGCCTATTCGGAGAGGAGAGTAACCTAATTAGGCGAAATCTCTTACGACCGCTCAGTTTAAAGTCTTCTTTGGGATTGAGAATATCTATTAGTACCGTTGGTGGGAATCTAGATAATTGCGGTTTATCTTTTGTTTTCGATTGATTTGATTGATTAACGGTGGTTGAACTTTGAGTGCACCTAGTTTGTTTATGCTTGAGAATCTTCTCTTCTGATATAAGATTCACTCAAACTAGATCGAAGTTTCGACGGGGATCTTTAGACTGTTTGTAGATCTAAATACGTCTTGTGATAATTCATTGTTAACAGACTCCGTTCTGTGCGTGATTGATCACAAGAGATTCAAGTTGATTGTGTGCAGGTGTTTCTTGAAGATCTAAGAAGATTTGAAGATAAAGAAAACTTTGAAGATTTCTGATTTTGGATTCATAATCTTTGGTGTGCACAATACTTGTTTTGGTATAAGAGGATCCAACTATAATCGGTTTATCCTTGTGGTAGATTAGATTGATTAGTTGTGTAGATCGGCTTCAATACAATTCTTTGTGATTAAAAGTATTGATTGCAAAATCTTAACAATTACTTCGGCAGTTGATAATAAGATAGATCTAAGAACCCGACGAAAGAGTTTATTGAGATAAACATAAGAGCCTTTGTCGAACTCATATCACTTGGTTGAAAAGAGTTAATACCAAACAGATTTGTTGTTCCTTTACTGTTTAGAATACGAACCAAATGAATTGTTCCAAGTACGTGACTTATTACAGGTCGGAGGCGTGGGAATACAGAAGGAACTAGGTGAACTATAGGTTTAGTTGTTTGGTCTCAACTATACGAAGTTGGTTTGATTTTGTATAACGGCTTAATCCCGAGAATATTCAATTCTGGACAAGGTCCCGGAGTTTTTCTGCATTTGCGGTTTCCTAGTTAACAAAATCTTGCTGTGTCATTTACTTTTATTTTCCGCAATTATAATTGTTGTTATTATAATTTTAAGTAAATTACACAAACGTTAATTCCTATTTACTTGATAAGCAATCCTATTGTGTTTGGTTAAGTCCGATCCTTTTATCAAGTAAACATACTTTGTTGTTGTATTGTCTCAATCTCGTATCCATAGACGATCACACGAAGTGTGAACCGATTTGTTGTATTATATCGACTCAGTCCACAGACAATCACTTTCGGAGAAAGGACTTATAGGTGGAAAAGTTTTAGATTGAGGTATATTTGGGTACCCTCGTCTTTTCAATTGGTATCAGAGCAGGCAAACACGAAAAGATCTAACAATATGTGTTTGGTGCGATCCAACCTATAAGAAATTGAATCTATGTCTGATTCAGTTAACGTTATGCAAGAGTATGACTACTCAAAAGTTGAAGTTGTTACTACTTCGTTGATGCGAAAATATTTGTGTCCATCTCTGATGGAAAGGAAGATGCTGATAAAGTGTTGGTAAAACTCTTAAAGCCTATAAAATCTCTGTCTTCTAAAGTGCTGATATTAAAGACAGAGACAAATTTTCTTAAACAGGAGATCATAGATAAAGATATTCAACTGAATATTCTAGCCATAGAGAATATGAATCTCATTGTCAAATTAGAAGCTCTTGGTAAATATCCTTCTCAAGAAAAGGAGACACGTCTCATGACTCTGACTAATGATGTTGTTATGATTTCTTCTGATGTTGAGGAAACTAAAAGTCCTTGCTCGACTTTTACAGATTGGGATAAAACCGGTTTAGTCACATCTGAAATAGATCACGATGATGGTAGTTTGCCTAACTACATCAAGTCATAAGAGGATAAGAAACCATCTTCTATATCTACCGATGATCAAACAAAATCTTGTCCGAAGGAAACTTTGAACCGATTATGTGTAAGTGATCTTAAGGAATACAATTTTCAGTCGCTTGACAGGAAACTTATACTTCTTTAATATACGGTGGTAAAAATATTGAAAGAAGTTTCTTGTCTTAAAAAATTGAAAGACCATTCCTCAGTAGAAGACAGATTATACCACTACCCTATAAGATCAACTCAAAAGAGTCAGAGGGAAGAGTTTATAATCGCTTATAGAAAAAGGTTCCTCCTCACCCGTATCGAAACAGTTTTAATTTTGATGAAGAACGACTCCAGAAGGAAGGGAAAGAGAGAATCTCTACCAAAAGAAACAATCAGGAATTTCCGATAATTGTTTCAGATAATCGCACTGATGTGGATCATAAGGAAGTCCTTAGAATGAGAAAATCATATGAAAATCTCATTGAAATAATTAAGAGAGATTTATCTATCTCTGAAAATTCTCACGTCAGTACTGTTTCTCCACATGATCATATCTCTAGAGCTAGAAAATATCATTATTCTGGGAGAAGATATTTTGGGCAGAAATTCCTAAAGAGAAACATGAACTATGTTTCTGATATTCACTGTAAGCTAGAAAAAGCTTACTTCGATGCAACTTAGTTGTATCAAAATTTTGCACTCTCATATTTTTCCGTGCTCTTATTCATGGATGGGAAAGGCATAACAAAATTAGAGCACATTTGTTTGTGTAGCTGTTTATCAGAAAAGTTGTGACACTTTATGGATAGCTGCGAATCCATGGTTGTCTGAAAAATGTTCATGTTTATCATGTTCTTCCAAAAATAGGTTTTATTTAGAATTTTCGAATTTTAATAAACCTTCCAGCATGAGAAGTTCAGACAATGGAAACGAAATATATTTCTGTAATATTTTCGGATTTTCTGATATTTTCCGTACGAGAGTTGTCTCTTCTTAAAGGGAAACTATCTCTTGCTTGTATTATTGAAACCCGAATCAATCCTTATTTATATAACCGAGCATGCCTCCAATAGCTCGCAGTGTCACAAAGGCTAATAAGGAGGAAGCTCAAAAGGTTAAAGATTGTCAAGGAATCAATACAGATAGGAAGAAGAAAAACATATCCAAAATCATGTCTGATTATGATTCTCATAGTTCAGTTGGATCACAAGATGAGTCATGTTTGTTGGCTTACAATTTACAAGTTCCAACCAAAACCAAGTGTTTTAAAGCATTTCTCAGTCAAACTCGCATGCGTTGCTATCTCAAGTATGTTTGTCAATATTAGTGATCAAAACTATAAGTCTTGATTTCTAGCCTATTTGTAGATGTATCGGACTAGGACAAAGATAGTGTAGTTGAGCTTAAATCTCTCGACGTTCATCTCTTGAAGACGAAGAACTACTAAGGGGAGCTTGTGGAACTTCTTCGACAAAAGGTATGTGGAGACTTGAACTTATCTATCACTTGGAAAGTCTATTTCTACTATCTCCTATATTGAGACATAAGTTGTGTTACGATATAGTTTTCTTTATACACATTTGAGATTTCGAGTTGAGTATATCTCGCTTACATATTTCTCAAAATATATGTTGGTAAGATTTCGCTTCGACCAAGTTCATCTTATATCATGAGAAAATTGCCAAGTAACATATTACATGGTTTGTGTGATACAATCATTTGATGTAGGCTTGGAATGTTTCGACAATGATTATTTCAATATCTTGAAAATTGCTTTGATGCTAATAGTGTGTGAAAACGGCTATTTTCATTATAGAAGAATGTTTCAATGATTGAAATAAAGAGTTTATGATGTAACCATCTTTGGATATAAGCATATATAGTGTGTTCGCACATTAGTGTATAAGTCCATAAACCGGGAGCCAAGAGTATTCATATGTGTGTATACGAAATTGGTAAAGGAGACAGGTTAAGAATACGTACCAGTACACATACAGGCGGAAGTTCTCGAACCGAGAATTTTTGCTGAGTTTGGTTTTGACAAAACTCTTAACTAGTCACCTTAAGTATGCGTACCCGTACACATACTGGCGGAAGTTTTTGAACCGAAAATTTATGCTGAGTTTGGAAACTTTACAAACTCAAAAACCGGTTTCTTAAGTACGCATACTCGTACGCATACTTAAGCTGGTTACTTTGTCAAATCGGTCAGTTCATGGACTTAAACATTTAAATCATAAGGAATGCAATCTTTGCAAACCGTGGCTATAATGTTCATGATTGACTCAAGTGAATCAAACCGATTTGATTTCAATTGTGTTTTCTAAATAATTGAACAACTCTTAACTAGTTTCATTTGAGTCATTTGAACTAGTTATGGTTAAGATGAATAAGGTTGATATGAGAGTAATCATATGGGTAACCTCGGTTAACTATTTGTGAACCAACCTGGTGTTCACGTTTAGGTACGGTTACATAAACCTAAATGAGGGTACATTTCATTTATGTGTAACAAGCTAAGTTCAATCTAACGGTTGAAAGATATTAGCTTGGTTGAATCAGGTTTTTCATCTAACGGTGATTATTGAATGCTTTGTTACCAAGGTAACTTGGATTGCAAACCCTGATTTGAAAACTATACAAAGGAGAACTCTAGCAACTGGGAAAACTAATCCCCACACCTCCTGTGTGTTACTAGTTGCATAACTAGATTCGATTCTCCTTTAACCTTAGGTTTCTTCTCGAGACCCTGTAGGTTAACGACTTGAAGACTTCATTGGGATTGTGAAGCCAGACCCAACTATTCTCCGTGTAGTTGCGTGATCTGATCTTGTTGTTTCTATCGTGTTGAGTGCAATTGAAATAATTGGCTCGAGATTTATATCTCCGATAAGAAAGATAGAAAAGTAATCACAAACAAACTTCATTTCACCGTTTGTGATTCCACAATAACTTGTTTCGCTAGTCGATTAAGTTTATTGTGAGGTGATTGATAATACTAGGATATTCTTAGGAAATATAAGTCCGGTTTATCAATTGGTTCCTGTTCACCTTGATTTATCAAAAGACAGAACAAAAACTTTTGGGTATTTCTGTGGGAGACAGATTTATTCAATCCTATAGACTTTTCTGTGTGAGACAGATTTGTCTATCAAGTCTTCGACTTTGGGTCGTAGCAACTCTTAGTTGTGGGTGAGATTAGCTAAGAAAATCAAGTGCGTAGTATCGTGCTGGGATCAGAGACTTAAGGAGCGCAAATGTACCTTGAATCAGTGTGAGATTGATTAGGGTTCAACTACAGTCCATTCCAAAGTTAATTGGTAGTAGGTTAGTGTCTGTAGCGGTTTAATACAGTGTGGTGTTCAATCTGGACTAGGTCCCGGGGTTTTTCTGCATTTGCGGTTTGCTCGTTAACAAAATTCTGGTGTCTGTGTTATTTCTTTTCGGCATTATTTTGTTATGTAATTGAAATATCACAGGTTGTGCGTTAAGATCAATCAATTAGAATATCCAACCCTTGGTTGTTGATTTACATTGATTGACACTTGAACATTGGTCTTTGGTACCGTTCAAGTAACTCCTCTTATATTCAATCAGGCTCGCAGATTTCTATTTGCTGATTGCGGATTGAATTAAGAGTTATAGATATTAAACTCTTTCATATGCTTCAATCTAGATTGAGTCTGAGTGTCTAGTTGATTCTCTAGAAAGTGTATTGGAGTAAGTCCTCTCAGATTGCCAAACGAATTCTTGGGTGTGGTTGTTAGACCCCCACATTTTCAATTGGTATCAGAGCAGGAAAACACATTAAAGACCTCATAAGTTTGTGTTTGTAGCGATCTGAGGATGGACGATATAGTCTCTGATAAACGCATCGCTAGGAATAAAAGTTTTGTTTCCTTAAAGTCTATTAAAGAGAAAGATTTGTCAATCTCGAATATATAAGAACCTTGTGTTCAAAGGAAACAGACAAAACCGGTTGAAACATGTTAGAATCCAGGCTGATAATGTCAACCGATTGAAACACAAAGTCAATGCTCTAGTTGGTATGATAAGTGAGCGCGACTCTCGTTTAAATATCATTCAAGAAGTAAATCTCAAAAAGGATGCTTTGAAAATTGAACATCTCTTAAGTAAACTCTCAATTCAAGAGTGTTCAAAAGAGTCCGTCATACCAACTGCTTCTGATTTAACTGTTAGAGAATCAGGTTCAGAAGCAAAACCGAAAAACCCTTCTGTTGAAAAAGATGTGTTTGTATCTTCTCCTAATCAAGGAAATCCCACGTCACATAGAAGGAAGAATTCTCCCAACAATGGTGTTAAGACTGTTTTATCTAATCACTCAAGTGATCAGAAAGTGTGTCTCTTTTGTGATTCAAAAGGACCAAGTAAACAAAAGAGGAATTCTAGGTTGAATGACAATTCTATCATTCATCTTCAACACACCTTAGATTTAATTCTCAAAGGTGTAACTGACATTCGTATGCTAAACCAATCGGTTTTAGTACTTACCCTGTGCATCCCACCAGGAAAGTCAGTTCAATGTGTTCCTCGAATGTTCAAACACATAACAGTCTTCCTAAACCATTTCGACGAAAAATATCACATGGATATTCTTCAATTAGGAAGGGAGATTATGTTGTTGATTATGTGAAAAAGATACCAGAAGAAGGAAGCAAAAATGGAGGTATGGAAGACAACTTAAAAAGGATAATTGAAGGATATAAAGAAATTATCAACAGGCTGTCTATTCCCTCAGGCCAGAATTCTTCAGGTAAGAATCAAAACTATGTGTCATATTTTGATGATAGTAAGTTTTATGATAATTTTTCACATCATAATGGTTTTCCTCCAAAGAACAGGAAAAAGAGAATTAACCATAAGCAACGTTCATTTAATGAGCTCAAGGCTCATACTTGTGCTAATTAATCACAAGGTTGAACTCTCACTCAAAAAAAAAAATCCTAGTTGAGTGAGATATAATCAGGTATACTCTGTGACAAATGTTTGTGATTCTCCAGCTATCCTCTTATCGTCTTAGTCGGCTTGTCACTTACAAACATTTGTTGTTGCATGAGTATTTTGTTTGTATTTTGTTATGATGATTTCATTTTTTTCTAAAAAGGGGTGACAAATTGTTGTGCTCTATTTTTTCTCTTGGGAGAACAATTTTTAAGAGCTGAGTTTTTATTTAATCACCAAGCAAAAATTTGCCAAATATTCTTCGCAACCTTTTGGTATAAGGGAAAGTCTGTGTACGTGCGTGTAATCCTTTTCACATAGGCACAAACCAAACTTGGAAACCCTAATGGTTCTTGAGAAACATATAAATACCAAAGCCTTTTATAGAGTACGCATACTTTTGTTGTGCTCTTTTAAGGATGGGGTCTACTCCAAGTTCTTGGGATTTACCAGCTGATTCAATTGATGATTCGGTTTATCTGGAGTTTGTTTTGAAGAAGAAAAGAAGCCTTGTTAAGAGTGACGAACTCGAATCCTGTGCCTCATGTTATTATGCGTTTTCTCACCAAGATCGAGAGAATGCTAAGATGGTCTCTGCTGAAGTAGTTCATGGTTTTCTCACTGATCTTGGGAAGACTCAACTAAAGCTCGAGAACTCTGTAAAGGAACTTAACTTGTTACGAACTGAGCTGAAAAAGGTTGATTCTGATCTTGTTCTCATGAAGTCACAAGTTAAGGATCTTCTTAATGAGGATATCTTCTCCGAAGACACAGTTGATACAGTTAGTCACAAGCTTGAAGGTCTTGGAACCAGTGAAGCTTTCGTACCAGAACTCTAATTATTGCTTGTGATGGCTCTTTGTTTTTAGAGTTGTTTTTGTTTATGTCTAGTAAATCTTCTTTTTTCATGTCTTTAGAAGAATAACTAGGGTTTAGAATATCCATTATTGTGAGTACACATAGCTATGTCCAACAATATTCATCTTCATTGTTTTTTAGATTTATTTATTTAAATCTAAGTTTTTGGAAGATGATTTTTGCAATTTTAATCTTTATGATTTTATATATTGCAAATTGTTATGGGATATGTTGTTTACATCCGTGAACCTGTGACTGTCCCATACTTGTTCAAAAGTTATCTCTATTATGTCGATATGAATGTATTGATGGAAGATAGAATGAACTTTTGACATTACAAAAGTGAAAGCCTTTTATGTCATATTTTGATAAAAAGAAAGGATAAAACTTTTGTGTACAAGGATTAAGTCTATTATATGTCATTGTGCAAATAGTGATGAAAGATAGAATGAATCCTTGTCTATTCCGCAGTATTGGTCGATCTCCGATCCACAGTCTTTGTGCACATACTGTGTTGTTCCATAAGGTTTTTTATGTTGAGCACAATCGACTAAGCTGATCATTCTCTTATGACTAACTTAGTTGTTGCTCCGTAAAGTTCCCTATGTCGAACATGATCAACTAAATTACTCATTCTTTTGGTTATTTTAGTTGTTGCTCCGTAAGTTCGCTTATATCGAGCATGACCAATTAAATTGATCAATTCTTATGGTTAATTTGGTTGTGTATTCCAATTGAATTAATCATAGGTTTTCTTGTGATTAATTTGGTTGTTTAATTTTGATTGAACTAATTATGGGTTATCTTATGGTTACTTCAATTGAATTTTGTGGATTCAAATTCATGTTTTTCATGTGATTTGATTGTCCAAAGAAATCCTTCTTTTCTTGTGAAAGTAAGGTCGCCTTTGTTGTTCCTTCGGGGATGACATTTTATGGGGGAGAGTTCATTTTGAACTTGTGCTTAATTGCCAAATCTTTGTGGGGAGTGCAGCTGTGGAATTTTTAGGTGTTATCTTGTATCTTTATTAACTCCTTGATGAATGCATTTAGCTTCGGCTTTATGATTACATCTAAATTCGTTGGTATGTTAATACACCTTTTGGTCATGATGTATCTCCATGGAAATTTCATTAGGATCCCATTAATTTTCGTACCTTTGCCAATTTTTTTTGACAAAAAGGGGGAGAATTAATGTGTAGTTTACACTACAAATACATATGGTTTAAGGATCATTATGTAAGGGGGAGTGGTTTTTATGTTGAGATATGTATTGACTAAGGAGGAGTGATGCATATCGCCATAGTGTTATTGTCAAAGTTGTGATACAATTGAACTTTGATGATGTGTAATAATACTATGACACTGTATAACAATGATTAAGAGCATTTTGTTTTCTCATTGTTATATCTACGGATCTTCAACAACTGTGATGCTGAACTTACAAACTTTAGGACCATGGAGTACTTGGAAGTGACGAAGATTTCGAGTCGCGTTGAAGATGCCATGGAGATCAAGCATGTGGATAAGAAGCTACATTTTTTTTTATCTTTTTTGTAATCCATATGTATTGATAGTTTTGTCACTAAAATTGACAAATGGGGAGATTGTTAGATCATTGCTCGGTCAAACTCACATCCGTTGCTATCTCAAGCATGTTTGTCAATGTTAGTGATCAAAACTATAAGTCTTGATTTCTAGCCTATTTGTAAATGTCTCAGACTGAGACATAGATAGTGTAGTTGAGCTTAAATCTCTCGACGTTCATCTCTTGAATACAAAGAACTACTAAGGGGAGTTTGTGGAACTTCTTCGACAAAAGGTATTGTAAAGACCCTCAAGCTCGTCAACGCTATTAGACTGGTCAAGAGACGTCTTAGCCGATAATGACTCGATTAGTTTAACACGATCGTTAATTAATAGAAATTAATCTAACAAAGATTTAGATACGAAAATAGTATTGTCAGATAGGTCTCGAAAAGTTACACATAATGGACTACTCGAACGTGTTAGTCGGATATCGAACGAAAAAGATATCATTGATTTAGTATGAAGGGTAAAATCGTCATTTCATGGAAAGATCGCTGTTGATGCGACATTCACACGTTTTGGCTTCCCCTTATGAAATCAAGTGCGTGTCCTAGTGTTTCCTTGGGCCTTATCTCCTCAGACCGATCGAAGAGAATCAATTTTCTCTTATTCTTTCTTCTTTCCTCTTCTCTTTTTCTTTCTCCGTTCTTCTTCTCTTCTTCCTGTTCTCGCCGGTGAGAGATTTATGAGATTAAGGTGAGAATTTATTGAGGAAATTAAGTGATGAGGTTGTGTATATGATGAAGGAACTGATGTTGTTGTCGATTAAGCCCAGGGAGAAGAAGAAATTGATGTTTCTGTATGTGAAGTTAGGGTTTCATAAAGAAATGTTCTGAGAAGATGTTGAGGATGAAATTGAAGGTTTGGGAGAAAGATTGGAGATGGGCTTGTCATGAATTTGGCTACGGCTAAATGATTGCTTGAAATTATTAGTCAGGGTTCGAGAATTGGTAAATTGAAGTTGTTTTGAAGATTAGTGTTAATAAATTATAGAAGATGGAGTTATTGGTTTAGGGGATTGAATTAAGGACGGGTTTAATAGACCTGAGGAGTTTAATTTATGTTTTGAGAATTAAATTACAGTTTAGTTGAGAACTGGTGGTGATGATGGAATATTTTGGTGTTGGATGAACTGATTTGAGGAGTTGTTATTAGTCTTGAGGTGAATTGCTGAACCGAGTCAAGTGAAGAAAGAATTGAGTTCAATTGCCTGGGTAACACATATTAAGGTAATTTTTCTTGTAATAAAGATTAGTTCAATTTCAGTTTTGAGTTATAAGTTTCTCCATGAGTTGTGAATAAAATTTGTTATGGTTTGAGCTTTATTATTGTTGAGTATGGGATGGACAGAAATAGATGTATGTCTAGGAGATCGATTGAGTGATGATGATGCTGTTATAATTATTATGAATTTATCAATAAGCTAGGATTGAAATGGTTAGTGGTATTGAACTGAGATGGGTGAAAGAAGGTCATTGCTTATCTGCAGTTGTAAAGATTTGGAAGTGCAAAGAAATTGAATATGATCTTAGCTGAACTGTTGCAGGTGGTGGTGAGTTATGAGTAACAGGGCTTTAGAAATGGAACTATTAGTGTTGTATTCACTGGTGCAGGGCCGTCTGGAGTTGCAGTTATTGGAGTCTTAGGATGCAGGTCTTAACATGAATGGATGTGGTGGTGGCTGTGTATGATTGTGTTACAATTAGTGGTGCAAGTAGTGGTTGTATGTGCTGGGAAGAACTGATAATAGTTATGTTGATTTGTAGTGAACTGAGGAAGTGAAATGATTGGATGTATTTGCAGGTGGTATGATTTGTAATCATGGATGAATTATACTGCTGGCATAGCAAGGTGTTGTGTGTATTGGAGGTTGTATGGATGTGTAGTTGAGATTACTCTGTCTTGCAGATGTGTTGGCATATGTTGGGATTGTGACAGTGGAACTGAAGTAGATGAGGTGATGTTGGGTTGGTTAAGATGTTTGCGAATCCGTAGAGTGAGTTAGCAGTCATGATTTTTGGAGAGGTAGAGTATTTGAACTGGTGGGGACTTAGATTGGAGTTATGAGTGAGATGTACTGTTGATACAATTGGGTATTGGTAATTTCAATGTAGGCTTGCTTAGAGTTGCAACTGCAGGTAATTAGAGTTTATAATTGTAATTAGAATTTAAAGTTTATTTGAATGATTGAATTTATGTAATGAATAGATTGAAGGTGAATTAGAGTTAGAATCACAGTTGTGTAAGAAGTTTTGGCCTGTGTTATGGCCTAGTTTTACCATTAGTCATCCTAGTCAGCTGACTCAGTTAATTTGACTGAGTCACATGTGTACCTGAATCAGTCTTATTGACTGAATTGACTGGACCGATTCTTGTTTGAATCATTGACCGAGTTAGACTTTAACCCTGGACTTTGACCCGACCTTGGACGTTGACTGTTAGTTGATCCTTGACCGTTAGTGACTGTTAGTTGACCAGATTGACCTGGCCTTAGATTATTGGGCCAGTTTGGTAGACATGGGCTTGGGCTTAAGGACATTTTCCTATTATGATGAATTGGACCTCTTATGGTCCGAAATAGTATTTGGTTTCTTCTACAAAGTGGTTGATATTCATGAGACTTGGCTATTGGACTAGACAATGAGTTAGTAAGCCTTAGATGTTCTAAAGATAGAGAATGAAAGGGGTAGAAATATGAATGAGCCTAGAACCATTAGATAGAAGTATATGTTTCTTGTATGAGCCATTCTTGCTAGTTTATTAGAATGCTTGTGTGATTAACAGTTCGTCATTAACAACGATCAATTCAAAGGATGAACCAGTGGATCGCGGATCTCGAGGTAGGCATGGCTTGTCATCAAAAGAGGTGAGAATACATTTGACTCTTTTGTAACCATTATTGTTTCTTTTTACAAAAGTTTACGTTTAACAATCATGCATTATTTGTTTATGCATTTCATGCTTTATTTAAATTGCATTGTGATAATTCTGTTGATTTTGTTAATTTTTCCATTGTTTGGAAAGGACTTGTATTGATTGTTTGTCATATGAATTGTTAAGGTAAATGAGAATTTCCACGTGCGGTATATAGGATACGCTCCTTCATAATTATATCTACATGAATTTAGCTTTTATGCACTATATAGGTCATCAGTTTGCGAGTTCAGAATTGGTGATATCAATAGCTATATAGGTGTGATTTGCGAGTTCGGAATTACAACCATATTATACATTGTTTGAAGAAGGAGTTTGTCCATATACATGTTTGTTTATTTGAGTGACTTGGTCACTTTTTAGTGCTTGGGAAAAACATTATTGTTTTCCAAATCTTGCCTATGATTACTTAGAAGTTAAATGTTAATTATTCCCACTTTTAGTTTCAAAGACAGATCAGAGTTGCGCAACAAAAGCTTCGAGACGTTTGTTAGATTACTTCTGCTATGTTTATTATGTTGTATATTTTATTTGCAAACTATGACTATTGTATATGTATCACTTGAGAGAAGTTTTGTATATATATACTTCAGAGTGGGGTTAGTTTTCGGGTTAAGTTATGTAGCAGATTTCTTATTGAATGCTTAAGTTTATGTTATGGATTCTTAGTGCCTCTGTATTTAGTTAATCTCTTGGTTAGACAGCTGCTAGCTTTAGGGGCGCTACAGGTATGTGGAGACTTGAACTTATCTATCACTTGGAAAGTCTATTTCTACTGTCTTCTATATTAAGACATAAGTCGTGTTACGATATAGTTTTCTTTATACACATTTGATATTTCGAGCTGAGTATATCTGTCTTACATATTTCTCGAAATATGTGTTGGTAAGCTTTCGCTTCGACCAAGTTCATCTTATATCATGAGGAAATTGCCGAGTAACATCATACATGGTTTGTGTGATACAATCATTTGGTGTAGGCTTGGAATGTTTCGACAATGATTATTTCAATATCTTGAAAATTTCTTTGATGCTAATAATGTGTGAAAACGGTTATTGTCATTATAGAAGAATGTTTCAATGATTGAAATAAAGAGTTGATGATGTAACCATCTTTGGATATAAGCATATATAGTGTGTTCACACATTAGTGTATAAGTCCATAAACCGGGAGCCAAGAGTATGCATATGTGTGTATACGAAATTGGTGAAGGAGACAGGTTAAGTATGCGTACCCGTACGCATACTGGCGGAAGTTCTCGAACCGAGAATTTCTGCTGAGTTTGGTTTTGAAAAAACTCTTAACTAGTCACCTTAAGTATGCGTACCCATACGCATACTGGCGGAAGTTTTTGAACCGAAAATTTCTGCTGAGTTTGGAAACTTAACAAACTCAAAAACCGTTGCTTAAGTACGCATACCCGTACGCATACTTAAGCTGGTTACTTTGTCAAATCGGTCAGTTCATGGACTTAAACATTTAAATCATAAGGAATACGATCTTTGCAAACCGTGGTTATAATGTTCATGATTGATTCAAGTGAATCAAACCGATTTGATTTCAATTGTGTTTTCTAAATAATTGAACAACTCTTAACTAGTTTCATTTGAGTCATTTGAACTAGTTATGGTTAAGATGAATAAGGTTGATATGAGAGTAATCATATGGGTAACCTTGGTTAACTATTTGTGAACCAACCTGGTGTACACATTTAGGTACAGTTACATAAACCTAAATGAGGGTACATTTCATTTGTGTGTAATAAGCTAAGTTCGATCTAACGGTTGAAAGATATTAGCTTGGTTGAATCAGGTTTTTCATCAAACGGCGATTATTGAATGCTTTGTTACCAAAGTAACTTGGATTGCAAACCCTGATTTGAAAACTATATAAAGGAGAACTCTAGCAACTGGAAAAACTAATCCCCACACCTCTTGTGTGTTACTAGTTGCATAACTAGAGTCGATTCTCCTTTAACCTTAGGTTTCTTCTCGAGATTATGTAGGTTAACGACTTGAAGACTTCAATGGGATTGTGAAGCCAGGCCCAACCATTGTCTTTGTAGTTGCGTGATATGATCTTGCTGTTTCTATCGTGTTGAGTGCAATTGAAATAATTGGATCGAGATTTTATATCTCCGATAGGCAAGATAGAAAAGTAATCATAAATAAACTTCGTCTCATCGTTTGTGATTCCACAATAACTTGTTTCGATAGTCGATTAAGTTTATTCTGAGGTGATTGATAATACTAGGTTGTTCTTCGGGAATATAAGTCCAGTTTATCAATTAGTTCATGTTCACCTTGATTTATCAAAAGACGGAACAAAAACTCTTGGGTATTTCTGTGGGAGACAGATTTATTCAATCCTATAGACTTTTCTGTATGAGAGAGATTTGTCTATCAAGTCTTAGAATTTGGATCGTATCAACTCTTAGTTGTGGGTGAGATCAGCTAAGGGAATCATGTGCGTAGTTGGCAGCAATAGAAGCTGTTGAAAAATCTCTTAGACATATTAGATTTTTTGAAACTTTCTTTTGAAGCTGCTGAAAAATCTCTTAGACGACAATGGAATTTAAAAGGTAAATATCAATTAATACCTCTTGGAAAACGTTTCTTTGTGATTAAATTGGATAATCTTGAGGATAGGCATTATATTTGGTCTCAATACTGGGAAGTTGAAAAGCAGAGTTTGAAGATTCGTAACTGGGAACCTAAATTTAAAGCAGAAAATCAAAAAACTTCAACAACTTTTGTTTGGTTTCATCTTCCTGGTCTGAGTATTGAATACTGGAAAGAGAAGATTCTTATGAACATTGGTAGAGCTTTGGGAAGACCTGTGAAGGTAGATGACACCACTTTACAAAGAAAAATTGGGTATTATGCTAGTGTTCTGGTAGAGGTTGATCTCAGCAAAGCTCTTCCTGATAGAGTATGGGTGAAGACCAAATATGGGGGATTCTTACAAAGAGTTCAAATCCCTAAGGTGCCAAAATTTTGTAATCATTGCAAAATCATAGGTCATTATGAAGCTGAATGCAGAGTTAAAAGCAAGAAATCAGCTCAAAAGGAAAGTGGCTTGGATAATGAAACTAAAGTGATGAATAAATTTAGAAGAAAGAACAAAAATAAGGAGGATAAGGACATGGAAATTGGGTTTGATATTTGTAATCCAGATCCTAAGAATATATCAGAAGACCATGGAGAGAATATAATCCACTCTCCTTCTTTAGTTCATAATGAAGAACATCTGGAAGAAGGTGAAATTACTTCTGGAAGATTTGAAGTTTTGAAAAATAATGCAGACTTGGTGCTTATTCTTGAATAATTCCCTCCTTTGGATGTGGTGAAAATGCTTGAACTAGGGAGTTCTCATTCTTCTTCAGTGGTTAATGTGGCTCCATCTTTGGAAGTGGTAAAAATGATTGAGACAGGAAGTTCTTCTTCCTCAAATGTTGCTGAAATGGATTTCAGTTTTGGAAGTGGTAAATATGGTCAATACTCCTAATATTGTTCCATCTGTTGTGAGTAAGGAATTAACTTTAGATCCAAAAGTAGTTCTTGTTCAACACAGTAAGCCTGTTGTCACCACAGGAAGGCAAGCAGCAAAATTTTTTGGTAAGAATGATTCAGGGAAGAGGGGCCCTGCTCCTCCAACGAATCCCCAAAAATGATAGTTCTATACTGGAATGTCAGAGGCTTGGGCAGATTTCAAGCCAAAGACAAATTACAGAGTTTAGTTAAAAAATTTAGGCCATCTTTAGTTTGGATAGTAGAACCAAAAGTAAAAGTTACTTCCAAATATGTTAGAATGTTAAAGTTTATGGGTTTGAAGTGTAAAATAATTCATAATAGTAGTGAGGAAAGAAAAGGATATATATGGCTTTGCTGGAATGAAGCTATTTCAGAACCAATGGTAGTATCATCAACAAGACAGGCTATTACAATAAATGTTGGTGAAGTAATGGTGACTGGTGTCCATGGAGCAAACTTAATTTTTGATAGAAGAGTATTATGGCAAGAACTGGAAAATATTAGCAGCTTTAATGTTCCTTGGCTTGTGATTGGAGATTTTAATGTTGTTCTAACCATTGATGAGAAAAAAGGGGGTAGGAGTCCTTTAAGAATATCAATGTTAGAGTTTAATTAATGTCTTAATTCTTGTGGTTTAATTAATTCCCCAAAATCTGGATTGATTTTCTCATGGTGCAACAATAGAGCAGGAGTCAAGAGAATTCTCTGTAATTTAGACAGAGCAGTTATTAATGATAAATGGATGGAAAAATTTCCTAATTGGGAATACAAGGTGGGCACTAGAGGAACTTCATATCATAGTCCATTGTGTGGTGCTCATATTGTTGTTCCAAAACCTCATAATTCTCCTTTCAGAGCTTTAAAAGTTTGGCTATCTCACAAGGATTTTTTGAAGGTGGTTCAAGAAGAATGGAGTAAGATTATTACTGGCACTCCCATTTTTGTTTTCATGGAAAAACTTAAACATATGAAGCTATTTCTTAAGAGGTAGAATTGGGAGACATTTGGTGATGTCAATGAAAAGCTACTTAAAGCAGATAACGCAGTACTGAAAGCTTCCTTAGCTTCTGACAGCAGTCCAGAGGATAACAAACTACTAAATGATTTAGTTACTGCAAGGGGGGAGCAAGAAATAATCACAAGGCAGCATAAAGTTACTCTATTTCAGAAGTCAAGAACTAAGTGTCTAAAAGAAGGAGCAGCAAATACAAGATTTTTCCATACAATGATGAGGATAAGACAAGCTCAAAATTTAATCACTGAACTTGAAGATGAAAATAGTAACATTGTAGTATCTCAGCAAGAAATCTCTAGAATTCTAGTCAATCATTATGCTGATAAATTTAAATTTCACCAAGTCCAACTTTCTGATAATATTATGAAGGAAGTTCCTGAAGTTCTTTCACAAGGAGACAGCTTTTATTGATCTTATTCCAAGTGCAAATGAAGTCAAAGCTGCTGTATTTGATCTTGATCCAGACAGTACTCCTGGTCCTGATGGGTTTGGTGGCTGGTTCTACAGAAATTGTTGGAACATCATTGGTCAAGATGTAATAGCTGCAATCCAATACTGCTGGAAAAGATGCTACATCCCAAATGGTTTGAACTCCAATTTTTTGGTCTTAATTCCTAAAACTCAAAGTGCAAAGAAAGGCAATCATTTTAGGCCAATTGGTCTTCCTAATTTTTTCTTGAAGATTATTACCAAGATTCTAACTATGAGAATAAGTAGCCTGATCAAAAAATTATTTCTCCTCAGCAAGAAGCCTTAATTAAAGGAAAAACAATTCAAGAACAAATAGTTCTAGCTTCTGAAATGGTGAATGAACTGGATATCAATAGAAGAGGTGGAAATGTTGGGATGAAGATTGATATTTCTCAAGCTTTTGATTCTCTCAGTTGGGAGTTTTTATTCACAGTGATGAAGAAATTGGGTTTCTCTGAAAATTGCATCAACTGGATTACAATGTTATTTAAATCAGCAAGAATCTCAATTATGATAAATGGTGGACCATCTGGATACTTTTCAGTTGACAGGGGACTAAGACAAGGAGATCCTTTGTCTCCCATCTTATTTATAATAGCAGAAGATATGTTAAGTAGAGCCTTAACTCAAATGGTGGTGGAGAAAAGATTCATTCCAATGGTTAATAGAAATGGGGTATGTCCAACACACATTTTCTTTGCAGATGACATGTTTCTTTTTTGTAATGGAGATAGAAGGAATGTGAGAAGGATAATGCAAACTCTAGCTGACTATCAAGAATCTTCTGGCCAGTTAGTAAGTTCAGCCAAAAGCAAATGTTTTGTGGGTGGCACTTCTCAAACTAGAAAAGATGCAATAGCTGCAGATTGTCATCTGCAATTAGCAAGTTTTCCTAATAAATACCTTGGAGTAATGTTATTCCATGGTAGAGTTAAATATGTTCATATTTGGAGTGTAGTGGAACAGTTACAGAGCTACTTAGCAGGCTGAAAGGGGAAGATGTTAGCTTTTCAAGAACGATTGATTTTAATCAAAACTGTCCTCAGCAGCATTTCCATATATAATATGTCCATTTATAAATGACCCAAAAGTGTTTTGAGGGCATGTGAAAAAATTATTAGAAACTTTCTTTGTACAGGTGATCCAAGTTCAAGGAAACTTGTCACTTTAAAATGGGAGAAGGTATGTGTGTCATTTGAAGAAGGTGGGATGGGGATTAGAAGCTTGGAGGTGATTAACAAGGCATTATTAATGAAGCTTATGTGGAAGATTCTTCAAGGGAAAGATGAATGGGCTTTGTTCTTTCAAGCAAAATTCAAAATGAAAAATGGAGAGTGGATCAATTATCACAAGCAGTCATCTGTCTGGCCAGGTTTGAAATGGGTAATGGCTGAAGTTAAGAATCATTCTAGATGGATTGTTGGCACTGGAGATGATATTTTTATATGGGAGGATGCATGGATTAAGGAAAAAGATCTAAACTCATTATATCCAGGAAATGCTTACATCCAGTTGCACAAGAATCAAAAAGTCAGCTCTCTTATCATTAATAAGGAATGGGATATCCCTTCTGAAATGTTAAATTTCTTTAGAACTCAAGAACTGCCAGTAATAGATGGAAGAAGAGATAGGCTAATCTGGAGTGGCACAACAACTGGTAAATTCTCTGTTGCTTCTGCAACTCATATCCTCAGAAGTAAGTTCCCTGTTTTAAATTCTTACAAGTCAATTTGGAAAGCATGTGTTCATCCAACTGTAGCAGAAAATGTGTGGAAAATTATTAGAGGGATTTGTGCTACCGATGCCAAACTCAAATCAAAAGGCTTTCAAATGGCTTCAAGATGCTACTTGTGCAAACATGAAGAAGAAAATCTTGACCATGTTTTGTGGTCCTACAATCACAGTCTTACTTTGTGGAATTGGATCTGCAATGTATTTCAGTTTAAAAACACTTCTTCCTTCCGTGATATCTTGGGGATGGCAAGACATAAAAGTTCAGTGGTCAATGAACTGTGGATATCTGCAACTTTCTATATTCTAAGAGAAATTTGGTTCATCAGAAACAGAGCAGTTTTTGAAGAAGAAATAGAAAATTTTGAGTTGATCAAGAACTAAATCATCTTTCTAACAAGTGAGAATGAATTCAGGCTAAAAGGTAAAATGAAGAATGAAGCATATGATCTCCAAATATTAAGCTTCTCTGGCATTAAGTACAGGCAGACTTATGGTCTCAAAGCTGTAGCAATTTTTTTCACCCTCCCTGCTCCTCCTAAAATTTTACTATGTTGTGATAGGGAAAGTAGAGGAAACCCAGGCTTAGCTGGCTATGGTTTTATAGCAAGGTCTGGAGGAAGTGGAGATTTTCTGATTGCAGTTGCAGGAGGGCTTGTTGTAGCTACAAATTACTTTGCAGAAATTATGGCTATAATCTGTGCGGGAGAATGGGCAGTGCAAAATCAGCATATGGAAGTAGTTTTCAACTCAGATTTTAAAGATGCAATTCTTCCTTTCAGAAAAATGAACTGCCGTGGTTTTTACTTGCTAGATGGAACATAGTCTGTGATAACATCAGGAGTATAGAATTTACCCATTGCTATAGAGAGGTTAACTTTAATGCTAATAAAATGGCAAAGGAAAGAAGTAGTCTAAGTTTAGGGCACTGTCAAGACCTATTCTGATTACAACTCTTTTATTTTAGAGTCCGCATTTACTACCTACTACAGATTCTGTTAGTAGAGTCATCTCTGTAAATAACCTTAAAAGGTTTTTGTATTCTTTTTTGTCCTGATCATAGCTTAATAAAAAATTTCACATAGATTGAGCAAAAAAGAGAATCAAGTGAGTAGTATCCTGCTGGGATCAGAGACGTAAGGAGCGCAACTGTACCTTGAATCACTGTGAGATTGATTAGGGTTCAAATACAGTCCAGTCCGAAGTTAATTGGTAGTAGGCTAGTGTCTGTAGCGGCTTAATACAGTGTGGTGTTCGATCTGGACTAGGTCCCGGGGTTTTTCTGCGTTTGCGGTGTCCTCGTTAACAAAATTCTGGTGTCCGTGTATTTCTTTTCCGCATTATATTTTGTGATATAATTGAAATATCACAGGTTCTGCATTAAAATCAATCAATTAGAATATCCAACCTTTGGTTGTTGATTTACATTGATTGACACTTGAACATTGGTCTTTGGTACCGTTCAAGTAACTCCTCTTATATTCAATCAGGCTCGCAGATTTCTATTTGCTGATTGCGGATTGAATTAAGAGTTAGAGATATTAAACTCTTTGATATACTTTAAACTAGATTGAGTCTGACTGTCTAGTTGATTCTCTAGAAAGTGTATTGGAGTAAGTCCTCTCAGATTGCCAAACGAATTGTTGGGTGTGGTTGTTAGACCCCCCGCATTTTCAAAGTGGATTCGTTCTGATAGTATGATAGACTATATCCAAGGTTTTGAAGAACTAAGAACCAATCTCATAATAACGATTCGAAATCAGGACTTGATCAAGGATAAGATTGAGGAAACAAAAGCTGATATTGTTGATATGAAGGTTCAAGTTGAAAAGCTTGAGAAACAGGAAGTGGTTGCAGAAAAATCTCTTGAGACATGCTTTAAAAGTTTGAACACCGAAGAAACCTCAGTGAACAACAAGAGCACCACTAGAGATTAAGTTATATGCTGTAATACTTAATCCAGAAAAATAGACATCAATTTTTGATTTCTTTCAATGATTGTATTAAGTCTATTATGAATAAACTATCTTATTATGAATAAAATTATGTGATTTATAATTTTTCTTGTGATAGTATTTGATTTACATAGCCTATGCTTGAATGTTTTATGTTATTGCTATGTATGTTTATGGGATGTTTGATTTCGGTTTTCTAACCTTGATATTCGATCTCATAATGTTGTGAACCCTTATGGTTTGGGTGACTTTCTGATTTAGCAGGATTAAGTTCTAGCCCATGTTGGTAGGCTTTATCAAAGGATCATGAGGGGTTCGGATAGAAACAATATGTGAAAAGTCACAATATGTTGAATCGTTTGGTTTAGCATAAAAGCATATGTGTTTCGGGGTTTTCAACTTTTGCTTGCAATAGTTAAAAAACGGTTTTCAACCTTTCTCTGGTAAAGGTTGGTTGTTGTTATTCTTTTGTTTTGCATAAGGATGACAACATAATGATATTTCGTTATCAATTCTCCCTGGAAGAAGATGCAAACATATTGGAGAAGTGGATGCGAAATTTGAGGTAACAATCTTGTTAGTTAATTTTTTTCCTGTTTAAGAAAAGCCTGATTTTATTTCATATATTTATTGCTTTTGCTTAACAAAATTTCGGTACAATTAATTTTATTCCATTATTTGTATATGGATGTGTGTGTGATTCAACTGGTTCCGGTTAAGAGAAACTATTGTTATCTTGCTTTATTGTGTGGTATCAATTGTTTAGGCTTACAAAATTTCGGTGCAATTGCGGTGCTTTAATGTATATGTTGTTTCAATTGCTTCTGGTTGAGGTGAATAATTATGCAAGTTGATTTCTTTGGTTTGTATGAATTATTTATGGCTTAACGAAAGAAAATGTTTACGAGATGAATTGTTTAGTCCAATTCGATTCCGGATAAGAGAAAGTAAGTTAATTCTGATCTTAGTTAGACTTATCAAAGTGGAGGTTTCGGTTATTTAAGTCTAATCGAATGCCTTAACAAGAAGTGCTAGTTAACTAACCTAGTACTTATCCTGTTTAAAATTTAAAGGTCTAAGTTATATGGATAATTAGAACCTGATGAGAAAAATAAAGTTATCTTTATTTTGGTCTTATCGAATAAGCGATTGTACTTGTACAATCGGTTTAGCAAAGGAACTAAGGTGCTTAGTCGATTTTTGGTTTGCTAAACTATTAGGGAAAATTGCTTCGGGAAATTGTGTCCTTGATAACGTATCAAAAAAAATTACTTTGTAGTTTCGGTTTTGATATTGGTTATCAAAAATGGTGTGTGGAACCCTCATGCTTAACTCTATAGGTTTGCAAGTCTATTTTGAGATTTGTAAGATCCTTTCGGTTTGTCCTTTATTTTTTCGTTTCTTTGTTATTTTGTGACAAAAAGGGGGAGAAATATATGGAGTAAACAAGTGATACTGGTATTGATTTATATTGATTGGTATCACTAAGATAAAGGACATTGGTGCTTAAACGTTTATCTAATGAAAGAGTGAAAGCATAGACTAGGGGGGGTAATATACTTGTAGTTATATGGATTACAAAGGAAATAACAAAGACGTGCAGATTGATAAAATCTACCTATCTTACCTTTAAGGGGAGTATTAGCTTTGTTATTATAATGTCAACATCGGCATTTAAGGATTGAATGTGTACAGGTTATTGTGCCGTTGAATTCGGGAATCAAGCGTATGTGTAATGAATTCTTGTAATTTGTTTATCCATATGATGTAAGAGTTTTGTCACTAAAATTGACAAAGGGGGAGATTGTTAGAGCATAGCTCGGTTGAACCCACCAAGCGTTGGTATGTCAAGTTTGGTTGTCATATTTTAGTGAGCCAAAACTCATTTAAGAGTCGCTTGATTATGTACTAGAGTCAACTTCGTATAGGTTAGCTTGAAAGTATTAGGATATGAGACATTACAAGTATTGCGTAGACTTGAAGAAATGAAGAAGTAAGGAGCTACAATGGCAACATCATCCTTCCACTTGAGGTTAGTGATATTTGACTTGAATTGTTTCATTCCCTAAACGTATCTTTCAAGTCATGCATATTGAAAACAAAACTGCGAAGCATGAATGATTATACTCTAGTTAGAAATAGTATTAAGGAATACAATACGATGTTTATTGTTTAACCATTAAATTTTGTAGATAAGACATCGACATATTCGTTTGAATGCTATTGTGATTATGTATGGGTATAAGGTGAAGATTTCATCCTAGTAAACAATGTTTTACATTTGTTTTAAGGAAGTAAATTCATGAACTTGTTTTGTGAATTGAAAGAGAAATCGCCAGGAATTATTGGTATTGTTATTCATTGCATATCTTTTGAACTACCAATATGTGTGATTAATATAACCGCTCATGACTTGTTTATGTTCTTGGTAAAACTATTCACAAAGGCCTGACTTTTGTATTGGTATGACTTTTATTAGTGAAACCGATCTTAAGTAATCACCTGAGATCGTATGATCGATTTTGTGTTATTGGTATGACCGACTCTGGGTAAAGGGGAACTGATCCTAGTAAGAGGTGCAACCTATCACAAAGGGGAATCGATCCTTGTTATGAGGTGCAACAAGTTTTTGGTAGAAAGGGGACCGATCCTATGGACATGTGCAACACGTTTTTAGGCAAAGGGGAACCGATCCTATGGACTTGTGCAGCAAGTACAAGTTAGATACCATATATATGTGGGGAACCGATCCTAGTATCTAATCAACAGAATTTTGAAAAGCTAGTGTGACTATGCACAGTACTCACATGGAGGTAGAACCGAAACTTGTTTTGGTAGAACCGTGAAACCCATGATTGGTGATTGAGTGTTCTTGATCAATCACATAGTTCTTGAAAGTCAGATGAACCAATTCTAAACTTGTTTGGAAGTGTGGCACATCGGTTTCAAGATTGTAAGTATGAAAGAGGACTTACAAAGTAAGGATGTCAACATACTTTGAACATGTGCAGTAACGCTAATCTTTAATTGTTCAAAGTTATTCCTTAATAGCTAAAGGAAGAAAATCCCGGATCGAATGAAATAAATTGAGAATCTTTTATTTAAGGTTTTTAATTTTATTTTTGGAAAATGAAAATTAATAATGTGCATTTACTAGTTGGAGATTTTCTAAGAGATTTTCGGTCATTATTTTGGACAGAGCATTTCCAGGAATTATGAAAACCGAATCTGGAATATATTGCATATCTTGAGAATATTTTCGGTTTTGGAAATTCCTTGGTGTCCAAACTTCCTTGGTCTATAAATATGAAAGTTTGCATTTCGAGCAAACTAATCCTCGTACAACAAGAACTATCTCAGTTGTGCTGGTACTGGTGAACCCGCCTATTCGGAGAGGAGAGTAACCTAATTAGGCGAAATCTCTTACGGCCGCTCAGTTTAAAGTCTTCTTTGGGATTGAGAAGCTCTATTATTACCGTTGGTGGGAAACTAGATAATTGTGGTTTATCTTTTGTTTTCGATTGATTTGATTGACTAACGGTGGTTGAACTTTGATTGCACCTAGTTTGTTTATGCTTGAGAATCTTCTCTTCTGATATAAGATTCACTCAAACTAGATCGAAGTTTCGACGGGGATCTTTAGACTGTTTGTAGATATAAAGACGTCTTGTGATAATCCATCGTTAACAAACTCCGTTCTGTGCGTGATTGATCACAAGAGATTCAAGTTGATTGTGTGCAGGTGTTTATTGAAGATCTAAGAAGATTTGAACGCAAAGAAGACTTTGAAGATTTCTGATTAGGGATTCATAATCTTTGGTGTGCACAATACTTGTTTCGGTATAAGAAAATCCAACTATAATATGTTTATCCTTGTGGTAGATTAGATTGATTAGTTGTGTAGATCGAATCAATACAATTCTTTGTGATTAAAAGTATTGATTGCAAAATCTTAACAGTTACTTCGGTAGTTGATAATACGATAGATCTAAGAACCTGACGAAGGAGTTTATTGAGATAAACAGAAGATCCTTTGTCGAACTCATATCACTTGGTTGAAAAGAGTTGATATCAAACAGATTTGTTGTTCCTTTCTTATTTGGAATACGAACCAAAGGAATTGTTCCAAGTACGTGACTTATTACAGGTCGGAGGCGTGGGAATACAGACGGAACTAGGTGAACTATAGGTTTAGTTGCTTGGTCTCAACTATACGAAGTTGGTTTGATTTTGTATAGCGGATTAATCCTGAGAGTATCCAATTCTTTACAAGGTCCCGAGGTTTTTCTGCATTTGCGGTTTCATCGTTAACAAAATCTTGTTGTGTCATTTACTTTTATTTTCCACAATTATAATTGTTGTTATTATAATTTAAAGTAAATTACACAAACGTTAATTCATATTTACTTGATAGGCAATCCTATTGTGTTTGGTTAAGTATGAACCTTTTATCAAGTAAACATACTTCGTTGTTGTATTGTCTCGATCTCATATCCATAGACGATCACACGAAGTGTGAACCGATTTGTTGTATTGTCTCGACTCAGTCCATAGACAATCACTTTCGGAGAAAGGATTTATAGGTGGAAAAGTTTTAGATTGGGTATATTTGGGTACCCTCGTCTTTTCAATATCCGTCTGCACCACCTTGGGGTACGCTTACAAGATGTATTTCAATCGAATGCTTTAGGGTTTGTGAATTTAGGTTTGATTATAGTAGTTTGACTCAGTACGCTCGGTCTAATTGCTAAGGTTGTGTTCACACGCGATTGCTTTACAGAATCCCTCTGCAAGGTCTCACGTTCTCTACTTGTGTAAGGAATTATTAAACAATTACGGATATCCTAACCCTTACTATCAATAGATTAAATCAATAAATATATTCAGTTGGTCATCTAAACAATCTATCAATCAATCATAAGTATTTTTAATAGTAAACACAAATGATAATCATATGAAGAAATCAAAATAGATTCATATAATAAATCAAATATTATTTACAACTTAGAATTCATCCTCAATCAATAGGTTTTAGCTACTCATGGATGTAGAAACACCCATGATATACATATAAGAAAAATTTAGAGATATCGTTACGATTGAAAAACCGCTCCGAAACCCTAGCCTTCACTCCGTGTGTTGTTTCTTCTCTCTAAGGATTATAATTTCATGATCCCTTGATATATATTTTTCATGACCTAATACCTATTTATATAGGTTTACATTGCTTGTCCTCAAGTATCTAAGTCGGTTAAGGAACCCGACCCAAAGTTACGAAAGAAAGACCCTAAAAATAGTTCGGGAATTTTGGCCTTCATGGTTTGCGAACCATACCTTAAAATAAAATCCAGGGACTCTCGTTTTCGAACCTTGTTTGCAAACTGAAATTTCAGTTACTCCCGTTTGCGAACTGGATTGTCTTCGGTATTCGATAAACTCGTTTTGCCCATAACTTCTTCGTCCGAACTCGGAATGACCTCATTATTTTTGTAATTGAATTCTCTTCAATATGGTGATGAGAAATATTCAGTTTGAATGATTTAATATCGATATTTGTCCCGTCTCTTGATTTTGAGCGTTTTGTTCCTTTTCGTCGCACTTCTTCCACTTCTCTTGGACTTGGGCACTTGGATACTTGGAATACTTCTCTTCTTAGATATTTTTAGAAATTTGTAGCTCCTTTTTTGATAATTCACCTAATATATACAAATAAGATAAAACAAGAGTAATACTACGAAAATATGCAGGAATAACAACTAAAACAAGTATGGAATTGATATTAAGATCATATGAATTATGGACTTATCAAATAGCATCCGTTCTAGAATATCCTTCAAACACGCCAGAGGAAAATTGGTCAATGAGATCCTTAACATCACTTTCAATGATGAAATGAGTCAGATTTTGCTCCATAGCTTTCTTCAAAACTGCCCAAATAGCTCTGGCTCCAGCTTCTTCAGCAGAGTTAACTTCGAAAACCATAGAGGCACAAAAGGAAGTTGTTCTTGAAAAATCTCTCATCACATTTCCTGCACCATTGTTCCTAGATAAGTCATCAAGGGCTCCATCAACATTACATTTTATGCAACTAGTGGGGGGAGGGGGGCATCCATCTATCACAATGTACAATGGTAATGGTAGGAGAAATATGCAAATTAGGTTTCCTAGTTAAAAACATAGCTATACCTATATGCAGGTGATGTAGTTTTTCAAGTGGTAAATAAAGTTCGTTCAAAGACTTGTAGATATTTATTTTAGACTTAATACTATAAAATATATACAAAATACTGTCACGATATCGAGAGGTACTGAGACTCAAGATTCCACCGATTCTCATATTCATGTGGTTCAACTATCAATTCCAGACAATTATATCTCATAACATAATAAATATTGACTCTTTATTCTTTGCCAAGGTAGATTTTATAAAAGATTGACTGTAATCAAAAATACTAAGACCAAGCATACGCCATCAAACAAAATCACAATCAATTAAGAAAAATCATGAATCAATTTAAAATAGTGCAAAAGTCATAAAGGAATTAAATAGATTTACCACACGCGTAGAGAATGGCTTCCTCCATCACCCCAGTGTTGAGTTTTATCTCTTCATGGTGAAAACACGCTCAAAATAATAATCCATAGCTCAAAAAGGTGTTTTATTGAAGAAGAGGTATAAAGCAGTGTGTTTGTAACAATTATAATTGTTACAGAACCCACTATTACAGAGAACCCTAACAGAACTGTTGTCAACTCAGAATAATTGTTGGAAAAATTGTTACAAAGCTATTAAGTTTGAAAGTATAGATCACGGTTTCTGCGACTGTCCAACTGGGTCCTATGTTCTTCAGCTCGTCTTATTCTTCACCAGCAGAGAAGATACTCTGCAACTTCTCCTGCATCTCCGACGTCTCCTCTGCTTCACCCCCAAACTCTCCTCCTTTGGCCTTGGACTCTAACCACCCTATATATACTCAACATGCCAATCAAATCTCGGTGAAAACTCTGGTTTCTTTCGGCAAAAGTCTCGGAAATTTTCCTTTTATAGTTCTTCTCTTATGCGGTTTCCATCTCTTAAAAAACTCTAAAGACAGAATGAAATCTGTATAGAATATTTCTTTCTTTCCTCTCACGTATCTTTCCTTCTTTCAAACCCGACACCGGATAATATCTTCACGTCCCCTGTTTTGTTGTCGCGAAAATCAACTGCCAAACTTTGTCACACATAATCGAGCTCTTATTGCCCCTCCTCAGACTCACCACCGGATGCAACAGCAGTACCCCGAAGCAATCAAACTACGGAAAATTTCCGAGTATATCTCTTCCTAAAATATCCAAACAATCCCGTGAATATCTGTGTCCCTCTCACGTCTTCTGTTTTAGGAAATTCAGGGAAACTTGCCTTCTTTTCACTACTGGATATCCTTACTGACCCTATTAACTCATAACAAGCCCAATCAAATCCAACTGATCCAGAAAATCCGAGTAAATATCGCTCAAATCACATTCAGACAATTATACAGGTGGTAGAAAAGTTTCCCGCCAAATTTGATTTTTCAAACGGAGATGATAACCTCCCCCTATCCAGCAATGGTTTCCCTTTAGCAGCTGCCTGAAAATGGATGCCCCTTATCCAAAGTGAGATTCCGTATAATAATTTTCTCCCACGAGCGCAAAAACCACTTTTTTAGCCAATTTCGCCGCAAAAGCTTATTTCTCCAAAAAATACCTACAGGGACATAAAAAGCCATAATAAATATAAAATCGAGCACTAATAATATATAGAATTGAGATTATATAAGACACAAAAATGTGCCTATCAGCAGGACATCACGATGATTTTCCTTAATATTTTGAAAGACCAGATAATTCCCACTAGTCCGGAGAGACCAAAGGATAGAAACAAAAAGGCATTGAGTTTTGTCAGGAAGTCTGGAGACAGGGTCAACAAGCCAAAACATCATCCAATCCGGAAAAGACTTATTACTAAAAGCTTGAGTATTGACACATATAGAAGATAGAAACCAGACTCTACTAGCAAAGGGACAAAGGACCAAAGCATGCATATCAGATTCATGCTTTGGTCAGGAGTGCATAACTGGCTTAATGGAATGGTAATGATCTTCTTAACAAAAGTATCATCAAAGTGAGTATTAAGTTTAACAACATCCCATGACCTAGTGCTAGCATCAATAAAGTAAAAGACTTTAACATTATGATCTGGGGGCACAAGGGGATTGGGGGTGGCAGAACCAATAGTGGGAATCCATTTATCACGCCGTAGGTCAATAAATTCCATCACCCACAATCCAAGAAATAAAAGGTTTAATCAACTCTTTAATAGCATGTAAACACGTCCAAGTCCAAGAGCAAGCATTAGTACATTTAGCAATTAAAAAATCATTTTTAGGAAGATATCTAGCTTTAAGAGTAGTGTCTAACAGACAATCAGGGTTTTCAATAATCCTTCAAGCATTCCTTGCTAACATAGCCAAATTATTTAACTCAGCTTTCCTAAATCCCAGGCCACCTCCAGACTTGGCAGAGCAAAGGATATCCCAGCCTATAAGGTGCAACTTCCTATCTTTTGGGTCCAGGGTCTCCCCCACCAAAATTTGCAAATATGGGAATCCACCTTTCTGCAAAAATATTCAGGGATAAGGAAAGTCCCCATCTGGTAAAGAGGGATAGCCTGACCAACATGTTTGATCAGAGAAGTTCTAGCAGCCTGAGACAGGAGTTTATGAAACCAAATAGAGATACCCATATGGGTTTGAAGTTTAGAAGCTTGAAAAACAGTAGGAGTGCCCAAATACTTTTCCCCTAAGTCCTTATTCCTGATATCAAGGATCTCAGACAGTTGGTCTTTAAGAGAGCCAGTGATTTTTTAACTAAAAAGGATGCCAGACTTCTCAAAATTAATTTCTTGACCAGAGACCAAGCAATACTTTTGAAGGTACTCTTTGATAGTCTGAAAATCCTTGATAGTATCTTTAGAAAACAGTAAGGAATCATCAACAAATAAAAGGTGTGTCATAACAGAGTCATTTTTATACACTCTTATGCCATCAACCAGACCTTTATTAGTAAGAGTATCAATATAAGAAGACAAGGCCTCAGAGAAAATAATGTACATGTACGGAGACAAATGGTCTCCTTATATAAAACCCCTTTCAGGTTTAATCATGCCAGTAGGGCTACCATTAAGAAGGACAGAATAAGAAACAGAAGAAACACATTGGTTTATCAACTTAACCCAGCGATCAGACATGTCCATTTTTTGTAAAACCTTTTCAGTACAGTTATTAAACAATGGCCATGTACAATTATTAAACAAGTTGAGAGGGCCATTAGGAATTTTCTATGGTCTGGCGATGCTGAAAAACGTAAGTATTTTACGGTTCTTTATGATGATTTATGTTGTTCGAAGCGTGAAGGTGGTCTTGGCCTTAAGAAATTGGTTGATGTAAATAGGGCCATTCTTATGAAGTTGTGGGTCTCTATTCGTGACTCAAACAAGACTTGGGCCAGGTTTTTGAGGGCGAAATACTTCAAATTAAATGGCAATTTAATTGATTATAAGCTGGGTTCTTCGGTTTTTCCAGGAATCAGATTGGTTTACAATTTTGTGCAGAAGCATACACGCTCAATTATAGGTAATGGTGCAAATACTTCCTTATTCTTTGATAATTTGTGTGGTGATTTTTCGATTGCACGGAGGCTTGGCATCACTTACAAAGGCCCTAATGATTTTAAGGCCTGAGTGATATTATTATTGATGGTGCTTGGGTTATCCCTATGAAGACAAGAGAATTGATGTTGCGTTTCCATATTGATATTGACAATCTACCTCCTATTGCTGGTGGTGAAGATTACAAAATTTGGGACCTTGATATTAAAGGCGTATTTTCTGTCAAATCGGCTAAGGCTGCAATCAAAGCTCCGGCGGAGATTGCGCCTGATGCGGTTTTTTTCACTAGACAGGTTGTGCATCCTACTTTGAGTATACAATTCTGGAAGTTTTGGAAGAAACAATGTTGTGCTACTGAAGATAACATCATTAAGAAGACATGCAGGGAGATGCCTTCTATGTGTCGCCTGTGTAGAGTAAGTTGTGAAGATGTTAGCCATATCACTTGGCATTACAGAATTGCTAAGCGAATTTGGGATCGGGCGGCTAGAATTTTTAATCTGCAAGCAAAAGAAGATCTTGTGGCCTCTTATAAGGCTGCAAAGGGGCACAGCAGGATAGTGAAGGATCTGTGGCTTGTTGCAAATCTTGGAATAGTTACGGAATTATGGAAAATGTGCAACAAAGCTTATTTTGATGATATGCGAGTTCGATGGCTTGGTTTTAAAGGGAGAGTTTATCAGGTAATTTGTGATAACTCAATTAGAATGAAGGGCCATATGTATAATAATATGGAAGATTGGCGCATTTTGGAGTTTTTCAGAGTTAGGCATAGATCATGCAAGAACTCTACTCCTATTGAAGTTAGTTGGATGCCGCTTAATCCTGGTGAGATTATGATCTGTTGTGATGGTGCTTCACGTGGCAACCCAGGCCAAGCTGGTTCTGGTGTTACTTTTCGAGATTCAAATTTGGCAGTTCTTGGCGTTCTTTGTGTTGGTCTTGGCTGGCAGACCAATTATTTTGCGGAGGTTTGTGCGGTTATTTATGGTGCCATGGTTGCCAAAAGGTGGAATATTACAAATCTATGTGTTAGGTCGGACTCTATGAGTTGCATCCTAGCTCTTCAGAAGGGTGAATTACCGTGGCAGCTGATGCAGAAGTGGAAAATGGCGAGAAGTTTCTATACAAATATACGCTATGTTCATAGCTATAGGGAAGTTAATTTTTCAGCAGACGCTTCGGCCAAACATGCATGTTTGTTGGCTGAAGATGTTTATGAGTTTTATGAGGGTAGGCCAGGCTTTATTCTTTCTGTAGAATGGCCTGGAGAGGTTTATTTTCGTTTCAAATAGGTTTTATTGGCGTGTAGCCTAACAGCTAGGCGCTAATATGACCTCGACCCTGTACAATTCCGCTTTTTTCTTTTATTTTATTTTATTATTGACCAAGTAAAAAAATTTTGTAAAACCTTTTCAAGAAAAGACCATTCAAGCTTGTCATAAGCTTTGGACATATCAAGTTTAATAGCAGCAATTCCTTCAGATATATTATGATGGTTAACAGCAAATATAGCCTCATTAGCTAATCACAAATACTCCTCTTAGGAATAAAGGCACTTTGATTTTGGGAAATAATGTCATTCATAAAAGGTTTTAGTCTGTTAGCTAGAGTTTTAGAAAGGATTTTGTAGATAAAGTTACAAAGACCTATAGGTCTATGTTGGGAGACTAATTCAGCAAGAGGGACTTTGGAAATTAGAGCAATATTAGTGTGGTTAAAGACTTTAGCAATATGCCTAGTTATGAAGCAAGTTTGGGTCATATCAATACTTGCATATCGACATATGAAAGACTTAACTTTTGACCACGTATGGGACAATCATAGTTCATAGACGCAAACACACATATCCCATAACAAATCGCAATATATAAAACCATAAAGATTAATACTGCAAAAATCATCTTTCAAACATACTTTAGAATTTAAACAAATAAATCTAAAAACATTGAAGATGAAAATCGTTGGACATAGCTATGTGTAATCACAATAATGGCTATTCCAAACTCTAGTTATTCTTCCTAAAAACACAAGAATAAAATTCTCATAAGAAGATTTCATAGACATTGAGACCTCTAAAAAATTCTTTATCGTCCCCGATCTCCTTTTCGTCAATAGCCATGGGAACAAATTGTTCGTGAAGAAAGGAATCAATTCCAACAAACATTTTAGGATGAAGTTGTCGAACCAGGGCCTTCTGAATTTCAAGAGTTCTCAAAACAAAATCCTTTATTTGTTGAATCTCCTTTCTTGTCTCCTTCAACTCTTCAAGAACATCAGAAAACTTCTGAGAATTTGAAGGAACAGCTCTTGGCTTCCTCACATTCCTTCATTTTCTTTTCAAAGTTGGAGGTATCGAAGATTTTTCTTTTTCCTTCATGATTGATGGCTTAACAATCATATTAACATCTTTTCCATCAGAAGACATGATGCTTGGAGTATCCATATGCGTACGGTTTTGTGAGAGGAAGTCACAAAAAGCTCAACAAGTAGTCTTTGATTAAAAAGAGTTTTTAGAGAAGGAAAAAGATATATAGGGTTACGAAATCTTCAACGCAGGTTCGTGTATACACAACTCTCAACCCTATAAAAGGCAGAATTGTCTATTTTAACCTTATTTTATTGACTAACCAGGGAAGTCCTTTCCAATATCAATTAGATATGAAAGGCGACATGAATTCCAGACTTTGCAATGCTCTCAGAGTATATACAACCAAAGAAAATCAAAAACAATTAAAGACTTTTTTTTCTTAAAGCCTGAGATGTGCAAAATCTTGTCTCTTTTAATCAGGCACATGAGACAAGATGCACTAACCAACACAAATTAAGTTGTGCTGGGATGAACAATAATCTGTCCATCACATCCTTTTTTATTGAAATTCATAGAACCATGTTTCTCATAGTTTTTATGCCATAACTTTCTTTCCAATGGTCTTGTCTTATCCTTGGAAACTAACTTCTTTGACGAAGATAAAATCTTACATACCTCTGCGGTCTTTTGAACAAGTTTAAGCTTGTTTGGTAATCGATTTGCTATTCGTTGAAGTTTGTTGACATGTCTCAATTTGTGTTTGTACCTATAACACTTTGATAGTTCATGACCCTTGAGTGAACAATATAGCATGTCATCCTGGAATATGATTCAGGTATCCGAGATGTGCAAGCTGCTAGACACATAGTGGAACCTGAAAAATTAGACAGAGAGTTTCCAACGGAAAGGTAAATTTTTTCTTCCAGATTGGTTGAGTTTTCTTCTGAAAGAATATCAAGATTGATGTATGTATTGCTACAATTATCAAAATCAATATTTTCACAAAGAAGTGCAACACTTGATTTTTCGTCTTCTTAGAATCATAGTTATCAGACATTTCATCAAGAGTTGCAGCAAGACCTTTGTTCCCAGTGTTTCTTTCGATTTGGACACTCATTTGTAAAATGACCAAAACCTTTACACTTAAAGCATTGAGGCATATTATTAGAGCATAGATCGGTTGAACCCACCAAGCGTTGGTATGTCAAGTTTGGTTGTCATATTTTAGTGAGCCAAAACTCATTTAAAGAGTCACTTGATTATGTACTAGAGTCAACTTCGTATAGGTTAGCTTGAAAGTATTAGGATATGAGACGTTACAAATTGCGAAGACTTGAAGAAGTGAAGAAGTAAGGAGCTACAACGATAACATCATCCTTCCACTTGAGGTTAGTGATATTTGACTTGAACTGTTTCAGTCCCTAACGTATCTTTCAAGTCGTGCATATTGAAAACAAAACTGCGAGGCATGAATGATTATACTCTAGTTAGACATAGTATTAAGTGTTAGAGAATTGCTCGGTCGAACTCGCATGCGTTTCTATCTCAAGCATGTTTGTCAAGTTTAGTTGTCAAAACTATACGTCTTGATTTCTAGACTACTTATAGCTAAGTCTCGGTTTAGGACAGTTTAGTGTAGTTGAGCTCCAGACTCCATGGAGATCATCTTAAGAAGACGAAGAACTACTCAAGGAACCAATGGAACTTCATCCGACTAAAAGGTATGTGGAGACTTGAACTTATCTATCACTCAAAAGTCTATCTACTCTATCTCCTACTCTTGAGATAAATTCGTATAAGTATGATAGTTTTACTACATACACATTTGCTATTTCGAGCCGAGTTTACTCGCCTATCTTTTTCTCTAAATATGTGTTCGTAAGCTTTTGCTTTAACCACTTTTCATCTTAACCCGTGACGAAAGTCATGATGACGTTTCAATCTTGAAAATAGTTTTGATGACGATAGTTGTGAATAACGACTGTTATAACATTATAGAAGAATGTTTCAATGATTGAAATGTAGAGTTGATATTACGTAACCAACTATGGATATAAGCATATATAGTGTGTTCGCACATTAGTGTATAAATCCATGTGCCGGAAACTAAGTGTGTGCATATGTGTACATACGGTATTGGTGAAGGAGACAGGTTGGTTCATTTCTGCAGAGTTTGTAAGTTTGCAAACTGTTAAACCAGTCACCTTAGGTACGCATATACGTACACGTTCTCAAAGAAGTTTTCATCCGAAAACTTCTGCTGAGTTTCTAAACTCAAATCCGGTAGCTATGGTACACGTACGCGTACGCGTACCCAAGATGGTTATATTTCTCAAATCGGAAGTTCATGAACTTAAACAATAAATCAATAAGGAATGCAATCTTTGCAAACCGTGGCTATATTGTTCATGAATTGATTCAAGTGAATTAAACCGATTTTGTTTCAATTGTGTCTATTCATAAATACCTAAGCAATTGAACAACTCTTCAACTAGTTCTTATGAGTCATTTGAACTAGTTATGTGAAGAAGATGAATACGGTTAATATAAAAGTACTCATATGGCTAACCATTGGTTAAATATTTGTGAACCAACTAAGTGTACACATTTAGGTACGGTTACTCAAACCTTAATGAAATACATTTCAATTGTGTGTGACAAGCTAAGTTTTGATCTAACGGTTGAAAGATATTAGCTTGGTTAAATCAGGGTTTTCAGCTAACGGTGAATATTGAATGCTTTGTTACCAAGGTAACTAAGATTGCAAACCCTGATTTGAAAACTATATAAAGGAGACAACTAGCAACTGGAAAAACTAATCCCTACACCTCCTGTGTGAAACTAGTTGGTTTTGCTAGAGTCGGTTAAACTTTAACCTTAGGTTTCTTCTCGATACCTTGTAGGTTAACGACTGAAAGACTTCATTGGGATTGTGAAGCCAGACGAAACTACTTCTCTTGTAGTTGAGTGATCTGATCTTGCCATTTTATATCGTACGAGTTCAATTGAATAATTGACTTGAGATTATATCTCCAATAGGGCAAGATAAAAAGAAATCACAAACATCTTTGTCTCATCGTTTGTGATTCCACAATATCTAGTTTCGCTACCATACGATTTAGATTAATGTGAGGTGATTGATAATTCTAGGCTGTTCTTCGGGAATATAAGTCCGGGTTATCAATTGGTTCCTGTTCACCTTGATTTTATCAAAAGACGGAACAAAACTCTTAGGTTTATCTGTGGGAGACAGATTTATCTATCATCATAGACTTTTCTGTGTGATACAGAGTTGTTTATTAAAGTCTTCGACTTTGGGTCGTATAAACTCTTGGTTGTGGGTGAGATCAGCTAAGGGAATCAAATGTGTAGTATCCTGATGGGATCAGAGACGTAAGGAGCGCAACTGTACCTTGAATCAGTGTGATATTGATTAGGGTTCAACTACAGTCCAGACCGAAGTTAGTTTGTAGTGGGCTAGTGTCTGTAGCGTCTTAATACAATGTGGTGTTCAATCTAGACTAGGTCCTAGGGTTTTCCTCCATTTGCGGTTTCCTCGTTAACAAAATTTCTGGTGTCTGTGTTATTTCTATTCTGCATTATATTTTGTTATATAATTGAAATATCACAGGTTGTGTGTTAAGACCAATAAATTAGAATATCCAACATTTGGTTGTTGATTTAAATGGATTGACACTTGGATGTTAGTATTTGGTATCGTCCAAGTTTATCTCTCTAGTATTTGATAAACACTCGCAGACTTCCATGTGCTTGAGTATAGATCAAATCGAGAGATTGAGATATTAACTATTTGATATACTTTTATCTAGATTGAGTCTGACTGTCTAGTTGATTCTCTAGAAAGTATATTGGAGTTAGTCCATATAGATTGCTAATCGAAATATTGGGTAAGGTTGTTAGACCCCCGCTTTTTCAATTGGTATCAGAGCAGGCAAACACGTTAAAGACCTTATAAGTCTGTGCTTGTAGCGATCTGATTATGGACGAGTCTATCTCCAATAACGTACCAGTTCAAAAATTACCAGATGATTCTAAAAGCTTCGATTCACCTGAGAGAATTGTCACATCTAAGTCAATATCTAAACATTCTCTTGATGTAAAAACTGTTGATTTGGAAACTATCCTAGAAGAACAGTTGGATGAACTTTCTGATGAAGGTGGTTCAGATATTGATGGAGATGTTGATGAGGAAGTCTCATAGTATGTTAAGTTTTTGGATTCGTGGAATATGAAGAAGATTACAACTTCTCATGTCTCACATATTCTGACTCCTCTCTGTCGAGAAAACAAGAAATTGAGAAGATTTTACGCAGGTGTTTATTTTTCGAATCGTTCTAACGAATCGATCCTCAAGGACTCTGAGGAAAACCTACGTATGAAGTCACTTGAATATGATAATCTTTATCAAAAGTACTTTTTGTTGGAAGAGAAACTTGCAGAATCTGAAGCAAGGTTTAACTCTCAACAAATTAGTTTTGATGACAGAGAAAGTGCTTGTCTCGCTCGAGAAAAATGCCTTGAGGCTGATTTAGCTGCTACTCTTGATAAAATCAAGATTTTGGAAGATGACTTGAAAAAGTTCAATACTAGTTCAAGCAAATTAACCACTATTCTAGGAGCAAGTAAAAATCATCGTGATACACGAGGATTGGGCTATAAGGGAATAGATGCTCCAAGTATTAACAAAGAGGTAAAATTTGTCAAGGCTAGTGATTCTTCTCAACAAAAGGTTTCCACTGATGGAAAAAGTGAAATACCTTCACCGGCATTTAAGGTTCGAAAGAGCAAAGTATATCAACCTCCAAAGTCAGCACATACGGATCGAGGTAAGAACATTCCTTATGTTTTCCACTATTGCGGAAATAAAGGTCACCTAGAAAGGAGATGTCGTTTCCGTATAAGGAATGAGAAACTTCATGATGTTCTTGTTTGGGCATCACAAGAAGTTGTGAAACAAAGATCATATGTTAAGGCTAATCCCCTTAATGTTACAGGTTGTAACTGTACAACCTTTAGGCAAAGGAATCAGTGTTGTGATAAACCTATTTTTGCCTATAAACGTCATACGAATCCTTTTCACAATCGTAATGGTTATCAAAAGGATAACTTCGTAAAGACGAAGACAAGATCCGATGTTCCCAGTTGGAGAAAGACTAACTTGCAAAAGAATAGTAAATCCAATCCTCTTTCGAGAAATCTTGAAGAGAGTAACGGGAAGAAGGTTACGGTTGTTTCTAAACGCACTCGTATATGGGTTACAAATAAAGTCAATGACATTTTGAGTGTGAAAAGGAATGATCTCCCAGAAAATTCCATGACTATGGAGAAGGCAGTATCCATGATGTTGGAACTTAAAGAGTTCTTTGGAAAGATGGATTTGGATTGAAAGGTTCTAAAAGTGATCTCTTTCATGATAATCCAAAATTCACTTGTGGTGACCAAGACATTGTTCACCTCAACACAACTTGAGTGTGTTTTAAGTGCATCCTCACCAAGGAATGCCCTGTTATGTATACGGTGAGGGAAGCACGAAAATTGGGGCGCACAGATTATGTTTGGTAAGGCCGTAGAATTCAATTGGATTCATCTAAAAAGGTATGTCTATAAACTTGAGAAAGATTTGTGCTTTTTTTTTTTGCTTAGAGAACTTATAATGATTCACGTACCTTTCTTATCGTTCTTTTCTACCTAACTTGATCTGTGTTTAAGGTTCATAAATGTTTAGGTTTGAAAATAATAGTTCGGAATGTTTGGACTACATGGTACACATACCAGGTATGCATAACATCATTTAAAATCAAAATCCAGGGGTTTAGGTACGTATACTGTAGTATACTAGGTACAACTACAAGAGAATGAATTTGATAAATAGCAGCAAGCTGCTTTCTCTCTGATGAATCAGAGCCAATACAGTGATTGGTCTCTTAATACCCAATACAGTTCACCTACTAGCCAACGGATCTTACAACATCTTTAACTTAACACGAGACTCGAGGAAATATCTAATCCTACTTTCAGACAGAATTAATGCTAACTCAGCTACCAACACAGCATACTGATTTGGATTAGATAGACTGACTCGGTCTCAGCAGCGAGTCAGATGTGTGTATATCACAATGCCTCCCTATTTAAACATCCTTGTCCTCAAGGATGAAATCTGGAAATTGGGATCGAATATGAGATGAGTCCTCCCAGGTAGCATCCTCTGCAGCTGAATTTGACCAATGCACCAAGATTTGAGAGACAGAGTTGTTACCTCTAAGAGTCAGTCGAGTGGATAGAATATCAACTGTATCTACTAACTGTCCCTTGTCATCCACCACTGGCAATTAGGAAGTAGGAGAAGCTTTCAGTCCTATATGCAGTTTAAGTTGGGAAACATGGAACACAGGGTGAATTCTGGAACCAACTGGCAGTTTCAACCTGTAAATCAACACTGCCAATTCTCTGCAAAACTTCAAATAACCCAAAGTATTTGGAGGACAACTTAAAATTTATTATGATAGCTACTGATGACTGCCTGTAGGGATGCAACTTCAGATAGACCAAATCTCTCATTGCAAATTCCCTGTCAGTTCTTTTTTGATCTGCAAAATACTTCATTCTAGCCTGAGCTTTAGTCAGGTCATCTTTCAGAAGTTGGAGCATCACATACCTGTCTTTTAGATAAGTTTATACAGCAGCTACTGAAGTTGTGGTTGCAATTGGGAAGATCAAGTGAGGAGATTGGTAACCATACAATTCTTGGAAGGGATACATCTTCAAGCTTGTATGATAGTTGGTGTTGAACCACCATTCTGCTAATGGTAACCATTGAGTCCATTGTTTTGGGTTAGAGTTGTTCATGCATCTGAGGTACTGTTTAACACAAGCATTAGTTCTTTCTGTCTGGCCATCTGTTTGAGGGTGGTAGGCAGTGCTGAGTTTAAGAATTGTTCCCAAGGACTTGAATAGAGCTTGCCAAAACTGACTGATAAAGGTTTTGTCTCTGTCACTGAAAATGGACTTAGGGATGCCATGCAATTTGAAGATGTGGTTGAGGAATTCATGTGCTACTGTAGTAGTAGTGAATGGGTGACTCAATGGAATGAAGTGACTGTATTTTGTGAGTCTATCAACAACCACTAAGATAACACTCTTTCTGTTAGATAAAGGTAAGCCTTCTATAGAATCCATAGAAACATCTTGCAAAGCAGCTTCATGAATTGGTAAGGGTTGAAGCAAGCCACTAGGAAAAGTAGAGTTACCTTTATTACATTGACAAACCTCACAGGAAGCTACAAACTGAAGTATATCATCCTTCATATGGGCCAAAAGAAATAGGTTTTTGCTCTTTGATAGGTGCCTAGCATGCCAGAATGTCCTCCAACAGCAGAAGAATGTAAAGACTGGATTATAGAGTGTTTAACATTATTACCTGATCCAATGTAAAGTCTTCCTTTAAATCTCAAAATGCGCTCTTTGTAAGTGAAGTTAGGATGTGAAGGAGAGATGATGAGTTGAGAGATGTGTTGCTGTGCTATTGCATCATCTTCATAACTAGACTGAATATATTACTGCCACTGAGGAACATTGATGGAGAGGGCATGACAATTTGCAGATTGTTCTGGCAGTCTAGATAAGGCATCTGCAACTTTGTTGTCCTCACCTTTTTTGTATTTGATAATGTAGTCAAAACCCATCAATTTACTGAGCCATTTTTGTTGAAGAGAGTAGTGGACAATCACTGATCCATAAGGTACTTGAGGCTCTGGTGATCAGAGTGAATAATGAATTGGCTATGTGAAAGATAATACTTCCATTTCTGCACAGCCATGACAATAGCCAAAAATTCTTTCTCATAGGTTGACAGTGCTGAAGCTTTTGGTACCAAGGCTTTGCTGTAAAATGAAATTGGTTTGCCTTCTTGCATGAGAACTGCTCCCACACCTCTGCCATAAGTATCAGTTTCCAAAACAAATGGTTTGGAAAAGTCAGGTAATGCTAAAACTGGGGCTTTAGTCATTGCATCTTTAAGATCAAGAAAAGCCTGTTTAGCAGATGGGTTCCATATGAAGGAATCTTTCTTGAGTAAGTCAGTGAGAGGTTTAGCAATAGTGCCATAACCTTTGATGAATCTTCTGTAATAACCAGTCAATCCAAGGAACCCTATCAAATGTTTCAATGATGTAGGTAGAGGCCAAGTTTGCATTGCAACAATCTTGTCAGGATCAGCAGCTACACCTTGAGCAGAGATTAAGTGACCTAAGTATTCCATCTGTGGTTGAGCAAACACACACTTTGATAATTTGGCACATAATGAGTGCTGTCTGAGGATGGAGAATACTTGTTGCAGATGAAGAATGTGCGTTTCCATGGAAGAGATATAAACAAGGATGTCATCAAAAAACACCAACACAAATTTCCTCAAATATGGTTGAAAAATTTCATTCATCAAGGACTGGAATGTAGCCGGAGCATTGGTCAGGCCAAAGAGCATGACTCTAAACTCATAATGACCATGATGGGTCTTAAAAGCTGTCTTATGAATGTCTGGAGCATATACCCTTATTTGGTGATACCCTGATCTCAAGTCAATCTTAGAAAAAATGATAGCTCCCTTTAACTCATCTAGCAATTCATCAATTAATGGAATAGGAAATTTGTCTTTAATAGTTGCATCATTGAGTTTTCTATAGTCTACACAGAATCTCCATGTACCATCCTTCTTTTTAACAAGGAGTATGGGAGATGCAAATGGACTATGACTGGTTTGAATTAAGCCTGCAGATAACATATCTTGAACCATTTGTTCTACAACATCTTTATGAATGTATGGGCACCTATAAGGCCTTTGTGAAGGGGGTGTAGTGTTAAGCTTAAGTGGAATTTTATGGTCCAAGGTTCTGGGAGGAGGTAATGTAGTTGGCTCAGCAAAGACATCATAAAAAGAATCCAAAACTTCAGATATTTGAGGAGGGATGGGAGGTACAGGTGTGGAGTAAATGGCAAAGAACTGACCAATCAAGGTAGGGGTATTACTTTTGATAAATTTTCTAAAATAAGAACCAGTAATAAGATTGATGGAAGGTTTAGAAGAACTCCCCTGAAGGAGAAATGAAATCTTGAGTTGAGCAAAGTTGAAAGTAACATCACCCAATTGCTGTAACCAGTCTTATCCCAAGACCATATCATACCCTCCTAGTGGTAGTACACTTAAGTTAGAGGAAAATTGGTAGCCTTGCATTTCCCAGTGAAGATTGTGACAGAGCCCTCTACTTGTAATGCTCTCCCCATTAGCTACTGTGACCAATATGTGACCTGTAGGAGAAGCATGCATTTGCAGTTTGTCCACCAATTTTGAGTCAATGAAACTATGGGTACTACCAGTATCCACCAAAACAGTAATAGGTTGCTTATTCAAATGACCAGAAATTCGTATTGTGTCATGAACAACATGACCAGTTAAAGCATGTAAAATATATCTCAATGGGAGAATCTTCAGAGGTGGGAGAGTCAACAGTAGGGTCATCAGTGTGTAAGTGATCTTGTTCTTCAATTTCCTCATCAGAAATTAGCATAAAGAGTTGCTGAGTTTTGCACTTGTAGCCCTGCCTATAGAACTCATCACAATTATAACACAATCCTTTGTCCTTCCTGACTTGCATTTGAGCATGAGTAAGTCTTTTAATGGGTGGAATTGAGTTATCTGGGGATGTTTTAGTAGGTGTGGTTGGGCGGGTCGCAATAGGAGTAGTGATTGAATTGTTTTGCTTGTTGTAATTAGGTGAGGAAGTGAAGAATGGTTTAATAGTTGAAGCATGATGAGCCACTGACAATGGTGTTGGGACAAAAGGTCTGGAGAATGTTTTTTGGGGCTTTGGTTGATTGCACAGTGAGGATTTTTGCATTCTGGCTAAATAGAAAGCCTCGGAAGTAGTTGTAGGTTTAAACATCTTCACAGTATTACGAATATCATCTTTCAACCCACTAATAAAGCTAAGAGTATAAAAACTCTCTGGTAAGAATGGATTGTTAGCAACCATAAACCCTTTGTAATGCTCCCACTGATCAAAATAGTCCTCCACTGTTGTGGTTTGAGACAATTTTTTGAAACTACCCACATAATTATCTTGAGCAATATCTTCAAATCGACTGCATAAATCTCGAACAAAATCAGTCCATTGGATAGATGTTTTACCTTTTTGGTAGTTTAACCACCAGGAATCGACCTACGGATCAAAGTGAATAGCAACCATGTCAACTCGATCTTCAGCAGAAAATTTTTGAAACGCAAAGTATCCTTCACATTTCAGAACCCAACTGCGAGGATGAGTACCATTAAATCTGGGAAAATCGATTAGGTGGAGAGGCTAAGTTGTGTATAAGTTATCGATTATCGTTCATAGATCGATTTGAAGATTCAGCATCATCTCCGTTTTCTGGATCTAAGGGTGGAGGATGAGCTTTTAAGAGATTGAGTATGACAACGAGTTGTGATTCAACATTAGCTCCCGATGTTTTCAACGCAGCAATGTCAGATTCAATATTGGAGATGGATTTGGTATGTTGATACACTATAGTAGTGAGATCTGAAATTTATTGCTTGTTAGCCATGGATACAGGTTCCAGGAAGGAAGTATGATGCCAATTGTAGTATACTAGGTATAACTACAAGAGAATGAATTTGATAAATAGCAGCAAGCTACTTTCTCTCTGATGAATCAGAGCCTAACTTTCAGATTTGAAAGAAAATTGGTTTTTTTCATTGATGAAAAAGAGAATACAGAGATTATTCTCTTAATACCCAATGCATTTCAACTACTAGCCAACGGCTCTTACAACATCATTAACTTAACACGGGACTCGAGGAAATATCTAATCCTACTTTCAGAAAAAATTAATGCTAACTCAGCTACCAACACGGCAGACTGACTTGGATTTGATAGACTGACTTGGTCTCAGCAGCGAGTCAGATGTGTGTATATGACACATACCCGTTTGCATACTGCTCCAGGATACGAAAATTCGTTTGCAAACCCGTATGCATACTTGACGTCGATATTCAGTAAATTTGTTTTGGTCGTAACTTCTTCGTCCGAACTCGGAATGACCTCATTCTTTTTGCATTCTCTTCCTCTTTGAATTATCTTCAAAATGGTGATGAGAAATACTAAATGTTAATGAGTTGAGGTTGGTCTTTGTCCCGTATCTTGTTTTTGAGTGTTTTGCTCCGTTTCGTCGCGCTTGTTCTACTAGACTTGGGCACTTGGATTCTTGGAGTAATTCTATTCTAAGCTCATTTTTAGCTTTTACAAGAATAATGTTGGTGAATCACAAAGAAGGAAATTCAAGAATGGTCAGTAGTATGCATTGTTATGGGATTCTTGAATGTTCACAATCATCTTATGTGAACTATGATGCATGATCTTTAATGACTTTGTATGTTCTTCTTTTTTAAGAAAATCTTTTTATACGCTTTTGGTAACCACTCTTGGTGTAAATCCGTGCGAAAAAAGATTGATTCTACCTTCTAAGGACAAAGATTGATTTTTGCAGTATTAATCTTTATGGTTTTATATATTGCAATATGTTATTGGATATGTGTGTTTGCATCCGTGAACTGTGATTGTCCCATACCCTGTCAAAAGTTATGACTTTCATATGTCGATATGCATGTATTGATAAGAGAATGAATGAACTTTTGACATGACAAAAGTTTTAAGCCTATTATATGTCATTATGCAAATATTGATGGAAGATAGGATGAACTTTTGTTTACAAGGATTATGTCTATTATATGTCATTATGCAAATAATGATGGAGATAGAATGAATCTTTGTATATTCCGCAGTATTGATCTTCCCTGATCCATATTTTATGTATATACTGTGCGTCTCCATAAGTCTTCTTATGTGAGCATTTCCAACTAAATAAATCATAGATTCATTTATGATTAATTTGGTTGTGTATTCCGATTAAATTAATCATGGGTTCTCTTGTGATTAGTTTAATTGAGAATTTTTGGATACAAAATCATTTGTAGCGCCTATTCCACATGCCTAATCTTCAACATTACTCGAAATCTTCGTCACTTCCAAGTACTCCAATGATCCCAAAGGTTGTAAGTTCAGCATCATCGTTGTTGAAAATCCGTAGCTATAACAACGAGAAAACAAGAGTTCTCAATCATTGTTATACAGTGTCATAGTATCATTATATAGTATCAAAGTTCAATTGTATCACAACTTCGACAACAATACTATGGTGATATATATCACTCCCCCTTAGTCAATACTCCATCTCACATGGAAACCACTCCCCCTTACATAATGATCCGAAAACCATATGTATTTGTAGTGTGAAGTACATTAATTCTCCCCCTTTTTGTCAATAAAATTGACAAAGGTACGAAAACGGGATCCTAATGAAATTTTCAAAAGAGACATTTCATGACCAAAAGAAATCATATATCAACTTGTTTAGATGCAATCATAAATCCGAAGCTAAATGCATTCATCAAGGAGTTTATAAAGATACAAGATAACCCCTATAATATTCCACAGCCGCACTCCCCACAAAGATTTGGAAATTAAGCACAAGTTCAATTAAGAACTCTCCCCCATAATATGTCATTCCCGAAAGAACAACAAGAGCGACCTTAATTTCAAAAGAAAATAAGGTTTTCTTTGGACATAACAAATCACACACAAGTATGAGTTTGAATCCAAAATACTCAATTAAATTAACCACAAGAGAACCCAGGATTGATTTAATCGGAAATGCTCAACATAAGTGAACTTATGGAGACTCAAAAATACTCAATTAAATTAATCACAAGAGAACCCATAATTAATCTAATCGGAATATACAATCAAATTAACCACAAAAAGTAATCAATTTAATTGGTCATGCTTGACATAAGAAAACTTACGGAGCAACAACTAAATAACCAAACGAGGATGATTAATTTAGTTGAACATGCTCGACATAAAATACCTCACAGAGCAACAACTAAGAATAACTCAGTCGATTATGCTCAACATAAGACACTTTATGGAACAACACAGTATATGCACAAAAATTGTAGATCGGAGGTCGACCAAATACTATGGAATAATCAAGGATTCATTCTATTTTCCATCACCATTTGCACAATGACATACAATAGACATAATCCTTGTAAACAATAGATTTTAACCTATCTTCCATCAATAATTGACATAATAGGCTTAACTTTTGTATTTGTCAAAAGTGTATTCCTTCTTTTATCGACTCATGCATATCGACATATAAAGGACTTAACTTTTGACAAGGTATGGGACAAACACAGTTCACGGACGCAAACATTCATATCCCATAACAAATTAAAATATATAAAACCATAAAGATTAATACTGCAAAAATCATCTTCCAAACAATTTTAGAATTTAAACCAATAAATCTAAAAACATGAAGATGAAAACGTTGGACATAGCTATGTGTAATCACAATAATGGCTATTCCAAACTATAGTTATTCTTCTAATCAAAACAAGAAAAAATAGAAGATTTACTAGGCATTAAGACCTTTGAAGAATTATTTATCGTCCACGAACTCTTTGTCGTCAACAGGCATTGGGACATAAGGTTCATCAAGATAGGAGTTAATATCAATAAACCTTCTTGACTGATATCGGACCAGTGCCTTCTGAATCTCACGAGTCTTAAACACAAAAGCCTTTATTTGATGAATCTCCTTTTGCATCTCCTTCAACACTTCAAGAACATCATAAAACTTATGAGAATTTGAAGGAATAACTCTAGGATTCCTCATATTCCTTCTTTTTCTTTTCAATGTCGGAGCTAACGGAGATTTCTCTTTTTTTTTCTTCATGATTGATGGCTTGACAATCATATTAACATCCTTTCCATCAGAAGACATGGTACTTGGAGCATCCATAGGTGTATGGGTTTGTGAGAGGAGATCACACTTAAACTCAACAAGTAGTCTTGTGATAAAAAGAGGTTTCGGGGAAGGAAAAAAGGAATGTAGGGTCACGCAACCTTTTAACAGGTTCGTGCACGCACAACTCTGAACGAGTAGAATTGTCGAGAATAACCCTCCTTTATTGATAGACACAAAACTAGGAAAAAAAAATTTCTTAAAGCCTGAGAGGTACACAATCTTGTCTCTTTTGATCAGGCACATGAGACAGGATTTACCAATCAACACAATCAAGTTGTGCTGCGGTGAACAACAATTTGTCCACCATTTTCCTCTTGAGAGGAATAAACGGACCTTTGTCTATCAAAGTGATTTGGCCATACTTTCATCTCTAATGGTCTTAGTTTATCCTTGGAAACTAACTTCTTAGACGAAGATAAAATCCTACATACCTCAGTGGTCTTCTGAGCAAGTTTAAGCTTGTTTGCTAATTGATTTGCTCTTCGTTGAAGTTTGTTGACGTGTCTCAATTGGTGTTTGTACTTGTAACACTTTGAAAGTTCATGACCCTTTAGAGAACAGTACGAGCACGTCAATCTAGGATAAAAATCAGGCTTCCGAGATGTGCAAGCAGCTAGACACATGGTGGAACCTGAAACATTACATATAGAGTTTCCAAAGAATTGGTCAATTTTTTCTTCCAGATTAGTTGGATTTTCTTCTGAAAGAATATCAAGATTGATGTATGTATTGCTACAATTATCAAAATCAATATTTTCACCAAGAAGTGCAACACTTGATTTTTTGTCTTCATTAGAATCATAGCTGTCAGACATTTCATCAAGAGTTGCAGCAAGACCTTTGTTCCCAGTATATTTTCTACGACTTGGACACTCGTTTGTTAAATGACCAAATCCTTTACACTTAAAGCACTGAGGCATATCCTCGTCATCAGTTTCGTCAATATCCTTATTTTTAGGAGGAACACAATTATGAGGTTTGACTGATGCTTTAGGCTTATCTATGGAGAACCGTTTACTTCTCTTCAACGGAAGATCCCTAACTGTCTTGTGATCATCGAGACCGATTTGTCAAGATGTTCATCTGATGAATTAGTCTCAGAGTGATCGTCTTCAGAGATATACACTTTTTTACTTTCATCAAGTAATTTAGTGTCCTTTAGTGCTTTGAACGCAATATCCTTAGATTTGGATGAATGCTCATGATCAAAGATCTTAAGATTCCTAACCAACGTATTTCTAGAGAGATTATCTAGGTTATTTCCCTCAACGATGGCATGTTTTTTAGAATCATATCTAGATGGCAGCGATCTGAGAATTTTCATCACAATTTCCTTTTCTGGAATAGTCTTACCCAATGCAAAAGATGCATTAACAATTTCAGACACTTTGTGATTAAACTCATCAAATGTTTCTTCATCTGCCATACAAAGGTTTTCCCAATCGGAATTAAGGTTTTGAATCCTAGCTTCCTTTTCACTGGTATTACCTTCGAATACAGTTTCTAATATATCCCACGCTTCTTTAGACTTAGTGCAATTTGACACATGTTGCTGAAGATTCGGGGTAATGGCATGTATGATGGCATTCAAACCGTCATAGTTTTGCTTTGCAGCAAGTATCTCGGTAGGGCTGTATTCACCAATATCCTTAGGAACGTTTACATTTCCAACTGCCACAACGGGAACATTATAGCCATTAACAACATATACCCATGATTGAAAATCACGTGCTTGAAGAAAAGCTCGCGTAGCAATTTTTCACCATAAGTAATTAGAGCCATCGAAGACTGGTGGTACGTTGATAGAGATAACACCTCTGTCCATAGAGTCAGATCGCTACAAACACAAACTTATAAGGTCTTGAACGTGTTTGCCTGCTCTGATACCAATTGAAAAAGTGGGGGTACAACAACCACACCTAATATTTCGCTTAGCAATCTGTATGGACAAACTCCAATATACTTTCAACAGAATCAACTAGACTCAATCTTAATAAAGTATATCAAAGAGTTATATATCTCTTTCTTGATTCAATTTTTTCTCAAGCAAATAGAAATATGCGAGTCTAATTGAATACAAGAGAACTCACTTGAACGGTACCAAAGACCAATGTTCAAGTATCAATCAATTTCAATCAACAACCAAAGGTCGGATTTCCAATTGATTGATTCAACCTGTGATATTTCAATTATATAACAAAATATAATGCGGAATAGAAATAACACAGACACCGGAATTTTGTTAACGAGGAAACCGCAAATGCAGAAAAACCCCGGAACCTAGTCCAGATTCAACACACACTGTATTAAGCCGCTATAGACACTAGTCTACTACAAACTAACTTCGGTCTGGACTGTAGTTGAACCCCAATAAATCTCACACTGATCCAAGGTAAAGTTATGCTCCTACGTCTCTGATCCCAGCAGGATACTACACACTTGATTCCCTTAGCTGATCTCACACACAACTAAGAGTTGCTACGACCCAAAGTCGAAGACTTTAATAAAAAAATCTGTATCAAACAGAAAAGTCTACATGAATAGATAAATCTGTCTCCCACATAAATACCTATAATTTTTTGTTCCGTCTTTTGATAAATCAAGGTGAACAGGAACCAATTGATAAACCAGACTTATATTCCCGAAGAACAGCCTAGTATTATCAATCACCTCACAATAATCTTAATCGACGCGGCGAAAGAAGATATTGTGGAATCACAAACGATGAGACGAAGATATTTGTGATTACTTTTATATCTTGCCTATCGGAGATATAAATCTCAAGCCAATCGTTACGATTGTACTCAAAACGATAGAAGATGCAAGATCAGATCACACAACTACGAGAAAGTAGTATCGGTCTGGCTTCATGATCCCAATGAAGTCTTTAGGTTGTTAACCTGGTTTACAAGAAGAAACCTAAGGTTAAAGGAGAATTGACTCTAGCTAATACAACTAGTATCACACAGGAGGTGTGGGGATTAGGTTTCCCAGTTGCTAGAGTTCTCCCTTATATAGTCTTTCAAATCAGGGTTTGCAATCAATGTTAGCTTGATAACAAAGAATTCAATATTCACCGTTAGATGAAAACCTGATTATATTCAAGCTAATATCTTTCAACCGTTGGATCGAAAACTTAGCTTATTATACACAAATGAAATGCACGATTTTAGGTTTGTGTAACCTTACCCAAACATGTACATTTGTTGGTTCAACAATAGTTAACCAAATGGTTAGCCATATGAGCACTTTCATATCAACCATATTCTTTTTCACCATAACTAGTTCAAATGACTCAACTGAACTAGTTATAGAGTTGTTCAATTGCAAGGAAATCTTATGTAACTACATAAGACACAATCGAAGCAAAAACGATTTGATTCACTCGAACCGGTTCATGAACTTTATAGCCATGGTTTGTATTTAGCATTCCTTAGTTAATATAAATAAGTTCACAAATAATCGTCTTTAGATATAACCAGCTTAAGTTCGCAGACTTGGTTCGCGGACTTAAGTTCCCGGAAGGAGTTCTCAAACTCCAGTAGATATTCTTGGGTCGAGAACTTCCGCCAGTTCGTGGACTGGGTTCGCGGACTGAGTTCACGGCTCTTGTTCCGATTATCTTGATCAACAAAGTTCGCAAACTTCGGTTCAAGGAAAAAGGACTTATACATATATGTCTTGCCACCCAATGCTTATATCCAACATTAGTTATATAATCTAAACTCTCATTTCAATCATTGAAACATTCTTAGAGGACGTTATATAGTTGTTATTCACAAACCATTTTTCGTCAAACCAATTTTCAAAGTGATTGAAACATATCATGACTTTCGTCACTAGGTAAAGATGAACTTGGCCAAAGCGAAAGCTTACCAACACATATTTCGAGAAATAGATAGGCGAGATAAACTCGGCTCGAAATAGCAAATGTGTATAATCAAAGTCTATATAGCAAAATGACTTTTTGTTAGAGCACAGCTCGGTCGACCTCGCATGCGTTGCTATATCAAGCATGTTTGTCAATGTTAGTGATCAAAACTATGAGTCTTGATTTCTAGTCTATTATATCTATGTCTCGGACTAGGATAGAAAAGTGTAGTTGAGCTCAAGGACTTCATGGCGATTCATCATACAAAGACAAAGATCTACTCAAGGAATCGTGGAACTTCATCAACAAAAAGGTATGTGGAGACTTGAACTTATCTATCACTCAAAAGTCTATCTATTTTATCTTCTACTTCTTATGAGACAAAAAGTCGTATGCTATATAGACTTGATTATACACATTTAACATTTCGATCTGAGTATTCACTACTTATATTTTTCTCGAAATCGTGTGTTGGTAAAGCGTTTCGGTTTGATCAAGTTTATCTTCACCTAGTGTCGAAAGTCATGAAAAGTTTTAATTACTTTGAGAATTGCTCTGACGTAAAACGGTCTGTGAATAACGGCTATATAACGTCCTCTGAGAATGTTTCAATGATTGGAATGAGAGTTTAGATTACATAACCATGTATTCCTTAGTACGAAGTTTTCGAACTTTGTTGATTGAGAGAAACCGGAGGAATTGGCTTTGCCAAGTCCGAGAACCCAGCCTGCGAACTCAGTCCACGAACTGGCGAAAGTTCTCTTGCCGAGAATTTCTGCTGGGATTTTCCAAAAACTCATTTGCGTGTTTAGTCCGCGAACTCAGTCCGCGAACCTAGTCCGCGAACTGACGGAAGTCTCTTTGCCGAGATTTTCTGCTGAGTTTGGAAAACTCTGTTGGTTGCCTTAAGTCCGCGAACTGGTTTGTGAGCTTAAGTGGTTATGATCTAAAGATGTGCTCTGAACATGAAACTTAAATTACTAAGGAATGTTTTATGCAAACCGTGGCTATAAAGTTCATGATCCGATTCATCGAATCGAATCATCTTTGTTTCAATTGTATCTTGTGTAGTTACATAAGATATCATAGCAATTGAACAACTCTCTAACTAGTTCATTTGAGTCAATTGAACTAGTTATGGTGAAGATGAACTAGGTTAATATGAAATGCTCATATGGTTAACCTTTTGGGTTACTATGTTGAACCAACATACATGTACACGTTTGGGCACGGTTTTCACAAACCCAGTAAACGTCTACCCAAGTGTGTTTGACAAGCTAAGTTTTTGATCTAACGGTTGAAAAATACTAGCTTGAATCTAAATCAGGTTTTCATCTAACGGGCAATATGGATTGCTTTGTAACTAAGGCAAAACCCTGATTTGAAGACTATATAAAGAAGACATCTAGCATTGTGCAAAACTAATCCCCACACGTCTGTGTGATACTAGTGCGCTCGCTAGAGTCGATTCTCCTTTAACCTTTGGTTTTCTTCTCTAAAACCAGGTTAACGACTTCATTGGAATTGTGAATCCAGACCGATACTACTGTAGGATCCAAATATCGCACAAGTATTTGTAAGTGTGCGAGATTCATAAAAGGTTGTGCGATAATGTCGCACGGAGAATAGGAAATAAAAGGAAATAGGAAATAAAAGGAAATATGAAATAAAAGGAAATATGAGATGTCATCCACTAGGGAGCATCCTATATAAAGAGAAAGGTAGGAGAGAGAAAAGGGACTTGTATTATTATCTTCTTATTCTTCCCCAAAAACCAGAGAAAGAGAGAGAGCTCCAAATACTCATTAATGGAGTCTCAATGTAATTCATATGTAATTCAATGATCATAGTGAAACCTAACCTCGTGGATGTAGATCAAATTGATCGAACCACGTAAATCTTTTGTCTTATTTTCTATTTTCATTATCTTTATCTTTATTTTCATATCAAATAAGTTTATATCTAGAAATCATAGTCATGATAATACAAGGGGTGTGTTGTAGGATTTCCTTCAACTACATAATGGCACTAGAAACAGGGAACGAGTAAAGGATTTAACCTTCCTGTAACTTGTTGATTCAAGAACTTTTCATGAAGATTAGCTAATGTTCATATTTTTCTAGATCTACAAAATTTAGGTTCAAAAATGGAAATTTTATGGAAGAAATCAAACTTTCAGGGAGTAAACATCATCAACAATTCAAAGACATGGAAAGAGTGAGAGAAAAAAATTAGTTGTTGTGGTGAAATTTAAGGAGAAAATGGAAGTTTTAGTGGAAGATTTTCATCTTCAGGAGAAGAAGGCAAATGTGAAAGAGGTTAAGGAAGGACGAAGAAAAGATAAGAGGCAGATGCTGCAATTTCTATCACAAACAGAAATTCGCACAGATGGTTTGAGCTGGAGCGAGTAAGCGACAGGTCACGGGTTCGAATTTCGCAGAGACACATATTTTTCATTTTCTTCTCATTTGCATGGGAGAATAAAAGAATAAGAGAAAAACATTGTGCGTTTATTTCGCAAAGAGATTCTTGAACAGTTGGTCAAGAGAACAATATGTACGTTCGTGGTCGCAAGTTCGAATTTCCTTGCGAGCATAGTTTTCTTCTTTTTACAGATAGCGAAAAAATGAATAATTTCGCAATATTGTTTCATTAGTTCGCAAACAAGAGGTAACACAGTTGGTAAATCTTCGCTAGAGTGAGTTGTAAGACTCGAGTTCGAATCCCTCATCAAGCTTAATTTTTCGCACATTTTTGAAATCCTAAAGGCGAAGAAATGGAATAAAGTACAACATTGTGTGTTTCTTTCGCAAGCAACAAGTAGCGTAGATGGTCAGATAAGGAGTATGCAAACTAGAGGACATGGGTTCGATTCTCCCTGCGACCAAATAATTTTTGCTTCGCAAATATTCATTTCGCAGAGTTGATATTTGATTACTTTGCACAGTCTTTGATTATTTCGCAAGAGAGGGTTAGCACAGTTGGTCATGAGGCATGAATGCAAGCAGCAGGTCATGGGATCAATTCTTGCTTCTCGCATGTTTATTTTTATTATGCGAAATTTATACAGAATTGCCCCTTACACAGTTGGAATTTGATTACTTCACAAGAACTTTGATTATTTCACAAAAGAGGCTTAGCACAGTTGGTATGCTGTGAGAAAATCCAAGAAGCAGATCAAGGGTTCAAGTCTCACTTCTCACACTTCTTTTTTGCTGCGCGAAATTCATACATTTCAAGGCATTTATTCACTTCTCTGATAACAACAACGACTCACATGAAAGATAAGTACCACTTCCTTGAACATTTTACTTTATACTAAGAATGAATAAAAAGATTTTTGATTTGATTTACAAAAAGCGATTCAATCGCACGATAACAAAAATTTCAAGATTTCAAAAATTACAAAAATTACTAAGATTTCAAGATTTAAAAAAAAAATCCATTTATATATATTTCTTTTACAGAAAATAAAAGATTTTTGATTTGATTTACAAAGATTTCAAAGATTTCAAGATTTCAAAGATTTCAAGATTACAAAGATTTCAAAATTACAAAGATTGCGAGATTTCAAAATTACAGAAAACTGAGAAAATTCAATTTACGTATTTCTCTAGAAAATTTCTTTTGCAGAGAATAAAAATATTTTTGATTTGATTTACAAAACGCGGTAGAATCGTAAAATTACAAAGATTTCACAACTACAAAGATTTCAGAGTTACCATGTATTAGAATTTCTCTTGAATACTTGTTTTGATTCAAATGATATGATATTATGAGAATGAAAGAATGAATAAAAGAGATGACAGAAATGAAAGAATGAATGAAAGAGATGACAGAAATGAAAAGATGAATGAGAGAATAAAGAAACGTGAACATTTTGCAGAAACAAAGAGACGTGAAAATTTTGCAGAAACAAAGAGACGTGAAAATTTCGCAGATAGGGGCGAACCTTTATGGCGTACACCCTAATTCGCGAATAAAATTTCACACGAGGAAAATGTAAGACCTAAAGTACGTCATATAAGGGGGTACCTGTTGCATGGCTCAGGGAAAGGTTACACCGCCCCCGGAACCTGAGTCATGGAGATTTGGGGTCAATAAAGCCCATCCGGGAGAGGCACCTTGGATTATCAGCTTAAGCATATGACTTAGGTTGGGAGACTAAGGTAATAAGGACTCTCCCAAGGAGTGCAGAATCTGATCAAGGCGGCGAGGTACACGGTTGATTCAAGAGTGCCAGGGACGATTGAAGCGTCCTTTCCATTCTTGACAAGTCTTGGATTATACTGCACTCGACCCGAAGAAAACCCCACTTAGGGTGCAGTCTTGTAACCATAAGCCCTATAGGTAAAAGGGATAAGAGGCTGCGAAAACAACTGGTTGTTGTTAAGACCGGATGGGAGGAGCTAACCTTGTATGGTAGAAGTACGCCTCCTTGAAGGGGCAACCAGGGGGGAGATAAGAGCGGCACCCTCCATTAGGGAGCTGATAAGTGTCTTAAGACGCAAATGTCACGAGGCTTTTTACTCGCAAGGGTATTAAGGCTTGTCATATTTTTGCAACAATCCTGAAGAGGCAATAATACTAGAGAAAAATATAAGACGAGATCAATGGGTCATTACTGGAAAGTGTGAAGACGTCCTGCAATTTCGTCGCAAGACGGCAATGTCATGGGGCTTTATTTTCACAAGAATATTTAGGCCTGTCATATTGTTGCAACAATCCTGAAGAGGCAATAATACAAAAGAAAAAGTTAAGGCAAGATCAATGGGTTTTTGCATGAAAGTGCAAAGACGTCCTGCGATTTTGCCGCAATGACAAGAGGTGGCAAAATAAGACCTTTAACTAGGAAGGAAAAATAAGACCACATAAGAAAATGAGTAAGCAAGTAAGCTTGCGAGAATGATTATATGTAAGCAAACAAGCTTGCGAATATGTACATGGAAATGAAACTGAGGCAGTGAAAATGCCGCAGACTTGATATTATGATCATACTGTTATGAGATACTAATAGTGCAGGAAAAAGGAAAGATGAAACACAAGTAAGAACTTGTAAGGAACAATAACTACACGAAGAGGAATGCATACACTAAAGAAAAAGCCAGAGAAATGGAGAATGGAGGCAATTTAAAGCTACATCAATTTTAGCGTGCAAAATGAGCTAAGTAACGCAAACATTAGCTATACATTGCAATAGATAAGCATTCTCATCATACAAACATCATACTCGCATCATAAAATCATTGTATAAGCATTTCATAGCATAAACATCGCATACACATTTCATAACATAATCATCACATAAGCATTATATTCACACAAGTACTTTACAAAACTGTACGGAATAATATTGCAGAACTTCGCAATAATATCGCAGAATTATTCAGAATTTCGCAGAATTATTCAGAATTTCACAGAATTATTCAGAATTTCGCAGAATTATTCAGAATTTCGCATAATTATTCAGAATTTCGCATAATTTTTCAGAATTTCGCAGGATTATTCAGAATTTCGCAGAATTATTCAGAATTTCGCAGAATTATTCAGAATTTCGCAGAATTTTTCAGAATTTCGCAGGATTGTTCAGAATTTCGCAGAATGTATCAGAATTTCGCAGGATTATTCAGAATTTCACAGAATGTGTCAGAATTTCGTAGGATTGTTCAGAGTTTCGTAGGATTATTCAGAATATGTCAGAATTTCGCAGAATGTGTCAGAATTTTGCAGAATGTGATTATTTCGCTCAATTATTTCGTACAATTATAAGCAACTTGAAGAGATTATACTATCGCATTAGCACAAAACATGAGACATAGGAAAGATGAGAATGAAGAAACAATTCGCACATTCAACATTTTCTCAAAGATTCTACCCTCATATATAAAGAACAGAGGCAACTATGGATTACCAAGAAAACATTTTATGTTCTTTATCTTCTCGGCAAGAATCACCAAAAATGGAGTAATAATTTCTCATGAATAGAGGCAATACTTATTATTCTCATTCAAGGACGGATACTTCTTATATTTCGAGAATTGAATATTTCTTATGCTTCATCAAGGATACTTCATGCTTCTTATACTTCTTCAAGGATACTTCATACTTCGCATACTTCAAAAGATGATACTTCTTATTTACTTCGCAACATTCCGGAACTTCACAAAAGAATAGAGGAAAGTACGTACTTTTCAAATCCAGTATTCTTTCGCTCGTTCCTTCATCAACAAAGATCAAAGACTACTCCAACAACACATATCTCGCTCCAACAATTACAACAACGGATTTTTTCCTGAAGATCGCTCTTCAAGCAATATTCAAGAAAAAAGAGGCAAGATGTAGGATCCAAATATCGCACAAGTATTTGTAAGTGTGCGAGATTCATAAAAGGATGTGCGATAATGTCGCACGGAGAATAGGAAATAAAAGAAAATAGGAAATAAAAGGAAATATGAGCTGTCATCCACTAGGGAGCATCCTATATAAAGAGAAAGGTAGAAGAGAGAAAGGGGACTTGTATTATTATCTTCTTATTCTTCCCCAAAAACCAGAGAAAGAGAGATAGCTCCAAATACTCATTAATGGAGTCTCAATGTAATTCATATGTAATTCAATGGTCATAGTGAAACCTAACCCCATGGATGTAGATCAAATTGATCTAACCACGTAAATCTTGTGTCTTATTTTCTATTTTCATTATCTTTATCTTTATTTTCATATCAAATAAGTTTAGATCTAGAAATCATAGTCATGATAATACAAGGGGTGTGTTGTAGGATTTCCTGCAACTACAACTACTTTTATCGTAGTTGTGTGATCTGATCTTGCATCTTCTATCGTACGAGTACAATCTTTGATTGGCTTGATATCGTGAGAGTTCTCGATAGGCAAGATAAAGAAGTCACAAACATCTTCGTCTCACTGTTTGTGATTCCTCGAAAAACCGCTTGTGTAGTCAAGAAGGATTGTTGAGAGGTGATTGATTGATCTAGGATGTTCTTCGGGAATATAAGACCGGATTATCAATTGGTTCATGTTCACCTTGATTTTATATCTTAAGACGGAGCAAAACCTAGGGTTTTTCTGTGGGAGACAGATTTATCCTTTGATAAACTTTTCTGTGTGAGACAGATTTGTTTATTATCAAGTCTGCGGTTTTGGGTTGCAGCAACTCTTAGTTGTGGGTGAGATCAGCTAAGGGAATCAAGTGCGCAGTGTCCTGCTGGGATCAGAGGCGTAGGAGTACAACTGTACCTTTAATTAGTGGGAGACTGATTGTGGTTCAACTATAGTCCAGTCCGAAGTTAGCTTGGAATAGGCTAGTGTCTATAGCGGCTTAATACAGTGTGTATTCAATCTGGACTAGGTCCTGTGGTTTTTCTGCATTTGGGGTTTCCTCGTTAACAAAACTTCTGGTGTCTGTGTTATTTCTTTTCTGCATTATATTTTATATAGTGGAAATAATACAGGCTGTGCGTTAAGATCATCAATTGGAATTCCAACCTTTAGTTGTTGATTGAAATTGATTGATCCTTGGACATTGGTCTTTGGTACCGTCCAAGTTATTCATTGTGTTTGATTAAAGACTCGCTATTGTTTTAGCTTGAGTAAATCAAAACAAGGGAGAAATATTGACTTCTTGAGATACTTTAATCTATATTTATTCTGATTGTCTAGTTGATTCTCTAGCAAAGTATTTCGGAGTTTGTCCATACATATTGCTAATCGAATTATTGGGTGGTGTTGTTAGACCCCCGCTTTTTCAATTGGTATCAGAGCATGTAAACACACTAAGACCTCATCAGTCTGTGTTTGTAGAGATCTGACTCTATGGACAAGAGTACTATCTCTGACAACACAACATCAGTACAGGGTTTCTCAGATAAGTTTCAAAGAACTGAAACCACTGAGGAAAACTCCTTCACGTCTCCTTCAGCCGAATCCACATTCAACTGGAGAAAATCTCTTGATGAACAGTTGGATGATCTCTCAGATGATAGTGATTCAGAAGAAGGACAGAGTCTTGATGAGGAAGTTTCTCAATACATCAAGTTGTTTAATCGTGAATTAAAAGAAACAAGGACAGATGCTTTCTTAAGAAAGTACGTGGGTCCTCTCTGTCAAGAAAACAGAAAGTTGAGAAAACTCTTCAAAGGTTATGATGGTGGATACAAACTGTTACAATCTACCGTTAAAGATCATGAAGAAGAGGTTCGCTCAAAAAAATCTGAATGTGGTAAGCTTCTTCGTAGAGACTTGCCGAAACTGAAGCAAGATGTGAAGCTCAACAGAAATGTTTCAACGACAAAGAATGCAGTCTTCTTACCAAAGAGAAATCCTTGGAAACCAAACTCACTGCTGCTCATGATAAGGTAAAATCACTGGAAGAGAATCTAAATAGGTTCGGTTCTAGCTCTACAAAACTGTCTTCTATGATGGGAGCCTGTAAAGAACATCATGATAAACGTGGTCTGGGATATAAAGGAATAGACGCTCCTAACAGTGATAAGATTAAGTTTTTTAAAGCTGTTAATATTTATCCATGTTAAGAACCTGTGTCAGCTTGCAAAAACAAGGATTCTACTTCCTCTAAATCTGCTCAAAAGAGAACTACTAAACGTAAGTCCTTCAACTGCTATTAATGCGGAAACAAAGGACACTCTGAGCAAAAGTGTCGTCTTCGGATAAGGAATGAAAAACTTCAAAACATTCTTACTTGGATGTCTAAAGAAGTTGTTAAACCTATATCACAGATTGGAATCAACCCTGCTCAGCCTCAAGGGATATACTATGATAAGGCTTTTCCTAATTATGTTTTCAAACCGAAGGATGCCTATAATGGTGGAAGGAAAAACAACAAAAGTGTGACAGGTGTTGTAAATCAGTCTGGAAAGAGAAAAATGAACATGAGAAAGAAAAGCGAGTTAAGTTCTTCTAATCCTCTAAAAAAGGACTGTGAATTCAAGTCTTCCAACTCAGATTTTCTACACGTCAACAATAGGGTGTCTGATCTGAAGATCTGTATAAACAACCTAAGACGGAATATTAAGAAAACATGGAATGTTGTTAACACAGGTACTTGTAAATCTTCTCTTGATAATGCTTCTTCAACTATACCAGGTAGCTTGATAAATACCGATGAAAAGGAAAAAGAAGAAGTAAATAATGATGACCAAGATGCTCATCTTATTACACCCTGACATGTTCATGTTGCATCTCTTTTAGTTATGTTTAGTTAAAAAGGGATGCTCATGATTCTCAGGATTTTCATCTTGAGAAAGCTGTCAGGATTGTATTGCAGTCGATGTTACTTTATTCCGTTTGCTCCTCAACATCTATTTTTTGGGGCTTCTTTGGTCTATCTTAGGCCCGTTTCTCCAGTACACGCACCAACCCTCACGAATGGCATGTTTCCTATGGTTTGATGGAATTTCTTATATATATTATGTGTTCCAGAAGTGCAAAAAAAGATTTTCTAAAAGTCTTTTTGGTGCGCAATGGAGGGAAGCAACAAGGTTGATAATGTTGAGCTTTGTCCTTGATATCTCGTGCTTTCATGCTCTTGATCATGAAAACGAAGAAAAACTACCAGTTCAGATTTCTTCACAACTGGTAGGAAATCTTCTTGGAGACTTTAAGGTCGTTCGAGAACAACTCAGTATTGCAACAAGGAACCTTGACTACCTAAAAGGCGAACTAAGGAAGGCAACTGAGGAACTCATTCTTATTCAATCACTGGTTGCAGACATGATTTAGTTTTTCGCCTGATCTTGGTTCTAGTTTGTTGCATAGTATGTCTTCTTTTTGAACTAGTTGGAAGAATAACTAGAGCTTTGAATAGCGAAGATTGTGACTACACATAGCTATTTTTGTTTTCATCTTCTTATGTTATTTTTTAGGTTTATTGGTTTTTAAATTCTAAAAATAGTTGGAGGATGATGTTATTGCAGTATTAATCTGTTTTGAAGAATTACAATATTTTTATGGGATATGTATTTTTTGCGTCCGTGAACTTGAAGGTCCCATATTGTGTCAAAAGTAAAGTCGTTCATAAACTGATATTCGTATTGATGAAAGGACGAATGGACTTTTGACAATTACAAAAGTTATGCCTATGCAGTCATTTATTTAATGGAAAATAGGATGAAATCTTTTGTTTGACAAGGATAAAGTCTATTATGTCGTTATGCAAATAGTGATGGAAAATAGAATAGATCCTTGTATGTTATCCACGGTATTGATCTTCATTGATCCATTTTGTTATATTTTACCGTGAAGGCTCCATTGTGTATCCTATGTTGAGCACCTTACAACTATGTCGATTAATATTGGCCTTGTTGGTTGTTCCATGAGATGCTATATGTTGAGCATTCTTGAACTAAATTTATCATCTTGATTGGTTATTTAGTTATTTTCTCCGAAATTCTTCTTTTGTCGAGCAAAATCTTTTGACAATTAAATTGATTGCTTCGGTGATTAGTTTGGTTGTGTATTCCAATTAGATTAATTATAGGTTCTCTTGTAATTAATCATGTTGAGTTTTTCATATATTCCACAAGTTCTTGTGTTGAGTATATGAACGGCTATACTAATCATGTTCTATTGGTTGATGTAGTCGTATATTTCGTAAGGTTTTCCTTATGTTGAGTATTTGAACGATTAAGGTAGTCATCTCCGTGTGGTTATCTTAGTTGTAGCTCCGTGAGTTCTCTTATGTTGAGCACAATCAATTAAATTGATCACTTTTGTGGTTTGATTTAGTTGCGTATTCCAATTAAATTAATCATGGGTTTACTTGTGATTAATTTGATTGAGTTTTGGATATAGAAAATAATTTCCATGGTTTTTGGTGTCCAATTAAAAAATCCTTCTTTTCTTTCGAAATTAAGGTCGCTCTTGTTGTTCTTTCGGGAATGACATCAAATGGGGGAGAGTTCTTTTGAACTTGTGCTTAATGGTAATATCTTGCGGGGTGTGCGGCTATGGAATTTTATAGGGGTTATCTTGTATCTTAAAACTCCTTGATGAATGCATTTAGCTTCGGCTTTATGATTGCATCTAAATTAAGTCGGTATGTATTTTTTCTTTTAGTCTATGAAATGTCTCTTGTGGAAATTTCATTATGATCCCGTTCTTTTACCCTTGCCAATTTTATTGACAAAAAGGGGGACAAATAATATAGTTCACACTACAAATACATATGGTTTCGGATCATTGTGTAAGGGGGAGTGGTTTCCATGATCAAGATGGAGTATTGACTAAGGGGGAGTGATACATATCACCATAGTATTGTTGTTAAAGTCGTGATGCAATTGGACTTTGATGTTACATAATGATACTATGACACTGTATAATAATGATCGAGAATCTCGTTTTTTCTCATTGTTATAGCTATGGATCTTCAACAACGGTGGTGCTAAACTTACAACCTTTGGGATTATTGGAGTACTTGGAAGGGCGAAGATTTCAAGGAACGTTGAAGATTAGACTATGGAATAGAAGCCACTAAGGTTTATCTTTTTGTATTCCATATGTATTAATAGTTTTGTCACTAAAATTGACAAAGGGGGAGATTGTTAGAGCATAGCTCGGTCGACCTCGCATGTGTTGCTATATCAAGCATGTTTGTCAATGTTAGTGATCAAAACTATGAGTCTTGATTTCTAGTCTATTATAGCTAAGTCTCGGACTAGGATAGAAAAGTGTAGTTGAGCTCAAGGACTTCATGGCGATTCATCATACAACGACGAAGATCTACTCAAGGAACCATGGAACTTCATCAACAAAAAGGTATGTGGAGACTTGAACTTATCTATCACTCAAAAGTCTACCTATTTTATCTCCTACTTCTTATGAGACAAAAAGTCGTATGCTATATAGACTGGATCATACACATTTGACATTTCGGGCCGAGTATTCACTACTTATCTTTTTCTCGAAATCGTGTGTTGGTAAAGCGTTTCGGTTTGATCAACTTTATCTTCACCTAGTGACGAAAGTCATGAAAAGTTTCAATTACTTTGAGAATTGCTCTGACGTGAAACGATCTGTGAATAACGGCTATATAACGTCCTCTGAGAATGTCTCAATGATTGGAATGAGATTTTAGATTACATAACCATGTATTCCTTAATCCGAAGTTTTCGAACTTTGTTGATTGAGAGAAACCAGAGGAATTGTCTTTGCCAAGTCCGCGAACCCAGACCGCGAACTCAGTCCGCGAACTGACGGAAGTTCTCTTGCCGAGAATTTCTGCTGGGATTTTCCAAAAACTCGTTTGCGTATTTAGTCCGCGAACTGGCGGAAGTCTCTTTGCCGAGATTTTCTGCTGAGTTTGGAAAACTCTTCCGGTTGCCTTAAGTCCGCGAACTTGTTTGTGAGCTTAAGTGGTTATGATCTAAAGATGTGCTATGAACATGAAACTTCAATTACTAAGGAATTCTTTATGCAAACCGTGGCTATAAAGTTCATGAGCCGATTTATCGAATCAAATCATCTTTGTTTCAATTGTGTCTTGTGTAGTTACATAAGATCTCATAGCAATTGAACAACTCTTTAACTAGTTTATTTGAGTCAATTGAACTAGTTATGGTGAAGAAGAACTAAGTTAATATGAAATGCTCATATGGTTAACCTTTTGGGTTACTACGTTGAACCAATATACACGTACACGTTTGGGCACGGTTTTCACAAACCCAGTAAACGTCTACCCAAGTGTGTGTGACAAGCTAAGTTTTCGATCTAACGGTTGAAAAATATTATCTTGAATCTAAATCAGGTTTTCATCTAACGGTGAATATGGATTGCTTTGTAACTAAGGAAAAACCCTGATTTGAAGACTATATAAAGGTGACATCTAGCATTGTGCAAAACTAATCCCCACACGTCTGTGTGATACTAACTGCGCTCGCTAGAGTCGATTCTCCTTTAACCTTTGGTTTTGTTCTCTAAAACCAGGTTAACGACTTAAAGACTTCATTGGGATTGTGAAGCCAGACCGATACTACTTTTATGGTAGTTGTGTGATCTGATCTTGCATCTTCTATCGTACGAGTACAATCTTTGATTGGCTTGAGATCGTGAGAGTTCCCCGATAGGCAAGATAAAGAAGTCACAAACATCTTCGTCTCACTGTTTGTGATTCCTCGACAAACCGCTTGTGTAGTCAAGAAGGATTGTTGAGAGGTGATTGATTAATCTAGGCTGTTCTTCGGAAATATAAGACCGGATTATCACCTTGATTTTATATCTTAAGACGGAACAAAACCTAGGGTTTTTCTGTGGGAGGAAGACTTATCCTTTGATAAACTTTTCTGTGTGAGACAGATTTGTTTATTATCAAGTCTGCGATTTTTGGTTGCAGCAACTCTTAGTTGTGGGTGAGATCCGCTAAGGGAATCAAGTGCGCAGTGTCCTGCTGGGATCAGAGGCGTAGGAGTACAATTGTACCTTGAATTAGTGGGAGACTGATTGGGGTTCAACTATAATCCAGTCCGAAGTTATCTTGGAGTAGGATAGTGTCTGTAGCGGCTTAATACAGTGTGTATTCAATCTGGACTAGGTCCCGAGGTTTTTCTGCATTCGCGGTTTCCTCGTTAACAAAACTTCTGGTGTCTGTGTTATTTCTTTTTCACATTATATTTTATATAATTGAAAAAATACAGGTTGTGCGTTAAGATCATAAATTGGAAATCCAACCTTTGGTTGTTGATTGATATTGATTGATCCTTGGATATTGGTCTTTGGTACCGTCCAAGTTATTCCTTGTGTTTGATTAAAGACTCGCTATTGTTTAAGCTTGAGTAAATCAAAACAAGTGAGAGATATTGACTCCTTGAGATACTTTAATCTAGACTGAGTCTGACTGTCTAGTTGATTCTCTAGCAAAGTATTTCGGAGTTTGTCCATATAGATTGCTAATCGAATTATTGGGTGGTGTTGTTAGACCCCCGCTTTTTCACTTTTGTCTCAAGATAGGAGATAGAGTAGATAGACTTTTGAGTGATAGATAAGTTCAAGTCTCCACATATCTTTTAGTCGATGAAGTTCCACCAGTTCCTTGAGTAGTCCTTCGTCTTGTATGATGATTTCCATGGAGTTCTTGAGCTCAACTACACTTTCTATCCTAGTCCGAGACTTAGCTATAGTAGACTAGAAATCAAGACTTATAGTTTTTATCACTAACATTGACAAACATGCTTTAGATAGCAACGCATGCGAGTTCGACCGAGCAATGCTCTAACAGCTTTGTTACCAAGGTAACATTGATTGCAAACCCTAAATTGAAGACTATATAAGGGAGAACTCTAGCAACTGGGAAACCTAATCCCCACACCTCTTGTGTGATACTAGTTGCGACTAGAGTCGATTCTCCTTTAACCTTAGGTTTTTCCAAAACCCTGTAGGTTAACGACTTGAAGACTTCATTGGGATTGTGAAGCCAGACCCAACTATTTTCTATGTAGTTGGATGGTCTGATCTTGTTGTTTTCTATCGTGATTGAGTACTATCTTCTCTAAGATTTGCTCGAGATTTAATCTCCGATAGGCAAGATGAAAAGTAGCCGCAAACATCTTCGTCTCATCGTTTGTGATTCCACAATATCTTGTTTCGCTACCATACGATTAAGATTATTGTGAGGTGATTGATATTTCTAGGCTGTTCTTAGGGAATATAAGTCCGGTATATCAATTGGTTCATGTTCATCTTGATTTATAAAAAGACGAAACAAAACTCATAGGTATATCCGTGGAAGACAGATTTATCTATTCAATATACTTTTCTGTGTGAGACAGATTGGTTTATCAAGTCTTCGACTTTGAGTCGTAGCAAATCTTAGATGTGGGTGAGATCAACTAAGGGAATCAAGTGCGCAGAATCCGGTGTGGTTCTATAGGCGCAAGGAACGCGACTGTACCTTGATCAGTGTGAGATTGGTTATGGGTCAACTACATTCTAGTCCGAATTTAACTTGGAGTAGGCTAGTGTCTGTAGCGGATTAATACAGTGTGGTGTTCAAATCTGGACTAGGTCCCGGGGTTTTCTGCATTTGCGGTTTCCTCGATAACAAAATTTCTGGTGTCTGTGTTATTTCTTTTCCGCATTATATTTTCTATATAATTCAAATTTCACAGGTTGTTGATTGTGAATCCAACCTTTAGTTGTTGATTAAATTAAATGACACTTGGATATTGGTTTTTGAAACCTTCCAAGTTATTTCTTATATTAAATCGGGCTCGCAAATTCCTATTTGTTTGATTGCAGATTGAATTTAGAAATTGAGATATAACTCTTTGATATACTTTTCTTAAGATTGAGTCTGACTGTCTAGTTGATTCTCTTGAAAGTATATTGGAGTTAGTCCATACAGATTTCTAAGTGAAATATTGGGTGTGGTTGTTAGACCCCTGCTTTTTCAATTTGTATCAGAGCAGGAAAACACGCTAAAGACCTTATAAGTCTGTGTTTGTAGCAATCTGATTTCTATGGACGAGTCTATCTCTAATGACGTACCAGTTCAGAAATTACCAGATGTTTTTCAAATCTTAAATTCACCTTAGGGAACTGTCACATCTAGGTCAATATATAAACATCCTCGTGATGTATAAACTGTCGATATATGGGAAACACACCTAGAAGAACAGTTGGATGAACTTTCTGATGAAGGTGATTCAGATATTGATAAAGATGTTGATGAGGAAATCTCAGAGTCTGTTAAGCTATTGGATTCGGTGGTACATAAGAAGATGAAAACTTCTCATGTCACACCTTTTCTGACTAATCTATGTCGTGCAAACAAAAAATTGAGAAGATGTTACGCAGGTGTTTATATTCAAACCGTTCTAACGAATCGATCCTCAAGGATTCTGAGGAAAACCTACTGAAAATGCGGGGGTCTAACAACCACACCCAACAACTCGTTTGGCAATCTGAGAGGACTTACTCCAATACACTTTCTAGAGAATCAACTAGACAGTCAGACTCAATCTAGAATAAATTATATCAAAAAGTTTAATATCTCTAACTCTTAATTCAATCCGCAATCAGCAAATAGAAATCTGCGAGCCCGATTGAATACAAGAGGAATTACTTGAACTCAAAGACCAATGTTCAAGTGTCAATCAATGTAAATCAACAACTAAAGGTTGGATATTCTAATTGATTGAACGCACAACCTGTGATATTTCAATTATATAACAAAATATAATACGGAAAAGAAATAACACAGACACCATAATTTTGTTAACGAGGAAACCACAAATGAAGAAAAACCCCGGGTCCTAGTCGAGTTTGAACACCACACTGTACGTACCGCTACAGACACTAGCCTACTACCAATTAACTTCAGACTGGACTGTAGTTAAACCCTAAGCAATCTCACACTGATTCAAGGTACAGTTGCGCTCCTTACGTCTCTGATCCCAGCAGGATACTACGTACTTGATTCCCTTAGATGATCTCACTCACAACTAAGAGTTGCTACAACCCAAAGTCGAAGACTTGATAAACAAATCTGTATCACACAGAAAAGTCTATAGGATTGAATAAATATGTCTCCCACAGAAATAATCAAGAGTTTTTGTTCCGTCTTTTGATAAATCAAGGTGAAAGGAACCAATTGATAAACCAGACTTATATTCCCAAAGAACAGCCTAGTATTATCAATCACCTCAAAATAACTTAATCGACTAGCGAAACAAGTTATTGTGGAATCACAAACGATGAGACTAAGGTGTTTGTGACTACTTTTCTATCTTGCCTATCGGAGATATAAATCTCAAGCCAATTTTACAATTGCACTCAATCACAATAGAAACAGCAAGATCAGATCACGCAACTACAAAAAGAATAGTTGGGGTTGGCTTCACAATCCCAATGAAGTCTTCAAGTCGTTAACCTACAGGGTCTCGAGAAGAAACCTAAGGTTAAAGGAGAATCGACTCTATTTATGCAACTAGTAACACACAGGAGGTGTGGGTATTAGGTTTCCCAGTTGCTAGAGTTCTCCTTTATATAGTTTTCAAATCAGGTTTTGCAATCCAAGTTACCTTGGTAACAAAGCATTCAATATTCATCGTTAGATGAAAAACCTGATTCAACCAAGCTAATATCTTTCAACCGTTAGATCGAACTTAGCTTGTTACACACAAATGAAATGTACCCCCATTTAGGTTTATGTAATCGTACCCAAACGTGTACACCATGTTGGTTCACAAATAGTTAACCGAGGTTAGCCATATGATTACTCCCATATCAGCCTTATTCATCTTAACCATAACTAGTTCAAATGACTCAAATGAAACTAGTTAAAGAGTTGTTCAATTGCTATATTCTCATGGATTTATACAAGAACACAATTGAAGCAAAATCGGTTTGATTCACTCGAATCAATACATGAACATTATAGCCACGGTTTGTAAGATTGCATTACTTATTAATAAATGTTTAAGTTCATGTACACTACCGATTTTAGAAGGTAACCACTTAAGTACGTGTACTTAAGTAACCGGTTTTTTGAGTTTGGTTTTTCAAAACTCAGCAGAAATTCACGGACGTGAACTTTCCACCAGTACGCATACGGGTATGCGTACTTAGGTAACTGAATGAGTTGGTTTTGAAATTCCAACGTCAGCAAAAATTCACGGACGTGAACTTCCACCAGTATGCGTACGGGTACGCATACTTATCCAGTCTCCTTCAACCATTTTGTATACACACAAGTATGCATACTTTAGGTTCCCGGTTTTGGACTTATACACATATGTGCGAGCACACTCTATGCTTATATCCAAAGAAGGTTACACGATTCTAAATTCTTTATTTCAATCATTGAAATATTCTTCTATAATGACAATAGCCGTTTTCACACACTATTAGCATCAAAGCAATTTTCAAGATATTGAAATAATCATTATCGAAACATTCCAAGTCTTACACCAAGTGATTGTATCACACAAACCATGTAAGATGTTACTCGGCAATTTTCTCATGATATAAGACGAACTTGGTCGAAGCGAAAGCTTACCAACACATATTTCGAGAAATATGTAAGCGAGATATACTCAGCTCGAAATCTCAAATGTGTATATAGAAAACTATATCGTAATACGATTTATGTCTCAATATAGGATATAGAGTAGAAATAGACTTTCCGAGTTATATATGAGTTCAAGTCTCCACCTACCTTTTGACGATGAAGTTCCACAAGCTCTCCTTAGTAGTTCTTCGTCTTCAAGTGATAAACGCCGTGAAGTATAAGCTCAACTACACAAACTATTTCCTATTCCAAGACATCTATAAATAGACTAGAAACCAAGACTTATAGTTTTTATCACTAACATTGGCAAACATGCTTGAGATAGCAACGCATGCGAGTTCGACCGAGCAGTGCTCTAACACCTACGTATAAAGTCACTTGAATGTGATAATCTTTATCAAAAGTACTTTTCATTGGAAGAGAAACTTGCAGAATCTGAAGCAAGGATTAGCTCTCATCAAGCAAGTTTTGATGATAGAGAAAGCGCTTGTCTCGCTCGGGAAAAACGCCTTGAGGTTGATTTAGCTGCTGCTCTTGATAAAATCAAGATGTTGGAATATGAGTTGAAAAAGTTCAATACTATCTCAAACAAATTATCCATTATGCTAGGAGCAAGTAAAAATCATCGTGAGACACGAGGATTGGGATATAAGGGAATAAATGCTCCAAGTACTAGCAAAGAGGTAAAATTTGTCAAGGCTAGTGATTCTTCTCAACAAAAGGTTTCCAATGATGGCAAAAGTGAAATACCTTCACCGGCAGTTAGGGTTCTAAAGAGAGAAGTATATTAACCTCCAAAGTCAGCACATACTTGTTTGCCATTATTGCGGAAATAAAGGTCACCTGGAAAGGAGATGTTGGATCCGTATAAAGAATGAGAAACTTCATGATGTTCTTGTTTGGGCATCGCAAGAAGTTGTGAAACCAAGATCATATGTTGAGGCTAATTCCCTTAACGTCACAGGTTGTAACTGTCCAACCTTTAAGCAAATGAATCAGTGTTGTGATGAATCTAGATTTTCCTATAAACATCATAAGAATCCTTTTCACAATTATAATGATTATCAAAAGGATAACTTTGTAAAGATGAATACAAGATCCGATGCTACCAATTGGAGAAAGACTAACTTGCAAAAGAATAGTCAATCCAATTCTCTTTCGAGAATTCCAGAAGAGAGTAATGGGAAGAAGGGTCAGGTTGTTTCTAAACACACTCAGAAGTGGATACCAAAGAAAGTTAATGATGCTTTGAGTGTGAAAAGGAATGATCTCCCAGAAAATTCCATGACTATGGAGAAGGCAGTATCCATGATGTTGGAACTTAAAAAGTTCTTTGGAAAGATGGATTTGGATGTGAAAGGCTCTAAAAGTGATCTCTTTCATAATAATCCAAAAGTGAAATAGAATAAGCCAAAAACTATAGATGGTGAAAATTCCATAGTTACGGAAAAGTCTATTTCAGTCACTTGTGGTGAGCAAGACTTTGTTCACCTCAACACAACTTGATTGTGTTGTAAGTGCATCCTCACCAAGGAACGCCCTGTTATGTATATGGTGAGGGAAGCACGAGAATTGGAGAGCACAAATTATGTTTGGTAAGGCTGTAGAATTCAATTGGATTCCTCTAAAAAGGTATGTTTATAAACTTGATCAAGATTTGTGTTTTTATCATTTTCTTAGAGTATGTACCTTGCTTATCGTTCATTTCTACCTAACTTGATTTGTGTTTAAGGTTCTTAAATGTTTAGGGTTGAAAATAGTAGTTCGGGATGTTTGGACTTCATGGTACACATACCAGGTATGCATACCATCATTTAAAATCAAAATCCAGGGATTTTAGTACGCAAAACCGTTTGCATACTGCTCCAGGTCACGAAAGTTCGTTTGCAAACCGGTATGCATACTGGCATGTTGACGTCGATATTCGGTAAACTTGTTTTGGCCGTAACTTCTTCGTCCGAACTCGGAATGACCTTATTCTTTTTGAACTATCTTCCTATTTGAATTCTCTTCAAATTGGAGATGATAATTTTTGAATTTGGATGAGTTAAGATTGGTCTTTGTCCCGTCTCTTGTTTTTGAGTGTTTAGCTCCGTTTCGTCGCCCTTGTTCCACTTCTCTTGGACTTGGGCACTTGGATTCTTGGAGTACTTATCTTTTAAGATCATTTGTAGTTTTTGGAAGATGATATTTGCAGTATTAATCTTTATTGGTTTTATATATTGCGAACTTTTCATGGGATATGAGTGTTTACGTCCGTGAACTATGATTTTCCCATATATGTCGAAAGTTAAGTTTATTATATGTCATTATGCAAATATTGATGGAAAATAGAATAAACTTTTGATGACAAAGATTAAGTCTATATATCATTATGCAAATATTGATGAAAATAGAATGAATCTTTGTATATTCCGCAGTATTGATCTTTCCATGATCCACTTGTATGTGAAAGTACTGTGTGGCTCCGTAAGTTCTCTTATGTTGATCATTTCTGATTAAATTAATTACGGGGTCTCTTGTGGTTAATTTAATTGAGTTTTCTGGATACAAATTCATGTTTCATGTAATTTGTTAATGTCCAAACAAATCCTTCTTTTTTTTTTGCAAAAAGTAAGGTCGTTCTTGTTGTTCTTTCGGGAATGACATTATATGAGGCAGAGTTCTTAATTGAACTTGTGCTTAATTTCCAAATCTTTGTGGGGAGTGCGTCTGTGGAATATTGTAGGAATTTTCTTGTATCTTTATAAACTCCTTGATGAATACACTAAGTTTCGACTATGTGAAATCATTGAAATAAAGTTGATATGTTCTCTTTTAGTCATGAAATATCTCTATGAGAATTTCATTATGATCCCACTAGTTTTCGTACCTTTGCCAATTTATATTGACAAAAAGGGGAAGAATTAATGTGTAGATCACGCTACAAATACATATGGTTTACGGATCATTATGTAAGGGGGAACGGTTGAGATGAAGTATTGACTAAGGGTAGGTGATGCATATCACCATAGTATTGTTGTCAAAGTTGTGATACAATTGGGCTTTGATGTTTTGTAATAATACTATGACATTGTATAACAATTATTGAGAGCTACTTTTTTCTCATTGTTATAGCTACGGATCTTCAGCAACTATGATGTTGAGTTGAACACATTCAGAATCACTGGAGTACTTGGAAGTGACGAATATTTCGAGTAATGTTGAAGAACCAAGGAGATCAAGCATTCGGATGAGAAGCTACAAAGTTTATTTATTTTGTAATCCATATATATTGATAGTTTTGTCACTAAAATTGACACGGGGGGGGGGGGGGG